>NC_143399.1:164004118-164629118 GCF_052110815.1 Crocodylus siamensis | reverse complement strand
CACCCAATGCAGTTCTGTCTTCCTCTCATTCCTAGCATGAACAATTCTTGCCAATTTCTGATCTTGGGGAGATGAGAGGGAGCATGGGAGGCAGTGTGGCCAGTGGACAAAGTCCTGGACCAGGAGTCTAGAAGTGACTTAATTTCTTAGCCTTGGCCTGCTCTGTGATCTTGGCCACTATACTTCATATTGTGCCACTTCTCTTCTTCCTAGCCACTATCCTTGTTGTCTGCTTGGTGTGTAAGCTATTATGTTGGGGACTGTCTGTGCTTTAGTCTGTGTTTGTGCAGTGTCTAGCACAGCAGGATTGCCACTGACCTGGAGATCATTTAACACTTTGATGATACCAAGAATTATGGTGTTGCAATAGCACCTTCCTCTGTGCAGAGGGTTTAGATCAGGGGTTGGCAACATTTTTGGGCAAAGTGCCAAAAACACCCACATCTTGACTTGTAGGATGTTAGCGTGTCGGGGATGTACAGCAGGGGAGCTGTGCATGGCTCAATCCTTGTTGTGGCACTGCAGCCCCTACCCCTGCCCTGCCATCTGCTCCGAGGCACACATGCCAAGCAAAATGCCTTCACGTGCCACACTCTGGCACCTGTGCCAGGGGTTGCCTACTTCTGGTTTAGACCCATGTCTGGAAGGTCATACAGAATAGTGGAGATAGGGCCAGTCTAGGTTTCAGTTCTTAAATAGTTACAAAAGACTTTGAACTGTGGGATTTAGACTACAGGATTTGGTAAAAGGGAATATTATGAGGAAGTTCTTAGTATCAGCCATGTAGAGGAGGTATTATTTCTTGCAGCCTGACTCTTGAAAACTCTTATAGACTTTGTGATATTATTTTTTTTTATTAAAACAATACCTTGAATAATTTACTTAGCATTAAGGCCATGATGTCTCTTTATATAACTCATTTATTTTTTATTACCCCTAACCATGATGTTTTAACCCTGTCACAAGATTGACCTCATTATTCATATGGTTTGACTAGCTAATTTAAGAAGGGCAAATCTGGCAGAAAAAAGTGGGAAAAAAATCAGCCATTTTTCACTTTTTGCCTCAAGCATGTAACTATGAATGATTCATAGCACTTCTTGCTCTGTGACAGATTCATTATTAGAAGTTTATTTAATTATCAATACTGTGCTCTACTCTATTAAGAAAATCATATTTTTTATTGACTATTACTTGTGAATGAAGTTATCAGTGTCATTCAATCCATTTGGAATCCTGAACATCTGTTCCATTAAGCTGATAGAGTTTGTTATCGACATGTTTAATGAAATATATTTTCCAAGGGCATATTGGCAGCTTCTCCATGTGTTAAGAGAACTCTGGCATAGCCTGTGTAGCCTGCTAGTTGTTGTGTACATGTTTGGGGTATTTTCTTAGACTCAGAGGTACTGACGAATTGAACTACAGTGCCCACTCCAATGGCAGAAAATTAATTTACTTCATTGCTATTTTCATTATAAATGCATGACAAGAAACACAGTGATCTCAGCATGTAAATTATATCTGGACGCACAAAATAACTGCATTTATTATCTGCTGTTAATGTTAGTTGTTTCCAGTTTGCCTAAGTACATTAAAAACATATTATGATATTATGTAAACACTAACATTAACATATTTTAATACATGTGCCTATTTTTTCTTCATTCTATTTCAGAGTAAAATCCATTACCAGTACCAATGTTTTATCTGTCTTGTGCTGGAAATTGAATTCTACATTATAATAGTTGGAAATGTTTAAATAGGAAAATTAGAAATATTTCAGAATAGAAGAGGGCTTTTTTTCCCCTATTCAAAATTGGTGTCATGCTTAAATTATATTTTTTTTGCTTGTTTTTATTATTCTCAAATGCTTTTATGTCAGAAAAACACCTTGACAAATAATTGTCTTTTCCAAAGTGGAACACACAACTAGAAACTTAAGATTTTCTTTAAAAGTACAAATAATATTAATGAAAAAAGTACAAATAGCATTAATGAAAAACGTATTTATTTAAAAATAAATATAGGCCAGATCCAAGACCTTAGTTAATATTGATTAGAACTACATGCCCAATTTTGGAACCGTCCTTCCCAAATACTGTGAAAAAGAAAATTTCTGCTTCAAATTCTTCATCTATTACATTTGGGATCTAGACAGTTTCCCCACTAAGTCTGATGGAGTTTCTGAGATATCTTAAAATAGGAAAAGAACATATCTTCTACATCCGTTTTTTGCTGGCATCTTGGGAGCATTAGAATGATTTGGACAGCTTTGCCAGGTTTCCAGAATGAGCTTCGTGACCAGTGCAAGTTAAAGCTCTCATTTAAAATATGCCAGCCTGTCTTGCAGAATAGCAGAAAAAATATAGCTTCATTTTTAAAACAGGGCTGCAAGGAACCTCAGGAAGTCATCTAGTCCACTGTGAGGAACATCCCTGTCCAAACTATTGCAGCCAAATAGTTACTTAACCTTTACTTAAAAACTTCCAATAAGAGGTTTCACAACCTCTCTAGATTATCTAGTATTTGAACCCCCTTATCATTAATATCCAACCTAAATCTCACTTGTTGCAATTTAAGTCCCTTAGTTCTTGTCCTGTTCCCTGTGAACATGGTTCTCTATCCTCTTTGATTGCTATTGTCTTCATGATTTTTGTATTTGAAGACTGTTTTCAACTTCCACCTTAGTCTTTTCTTCAGATTAAATAAGCCATGTTCTAACAAGCTTTTCTCATTGCTCTCCTTTGGACTCTTTTCAGTTTGTCTATATCTTTCTTGAAGTACAGGATGCCAAACTGGAAACAGCACTCCAGATTGGGACTTACCAGTGCTGAATAGGGTGGATGAATAATTTCTTGTGATTTGTGTGTGACACCCTGTTAGTAGATCCAAGGTTGCAATAGGCATTTTTGTAACACTATTACTCTTGATTCATATTCACCATGTAGTCTAGTATAACCCCTGGTCCCTTTCTACAGTACTGTAGCCTAACTAGTTGCTCCTCAATTTGTGCATATGATTGTTCTGTTTTATGTGCAGTACTTCACACTCAGCCTTAATGAATTTCATCCCATTTCTCCAAAGTATGAAAGTCATTTTCAAAACTAACCTGCCAGCTTGGTTTCATCTGCAAATTTATTGAAGAAATATCGATTCCATTCTCCAAGTTGATGATGAAGTTACTGAACAGTACTTGACCCAGAGCAAGACTCCTGGGAAGCCCTGTTTGTTACCTCCCAGGTAGATATTGAGCAAATCGGTGCAAATTTTTTGAGCCCCAATATCCAGTCAGTTAATGCATTCACGTTACTTTCCTGTTCTAGCCACAAAGCTGGTCTAGTAAAAATACCAGGGAAAAGAATTCTTGCCTTCATCTGTTGTCTTAGCTTCTTTATGAGAATGTCATAGAAAAGAGTGGCAAAACCTTACTGAATCTGAGGTGTATCACATCCACTGCTCTCAAAGCTGACCCTAGGGGGGTGCGGGGCCTGGGGCAAATTAGCCTGTGCAGGGCCTCCTTAACACTGCATGAGACCATGATACCCCCACAAAGGTGGGAGTACTCTGTGCTTCTTCCACGGCGTGGGGCTGAGCTGATAGCTCCAGGCAGGCCCTGCGGGAGGGGCCATGGCCACTCTGCTTGGCACTGTGGGGCCTCCCCAAAGCGCAGGGTCCTGGGCGGTCACCCCGATTCACCGTACCCTAGGGACAGCTGTGACTGCTCTCCCCAATCTTACATGAACCTTACTGCTTGTTATAGAATGAAATCAGGTCAGTTAAGTATTACTTACTCCTGACAAATTCCTTTGACTGTTCCTGCTAGATGCTTATAACCAGATTGTTTCATGATATACTTCCATATATTTACAAATATGGAAGTTAGACTTACTGGTCTGTAATTCCCTTGGTCATTCTTTTTCCTTATTTGAAAAATGGGCCCTTTTCCAGTCTTCTGGGACTTTAGCTGACATGAATTTTCAGACTGTGGCTCTGGAATCAATGGCTCTGCAGTTACCTCAGCCAATCATCTGCTCATTTAAAAACATCCAATTTGTCTAAGTCTTGTCCCTGTTATTTTCCTACACGACAATGTTTATCTACTCCTCTATCCTTGCTGCCAGCGCTACTTGTCATCTGATAGCTGACTTTTTTTTTACTAAAGACTGAATTTCAATGTTCTTTAAACATTTTGGACTGCTCCATATCAGGCATTATTAGCTTCTCATTCCCATTCTTTAAGGGACTTATGTTCTTTGGGCTTCCCTTAGTTCTGACTTATTTATATAATGCTTTTTTTGTTGCCTTTTATGTCTCTTGATAGCTCTATCTCAGTTTGTCTCCTGAACTTCCTGATTTTCCTTTTATGTGCCCTTTCTTGTTGTCTTAGTAATACAGTCAAATTTCCACTTTTCTGAGGTTCTTTTTTAAGTTTCAAGTCACTGAATATTTCTCTTTTTGGGCAAGCTGTTTTCTTCATATGATTTCCAGCATTTCTTTGCATCTGGATGGCCTACTTTTGTGCCATTAACATTGTTTCTTTAAGCTAAAACCAGCTGTCCTGGATTAATTTTCCCCTGATGGGATCCTGCTCACCAATTCTCTGAGTTTGTAAAAATCTGCTTTTCTGAAGTCCAAACTTTTGGTTCTGCTGCTCAGTATTTTCACACCTTAATGCCAAGTCTGCTTACCAAAAGTGGCATATTAGACACTTACCTTCCACACAGCTCCACACCAGTGAGCCAGACTTTTTCCCACTTACTATTTGAGAATAGGATGAGATGGTTTCAGCTCCAATACTTCTAATTCCTTGCATGTTAATATGTCGTTCAAAATGTAAAGTGAGTTTGCAAACTATTCAGAAAAAAGCACAGACTACTTCTGATCGCTCCAGCTGTATTAAGTGAATCCTAGTCAGCAACTGTTAGAACATCTAATACAAATAACTATTCCTAGAATTTTCTGTTCTTCCCCCTCTTCCTTACACCATCAAAAAAGACAAGCATTGGTAGTAGTTTCACTTGTAAGATATCTATTTTGGCTTCAGTGCATGGGGCAATCATGATTCCCAGTCAATCCCTCTTAGCCTCTAGGGAAAACGAAAAAAAAATACGTTTTCGGTTAGAAATGAATCCTTATGCAGGAACATACAAGTTTTCCACTGGGAAATGTTTCTCAGTTTTAGTATAGGCTATAGAAGCTATGATGATCTCTTTAAACTCCAAGGAAGATTGTCCACTGAGCTCCTTAATTCATCAGGTTTCCATTAAAGGAACCAGAAGCCCTCAAGGCTCAATAGTTAGCCTTCCTGAGATCCTAGTCCTAAATGTTTTTAATTGCATCCCTTTTAGGCAATACTTTCATTGACTTCAGTAGAACTGCTGGATGCATCAAACCTCTCCTTGTGATTGGAGATTTTTATCAAGTTTTTTTTTTTACTTCTATCAGAACTAATCTTCTGTGCCTATTTTCTGCTATCAATTTCTATCCCTACCAAATGAGTCCAAGAATATATTTTTCTCCTTGTAGTACATTTTCCCTAAGGGTTTATATTGAAGTCTGGTTTAACAATTGCCAGGGAAAAATATAGCACTCTAATTATGAATTATGGCTTGGGGTGAAATGTATTCCAATCTGACATTTTTTTTGGTAAATGTTTGCCCTGGTTGGCTAGATTTGACACAATTTAACTCAAACACAAGGTGCTAGCAAAAGGTACATGTTGCACAAGAACCTTAGTTGCAAAAATCTGCAATGCCATTTTTGAGATCTTCTTTCACATACTTTTGGACAAAGAGGTCAGAAAGGTTTAGTATAAAATTAACAGTTGAAAAATTGACTTAATTTGTGTTATCTATCTTTGACCCAAGGACAAAAATAGCATTTTATTTTTTTTTCTCACCATGTTTTTATGTGGATATTTTTCTTTATGAGGTTGCATTCATTTATCCACACAACTCCAACCACAAATCACTTCCCATATAGGACAAACAAAACATAAGCTATTTCTGAAACATTCTGTATTTGGGCATATAAGTAACATTTTCTTCCAAGAGAATAAGCATAAACAAAAAAAAAAGCTTCTTTGATCCTTATCCATTAAAAAATGAAGCTATAGATACCTCTCTTGTTTTTAGAGACCAAAAATAACTATGTAAGTAAAAAAAAAGTGTTGGCCCTACAGGAATTAATACCATCATATTTTTTCCAAATACATATCCTTCAGTAGAATAATCTAAAGAACAGTTTGCTTATTTA
Organism: Crocodylus siamensis; assembly: GCF_052110815.1. Taxonomy (NCBI): domain Eukaryota; kingdom Metazoa; phylum Chordata; order Crocodylia; family Crocodylidae; genus Crocodylus; species Crocodylus siamensis. The sequence goes on along the minus strand of NC_143399.1, from coordinate 164,622,860 downwards.
GCAGAGCACATAGAGTTAACTAAATGTTTTGCTTCAATACATTTATCCTTATTAAAGCTTCACATATTGTGTTGAGCCATTTTTTGATTAATGTTGGTTATTTCTGTTTGATGGCTTTGCCTCAGGGTTCTAACTATTTTATGAAACATAATGCAGCTTAAGTTTGTTAGATTGATCAATTCCCAAATCAGATAGTCATAATAATTTGCAGACAGCTTTTACTCTGGACTTTTAAAATGTTATATTTGATATATTCTTTAACACAGGTGTTTAAGTTTTATATTTTATTCATATCTAACTCACAAGGTTTTGATCAGTTAACGTTGTTTTCATTGTTTCTCAGAGTGTGGACAACAGAGTTTGCAGTATATGCTAAAAATTGTTCAAGGGATATTCAGTCAAATATTGGGAGACTTAATTAAGTTTGTACTGTGCTTTGTGATAACTAGACGAAAGGCACTATACACTGTACTTGCAAATTATTATTCTGAAATAATAATTACTTTTTGTGATGCACTTATTCTATGTAAAATTTAATGCATATTTCTAGGAAAAGTCAATAACGTGTAATCCAGTAAACAAAGGAGAAAATTATTTGCTGATTTTACCTAAAGAAAATACAGGAATGTATTTTCTGCATTTTCTGTGGGAACTGAAAAATTAAAATGGAAGCTGTGTGCAAAAATTCAGGAGTAGGATAAGGGAGGAGTTCAAGACTTGTGACTTCAGTAAGTTCTACTAGCCTATGTCAAGTCAGTAGTTAGCCCTGTAACTTCATAGAATTGTGATTTCAGTAATATCAACACAAGTCATTAGTAAAATTGGTAGAAGTACCAGTCTCCTTTACTGAAATTTTCATTTAGCCTGAATTTAGAAAAAGCAGCTGAAACTTTTATAACAACTTGCTGAGGCATCCAAGATCTATTATTATCAAAATGGAAAGTTAAGTCATCCTGAAGAGTTAACAATCCATTAATTACTGGCAAAACCAAATATGTCTTATGCTTAGCTTTAGTGGAAGGAAAAGGTACTAACATTCCTGATTGCTGTAATTAATGACTCTCTGAGTCCAATTACAAGAATGGCATAAAGTGATCCTCCAGTAAGGGACATTAAGAGAGGAGGAGATCTGAATCAATTGACTTGAGCAAACCCAATTAGAAGTAGGAGCTGTAATACAGAGGTAATTAGAGCTGGCTTTACATATATCTTATAATTATGTGGAGACTGACTGATACTAATAACCAGTGAAACTGGGCCAGAATCAAAGTTTACAGGAATCAAGAAACCTCCCTTAGAACTGTAGACACTACATTCTGTTCTAGTGGCAGAACATTAATCAGGTGACCTGAAGTTCTGTTATAATTAAAATAATGGAGAATATTAAGGAATTGATCAATGTTTCAGAAATTAGAAAATGAACAAACACTAGAAACTTTTTTTTTTCTAGAAGGCTTACTTCACTTCACTTCTTAAGCCCCATTGTTTTCTGAGGAATAGGTTCTTTCTAACCCTTTCCCACTGTGCCATCCCTCCAGCCCCAAACTCCCATCCTGTAGCCCATTATGCTTTAAGTTGGTATTGTCTAACAATTTTCATGGAATGTATCTACCACTCCTAATGAGCTTCTGCTATTTGAAGGTGGCAGTGTGAATTAATCTGAATAGCCACTATATGCTTGATATATATCTCCATTGATTCAGCTGTTTTTTGCGGGGGGTGTTTAGAGAAAGAAGGAAAAATGCACTTAGCTGGTAAGTCTATTAAGAAACTAATGAGCACATTTATGTTAATAGCATGCATGACTAAGAGTGGAATAATCTATTGATTTCCCTTAGCTGAGTTAGCCCTATATCTATTTACTAACTCTATAATTCATTATGTGCAAGACTATGATACCTTTCTCATGTTAAGTAGTAACTTACTCTGTGAACTGTTCTTTGATATAATTTAGGCTACTAGTAAGGTACAGTCCTATTCATTGAAGGTAGGCAGATTAAAATCTAGCCCCATGGTTTTTCAGTACAAAATTATGTAGTCTCAGCTCTGCACTCATTTCTGCCTTTCTTTCTTTGGGCATGGTATGACTTCAACGATATGCTGTTTATGTAATGGGGAAAGAAGTGCAGTGAAGCAACGTTGTAATTTTTTCCCTTCCTGGTTTACACACAGCTACTCCTATGCATAAGGGAAAAATATATGTTGAGAATAATGATGCTGAGAAGAAAACTGATTTAGATGTGATTCTGGCTACCTTAATCAGGCGTAGATCAGACATGGAGCACAAAAATAATTCCCTATTCCTTTCTCCAAATCCTTTCTGGTTCCTTTACAAGACTAACTGAAGTTGCTGAATTACACTTCTATTGATTTCAAAGAGAACAGCATTTCAATTAAGGCATTTAAGTAATTAGACAATTGTTACCAAACTGTTTTACCTAAGGTCTCAAAAATGGAAATCTCTAGAATGCACTAGATTTAAAGATGACTATCCTCTTGAAAATTAGACATAGAAAATTCTACAAGGTTATATCCTTTGGGCCAGTGGACCAAATGCTGGTTAAATGATATCTCAATCACATTGTTTTACTGAATAATTTTTAATGTGGCATCCAGATTCTAATTTTTGTTGCTCGTCTGCAGTTTTGCAGGCACAAGTTGTTGCTGGGTTTTTTTCTTTTCTCTTTTTTTTTTTTTTTTCTTTTGACAACAGCTTGTAGTGCTTGGACATTCAAGGCTTCTAATAACATAATTAGGTCTATAAATGCTATCAGCTATGAACATAATTCACTGTGAATATAATTTTTGTGACACAATTACTTGCAGTCGCAAAATCATGGGTGAAAAATTAGAAGATGTGAGGCCTACAGAGTCACTGCATACAATATATCAAGACAGATCTAAGAGAGAAAACTGCATAGCTGAAGATGTTTGAACTAAACTCATGTTGCTAGATTTGGAAAGTCATCCTACACTTTACTGCTTTTGCTAGTAGCCCAAGGTTGCTTCGGGTAATCATGGAAACTACATTCATACTTCAAATCAAAATCCAGAAGTAACAGGAAGGATTAGATTGAAACTTGAGCTACTGAGTTCATTCTCAAAAAGGAAATTATATACTCTAAGGGCATGCCCCCACAAGTGGGAATGCGTGTTCTCTGGGGACAACTAGCAGTGGCGCATATTTGTGCCCCTGCTAGCTGTTCCCAGGGAATACTGCTGCATGAGGGCTTTGTTGTGCAGCAAGTTGCCCCAGGTGGGGTAGAGGAACTGGACCCAGCAGCTTTACCTGGGGGCCTCCTGGGGCTCCAGCAGCAGCAATCCATGTGGAGCCTGGCTGGCAGCTGGAGTGTGGCTCTGGCTGGCCAGGCTCTGATTTTGGGTGGCACACACTGCCGCCATGTGCACCACCCTGCTTTTTTCTGGTGCAGGGCTTTTTGACAATGGGATCTCCCAGTGTCAAAAAACCTGCTGTGCTACAAATTAGCAGTGTGATGAATACCTGCACATATGGTGTGTGTTGTTTGCAGCACTGCAGACCCGTCTGTGGTGCTGCAAGCTCCACATAATTCCTCGGCTGGACACACCCTAAGGGTTCAAATCTTTTTTGAACGTTCAGAAGCTTAGCTATTTTAAGGTTCAGATATCCCTAATCCCTTTAGATTTTAAAAGGATAATAATAAAATATGAATTAGAACTGTAAAATAAATGGAGAATAATAGTATCTGTTATAATATTTACCAAACAATGATAACAGGGAGAAACACTTAACTTTGGTGTTTCCACTAAGAATGGTGGGGTGAGACTTGACTAATAAACTACATGATGCATGAAGTGAAAGGATAAGGCTTCTCTTAATCCTGGAGTGCAGCTCCTGAAGTCAAATGTTCAAGTCAGCTGTCACAAAAAAAAAAGCCAACCTAATTTCAAAGAAAGTTTGCAAAACGTGACTTGAGTGCTTCCAATAATACCATCCTGAGTCTGAAGGTAGTCTAAAAAAAATAGATCTCAGAGGTGTGAACTGCCTCAAACATCTCGATGAAGTATATACATCCAGGAACCACTATTCTGGCATCTGTTGAGAGAAAGAAAGTCTGTTACAAGACGCCACGTGGGGTTAAGGAAGATTCTTGGCAAAAAATCAGATTTTGATTATATATTGATTTGGAAGTTAATATTAAAAATATTATCAATTCAAAGTCTGAATATCTTCTGAATCTCCACCCAGTCACACTTTCTTACTGTTAACTTGATCTGTTTCTTTCTCTGTAGGATTACATTATCTATACATATATAGTCCTCAGGGGAATGGTTTAAGGCCTAATAATTAATAATTGTTTTATGCTTTTTGTGATCCTCACATAAAAATACATATGGCAATTATTACTTATTGCTTATCTATTCTTTAAGACATTATCATTCATATTGTTAACTTATTTTCAAGCACTAAGGTCCAAATACAGGTTCTCCCAGCAGTATATAAAAAGCACAATATTGAAACCTCAAAGAGCTAACCTTTATTAAAAAAACATATACTAGATAACAATATAAAGGATGCTTGCAACCAAAATAAATTATGCCTTGGGAAAAACTTAATTTGCACAATTAGAAAGAACAATAGAATACTACATAATTAGGTGCAGTACAATGCAAGTGTAACCGTCCTTAATATTAGTAGTGTGCAAGCCTTTCAGCCTTCATTAAAGAGTTCTGTTGGAACATGTGAATAATAGGATTAATATAGCTACGGGCACTGCTGGGTCAGCTGGCAATAGATCAATCCGAAATGCAGAGCATATTAAAAGGATTATAGATTAGCAATTAGATGGCTTTTTCATGAGCAAGGAATAGTTCCTCTAGCTCTGCCAAAGGTTAACAAAGATAGGATGTCAGTTTTTCCAGTTTATAATCCAGTAGAGGCCATAAGGTGAGGGAAGTTAAGGGATTTCCAGTATGATAAGACTGACATGACCAAAACAAAACAAACTTTAATATCAGTCTAGCCTTTGCAGATAAACTACCCTTGCAAATAGGTGAAGGATACAAATCTGTTACATTAATATTATTGCCTTTAAGGAATATTTAAGTGCCAAAATTTTCTGTGTGATTATTGGCTAGTTGTTCAGACCTTTTATACAGCATTTAACTTCCAAGTGCTTGTTACATTTCAGGATAAACATAAATGAGTTCTCTATTTCAGAGGCTGAAAAATCAATTCTACACATTACTACTACCACACATAATTGCAATTTAAGTTTGATACATATTTTTGGCTTATCAATAATTCATGAATATCTAAGAATCTCTGTTTTATTACTTCCTGATGAAATATTGTAAGGTGATGTCAGTGTATTTTTAATTCCCTTCCTATATAATGAAAATATGGTATGTGGAATCAATCCTATTGACTCCAATAGGAACTATGTACTCAGCATTTTGAAATATCAGGTCACTTATTTAGATGCCTAAATATGGTTTTAATAGCTTAACTTTAGACATTCAACTTTTGAATTTTGGCTGTGATGTAGAAAGGAAACAGTAGATTTACTTAGAAGAACAGAACTGAGCTTTAAAGTGGAGCGATGTGAATATTTCATAGTGAATAATTTACTCAACAACTTTAAATGATCTTTCTTCTTAAAGAGTATTTTAAGAAGACTGGGATTTTGTCACTATTCAGAATTAAAGAGTCTTTTTCCCCTGCAAATTTTAGGACTGCGAGGATTGATTGTGAACATTTCACTTTGAATATTTTTTCACAATGTTTGAACTGTGAACTTTGAATGTTGTGAAACTGTGTTTCCAGCTCTCATCACAACTGCTGGTTGTGATGAGAGCTGGAAAAACAATTCACAATGAAAAATGTAGATGACTAATTTAGACTTCCATTTTTTAAAAGTTCACTATTTGCTAGTGGTTTGCGAACATATATCTACAAATTTCTGTGGAATGTACTCCTTTGAGTGATGTTCATGAAAGGGGTCACCAAAAAGCCTTGTGTTACTGTTTCTGCTTTTTGACTGGTTGAATATACTCCTTATTATCAAAGGCTTTGAACACATTGATATCAGGGATGAATCTTTAGTAGCAAGTTAGGAAGATATTCAAATATTTTAAATCGTTTTCAGTTGAAACCACCTAAGCATTGGCCATGCCATCATTCCTATACTGAGACTGAAATCTATTTAAAATCTAAAGAAGATTATAATTGAATATTCTCTGAGTGCAGCCACCAAAGTATGATGCCTTTGTAGATTGTAACTGAAATAGGAATATTCACATACTTTTTTGGCTCATCTTATGTCCCACATGACTGCTATAAGCTTGTTTATTAGAGAACCTCCCTCCTGCTGCAGAACTTGGGGGCAGACCTAGGGGAGTGCGCTGCTCTCTTTTGCACCCTCTTTGATTCCTGGTCTACCCAAAGTTTAAAACTAGCTGTGGTAGCAGCATTTGTGGTCAGGCAGTGGTGCGGGAGTCGGTTGACTTCACAGCCCAATACAATCTACCTGATTTCTTCTAAACTTGTCTTCTACAAAAAGGGTTAATGAACCTTTCTTCCTAGTAGTAGTTTTGATATCCACTAATCAAGCTATCCTTTGTTCTGCAGTTCTGTTGTCTGTTAGCTGCTCCTGGTAATTAAGCTCCCATTTCACAGCCCTGCAGGTTGTTTTTATCTCATTCAAATGAAGCTGTGTTTGTTTTTGCTTCAATCTTAAACTGCACAATACAGCCCTAGGGCCCTGACATATTAGTAAAGTTTCTAGTTTATTTTTATATGGAGAAAAATGTGTATTGTGTTATATGTGATGATGAACCTCACCATCTGCACTCCCTTGTTCAAAATTCTAGATTCACCCATGGCAGAATTTGTATGAGTCCTATAATGCAGATACAGTCCCTTGATCTTTCCCTTCTCTTTTTATCCTTGAATTTCAGTATCCTACAGGATCTCATGATCAAATATGACAAATTTACTCTAAAGATATACGTATATTCACTGAGCAGTTTATTAAAAAAAGATAAACAAGTAAAAGTCCTAATATGTAGTATGAGTTTCTAAAATCAGGGAAATATAATAACATTTTAATCTCAGCTAGCTACCTCTTCTCATAATCACACCTTTAAAACTCTTAAAAAAAATCAAGGACTACTTTTAAAAAAAAAAATTAATTTTCCAGACTGTATTTCTGACTGCGATCTGTATAATTACTGGTTTGACTTTAGCACAAGTACACAGGAAATTCTGTAAAGTGGTATTTTTTTTTTTGTTTAGCTGAATTGTGACAGCTGCTTTGATTTTGACAGACAAGCAATGAAGTGTTTTCAATGCAATATGACAGGAACGTCCATGACATTAATTGCATCTTTTGTTGGAAAATGCCATGCATTACGTTTCAAGTAGGATCCAAACACCGGCATGGCTATTCATTTATTTTATTTTGCGATGAAACTCTGGAGTATTAGCATTATTTTTGTCTTCCTTAGACCAATAATTGACTGCATTAGCTATATACACTGGTATGTTTAACAGCCATCAATGATTGCCTAGACAGTCCAATCAACTCTCTGTCTGTTATCGCCTACACTGTTTTGCAGCCAGTGCAAGCTGGTGATCATGGGGTAGAAGCTATGTACCTAGTTAATTTTCTTTTTTAATTACAGTTGCATAAATGGACATGATCAGGGGGTAGCAGGGCAGACCCTATGAGGAGAGGCTACGGGACCTGAACCTGTTCAGCCTCCACAAGAGAAGGCTGAGGGGGATCTAGTGGCCGGTTCCAAACTAGTCAGAGGGGACCAGCAGGCATTGGGGAAGTTTCTGTTCCCCCGTACACTACCACGAGTGACCAGGAATAATGGTCACAAGCTAGCAGAGGGTAGATTTAGGCTAGATATCAGGAGGCGCTACTTCACGGTCAGGGTGGCTAGGGTCTAGAAGCAACTTCCAAGAGAAGTGGTGCAGGCTCCTACCCTGGGGGTCTTTAAGAGGAGGCTAGATGAACATCTTGCTGGGGTCGTTTGACCCCAGTACTCTTTTCTGCCATGGCAGGGGGTCGGACTCGATGATCTGCTCAGGTCCCTTCCAACCCTACAAACTATGACACTATGACAGAAGTATGAAAATATATCTGAATGATCTTTATACTTAAGGGCTTTTTAGAAAATGTACGGTGAGATTGTGATTATTTGTATAAATGGTGCACCTATATTTTTTCTCAAAATTTGGAATTTACAAGTTCTACTGATTGTATAAAGTACCTGTTTGACTTAGGAACCCCAGTCACACTAACTTTCAATGGGAGTTTTTCTCCTTGGTCATTTCTATCTCTAAATCTAATCTGAAAGAATGAAGTTACACATTACAGTTACACCATACTAAGGTGCACTTAAAATGTGAGGGTCCACATGTTCAAATTCATTTTTCGTACAAAGTGTCCTCTGAGCATCACAGTTACACCACTTCAGGTAAGGAATAACTCCAGGCTGTGATACCTGTTAGGGTAACAGTCTGTGCTCCATGGAGATAAAATGAGCAATTTTCAGTCTTCCAGCATCCCAAGATGCACTGCTTCCAGCCCTCTCCCTCCACCCAGAGCAGGGATAGAGCCCAGGTATCCTGACTCCTAGCCAAGCCTCTGCTCACTATCCCTGAGTCACAGCTGTATAAGCATGAAATGGGATTTACCCTTAATGTATGACTTCATACAGAACATTTTAATTTTAACACTGCTTAATATTCCACAGATTTAGTCTGTTCTAAGGTTAATGTGTAACTTCATCCTTAAGGTTTATTTCCCCAACTGGTACTTAGGTACCTAAAACTGTTAACAAAGTATGTAAGCAGGTGTGATGTTTAAATCCATTTGAAGTCAAGTCCCACTTTTTTTGTAATGAGTTGCTTCATGGGAGACAAAAGTGTGGGCAGAGCCAGGGTGGATCCGGAAGAGCTGTGGCATAGAAGTGACACAATCCTTTGGCTGTGTTTCATGTGGGCTCTCAGCAGGGCATCTAGCTAGACGCCCTGTTTTTTTATAGTTCTGGAGCCCAGGGTGTGAGCTTCCTGCCACTGGTCATCCCTTCCTTTCCCCTGCTGTTGAATTCAGCAGGGAGGGAGTTGGGTAAAAAACAGAAAAATTCACCCCCTGGGATCTGGAGTCATGTGAAAGCAAGGGCTTTATCCAGATCTCATCCTCATCAACTGGTGAACTCAGAGTTCACTGAGCGTGTAGCCCAGGTGAGCACCACAAAACCCTCTTACCCTATTCATGGATCCACTACTGAACAGGGCAAAAGAGGTCTCAGCTTTTTCACAGCTATGTACAGGATGGTCCTTGAACTTCTCTAGGCACAAGATCTATTAAGTCTAGTGCCACTGCTGAACTCAACTCCCCACATGGAGGTAGTTGGTTGGGCCTCCAGGTTCAAAGGGAGCCATTGCATAGCAAATGCATCCTTTGTACAAACTGTGTATTTGTTGTATACACTTGAAGTTAAACTTAGCACAATTTTTTCAATGAACAGTAAATGTGATAAAAATGTAATTTTGGTCACCCCTAAACTATGTGTGAAGTCAAATTGAATTCACTGAATATTTATGTCTGGAATTATTTGTCTGGGACTAGATTTACAAAACTGCTAGAGTTTATCTGACAGTGAAGTGGTAAGTACATTCACCTAAGGCATGTAAAACAAGGATCAATTCCTTCCTCAGCATGAGTAGAAACAAAGTCACGTATTTCTTCACTAGTTCTTATGTTCAGCTGTCCTTCTTGTTTAACTCCATTTACAGTATGTTCCAGTAATTTAGCACAGAAATAACACAAATATAGAGGAACATGGTCAAAGCTGTATCCAAAAAGGGCAATAATCACAGGACCTCCTGGAGTGATGCTCTAGTTCCCTTCCCTTCTAATTAATCTGTTGCAGATTATCTGGAAATGGGCAAAATGACTTGTGATAATACAAAGTAGGCAGAAGGCAGAGTAGACTTGAACCTCACAGACTAACTAAATCAGAGATGTATAGAATAAGCTTTTGCAAGGAGAGATAAAGGCAGAAAGGTGATTGTGTAATATCAGTTGCTTGTAGTGCTTCAACAATTGGGTTTAGCATCAGGATAGTTTTATACCTTGATTATTTTGCAGTCTGACAGGGTTTCCTAGAATTAATCATCATTGTAGGTCTTTTGATGCCATCCAGAAATGGAGCTCTGTACTTTATCACTAGAAGGTAATGACAGGGTCACACCAAAGAATAGATCCAGAGGGACGGAAAGGCTAGCTACTTGAACTTCATGGATGATATGATATCCATGATGCTGCCAGCCAGTGAGAGATTTCAAAAACAATTTCAACCACACTATGTAAATAATGCAAATATTGTCTCCAAAGAACTGCTAGGTCCTGTTACAATGGGGTTCAAATAAGCACACAGCAGCTATTCAGTGAGCACGTCTGCATGTCTGCATGTCTGCCCCCCCAGCGCAGTTGTTATTGCAGCATTATTTAGTACTTGCTTTAAGAAGTACTACGTGGTAGTGCAGTAACAGCCATTACTGAGCTGTCCTGGTGGTGCATGGTTATTTTTAGCAGCTATGTCACCATAGCGATGTGCTATAGTGAGGTAGTTTGTTGCTACAGTGACATAGTGTTGGCATCAAGGTTTGTGCCCACTGATGTCATGTTGCCGTAAAGTTATAAATGACCTTTATAGGCATTTATAGGCCCAACAGCAGAGATAACAAAGGGTTAAACATAAATCCAAAGTGCATTTCTGTTCTACTATTTGTGTACGTTACAAGCTCTTCCCTCAAGCTTGCATCATTGCCCACATGGGATCAACCACATTTGGTGCTATGCGCCTTATAAATTGCTGATTAATGAATTTATTTAATTGCAACATTCCTATATGCAGTTTGGGGCAGGAGTGGCTTCCCCTGCACCTGGATCAGGTCAGTGGAACGCTGGTATGACTCCACTGCTACACCTGCCCTAGATCTATATTTATGTACTGCTGGAAGTTACTGGTTCTGCCCCATCCAGGATGTTGTTGACTACTCTCTGGTTATTCTGGTACCGTCTGGTGTTTTCCCTAGAATTTTAGACTTCCATGTTTTAACTCTTACTGCTCTTGGTCTGTCCTATGGCTTACAGGTGTGATACCCAAAATCTTCTCAGCAAGGTTGTCTAGGAAGTCTGTAGCATTCTAGAATGAAAGAGAGTAGGATAAGTGATTAATCTGCACATGTTTATCTCAGATCTTGCACCCAATAAGTGTGCACTCAAAATACTTCATCCTTACTATGAGGAAGCTCTACATTGAAGGTGTAAAGATGGAAATATGGTTACTCTCCTTTGCTAATTATATTCCAGATATGGAGCAAAAGGATTTACCTTCACCCCAAGTTATTTTTCATATAGGGATTATCTGTGGATGAGTATTAGTAATATTAGAAAATATTATTCCTGCTTTCTTTCTGAACACACACAACTAGCCTTATGTTATATTTACTTATTCTTTCTCTGTTTCCAAAGAAATTGAACCTTTGCACAGAGTCCTGTAAAATTTCATTACTTTTCCCAGATTGCATGATATTTTATTTTTTATCTTTTTGCTTGAATCTGCATGAAATCACTTCGTTTCTCTAGTGGTTGCCATGAAATAGGCAGTTTCCTTGGGAAATCTCCATGAAATTATAAAAATTATTGTGTCTTTCTCTCCAGAAATCTTATTTATAACAAAAAAGTGACTGTTGAGTTCCATATCTCCTTTATTGGCACAGTTTTCCAGAAATGCCATTAATAACTACAATGACACTCTATTGGGCGCATCTACACAAGATGCTAACTGCACAGTAGCCTAACACTACTGAGCAGTAGCATGTCATGGCAAAAGCCATGCTAATATGCTACTGTGCAGTTAGCATCACTAACAAGTCATGTACCAGAACTACTGCATAGTAGCACCAGTTACTATGTATTGATTTAGTACTTGGTTATATAAGTAATAAACTTAATGTGCAGTAACTACGGTACATTAATGTATCTATAGAAGTGTCCATGTAATATAAACAAACATGTGACTTTAAAATACAAAAAGAACAAATGAAGTGTGTATTTTTATAGGAACTCATATTAATAGTAACTGTCTCAATATCAGTCTAAATATTGAACTTGTTGCCTCCTACAAATATATTCAATAGTAAAGCTTGTGAGGGAATGAAGATAATACTTTTTAATAAAGAGAAATATAATTAATATCAAAGTTTTACTACAAAAAATCCCAATCAATGTAAAAATATATTCAAGACAAAATTTTTTGAAACTTACACTTCAACAAATAACAGAGTTTGGATGCTGTTTGCACTTACATAGCTGAATTTGCCTTGTGCTTCCCTTCAGAGCAAGCATCTGGCTGTTTAACTGCCCAGCCATACATGCCAAGTGCATCCCAAACTTCTATTAATAGAAAAAACACAAATATCATTGTAAGGTGAGGCCCTCACTTTTATCTGTGTCTCGGAAGCAGGAAACCCAGGTTCTAGGACTGAGCCCCAGAGATTTAAACCAGCAAAGTGCCCTAACTACTAGGCCATTGACTATGCATTACCAAGTATGCTCTCTTGTTCTCCTGTTGAGTCTGTCTCATGAGACAGCCAGGCAGGATACATCTGTAGGGCTTGAAGGAGGTGTGATACTTTGGGATGTATCCACTGTCCTGGAAAGGAACAGTTCCTGGATTCTAGCCTCTGCCCCCCTGTGACTTTTCTATACTTGCATTTAATAATCATTAGATAAAATACACAAAGGAATGAGATCATTTCTGTCCCTCTGGGAGCACAGACCATTAGCAGAACCCGGGGTCTTCTCTTCATCAGAATCTCTTCTCTTCGTTAGGATCTTGTATTCAAAAGCTTTTTCTAGCTTTATTCCAACCATTCACTTGGTCCACTAAAAGGTATTAACCTCCCCACCAAAATCCTTGTTTCTGGTTTAATCCTTATTGAGAATTTTTGTGTCTGTATGTGTGTATGCACACAACTCCAATTAGTGAACCATGGCACTTTTATGTTTCAGCCATACCCTGCTTCTGAAAATGTTTCACTGTAGTACTGAATTTTCTTTTTGAAGCTCATTTAGTTAAGACCTAACTGTTGTTTGGAGACCAACTCAAATTTGATAAATGTTCTTTCCAAACTAGATAATTTCTCAGGGTGTAAAAGCTATTCTAGTACAACATTTTAGTTGAAAGCTAATGCCTGGATTCTCAAATATTAGTAAACTCTAGTCTTTTGTTTTAATATAGCTGCTTTATTTTAAATATATTTTTCTCTAGACTAATTAAGAAGATTGACAAATTGAACTTCAGATTTACTCTTTCACCAAACTGATACCAGAACCAGGTAATGAGATTAACTCATTGTTAATCTGAAAGAGATTTCTTTAAAATTAAACTTGTCAGGCATACTTATCTATTTAACAATCATTGTGACTGATAAAAACAAAAGCCAGACACTTATGCCAGCACCTTCCTTCCATGGCTATTAATTCAAGTAGTATGTAGGCAATAGCACTTTTTTCCAAGTCAAGAGCTCCTATTAATTTGATACCAATGTGTCTTCATAAAAATGTTCTTTTTACTAATATTTTTTCTACAACAGAATTTTTCTGAACCTATTTTTTGAAGGCAAGCAGACAACAGTGGCAAAGCAAAGGCTAGGGACTATTTAGAAAAGCTGGATGTGTACAAGTCCATGAGGCCGGATATGATGCACTGAGCCTGCTGAGGGAGTTGGCTGAAATGATTGTAGAGCCGCTGGCCATCATCTTTGAAAACTTGTGGCAGTTGGGAGAAATCCTATATGGTTGGAAAAGGGCAAATACTGTGCCCAACTTTAAGAAAGGGAAGGAGAAGCACCCAGGGAACTACAGACTGCTGAGCCTCACTTCAGTCCCATGGAGCAGGTCCTCAAGGAATCCATTTCGAAGCACTTGGAGAAGGAGGTGATTAAGAACAATCAGCATAGTTTCACCAAGGGCAAGTCACTCCTTAACAACTTGATTGCCTTCTATGTTGAGATGCCTGGCTCTGCAGATGTAGAGAGAGCAGTGGCTATGATATACTCTGACTTTATCAAGGCTTTTGATATGGTCTTCAACAACTTTATTGCAAGCAAGCTAAGGAAGTCTGGGTTGGGGGAATAAATTGCACAGTAGACAAAAAACTGGCTGTATTGTTGGGCTCAGATGGTACTAACCAATGGCTCAATGTATAGTTGGCAGTTGGTATCAAATTGAGTACTCCAGGGGTTGGTCCTGGGGCCAATTTTGTTCATAATCAATGACCTGCAAGATGGGATGGAGTGCACCCTCAGCAAGTTTGCAGATGACACCAAGCTGGGTGGAGTAGGGCTAGGATTCAGGGAGACCTAGAGAAATTGAAGGATTGGACCAAAATAAATCTTACAAGGTTCAATAAGGACAAGTGAAAAGTCCAGTACTTAGGATGGAACAATCTTATGCACAGGTATGGGGACTGGCTAACTGGCACATTCCCCCCAATTCAGCACTGTTGAGGCCACATGTGTTCAGTTTTGGGCCCCTGACTACAGAAAGGCTGCGGACAAACTGGAAAGAGTCCAGCAGAAGGCAATGAAAATGATTAGGGGGTGGAGCACATGACTGCTGAGGAGAGGCTAAGGAAACAGAGCTTATTTATTCTACAGAAGAGAAGACTGAGAGGGGATTTAATAGCAGACTTCAACTACCTGAAGTGGGGTCCAAAAAAGGACTGTTCTCAGTGGTGGCAGATGACAAAACAGGGAGCAATTGTCTCAAGTTGCAACAAGGGAAGTTTAGGTTCAATATTAGGGAATTTCTCACTTGGACTGTAGTGAAGCAAAGAACAGGTTACCCAGAGAGGTGGTAGAATCTCCATTCTTGGAGGTTTTTAAGGCCTGGCTACACAAAGCTTTGGCTGGGATCATCTAGTTGGAGATGGTCCTGCTTTGAGCAGGGGGTTGGACTAGATGACCTCTAGAGGTCCTTTCCACCCCTAATTTTCTATGATTCTATGACTGTAGAGGGATTTAATAGCAGCCTTCAACTACCTGAAGGGAGGTTCCAAAGCGGATGGAGCAAGACTGTTCTCAGTGGTAGCAGATGACAGAACAAGGAGCAATGGTCTCAAATTGCAGCAGAGGGAGTTTAGGTTAGATATTAGAAAAAGCTTTTTCACTAGGAGGGTAGTAAAGTACTGGACTAGGTTACCCAGAGTGACTGGACTGTCCATCCTTGGTGGTTTTTAAGACCTGGCTAGAAAAAGTATAATTCAGTATGTAAGAAGAAGAATTGGAACTGTTCCCCAGGAAGAGTTCTGGAGATAACTTGAAGAGATCCAGAAGAGTTCATTGATCCAAGATGCTGCATCAATATCAGACATGGAAGCCAGAAGTCCCTGGACAAGACCTTATGGCCTAATCAACCAGTGAAGTCACATTTGTAATATCTTGGGGTGGTGAGCATCTGCTTTGACTAGCTACAGTACTAAAATTATAACTCCTGAAAATGCTTTATTTCTAATTTAGAATTGTATCTGTTAGGGTGCAATAAACTTGCTTATAGTTAAGCAGAACTGTGTCTTAGTCTCCATACCTGGTAAAAATATCTGTAACATCATTGGATGAAATACATTAGAAGAGGAGGACCATTTTGTACCAGTGGGACAGACACCCAGATAATATAGTGGAACAAGCATGCCCCTGCAAAATGCAGGTTTAAATCAGCAGGCAGGGGGCTTGAATATAATAGGTGAGTGCAAGTACCTTAACTCCTGGGTTATTCTACATTGCTGTCTTGTGCTATGGAAAAATCTGTTTTGGTCTGGGAAACCACTCCCAAATTGGTATATTCATGTGAAAAGTTTCAGATTGGATTAATCAACATTTAATTCAACATTTTTCTAACGAAATCCCATTTAACCAAAACTCAAGTAGTCAAATATGTCCTGACCATCTTTAATGGACAATATATCTTTATTGTGGGATTTGGTGCATATAATAAATTGAACAAAACTTTTCAAAAGTGTGCATAATGGTGCCTTCTAGAGCTTCCTTTTAGTGTTGGGGACAGGAAGGAATGGAACATATAAGGTGTATCTACATGTGCAATTGTGGTGCCTGAATAAATTGTGGAGCTTATTGATCTACAGTTAATTGCTCCTAGACATGATGTTTGAATGTGTGCTTGGGAGCAATTAACTCCAGAGCAATATGTTTTGCAGTTTATTCAGGTGCAGCATGTGAAGTTCAGGAGGAGCAACCACAGCTGGCAGGGGGTTCAAGGAGTCAACCTGCCAGCCTGGGGCTGCTCCTCTCAGCTCAATGTGCTATGGAGGGGCTGGCTGGGAGATGGGGATGCTTCAGCAAGGGGCTAGCTGGTAGGCAGTCTCCCCCCCACCCCGACATACCCCCATGCCCCAGCTAGCTGGGCAGTGTCCACACATGTGCTGCTGTGGAGTTTTTTTACAAGTACTAGCTTGCTGGAGAATAAATTAGTTTAGTCCAGCCTTTTAGGGGCACATGTGTAGATGCCAACACATTTACTGCACAGCTAATTAGTCAACTGCTCAGTAAATGCCTCATGTAGATGTGCCTATAGGGAAATAAATTGTTGCTGCTTCATGTTCTCACTAGGAGGATAATGAAGCACTGAAACATGTAACCCAGAGCAACTGGAAGATTTTAAGACCTGGTAACACAAAGCCTGGAATGATCTAGTTGGGAATGGTCCTGCTTTGAGCAGGGGGTTGGACTAAAAGGCCTGCTGAGGTCTCTCTTCCAACCCTCACTTTCTATGATTCTATGGTTTGGGTCATGTGACTTCTCAGCTCATTGTAACACTTATACAAACCCTTTATTTCTTCCAATAGCTTTTTCTTTCAGGTAGAGACCACTTGGTAACAGCTCTCTTGTTCATCTGGATTCAGGGATCTGGATTTTCAGAATTCAGCTGCCCAAGGTGAGGAGGATTGGGCTCATATTTCCTCAATATTAAGTGCTATCAAATGTCTTTCTTTACTAGCTCAGCCTGTTTTCATTTGTGAGACAGTCACTCTTGTCCTGTGTCTCTGACAACACACAGGCCAAAGTAATCTTTGTCATTTTTTCATTTGTTTGTGAACCAGCATGATTGGAAATGTCAGCTGCACTCCAGAAAAAGGTTTACTATATTATGCTTTTTCATGATTTGCAATGGTAGAGAACAAACTACTGTAACGGCTAGATAACTGAATAAATTGCTTAACGGCTTGTATTGAATAAGATAACGTGCAAAACTAAAAAACATATACCTGATGCAGGAGTTCTGTTTAGTATTGCTTGCATTATCATGGCATTGAAGAGACCTAGTCAGGAAGCAGGATGTCATTGTGCTAGGTGCTGCAGAAATATGGAATAAATACATGGTCCCTTCCCCAAAGAACTTACATTAATTTAAGACAGGGATAAAAGATGGAGACATCCAGACAGATTGGGACTACAAGGAGTCAATAATAATACAATAGGTTATGGTCTCAGCATACAAGCAACCTACCTGCTGTCAAGTTTTTCATAGGCATTACAACAAAGGAGGGATTTGGAGAACAATGAAGTATCTTTGTAGATGTTTATAAGGGTTTCTTCCCAAGTGTAATGGGTAGCAGGAAAAAAATTGTGCAGGTGCTTGTATAAAAAGTTAAGAAGCTTGGCATCATGAGTGGATAGAAGGCAAGAATCAGCCTCATGATACTGAATGAGAGACTATTGGTCATTATGAGGTGGATCATGGAGGATCTAGAACTTTAAGACCAGTTATCTGATCCTTGATGCCACAGAGGGAACAGGGAAGGGATATGGTCAAAGCAACAGATCGGGAAAATGAATTTTGCTGTTGAGTTCTGCACATTTATGAGCGGGGTAAGATCAAGCTTTCAAAGCTGAAGATAGCGAGACTTGAAATAACAGATGACAGGGGGCTGGATATGAATTTAGCAGTATGAAGGGACAGGTATGGTCACGTCTAAGTTTATAGAGATTACGTGGAATCTGTAAGACTCCATGCTGTCACTGCATTAACACCCCAGTGGCTCCATGCTGGGAGCAGAGAAACCAGGTGTTTCCCCAGGCCACATGTTCTTGCTATATGGTAGCTCTACTTCCAGTGTGGAGCTGCTGGAGTTTAACCAGGGTGATAGCATGAAGTCCAGCAAAGCATGTTTCCCTAGGTAGCATGCTCTCACCACCTGGTGGTCCCACTTCCACCATAAATCCATTAGGGCTTCATAGCAGCTACAGCACGGAGCTCAGGAAGGCATGCTCCCATGGTGTAGTAGCTCCACTCCCAGCTGCTAGAGATTTTCTGCTATGAGGGGGAAGTGTTCTTTCCTGAGGTCCACCTACCCCAGTCCCCACAGACCCTTTCACTTGGGATCAGACAGCAGGAGGCTTGAGGGAAAATTGCCCCCTGCCAACCTACCTGAGCAGGAGAAACAGGGCCAGGTAGGTACAGTAGGTAAACAGGGTTTAATTTATGTTTCCCATGCCTTGGGCCCAGATAAAGGTGCAAGCATCCCTGAGTAAGGTTTGTGAGAGGTACAGAGCCAGCTGCCTGAACTCAGCTTGGCACTCACCAGCCCTCTCTCCTCCTAGGCTGAGTAGAGACTACAAGACACTTGGAGGCAGGGAGGGAAGCTGGAGCCCCTCTAACCCTCCACCCCCACCTGGGATGGGACCTCAGGGGGGTCATCAGGTCTTGCTGCAGGTGGCTGGCACTTGCCAGCCCTCTCCCACCCCCACCTTGGCCAGGACAGTACCCCTCCAGCACCCATGCCTCAGCAGCTCCTCTTCAGCTTGCACAATCCCCTGTACCCCCAACCGAATCCCAGCCCTGCCAGTCTTCCTTGAAAGGGAAGCACTGGAGGACTTGTTGGAGAAGGCTTGCAGAGGGCCAGTGAATTAGACTCAGCTAGGGAGCTCCTCAGGGCCCAGAACTCTTCCACCAGGCACAATTTATTAACATGAGAGAGACTTTTTTTTCATATCTCTTATTTCACGTCAACTAAAAATGCTTGAAATAGCATTTACATAAAAATGCTTTACATAACCTCCAAGGATTTAAGCAGATCCCTGTGGAGGGAAGTCCCCATGCTCCTCCACCTCTTCATGCTGCATTGTGCCCTCCCCTCCACCCCAGCCACCCAGAGCAGCAGCAGCCAGTGTCCTGGTCCTAGCCATGCCCTTGCTTGCCAGCCCTTGAGTGGCAAGTCAGAGCTGTAAAGGTCAGAGGTCACATTAAGCCTTAACCTGCTACACTGAAACTCTTCTAGAGTTAAACCTGCCTAACATTTGAGATTGAGGGTAGTTTAAAGGTAACCTATAACAGCACCCTTAAATAGCTCCACCTCAATGTCAACCCAGAAACCCAGGCCTTTTAGTTTTATTTTCCCCTATCTATATATATAAAGGGCTTAGTCCATCTGTCTGTTTGTCTATCTCTGTGTCTGTTCATAATGCTCTTGGTGGGGGGTGTGGCTCCCGGTGCAGCGTGGCTCCAGTCAGTGCAGCATCAAGAATGCTGATCAAAAATGATGAATGGGGCATGGCTGACTGGGTCAGGTGGAATGGGTTAGGCAGACACGGAGTGGGGGAAGGAGGCCGGACACAGAGTTGGGGGTGGCATGGGGCCAGATGTGGAGGGGGGTTGGCACAGGGCCAGACCTGGAGCAGTGGAGAGGGTATGGTGTGGGGCTGGACACAGAGTGTAGGGGGGTGGTGTGCAACTGGACACGGAGCGGTGGCAGTGCAGGGCAGTGGGTGGCAGCAGCAGCTATGTGCAAGCTTCTTCCCTCCCCCCACTCCTGGGCAACAGCAGGGGTGGTGGGTGGCAGTGCTCCATCCCTGCCCATCTGCCCCCCACCCTCCCATCATTCTTGATGGGCAATTTGCTAGTTGTATCATAAAATTCCCATTTCCATTCATCTCAGCCTTGTGGAAAATTTAAATATTGATCCATAACAGGAAATAACAGAAGCCCAACCTGATTGCTTACAATTTATTAGTGTTTGGTTATAGTGAGACCTCTTTGTACACTGTGCCCATGTAGAATAGAATAAACTGTAACCTCAACATATGTACATAGCCATTTAATTCAGATAACATTAAAAAAAATGTTACTCTACTTTTTTAATTTAACATTGAGAAAAGTAACTATTTAAAATATGTAGGCGTGGTTATTCTCAAGTCTGACTGCTGTACCTAGGGAATGGGACATAGATTTATGTATCTCTCTTTCAGGGAAAAAAAATATAACAAAACCGTCCCATCCTCTTTTGTTAATCAGCACAAGAAAGGATACCCTCTAGATCCAGGCTGTCTCAAACAGACAATTTGCCCTAAACTTCAGTAATAGGTGATGTGTAATTCTTCACTTTAGATACAGGA
The DNA here is from genome assembly GCF_052110815.1 of Crocodylus siamensis. Classification (NCBI taxonomy): domain Eukaryota; kingdom Metazoa; phylum Chordata; order Crocodylia; family Crocodylidae; genus Crocodylus; species Crocodylus siamensis. The sequence continues at coordinate 164,602,381 of NC_143399.1, read as the reverse complement.
AATGCAGCCACATGCCTGCAGTGGCTCAGGCCAGAAGCCTGGGGGGGAGGGGGGGGTGGGGAGGTGCTATGGCATGGCTTTCTGGCACATAGCCAGCATGGGCAGTATGTTTGCTTCCTTTTCCTGCTGCCCTTGAGGTCTTTGGGATTTGCAGTCCACAATCATAACAGCAAGACTCTGTAGGGTTGCTCATCACTTCCTCTTCCTACTTCCAGGTGCCTCTGGGATTTGTAGTCCACAGTCACATCCAGAAGTAAATTTTTAGTGTGGCAGGGCAGCTCTGTACTTCCGGGAAGGGAATTTTAATCTTCCTCTGGCCCCAGAACCCAGCAGAAGTTTGCCTGGGAGAGTGGGGGCGGGGGGTGGGGGTCAGGGGCAGGGGCAGTCTCTGCTTCCCCCCACAACCCTTCTCTGCTGAAGCAGACAGTATAGCCCAGCCCAGCCCAGCCCAAGGCTGCAAAGCATGCTGGGATGCTGGGGAACTCTGACTTAACTTCAACCAGGAAGAGGTCTGGGACAGAAGTTTCATAAACTGGTTTGACCAAATCAGTTAAGTCTGAGACTACATTCAGTTGGGTTTGTCTTAAACCAGTTTCAGTCATTCTGAAATTGGTTAATGTGCACTCAACTTCTGTTCTTTTACAGCTTTAAACCAGTTTCTGATGACCTAAACATGTTTATGTGTCACTTGTGTCCCTAGCCTATATGAGGCCTTATTATCTCCATAGTTAAGGCTGAAACCAGTGTCCTGTTTTAAGCTGATTTTCTACCTTCTAAGTATTTCACCACAACCAAACCAAACCATTTAACCTCATTGCTCTTGTAGCTCTGATCTCCTACCAAATATTATCAGTTTTAATATCAAAGGTGATGCTTAAACTATTCAAATATCTGCTAATTTGTACAGGAACAGCCTACTCTTAGCCATTCTAATTTCATTTAGGTTTATCATCTTGATATTCAAATGCCTTGCTCTTAACAACAACCTTCAGATTAGCAGGACATAGTTTTATAGGTGGAAATGACACTGTATCATCAGTGGTTAAAATAGCCTAGAAGGATTAGCTATCTACTGTGGATGATTTCAGCTTCCTAAAAGACCCTGCTGTATGTGGCTTAGACTGTGTTCATCTAAAATTATAAGATACCATCTTGTAGGCATGAGAAGGACTGATTCTGGAGGCTGCAACTACAACTACAGTCTTTGCCACCCATAAGCTTGATGTCTAAAGCCCTGGAGAAGCTAACCGTCCAAAAAGGATGGGGAGATGCTAGGGCCTGGGCATACGTCTATATAATGATGGGATTTTTTTTTTTTGTTCCAATGGAAATTAGTTACAGGACTATCCTAATGCCTTCTAGGCAAAATAGGTCCATCATTTGTAATAATTTACATTCTATGGTGTTTTCTTCTATGTAATTATATATTGTATTTTGAAGCTCTGCTCTTTCTGACATGAATAATTGCACATTGTAGGGTAACATGTACAGATGTTACATTAGGACAGAGATACCCTTTTTTTTGTTTAGCTCAGCAGCCATAACTGTGACTATATGCTTAATATAGTAATAGAAGAATTTAAATTTGATAAAAACCCTTTCACTGTTATCTCCAGGATGTTGGTAATGATACTAAACTAGCTTGCTGTGTAGCCTCTTTGTGCTTGAGGCCTGATAGGCTGTCATGATGAGCAAGCTCTTCTAAGCCTAAGGGCTTAGCATTAGCAGCAGACAACTTTCTTATCAGAATTCTACTTTGCAAAGCACAGGGGGAAAAGGAGGTGAACTGTCATCTCTCATGCACAGGATAGAGTGGCAATTAAGCAACACCTCCCTAAAGCCGCTATGGCAAAAGCAGGGGATTCACTGTTAGTCTTCTTACATGATTGCAAGCCACACCAGTGCATAGCTTTCTGCCTTGCAATAAGGGACTTTTTTATTTTTGAAAAAAAAAGGCAGTTATTAAACTCAGCATGGAGACAATCTGAAACAGGATCTTCATCAATCAGATTAACTACTTTCCAAGATGAAAGTAGACGAGGCACAGTGTGAGCCTGAGAAGATATTTATCAAAACCCATATTAATAACCACTTTCAGCCTTCTCCTGACAGTTTCATCTTAGCTTCCATGTTTAACATTTGAGTATCATATGTTTTTGTCAGGATGAAGCTGCTAAGAGCATCAATTAATTAATTCCTCTGAAGTGTGGTTTGGAAAGGTAATAAAGCAACATTCCCTAAGGCCAGGACTAGTAATGGTAAGCAACATTCTGGTGCTATACAATTTGTTACTTCAGAAAGAAATTAAAAGAATACAATCATTTCCACCTTTAATAGCAGAATGTAGCCAACCTTAGTTTAATAAAATTGCTAACAAGGATAACATTAAAAAAGAATACTTTCAGCATTGATAAAAATGTTGCTGTGTTTTATTTGCTGTATTGTAATAGGTGGATGTAAAATGCCTTTAGGCAGAGTAAAAGTAAAATAAAAAGGCAAACAGGTGACTTGTGCTTGTCTTAGCATTATTTATTTTTATTATTATTATTTTCACCACTGTTCCTGAATGTTAATTTTCTGGGGGGAAATATCCTGCTGACAACACACGAAAATTAAACACTTCAACTCTGGAGCAGAAAGAATGTAGTTCAAATGTGGATCCTGCCACTTTTCAAATATATGAGATTAATGTAGGAATCCATACTGCTTTGCTTCATGTATATGGAATATTTGTACATTGTGAAATGAGATGACCCCTATTTTAAAAAAATATTAAACCCAGTATTGAACCAATTTGCATTCTCTGGGGCACTGCCTCAGAAGGAGAGTTCTGATCTGTGTGTACATTCTAGAAGAAAGGTGAAAAATAATCAAGGGGAATGAGCTATTTGATGACACAGGCAACTATCACTGACACATTTCTATTAAGTCTACTTCCTTGCAATTTGGCATTTTAGAAATCTTGAGCACATAACAAGATAACACTGACACCTGGAGAGTTTGCTCCAATCCTTTGTACCAGTCATTGTTTTATTTTCCATAACAATAAACTGGATACCAGAATATACTATAAAGTGGTGCTATAAATAAAATACCTCTATAGACAGAAACATCTATGCACAGGCAAATCATTTTAGATTAAAGCCTTTGCCTGATTGGCTGATGGGGATGACAGCCTTTATAATTTATATGCCCTAAAAAAAGGAACAGGTCAAGACTAAACAGCCTGCTGACCGATAACCATGTAACTATATCATTCAATGCATTTTTCAATTTTTTTCTTCTTCAGCCCTTTCTCTAGAGGGGAGTGGGAAGGATTTTAAGTACAGCTGGATTCAGTATGAGATGTGAGGCAATCTTGAGAAAATTATATATATAGTCAGTCATGGCCTCTGACTGATTTTATTTTCTTCCTGGTTTGAGGAAGAAGTCCCTTCAGCTTGCTTTCCTTCCTGCTTATAACAGCAGTAAGTATTTGGGAGGCAGCAACAGATGGCAGCACTTAACAAGTAAAGAAAGAACTCTGTTAGATGAAAACCTATGAACTGAGCTGGGTGAGACTAGCACCCTGTTTCTCTGCAACCACAGTCTGCAATGCTGACTGAAGATGGGGCTGAAAACTAGCAGCTGTTAATCCTACTAGTAGGAGACACTGAGCTCCCATACGTGTGCATGGAGCCTGCTCCGACATGCTAGAAACCTGGTGCATTGGAGCAGACTCAGTTAATTGAGTCTGCTGAAGTGCGGAAATTAATGTGCTCCAGCAGACTCTAGCATCACGTTTATCACCGTCCCTGAACTGAAAAATGGTACTGGGGCACTTTGAACTAAAGCTCCATCAATGAAAGTACCTCGCTGCCATTTTTCAGTGGGGGGACACTGATACACACGTTGCTCAGGCACTTTTTATTAGTGTGGCTTGCTAATTAAAGCATCTGCCCCACGTGTAAAAATGCCCATTTAGCTTTAGTGTGCAAGGAAGGGGAAAGGAGATGTGATTTGATTCACAGGCTGCCACTACAACTGGTAGACTTCATTTTATTTATTTATTTTTTCATTCAAAATGTTTATCATTAGAAAATTGGGTTTGGGACTAATGACTAATATTTTTCACAAAAAATGTCTGCTTTCCCTGGAAAATCTCCCCCCAAGCCAAAGTGTTTAGACCAAAAGCTTTTGTTTGGAAATGCTCCTAGGAGCTATAGTTTAATTGTCTCCTCTTTTCCCCTCTGTGGACTGGGATCTTCACTTCACATCATGATGCACCATGACCATGGACTCCAGTGATGAACTTCTTCCTCTTTCCAAGATAGGAGGGCATGAGGCACCCAAACTGCAATTTCCATGAGGCACCATGCCACCTTTTCTGTTATAAAATATTTTGTTTTTGGACAAACTTTGGGGGCTTAGGCAGACTTATATATATATTTTTAAATCTCAGTTTTATGTTGAAAATATCCAACTTCTTATGAGCATTTGCTGACAAATTTGGCCTCTCCAGTCTTTGTGTTCTGATGAGGTAAAGAGGGTCATCAATTCCTGTCTTCCTTTGGGCTTAGAGCAGAATCCCGTTGTCTTATAATGGTGGGAAGATAGGGAAGACTTGTGCAGATGCATTTGATTTCTTTTACTTTATGGCAGCACAAATGACCAGTCATCAATTATGAAGGGAGCTCTATCCCACAGTAGGGTCAAGGATATCAGAAAATAAGTTGGGGGATGGGGAGCGCAGTTGAGCTACTGGCCTCTAGAGCCCCACAAAATCCTTATGACTCTTTAATCCTGGCCATGTGGACCTTTTTTTGTTGGGGGAGACTCATTGTTTGTGTCATTATCCCCAGAACAGCACAGCTTGCCCCTGGTTGACAGAATTGTCCATCAGCTCCTCAGACTACCGCCTTCAAGGCTCTTAGTTTTTGGTGTGGTATTAGTGTTGCTTGTATCTGATCTCTCAATAACATTTATTGGGGAGAAGTTCACTTGTTCCAAGACCCTTAGACAGTCCTATGTGCTTCTGCAGCAAGGACTATGGCTTGCTAGTACCTTCCTTGAGGGAGTGAAATCCATTAGGGAGGAGAAAAGGGATGTATTAATTGGAGGTGAAAACAAGGTCAAGTTAAAAAAAAATCCTTTTTTGAAAGAAAAAAGAAAAACAGTTCGTCTTTAATTTAGTCCAATTCTCCTATTTTTAATTTATAGTCTTAGCAGTCTGGATGGCTCATTATACTTTGAAACTATCAGCATCATTAGATGGACTGGTGGTTTAGTGGAAATACAGATCTGATAAAATGTTTAATGTGAATAGTGCAATCCCCAAAATCAACATGCAGAATATGATACTTGTTTGGGACCCCGTGTCAGGATTAGATTTGTCATTGTGGCCTGATCAGATAAAGAGATGGGGACCTATGGCATAAGCTAGGATCTGAATCCAGATCCAAACTTCCACAAAAATCCACATTGCTTGGATCCAGGCTTTTAGTTCAAGCCCTTCTCCAAATAAAACAAAAATAGTGGGTGCATCTACATGAGATGATTACTGCAGTTGCCTAATTAGCTGCGCAGTAAAGCATCATCAGTCTACATGTATAGAGCTATTAAGATGGAGTAAACTAATGAACTCCACTGTAGGTTAGTACTGCTTAAAAACAAGTACTGTCCTACGGTGGAGTTACTTACTCTTCTGCGTAGCTGCTAATGAAGCTGACTGGGGAATGAGGGTGCTTCAGCATGGAGGCTGTCTGCCAGTTGGACCTGCGCTGAAGCAGCCTTGTGCCCCCTCCAGCCCCTCCACAGCATGTTGAGCCAGGTTGGAGCAGCCCTGGGCTGGCAGGAGGAACCCTGGGGCCGACTCAATGTGTTGTGGCTGTGGGTGTACATGTAACCGCTCTGCCTGGCAGCAATAAAATCTGGTGCAAACTGCATTGCATTAATATTAATGTGTAGACACACCTAGTGTGTGTTATTTAAATCTAAATGGGTTTGGATTTCAATTCTTTGCACTGCTTTCTGTTTTAAAGTTTAACTTAAGTGTAAATGAATTAGGGAGCATTTTCTGTATAATTTGAGGGTAGAAGAACAGTGAAAACTCAGCAAGGCGACTTGCAAGAGAACGTGAGATGACTGTTTAATAGCCAATCAGAATCACCAGCTGAGGTCCCCTCATTTGCATTCAGAGGTTATAAAGCATCTAGCAAGAGGGAGGATTATGGAATTGAAAGTTCTTAGATGCAGACAGGCTGAGTATATAAGAGCTGTAAGAGAAACTGAGAAAACGCTTAAGAAGCTGGGAATTGGAACAAAAGCAGTTTGTGTTATGTTCTGATACCGCTTCAGAGCATTAAAGGCTGATCCTGTCTTTAAAACTCAGAGATTGGAGTTGAACTATAGATATGTCAGGAGGAAGATCTGCCATTGCTATCATCAGTACAAAGGAGATTGGAGCACACCATATTTATTCAAAGAATAACGAAGTAGAAGGATCACTGCTGGCTTAATCTCCAGTTCCTTAACTGCTGTTGATTGGTCTTGTTTTAACAACTATCGGGTTTCAGAATGAGTAACACTTCTTGCAAAGAGTTGCCATTAAGGAAAAATATCATACCAAATGTTTTTGAAGTGATTAACTCATGCGTTTCAATCTCTCCTTATATTTATCTGGTTCTCTTTCTGAAATTCTGAAATTTTACTATTGTCATATTTTTTGTTTGTATAATTGCAAAAAAATGTAATCTACATATTTACAAACATATAGGATTTATTGATCAAAAATATGCAACTTCCGAAGGCTTTCAGCTAAATTTAAAAAATAGTTTCTGCAATCATTTTGCATAAATGCTCTTGCATCCAGTTATAATAATAGAAAAATAGGTCTAAAAGGGACCTCAGAAAGTTATCTCGCTCACACCCCTGCTCCAGGCAAGCTCCCTCATGCCAAACCATCCCAGATAAGTAATTGTCTAACATGCACTTACAAACTTGCCAGCTCAACCTCTTGAGGAAGTCTGTTCTGGTACTTAACCACATCTGTAGTTAGTTGTAGACTGAGTGTTAGGAAGTATTTTCTATGTCATTGTGATTTCAAGTCATTTTGTCTTGTCTTTCCCCATGTGGGTATGGAGAACAGTTCATCACTTTACATTTTTTTTGTAACAATCCTTTTTGTATCTGAAGATGATACCAAGTCTCCTATCAGCTGTGTCTTGTCTCAGTTCTTCCAGTTTGCATGCTCAGCTTTCTATAAAACATATTTACTAAATTTGGGTACCTAGATATACAAAGCATTAAACAACATGATTCCCCTCTTGGTAGCCGAAGTATTTTCAAATTCAAGTGGAATCTTACATATCTAAGTACTGAGGGTTTTTTGTCTGCAGCCACATAGGCAGGATACTAAATGATATAAACTGTGCTTTTTGATAACTGTGGTTGGAAACTAGTGCCCACAGTTATTTTCTTTCTACAAAACGAGGCTGGGTTGAACCCCTGCTCAAAATTAATCACAGTATGTTTTGCAATGCTATTCTTCCTACCACAGTTTCAAAGGCTCTTTATTTTATATGCCTTGTCTGGCTTGATTATCTCTATGGTATCTAAAATTCCTCTGGCTGCAGCCCCACATGCAAACTGAATTATACCCTATGTCCATGTACTATAATAAACAATGAGAATATTTTTCTTTAAGAGCTAAAAGAAAAAAGGTTATTTTCAGAAAGTAACAGGCTGTTTTTTAAAATGAAACAAAATATTTAAAATGAAACAAAATATTTAAATCCACAACCAAAACATTTGGAATTGATGAATCTTGAGACAACAATGATCATGTACTATAAAAGTTCTGAAACAACTCACCAATAATCCTTTTCTATTGATTGGTATAACAGAACATCCCATCTGGTCTACAAAACTCATTATATCCCATCAATTAAAGTATTGGACTGAAACTAAACTTTATCCTTAGACAAACTACCAGCCTCTGTTAAGCACATTTTAATGGTAACTGGTAACCCCATATGATAGCTCTTGACTCAAAACATTTTATCTGAAGAAATCAACATATGCTTTTGAGGCTCAATGTTACATGGCCTGATGGGGTTGTAGCACAAAGTTTTTAAGATAAGGCCAAGAGCCTAAACATGGTTTCCCAGTGTGTTTGAATTTAGCACTCTTAAAACCAATATAGCGTGGATTAAAATGTTCTGTATAAGAGCACTCCCACAACGTGCCCCATAGTTTTAGATGACAGGGCTTGGTTGAGTTTAGAACAGAATTCTTCTTTTGTTTTATTTCATCTTTTTTTTCAAAGGTCAACACATATGCATTGATGACTGTTGCATATTACCTGTTGGTCAGTGGAAGAAAAAGGATCATGAGATGCTTGTTGATGCCAACTGGACATTCTAGCATCTGAATAACAATCTGAGTCTTGATGGTGAAACCAATGCCCTGTATGTGTCCCATTTGCTTTTACCTTTTCAAAAAACCCATGTCATTCTGTAAGCATCCCCTCTCCTGAGCGCCTGGACTCACTGGGTGCATCTACATGAGACATGTTACTGCACATTAGCGTAGTTAATGGTGCAGTAAGCATGTGCATCTACATGTGAACTCACGTACTGTGCTGTAAAAATCCTTAATCCCACTTTAATATGCTTCTTGCAAATGTAAGTAGCAAATTTAAGCAGGATTAGTTACTGTACAGTAATGCACGTGTAGTTGTGACCAGAGACCAAGTTTGCTCCTGGGTCTGCCCAGCCACTAGGGGGTCAGCCTCAGCCCAGCCCCAGGGCTGTAGGCTAGGAGCCTCTCCTGCACCAAGGCTGGACTTCCTATATGGCAGCCCCTGTCTGCAGGCCTGTAGATGTTTTGAGCCCTGGGACACACAGACAGGGAGTCTGAGGGCATTCCAAGCCCCTGTGTCCCCCTGGGCAGGCCACAGCCTAGCTGTGCTTGCCTGCCAGCACCCCAGCACTGTTGCTTGGCACCACACTGCCTCATGGCTGCCAGGACAGTGCTGTCCAGGCTAGCAGGATGCTGTAGGTTGCTGAGCCTCTGGCCAGGCCTGTCAGTCCCCAAGGCCACCTTTTGACTAGCAGGGCAGCTTTTGACTAGCAGGACCAGCACCACCTGCATGCAGTACATCTCCAGCAGCCTGCCCTGTGCCTGCACGTGATGTAGAGCATTGCCTGTGCTGCGCAGCTGCCAGTCCCATGCTGTGGCCCTGCTCTGGGTGCTGCAGGCAGCTGTCCAGGCACAAAGGCACCAGGACAACTGTATGGGGGCCCAGGGAGCCAGCGCATGACCGACCATGGCTTCATCCTCCTCACTTAGGGTTATACTTATGTCCATGCCCACACCTGTACCCTTCATCCAGGGCCTTAAGTGGACCAAGGGGGAGACTGGTGACCTCATGGCATTGTGAAGAAAGGCAGAAGTACAGCACCACTTTAAGCAGGGTAGGCATTCTAATACCCATATATATGAGGTGCTGTCAGGCCAGATGCATGACCGGTCATTGCAGCAGTGCTGCATAAAGGTCAAGGCCTTGTGGGCACAGTGGGTTGCCATGACTGACTACAATCATTGGTTCAGCAGTGTCTGTAAGTCCATGCCCTTTATGCAGCAACTGGATGCCATTCTTGTACCCCAGGACTGAGGCTGCAGCCATGCTATTTTTAGCATCACAGGTGGCCTGCCTGAACCCCTGCTGCAGCCTCCGGTGCCCAGTGATCCATCCCGCTGAGCTCCCTAGCTGCAGTTTCCACCAGTAGCTCGGGAAGCTCTCCCCAGCATCTGCCTCACCAGCTCTGCCACCCCAGGGCCAGCTAAGAGGTGCAGCTGACCATGACATCTAGTAGTGCCAGCTTCTCCCTGGGGAGGCCCTGGTCAGGCACCTGCATGCTGCGCCCCTCTATTGGAGGACACCACTTGAAGCTGGATGCCATTGCCATCAGCCATGTCTGAGCAGAGCTGCCTGCCATGCCAGCCCTGGCCACATGGCAAGGCCTACACTGGGGGGAAAGCCATCCCCACCCCAGCTCCTGACTCTGGCCCCTCTCCCTCTTCCATCCCCCCCATGCTTGGCCCGATTGATGAATCTTGAGAAAAAAACAGCTATTCACCTCCCTACAGCACACAGGGAGGCAGGAGACAGAGCAGAACTTTTATTGAGCAGCCTGTGCCCAAGCAGCTAGCTGGGCATGGGCCTCTCACACACAGAGTAACATGTTGATGCCTGTAGCAATGTCCTCCTTGGCTGCAGGGGGCAGGGACGTGTAGCACAGCCACTGGTAGCCCTCTAGGCAGTGGTGGAGGTAGCCGGGCACCCTGGGCTGGCCCCCCCACACCTTCATAATTCAGGGTCCTATACCAGGTGTGCAGGTGTGCCCAGGGCACCATGGTGATCATTATCAGCAGGGTGTAGTGGGTTGGGCAACCCTTGGCCCACAGAAACAGCTACTTGTGCACTAGCTATGACATATGCAGCAGGTGCGCACTCAGGCCGTAGCACTGGCACACCAGGGGGCTGGCCCTGACATGCCTCTTGAAATGATCCGCTGCAGGTAGGGCAGTGGCAGCACCACCTGCCATTGTCTCTGGGTAAGCCATTCTCCCGCCCCACTTGCCATGGTGTCAACACCCATGGGGGGAGCAGCCAGAGGCTAGGGTATTAGCTGCCTGCTTCTGGGCTCTGCCTCCTAGGCACCCTCACCCCATAGCCCCCCCACCCCAGGATGGACCACAAAGGATGCTGTGCATAGTTTTCATGGGGAAAAAAGTTTTTTATTGCTGGTGCATGGGTTGGGTGGTGGAGGGGCTCTGTTTGTTGAGAGGGAAAGGGGGAGGGGGCTCTGTGTGCTGAGGTGGGAGGGGGGCTCTATTTATTGGCATGCAAAAGGGAAGGGGTCCTCAGGTTGATGCGAGGGAAATAAAAACTTGTCTTTGTGAGATGTGTGTGCAGTGAGCATGGTGGAGGGGGTGGACAGGGGTGGTGGTGGGCCTGTGGGTGGTGGTGCAGGTGGGTTGGACCTGGAAGTGCTGGAGAAGGTTGTCAGTCAGGGCCTCCCACACCCAGTGCATTGGCCCCCTCTAGTTTGTATTGGTAAATACTCCTGGGACCTTGTTGGGGGCATGCATCGCTCTTCCTGCCACTGCAGGTGGTGCTCCCACTGCCAGGTGTCCTCTGCCTGTCGTGCCTTCTCCACCCAGATCCTCATGGAAAAGCTCCCTCTTGATCTCACAGATGTTATGCAGTGGACAGGCTGTAATGGTGACCCAGGGGAGGTTGTCTTCGGTGAACTTGGGGTGGCTGGTGAGAGGGCACCAGTGGCCCTTGAGGTGGCTGAAGGTGCACTCCACCAGAGTGCAGGTCAGGTCCAGGCAGCAGTTGAAGTAGGCCTGGCAGGTGTTTAGGTGGCCACTGTAGGGCTGGATGAGCCAGGGCAAGAGTGGGTGGGTGGGGTACCCAGTGAGGAAGGTCAGGACCCCTGAGGTAAAGCTGCCACTCTCCACCAAGACCAGCAGCCTGGAGTTTCAGAACATATGGGTATCATGGGCACTACCCACCCAACCAGTGCTCACATGTGTAAAGACACTGTAGTGGTCCACAACAGCCTGCAGCACCATCAAGTGAAATCACTTGTGACTGTAGTGGGGCTGGTCTCCATGGGCAAGGCAGATGACAGGGATGTGGTCCCACCCAAGGCCCCGATGCACTGGGGGAATCCCAGGGCACAGAACCCCACTGCCACTGCCAGGGTGTTGTGCATGTGGAGAACAGTGTCCGCCAGCATTTCCTGGAGGGCACTGCACACTTCCAGGATGGCCTCCCTGGTGGTGGCCTTGCCCATGCCAAACAGGTGGCTGATGTACTGCAGGCTGGCAGGTGTGGCCAGTTTGAGCAGGACAAGGGCTAGGTGGATGTCTGTGGGGAGAGGCAGCTGTATGCCAGTGTTCTGCCACTCCAGGTTTGGCTAAAACTTCTTCACAAGGTTGTGGAAGGTGGCCTGGGTCACATGGAAGACCTCCAGCCACTGCTCATCCTCCCAGGTGTGCCATCACTGGTCCTGGCTGGCCCGGTGGGCCCAGATGGGGTGGAGGTGGAGGCCCAGGATGGTGATGACAGTCCCAGTGGTGGCATCCCAAAGCCCCTCATCAGTGTCCCTGCCAGTGGGAGCTGCATGGTGGTGGTGGCAGCCCTGGGACTGTATGCTGCAACAAGGCAGGTGGTCTCTGTGTTTGGGAGAGCTGGGCAGAGCAAGACAGCCATGTGCCAGCAATACCAGTGTGGAAGCCAGCAGAACCACATTATGCTGGTCATCACTGCCAGGGGCAGGGGCTGGAGCAGCCATAGTAGTGGGAGGTAGAGCAGGTAAAGAGAGAGATGCCACGTGCTGCTTCTGCACCGGGCATGCTGCTCCTGGGCAGGGAAGTGGCTGACCAGAGAGCAGAGAGTGGGCCTGTCTTTTTGAAGATGGCTGCTGGGTGCTGGCAGCTGCAGCTGGAGCCTAGAGCTCCCTCCGGTGGTGGCAGGGGCCCATTGCAGGGCTATAGGAAACTTGGTGCAAAATTCGGTACAAATCTTCTGCTTAATCCCTACATGTGTAGACGTCTGCCTGAAAGCGCTTACTCCAGAATACTTTACACCAGAGTAAACGTAGACTGGATCAAATACACATGTAGACTTGCCCATTAAATGCAGCAATGTCAATATCAAATTGTGCAAGTTTTCTTGGCATGCTGTCCTTTGCTTCTGTCAGTCACAGGGTACAGAGATTCTAGGTGTCAAACTTTATTACTTGACCTTGATTGCAGGTAGAATGATCCCACGGGACACAGTTTTTCAGTTAGGTGAAATGAGACAGACTATGTTTAGGGCACCTTTTCTAGCCTCCTCCCCATACAGGGTGATCAGAGTGGATCCTAAACAAGTCTGTGCAGTCATGATTGTAGCTGCCAAGTTGTACACTTGTCCAAGTACAAAATAACCATCAGCAATTGTGAAGTATTCTTTCTTAATCTGCCTGCTCCACCATTGAGAATTTAATTTTGGATCACTATTACTCTGGAAACCTGGCTCTCAACCTTGTCACCATGGATGACCCTACCAGGAGTACAAAACCTCAGACGGCGTTGCTCTTAAGGTCGTTGATAGCACACAAGCCTCTCCACAATGTCAAAAGTTGTGATCTTTGAGAGGTGCCAAGGGAGGAGACAGGAATAGACAAAGTCAGAGCTTTGTTCTTCTATCCCTATACATTTACAATGGAGCTTGATTGCAAAGCAAGGGTAGTATTCTACCTAAAAAAAGCTTTGCAAATTACCTACTGCAGTGCAACAAGGTAACTCTATAGAAAATTTTCCCTCCCAGAGATCTGTAGTCTTCTAATGCTCTTTTTAGGGTTGTGCACCTGCTCACCACCTCTTATTACTCTTAGTGTATGAATAGCAGACTCTCACCCATAAGCATTGGTTAGCCATGAAGACCAACAATATCTTTAAGCAATTTTCAAGCTTCAAATAGCAACACAAATATTTCTATTAATTTCAGCAGTGTATATATTTTAAAAAGTAACGTTCAATATAGGGCAATTTTAAACAATATCTTTTGTATTGGTAAATATAGCCGTCCAGAAGATGCAACCATTTTTGTGATGAGTTTTGAGGTCTTTTTCTTTGAAATTTCATTTTGATAGAAATTTTCAGACCGACAATTTCCAACTGCCAGTTTAACAGCCTGTGAAAAAGTTGCTCTGGGATATAATCTCCTGCCCCATTACATTGCTTTCAGAACTTTAGCTGAGACATTAATCTATACTCCCTTTTAGGTCAGATTTAATACTTGTTTAATCAGTCCCAGCATGAATATTGGGTAAATTTAGTTTTAATATTTTCTTATTTTCATGACCATGCTTAACCTTCTGTATCTTGGCTCTTCTTGGACGCTGTAGTCATGGATGATTCCTAATGAACAGAAAGCTGTGAAGATTAACCGATTGTTAAGGTAGAAGGGACGATTGCAATCACTAAATCTGACCTCCTGGTTAAGATGAGCCATAGAATTCTATCAGTAATATCTCAAACGTGCTCAAAAAATATTTCAGATGGACCTCTAATCAGAATATTAACACTTCAGGTAATGAGAAATCCACTATATCCCTTGCTAATTACCCTTATTACTTAAAAGCTCCCATCATGTCTGGTTTGCATTTCTCTAACTACAGCTTCCAGCTTTGGGGTCTTTTTATGCATTTCTCTAGTAAAAAGTACTGGAATTTCTGATCTGTTAACTTGCTGTGGCCACATACATACTGTGATTATGTTGCTTCCTAACCTCCTCTTTGGTAACTAAGCATGGAGTTCTTTCACTGAGGCATGTTTTCCAGATCTCAGTTTAATAGGTGGTTAATGACTCTAATCTATGGTCTCTTCTCCTTAGTGCAGTCATTCCTCATAGGCCATTGCTGGGTTAGGCTTTAAGTTTTTACTAGTTTGTTTCACAGATTCTCAAAGTGATAATCAGGATGTCTCCTCTGTCATGTCTAATCAATCAGATTGGAACTGGTTTGGAACTAAACAATTATGTTAATAAAAGCCAGTTGGCTTAGTTCATAGAGCTTTAAATAGACCTTTTAATGATTATTGAAGGATAGTTGATGACATTTTCTAGGTTTATTCTTTTTCCTTGATAATTTTATGCCTAGAAGGCAACACTTGATTTTGCTAATTTTAATTTCTTTCTTTCTGGAAGCAGCATTATAGTTCCTGCAAAGGAAATAACGAATGAAAACACTACAGAGCCACTGTTGCAGGGGAGATGACCTAGACAGGACAGGAACAGGAAAGCTGTGAGAGACAAGGGTGAATGCACTCAGGGAAGCTATGAAAGATGAGATTAGGACATGATCAATTTGAAAACAGAAACTGTTAGCATCATTCATGTAGGGTGCATCTACATGTACACATTTACTGTGCAGTGATTTCATGGCTGTATATGTAGACACCGGCTTAGAAACTGCTTATTGTGCAGTAAATTACTGTGCAGTAAATGCATGTGTAGATGCACCTGTAGTGACTGACAAAAGTAGCCTACCATAAAGGAGTAAACATGGTTTTTTTGGACCTTACCCTTTCTAATATGATGAAGGTACAACTTTGTGCAAAAAGCAAGTGACACCAATGTCATCTGCATAAGAACATGCAAATTGCCATTTATTGGATCAAATCAGAGGTCCATCTTGTCCAGTATCCTGTTTCACACACTGACACAGAGTGGATGCTGAAAGGAAGAGTAAACAGGAAGGGTATAACCAGTTTTTCCACTGTTCCTCTCCCACTCACAACCTCCAGAATTTAAGGTACAGGAAGTTCTGATTTAGAGTCAACATAAGAGGTGGAGGATGCTCTCAATTTCAAGTAGCTTGTAGCATTATGGCTAGGCACTCCCAGGGGAGATGAGATGTGAGCTTCAGATCTCATCTGCTTCAGATTCTGGTGTCAATTAGTAATCTCTAAATTATTCTATAAAGTTTGGCTGGTCTTGCCACCACACATACCCTTGTATCTTAACAAAATGGCCATAACTGCATTTTTCAGAATACATGAGGCTGTGCTATGAGAATACCATCCTGATCAAGTCTCACAGGATTTGGGGAGAGGACTGCCTTGTTTTGAACCCAGTGAAAGTTAGGCAGGACATAGCCACTGAGGTGCTCAGACTGAGGCTGTTCTGGGAGGGCACAGTAGCAGAACTTTAAAGTCAAATAGGGAGGTGACCAGTAGTTTTGGGTTGCAGCTGAGCAGGAGTCCCTCAGATAAAAGTTTTGGAATTAGGTACCTCAGTTGTGTCTAAATCTTGTTTTAGGTCCCTAAGTCATTTATAGAGTCAACCCAAAGTTACTGGTTCTGTTTAACAAACAGAAGGCAGAGTATGATTTCAGATCTGAGTTTAATAATTAAAAGCTATATTTTTAGGATTTAATAATGAAAAGCAGAATGATATTTAGAAATTTACTTTTAGAAATTGGTTTGCATTAAAGCTATGGCCCAGGGGAATGACAAGGGTTAATTGGTTTCTAAAGTCTGTTTGTGGTTACGATTCATGTTCTCAGCATTTTAGCATCCAAGGGTCTGAAGCTAGTAGAGAAACAGGCACATACATCCTGGAAAATTGAAAACGTGCAGCAGCAAAACAAGCACTGTATTCCCTTAGAACCCATAACAAGATAGGAATATGCAGAGTTAGCATCTAGTCACAGTGATCAGCTGCAACTTGGCAAACAGCTCGTGGGATCCCAGTTTTGGTGAAATAACCAAATTAGTAGACTGGGAATGACCAAATTAAGATACTGGAAAATGACCAAATAAGGTGCGTACACATGATTTGTTTAGCAAAATAAAGGATTAGGCTGACAGGGCAGAATGTGGAAAGCATGATGACCACAGGAAAACCAATCAACAGTACCTGGAAATGAAGAGTCATCAGGAGAAAGAGAATACAAACGGTGGGATCCCGAGGCCACCATGGGTGGAGGGTACACCACTGGCCTGTCTCACCCACCATATTGGAGGGAGGTGGGTATTGATTCCCAACCTCCGAGGCTGCTGACATCCCGATTCAAGCAAGAACCACAAGGTGGTACTTGCATACCAGCTGGATGTACTGTCTCCTTGTGAAATCCTAGGACTGGTAGAAGAGTAGGATTGTGTAGACATTTTGCTTGCTTTGTTTGCATTAGTCTTATCTGCTATCACTGTGTATCAATATAATTCACCTATTATCGAATGGAAAGGGTCATAGTGGGTCTCCTTCAGAAATGTGCTTGCCTGGAACAAGGTATCATGTCTGGGTCATAAATCCAGTGCCAGCATAGACCAGTGATTCTCAACGAAGGTTCTGTAGCCTGTACAGAATTAGGACTTTTACATGTGCAAACATCTACACGTCTCACAATATAAACACAGATTTCAAATAAGAATCCATAATCCAAAGTGTCAAAAACACTTGGACCTATTGTGCTCTTTTTGAGTTCTTTGTAACAGAAGAACCACTGCATTATGTGCACTTTCAGACTGACCACGAACTTTCCATTTGATAACAGGCAAATTTATTGATACACAATGATAAAAGAAAAGAGGCAACAGAAACAATCAAGCAATATCTACCAAATCCTAGGGCTGTTGTCAGAGCCAAAGTACATCTGGTCTGAGGCAGTCTCCGCTCTGAGGCTCTCCCCCTTAGGTGTCAGATGGCAGCATGTCAGCAGCCTGGAGATGGGATGTGGAGGCTCACTGCCCACCCCAGTGGGGTGTATGAGGCTGGCTGGCTGGTATACCCTCTGTCCATGGTGGCCTTGGGGACCCTTCCCGGTGGATGGGGATGGGGACTCCTCTCAGGGACAAGGATCGGGAGGGATGAGGAGTAGGGACGGGACAAAGGGAGGGACTCTTTGTTACTCTTAGGTTTCTGCTTTTGTATTCTTCTTCCCTCGTGATGACCCCTTATGACTTGTAATCCATGGCTATCTCTGGTTGGTTGTCTCTTTGTGGTCACACGTCCATGTAGCCTTCCAAGCCTTCTCCTAATTTGGTCTGTTTCCCCATAAGTGGGGCTCAGGCCTTCCTCCTGTGCTGGGGCCTTGTTAGCTGGTGCCACTTTATCTCATGTTATGGGCAGTGCAGTACATACTCCCTAGGTTCTCAGGTTGTTTTCTAGACTGTGTTTGTATCCATTGGCCTTGTTGTGTTAGACAACTTGTCTGCTTCTAGGGCTGTGAAAAATTGTGTGTGAGACCCAAGCGCTTTAGAAATCAATTAACCCCTTGTGAAGCAGTGTGAGAGAGCAAACAAAAGCCCTGAGGTGCCTTACATGCTGGGCAGGGGAGGTTAGGAGAAGAAAAGCAGCCAGCAGCAATGGATAGGGAAAGTGAAAACAAACACCCACAGCATGGAGGGCCAGCAGGGCTGCAGCTGGAGACCTGGAAGGGAAGAGAAACACTCATCATACTTCTGGAGCAGTATCTTGCTCTGGATTGGAGGAGGGAGGCTGCTGAGAGGTATTTCCAGCTCCTGAGAGGGGCACAGTGGGATCAATTCCCTGCAAGCTGCAGAGAAAGGAGCGGCTGAGCATCCTGGCATGCAACTGTTGTGAAACTTGCTGGAGAAATCCTGTGGGTGTGACCCTGATGAGAAGGCAGGCAGAGGCCTGCACACACAAGGCTACTGATAATCCCCCGAGCGAACAAGACCAGAAGAACTGCTGTTCCAGGTTAGAGCCTCACTGCACATGGGAGAAATCCCCCTGGGACAGTGAATGCCCGTGAGTAAGCTGGGCAGGCTTATGCAGAGGAGTGACTTCGCTAACTGATTCTCTTTTGTTGTGATTGGGACATGAGAGCCTGACCCCAGGTGCAGAGCACATGGAATGAGTCTGGCAAAGAGACTGAGAGCAGTCAGGTTTGTTTTGCTTTCTTTCTGTTGTCTTTGGATACTTGAGCGGAGGCCAAGGCCACCCCTGGAACAATGTGCACCTAACCAAGCCGACAGTCACCCTGGTGGCTGAGGGACAGAATAATAGACTGACAGGCAGTACTAAGACCTGGCTGCAGAGGACTACGAGTGCCATCTGGAGAGGCTAGAGAGGGGTAAAGGGGAGGTTTGGAGCTCCACAGAAGAAAACAGGGATCGAGACTGGGCAGGATCACCTCGGGTGTTGCCTCCTAGCAATATAATAACATCAAAGTCGTGGCAGACGAGAAGATATAAGATCAACTTCCTGGCAAACCCGGTGATCCAAAGCCAAGGTCCAACTTGTCACCGCCTATAGGAAAATGAGCTCAGGGCAGTGGCAGCAAGCCCTACGACACCTATGGTCATCACAACCTTGCTGCCCATCTTGACCCATCCTAATACATATATCTATACCTATAAGCCAATTCCTAAAAAGCAAACCTGTAAATTCCATTTCTAAGCCAACACAGACCGGTTAGTCTTACCGCAATACCTGGGAAGTTACTGGAGCATATCCTATGGAAGGCCATTTGTAGGCATCTGGAGGAGGAAAGGCTGAAACAAGAAGTTAATCTGTTTTTCATAAATCCATTCTATGTCAAACAAACTTAATCTCCTTTTGTGAAAAAGTAACTACTTGGGTGGGTAGGCCTCATCTGGAATACTGTGTGCAGTTCTGGGCTCCATATTTTAAAAGGATATGAAATTAGAGAGGATCTAGAGGCAGCCAACAAAGTTAACCAAGGGCTTAACAAGCAAGTCATACAAGGAGAAGCTGAAGGAGCTAGGCATGATCAGCTTGCAGAAAGGTGTTTGTTTCCAGTAGCTTTCAGTACTGGGTAGATTCCAGTATCACAAGGATGGTTGCAGCATAAGAACTAAGAGAGATTTCAGTTTCATTTAAAATGTATGAAATTCCATCCCAGTGTATCTTTAGACTAGAAGGTATCCTTTTCCAGCAGGAGGGTGTGCTAAAGAACACTTACTGAAGGCCTAACTACAGTGCTTACTAAAAATCCTTGTCCATGCCTATTAAGGAGTATATGAGAAAGATGAAATCCTGAACTCAAATCTGGGTGATATTCTGGAGTTATTGAATTGCAAAACTGAACAGGCCAGGATTTCATTCAGATACCTGATTTTTATTCTTGTAAGACTAGTATGTACTAGTCTGCTAATGAATTCTGTTTGCTCCTGTGTTAGGATTCCTGATACATCAGTGTAAAGGGGCCATTTCTCTTCACACCAAAAAAACTCAGGTGTCTAGGTGAAGTTTTTTTCATGTTTATTCTTGGATCAAGAGGAAGTGAATAGGGCATGTTACATGACGGTGTTCTGTAGCACTATCTGGACAGTATAGATTAGTCCCGAGAATCTAATCAGAATTTTTTCTATATTCATTTCTTAAATAATAACATATTGAGAATGAAAATAACTCTCTCCTCTTAACCGTGAATGAGGCTGATTTTTCAATTGCTAGAGAAAACATCTCTCTGTTTGGGTGCATATTATGTTAAAATATTTATTGTAAATATTTATTTGCTGCTATTTTTCTTTCCTTTTAAAGTACATGCTATGTATAATTAACAATTCTTAACTTTCTGGAGTTAACTTTCTTGAATACTACAGTAGTCCTATTGTCCTTTACATTAAACAAAAAATACTTCATAATGCAAGAATGGTATTGTTGGATAATTAATCACATGAAACACCTGCTATTAAAGTTCAACATTTGCTTCAGTGATTATTATTCTGTTCAGCACGGGTAATAGCTTAATAATGCTTTTACCTTCTCTGACTTTGAATTATGTCAGTAGTGACTGGGTAGATACACCAGCTATGAGAAATGGATCTATGTGAGGCAGTGTATGAACAATGAGTCTTAGCTCTGACAAGTGTACTGTCAGATGGCATTGTCATAGCTAAGCTATGTGGCAGCATATGGATCCTAATTTGCAAAACTTGAACTTTTTCTTATGTGTCTTGAACTTTTATATATCTGTCCAAAGCCCAATCCAAAGCCCACTAAAATAAATGGGTGTCTTTCTATTGACTTGAATAGTTCTTGGATTGGGCTCTTAATTTGTGTATTTAGTTACTGCAGTTGTTCATGAATAATTTTGAATGCTTGCATAAAGGTCCACTTAGTCATCTAGCAGGTAATTTTCTTGTGCAAATATCTGATTTATGTGCAGTATTATCAGTAGCTGTTGATCACTTACAGACATATTTTTCAACAAGTCTGTGGAGAATTCAATAAAAAACTACTGTTTGTTGAAATACTCCAATGTACAAACAGCATGTACAAAACAAACAATTGAAAATGCCTTCAGTATGATGTTTGGGCAACTAGTTAAACTAAACAGTGGACATTTTGCCGGTTACTTTGATGCCTAAGAAAATATGTATATTAAACACCTAGGAGCAATAATATTGTACAGTGACTATCCTACCATAATTACTGTACAAATAAGTTATTTAGGAACTGGATATAGCTCAAAAGTATTTTCCTAGGTCATAAAAATAAATTGATAAAGCAGTTTGCCACAGAGAAAATCAGAAACCTAGTTAAACAGATACATTGGCCACAGGGGGACATGCATTCAATTAATATAAAAATATTGTGCTGTGACTGAAGCAGTGCCAAGACAAAGTGGGCAAATATGTACAATAGTACAACAGAGCAGATGGAAAATTTGCCAGTTTCAGTATCAGCATCTTTCTTTAGCTGTCTTTAGCTATGTACTGTTATAAACCGATTTGTTTCCAGATACTAAGTTGAATGGTATTCGTTTCATACAGTAGTAATGCAACATGGTTATCTGTGTGCAGCATCCAGATAATGCACACATTGTTAAGCCACGGAGTAAAGGGAAACATTTTAAAGAATGAATGTTATAACTGAGTTTGATATAGTGAACGGACATAGTCAGGGTAAGTCAGCTGCAGCTGTTCTACACTTTACACTAGCAAGCAGGTGTAAACTGCAGAGGGTGATGAATGCTTTCCTTTCATCCTCTCTAAGTTGTATGCCCTTTGAGGCCACCAGGAAGCCAGGTTGGAAGACAGATGAACAGAACATTATGCAATCCCAGGAAATGATGAAGAGGTGCACTTCAAATCGCCATCTGGTGGTTCCTAACACAATAGCAAAGAGTTTAAGGGGAAAAAAAAAGATCTTTGCAATTGTAGTCATTACCCTAATACCAGAGGTTTCCTCAAACAGAATTAACATTACTGCATTAAGTTTACTACCTTTCTAATGGTGACTAATGGTTATTCAAAAATACAGTCTTTCTAATGATCCTGAAGCATTGGTTCAGACAGCTTGTTAGATCATATATGACAAGGATTACTCTTGGATTCTCAAATCAGTGGGCGTGTTCTTTTTTATTGCCAGTCCATATAAGTAGGTAATAAAAGTAGTTAGAATGACACTTGCCTGAGAGGGTGTGCTCATTAGGCAGACTCTGCTTTAAGTGACCACCTTAAAGTATTCCTAAATGTCTCTAGCCAAATATCTTCCTTAAGCAACTGACTTTGTCAGTCCTTGGAGTAATTATTCAAGAGAAGCTTCATTGCATTTATTTGGTTGTGTGAGTGTGTACACTCCTGGGTCCTTCCCCCTCTCTGCTAAGATACAGGGCTGGAGAAAGAAGGTATTGGGCTTGCTGATGGAAATCAACTTCTCTGGTGGGATTCATGTGAAGGACCAGAGAATTGGTCTGCTGAAAAGAAGGTGCTTTGTAGATGTTGCTATATATTTAGCTGCAGCCAACGAATCACTATAAATCCCAATTTGATGGACTGCAAGGGGTTTGTCAGATCGAGGTTTACCGCAAACTATAGGTTATTCACTCTCTGAGAAATCAGAGGCAGAAAACTACTGAGGTTGTGTGAAGGATATTATTGATGAAAGATAAAAAGTGGTATTTCAGTTGTTGGTCCGTAGGTAGATTATTGGCCGAGGACCTGAAGAATCAGAGTAGCAGGACATTTCCCATGGGAAGAAGAATGTCTATGCAAGGCTGTAGCTGAGGAACAATTTGAAGGTGAGAGGGCTGTAGGGCCTCATAGTGGGGCAAAGAGATTGGAGGAGCTGTGGAACAGACTCAGAAAGTTCATCCTTATGCTAGAAAAGGTCAGAAAAGATAAAAGATGAGTTAAGGATAATACTTAAACCATTATAGTTTAGACTATATGGGCACGTCCCCATGAGTGCACACGTGCAGTTTATGGTGCTGCAAACCACATGTGGCGCATGTGCACCTGTTTGCCGTGCTGCAGATTTGAAATGCAGCAGGTTTTTTTTGACCTTGGGAAATCTTTTAAAAAAAAAAAAGCTGCAAAAAATAGCAGTGTAGTGCATGCTCTAGATGCTGTCCAGGCTCCCTGCTTTTGGATTGCCACTGCTGCTGCCCTGGGAGGCCCCCAGGACCCCAGGTAAGGCTGCTGAGGGTAAGCCTCCCCAACCCCACCCAGAGCATTTTTCCCTGTGCTAACCACACAGGCAGGGGCTTGCACTAGAGTAAAAAGGAGCAGCATGAATTTGAATAAACAGATGCAGTATGTTTGTGTGGCAATTATACAAAACAATGGATTCGGGGAGAGGGAGGGTGAGGAGGGATGCCAATACCTTTGTGCCAATATCTGTGCCAAACAAAGAGCAAGCTCTTTGCCCCAGAGCACCTCAGCATGGAAGTGCAGTGGAAAGAAAAGCACGCCACAACATAATACTAAAAATAGATTCTCCAAACAAGTAAATTAGATGATAGATATGGATAGACAAACAACTGTGCCATTGTGCAATGTGGAGGGGTAGAGACTTACTGCTTGTGAGTGTGCATCAGTTGATCCATTGGAAGTGTCATGTAAACACTCCTGCCCCAGTGTAAGTGAAACTAAATCAACTTCCCTTTACTTCATTCAAGTATATACTGCCCTGGTTTATTTAACTTCTGCTTCTCATGGATTAGGAGACATCTGACAAAAGAATTACAGCAGATTTAGTTAAACTGTGATACATTTTTTCCCAGAGGTATAACTGCTCATCTGCCCATGCCCATAATGAGTCTTGATTTTAGCCAGGAACAGCTTGATCTGTGCCAGATGAGGTAAACTGTTATTGAATACATCTTTTTATGGAAGCGTTGTCTTCATACTTGCAGATATTGTCACCCTCTTCTGTACGTCAAACAAGGGTAAAAACTCTGAGGCAATTGCATGTGTTCATGGCACCTACACAAGACAAGCTACTTTTGAGGAGATATTTGGAAGGCAGTCAAGGAGCAATGGCTACTGCTTTCTGTGAGCACAATCAGTTATAACTGTTTGAATTCAGACAACTGATTTTGGGTGGTACCCAGTACACTTGTGAATGTCATTACTGAAGGAAGTTAACAAGAGTAGGAAACATAGATGCAGTCAATTTATGAAAACTAGTCCATTTTTATTTGATTCCTATTACCTTCTCATAGCAAGATGTGCTGATGAACAGAAATATATACAATACATCATTTGAAATTAATGTTTTTCTAAGTAGGCATTTTATGCAGTGTCAGTATACATCAGGCTAGGTATAGTTTCAATGGACTGAAAACAGATTAATTCCTGATTTGATTTTTATGTATTCTCCTTTTGCATCCTGGAGTAATCTTCATTTGAAATCATTTTCAGCCATAATTTATTGAGAGTCCTAATAATCTTTTGCTCTTTCACACTAACTCTAACAAGGTTTTGACCTGAATCCTCATGTGTTCCACATCATTTCCTTTTGGAGATTACCAGACCATGCTGAAGAGTAAATGAGTTGTAAGGTCAAGAGTTTCTCACTGTGAGACAACTGCTGAATTCCTGGTAGCTATGATTGCATCTTTCTATTACACCTTAATGACTATTTGACAAATTCCAATCAGAGATTCATAAATTAATGTGAGTTATTTTAATTAAGGCAATATGTTGCTCTACTACAGGAATATTAAAAATCTGCAGACCCTGAAAACAATAAATATTTCTTAAAGAGATGGTAGAATGACATAACTTTAATCATAGGCAACTCCTCCAGATATAATCCCTGATTTAAGTGTGGATACAAATCACCACCTAATGGTTAAAGGAGAGGGAAAGTAGACATTCATTTTTTTTTCTTTCCAAATGCACTTCAGTCTTATGAAATAAAGAAAAATTCATAGAGCAGAATTTAATAACTTATATGAGCATAACTGAAAAATGTATTTAAGTGCAATAGCCTCTGCGCTTCTTGTTCATATTTTTACTTTGCTAATAGCTGAGTACAGTTTATGTGAAGTGTGATACTGTTTTGAAATCAATCTCTTCTTTCACTCAGCAATCTAGAGAATGTATTCTAGTTTTGCTTTTTACATAATTGCGGGCCAGATTCTGACTACCATTGGCTAGCACATTACTCCACAAATTGTGTTAGTAAAATTAGTGGAGCCATTTGTGTAAGGAATCAGAATCTGTCTGTAGAGGTTCATAAAGTATGGTCTTAACTTTGAAAGTTGTGGTAGGTGTGGCAGAATGCCGGGCTAGCGGTTCCGGCACTGCTTAGGGGAGCCACGGACTTTGCGGAGCGGGCGAGCGCGTGGCTTGTGGGGTGGGATTGGAGGTAGCTTTATAGCTGCCCTCTAGGTTCGCCGAGTTGGCACAAGTAGACGACTTAGAGTAAGTTGTTAGTTTTCTTATTCTATAGGATGTCTGCTGGTTCACGAGGTTCCAGAGCCAGCCCTTGCGTTCCAGCAGTGGAGCTAGTCCAAAGCTAGGTGTGGCTGCTGGCTCTTTAAGTCCCAGAACTGGTCAACGGCTCATTGATATGGGTTGTTAGTAGTAGAAGTTATTACAGAGTAGATATAGAGTAAAACAAAAAGATTTTATTCACTCACCTGGCCTCACCTTCTTACGAATAAGAGGGGAGGCCGGTTGGAACGAAGCTGCAACTTCGAGTAAATACAAGTATAGCGAGCGTAGATATGCTGTCTAAGCTACGATGAGAGGCAGTCAAGGAGTGGAGTCTCCAATGTTTCTTCAGTTACAGTATGCTGGATACAAAGGGGGTCTGTTGGCTCACGAGGTTCCAGAGCCAGCCCTTGCGTTCCAACAGTGGAGCTAGTCCAAAGCTAGGTGCGGCTGCCGACTCCTTAAGTCCCAGAACTGGTCAACAGCTCATGAATGGGATATACAGTATAAAACTAACACGGTGAATCGTTGTCAGTTGTTGGATTTTTGAGGCCTTTGTCTTCGCTGGGGTACGCCCAGACGGAGAGGCTGAGAACTGGTCTATAGGGTGATCGGGCCTATAGAGTTTTCCGGTTGTCGTCTCTGCTGTTTTCTGTTTCTTTGCCTCTTTATAGATGTTGGTTGGACTGCCTCTGTGACACTAACTATGATATAAGCTGAGCATACAGGATAGGATAGTTTCTTTTACATAATAATTGCTAGGCAGACTTTCTACATAAGTTTAATTTCTGCAAAAATAACACTTCTAGATAAGAAATAAAATCTACAAAATGCGCATGTGTATTTTAATGCCAACAGAGAAAAATACAAAGCGCTCATTTAGCTTACTAGTTAAGACTTCAAGGTTACATAAATGTGAGAGTGCCGCGCGGCAGTTATACAGAAGAAAAAAAAATGAAACAGTTACAGTAGGTAGGTCTAAATTGTGCCTTAAAATATGCATGCACACCTCTTTTGAATTGCCTCAAAGAGCCCTTTATATAAGACAAATTACTTTTATATTATCGTACCTTTATAATGCTTTGAATTTAATATATTTTGCATGTGGTTATCTTACACTGTTTAGTAAAGTTTTATTGACTAACTTTTTGATTCTTACAGTTATGATCAAGTAGGTCAATGTTGCTGTTTCCATTTTACAGATTAGGAAAATAAAGTACTGTGACTATCCAAGCTTGTATAACAGTTTGTTGGAAAAATGGAACTAGAACATGGGAATACCTTATTCCAAAACTGCTCAACTATGCAATCCTTAGTAGGAGGATGTAATAAGATGTGATTTCTTTTTAAGCTTAGTTTCTATTTTCTAAAGAGAACAAACACTAAATTGTCTAGAAAATAAATCAAGCACATTCATGAAAAATACTTGGCATGGTGTACAATATATGTCACTGGTTCAAAACATGTATGTGATGGCATCTAAAATAATTTGATGCTGTTTATGGTTCCACTTTTAAAAATAAGTGTAAATATTAATTTATAGGAAAACTGTTGACTTTAGATCCATACAAACAAGGGATGCTTTTTAATGCTATCGTATGTCTTGAAAATCCAATGAGCTTGTGAAATAGTTCCACTGACAATATATACTACAATATCAATTTTCATTCAAGCTTGTTATAATCCATGTTTGCTTTAAAGATTATAGACATAGCTGATGTGGGACTCAAAACCCAAGTATAGGTCAAATGATGATTTAAGTTACAAAACCTTTGTATCTCTCTATCAAACCCTTTATTAATCTGTGAAGTCAAACATTCATAGATTCTAGTAAAATTGTTGAGATTTAATCCTCAGAACAGAGGACCTAACACTGACTTTAGCTTACATTTAACAACATTGTTTGTGTGTGGATTTGAATGATTTTGAATGATTAGAATGCATAGGAGAGCCCATTCAAGATTGATCTAAAAACTTAGCATGCAGGGCATGGTGGAGGAGGATAGTTATTGAAGCAAAATACATTTTCAAAATGGCTAAAAATCTGCTGATGACACAAATGATAGGGGAGGGAGAAACAGAACAGAGCAGAGAAATACAGTGTCTTGACTACATTAAGCTCCTAGGCAGATAAATGATTCATATCATTTGCCTCTGTGAATGTAAAGCTATAGGAGATCAGGAATTATTCTAGGGCAATTAAGGACCCACAAATAGATGTGGATAAAATAAAGGCTCCATCTACAATACCACTTAAGACTCACATAAGCCCATAAATGAACCATTTTTAAATATCTAAAAAGGTCAATTAAATATTTTCAGCACTAGCTATATTTAATACTCTGCTTTGTGTTTCTAGCATGTCAAATTTGTAGATTCTTTCCATGCTCTTTCTTAATAGTTTTCTTTTTAGTCAAATTATACATACACGTTATGTGGTGTAACCCTGTTTTACACTACTGAATCAGAGAGTCGGTGGTGCTATCTCATTGATAGGTGCGTCTACACGTGCAATTAGGGCAGCTGAATAAAGTCCAGTTCAGTTTGCATCACAGCTTATTGCTCCTGAGTGTGGTGTTTGTACATGAGCCTTGGACTGTAGTACATTGAATCAGGCTGGAGCAGCCCCGGCTGGCAGGGAGTCCTGGCAGTCAGCCTGCCAACCTAGGGCTGCTTCAACCCAGCTCAATGTGCTGCGGAGAGGCTGGCTGGGGCACATGGGTGCTCCAGTGTGGGGCTAGCTGGCAAGCAGCTCCCGCACTGAAGCACCCTCATGCCCCAGCCAGCCCATTCATTGTCTACATGTGTGTTACAGTGGAGTAAATAACTCCGTCATAGGATAGTACTTGTGTCTGGCAGTTCTATCCTACAACAGAGTTAATTAGTTTACTCTAGCCTAATAGCACCACACATGTAGATAGTGACATTTTACTGAGGAGCTAATTAGTTAGCTCCTCAGTAAACACCTCCACGTACACACGTCCACTGACTGGGCGTTGGTCCCACAGTACATAAGCCATTCCCTGTAGGTCCCCAAGAATTCTGGCCATTTCTGCACTCCTCCAAGTTTCTCAGCATCATTTTGTTAATAAGGCTCCCAGGAATGACTATGTCTTAATGCAATTTTATTTCTCGCTGCTGTGATTACTGTGGCCCTACCGAAAGTCATGATGTTAATGCACAGGCAGCTTAAACTTACACTGGTTTGTTTTAGATGCCATATTTTAAACTCTCACCTAATTTGCTGTCCGCTGATACTCCTGTGTTGACGCTATAAGTTTCCTTCTCTACTTAAAAATTGCATTTTAGATAATTTTGTCACAATCATTGTTTTAGCATCAATTCTTCCAAATTGAATTTCATACCACTGTGTTTTACACTCATGTTTCTAAACTCTTTAAGTCCCTTTGCATAATTTCTCAATGTTGGACTCACTAAAACCTCAAGGCAGCAACCCCTTGAAACCAAGGCAGGACGTACCCTGTTAGGGTGCCTATGCATGAGCACGGAGGCTGCTTTGGTAACCTGTAATTCCAGCGTGTTGGACCAGACTTGATTAGTTGAGTCTTCTGGGGCATGACCATTACTCCACTCCAGCAGCCTCCCATGTCTCATGTATCAGAATGACTCATACAATGAGCTTAGACAAAGCAACCCCACTATCATTCTGAAGCACAGGGATGCTAATACACGACATGCTGATGCCCCACCCCCCACTCCTAGAGCGCATGTATAAATGCCCCCAGGGTTCAGAAACTCTGTGGATTCTGCTGTGTGATTCCCATGGAAAAACCTTTAAACCGGTCGCATTTTAAGAGCCTATCAATTTACTCAAGTGACCCTGTATATTAGTAATAAAAGATCGGGGTCAAAATGACAGTAGGGGGGAGCCTTATAAATGAAGAAAACAATCTCTGATTGTATACTGGATTCTCTTGGATAGGAAGGATCAAAAACACTGTCAGCTAGAGCTGAGTTACTTCTTTTGAATGAATAGTTTTGGCTGAGTGGCTGAAAAACAAAGGTTTGTTTTAAATAAAATTATGAACATATTAATGCCCAATTCAGTGAATATCTTTACCCAAAAACAAAACCTAAAATAAACTCCATGTAACAGGGAACTTCTGCCTCTGTCACTAGGATGGTGGGGAAGTGCAGGAGGCCTAAGAGCAAAAGTGGCAGCAGGTAGTAGCTGCACAGGAGAACTAAGCCAGGGATTAGATTAGGCCAGGCTGTTAATGAAAAAGTTAGCAGCACCTGGCCCCTGGATGCAGGAGACCAGGTCAAATGACCAGAAGGAGACTGGGTTTGGGCATATAAGCCCAGTCCTTGACCATGTAAGGGGCAGTCTGGTCCTGGCTACACTAGGACATGGGTTTTTCCAGGAAAGAGATGGAAGCAAGCCAGCTTGAGAAACAGGGCTTGAGACTAGAGTCCCAGAGGGGTTTCTGTTTGAGTTAGGACCAGTTAGGTGGATATTTTGTGTTAGAGTTTGTCAGCTGGAGCACCAAGTTGTGGCTACAGGGGAAGAGGAGGCCATGGATGGGGTGCCCACAAGGCACTGCCAACTGTCAGTGGCTAGTGATAAACCTTAGTTTGAGAGGGCTGAGGCTGTCATAGTGAAACTGGAGTCTAGGAGGAACTGCAGCCAAGCCAGGGCTAAGGCCTGGGAGCTGAGGTCTCAGACAGTGGACCAGGGCTGAGGAGTTGGCACGAGAGAAGGGGACCAAAGCTAGGACAACTGAAGTCCTGGCAGGTGCTTGGAGGCCTGAGAAGGTGCTTTCTTAAAGGGGAAACACCCTGAGGTAAGCACAGACCCCTATGCATAAGCATGTCCAAGACAGAACCAGCAGCAGATGTGCTAATCCTGGCCCCAGGGGCTGCCTCCTTAATAGATGAACAATATTATCAAAGGTGCCCCTGGAAAGAGACTGGAAGTGACATGGGACTGGAGAGAGCCAGCAGGCAGGTTGGCCCTGAATTTGAGCTATTTCAAACTTATTATTTCCCAGTTTCTCACTTTGTCCATTGAACTGAAAAAAAAAATCAATTATTTGTACAGCTTTTCTCCCACGGTTCCCTGCAGACTAGTCATCAGATAAAAAGCAAAAAAGACTGCAGAATGAGCTAACAAAATTGGCACAGACACCTGATTATTTTTTATGTTCAGGTTTAGCTCATCGTTCAGTGATATCAATGCAATGTACTCAGATTGAGCTCAGATCTAAAATCTGGCTGGTAAGGATTCAGGAGCCCACAAGGTGAGATACACAGATTCATAGATGTAGGGTTGGAGGGGACCTGAGCAGATCATCAAGTCCGACCCCCTGCCCTGGGCAGGAATGAATACTAGGCTCATATGACCCCTACTAAGTTTAAGCTCAAATGACCCCAGCTAGGTAGTTATCAAGCCTCCTTTTAAAGACCCCTAAGATAGGAGCCAGCACCACTTCCCTTGGAAGCTGGTTCCAGATCCTAGCCGCCCTGACTGTGAAGTAGTGCCTCCTGACATCTAGCCTGAATCTACTCTCAGTCAACTTGTGGCTGTTACTCCTTGTTACTCTGGGAGGCGCTTGGGGGAACAGGGTCTCACCCATTCCCCTCTGGTCCCCCCGGTAAGTTTATAGATGGCCACTAGATCCCCCCTCAGCCTTCTCTTGTAGAGGTCCAGGTCCAGGTCCCTTAGCTTCTTCTTGTAAGGCCTGCCTTGCTGGCCCCTGATCATGTGAGTGGCCCTCCTCTGGACCCTCTCGATGCTGGCCACATCCCTCCTGAAGTGTGGCACCCAGAACTGGACGCAGTACTTCAGCTGTGGCCTGACCAGTGTCACATAGAGGGACAGGATCACCTCCTTGGCCCTGCTTGTGATGCATCTGTGGATGCATGACAAGGTGTGGTTAGCCTTGCTGACCGCTTCCTCACATTGATGGCCCATGTTCATTTTAGAATCGATAATGACTCCAAGATCTCTTTC
Source organism: Crocodylus siamensis (assembly GCF_052110815.1). Lineage (NCBI taxonomy): Eukaryota > Metazoa > Chordata > Crocodylia > Crocodylidae > Crocodylus > Crocodylus siamensis. Next base: position 164,571,204 of record NC_143399.1, on the reverse strand, counting down.
TGCCACTGTACTTTCAAGAAGGGAGTTCCCCAGCTTATAGATATGCTGCTGGTTCTTTCTGCCCAGGTGCAGTACTCTTCACTTGTCAGTACTGAATCCCATCCTGTTCACACTCACCCACCCCTGTAACCTGTCCAGGTGCAGTTGTATCCTGTACTTCCCTTCTAGCATGCCCACCTTGCCCCAAGTCTTGGTGTCATCAGTGAATTTGAACAGGGTGCTTTTCACCCCCTCGTCCAAGTCGCTGATAAAGAAGTTGAACAGTATGGGCCCAAGGACCAAGCCCTGGGGGACTCCACTGCCCACCTCCCTCCAGGTCAAATATGACCCATCCACTACCACTCTCTGGGTGCAGCCCTCTAGCCAATTTGCAACCCATCTGACTGTGTAGGCATCAATGCCACAGTCACCTAGCTTTTTAATGAGAATGGGGTGCGAGAGAGTGTCAAAGGCCTTCCTGAAGTCCAGAAAGACTACATGCACGGTGACACCTGTGTCCAATGATACCATTGAAGCTGATGTTCATGAACAGTTACTTAAAGTAAGCAACATTTGAGACAGATTGGAATTTGATAAAATTATTAGCTATTCTTGCATGCAGTGAAGGAAGGTGGCTCAAAGGCTATAAGCAATGTCAGGGAGGAGGGCTGGGAAAACTGGGAATAAGGTCCAAAAAATGTTTAGAGGAGATTATCATAGGGGAAATGGGGAATAAAAAACAATGGCAGCAGTGGTTAGCTATGAGTAGGAGCAAGTCATGCAGGTCCTAGTGTTAAAGACCAGAATCCTAAATTATTATAAAACATGAAAGAAAGCTAGTCTAGGGAGATTCAAGAACAGATAGTGAGACAATCAGAGCTGAAGGAAGCTAATGATTAAGAGTAGGGCTGTGCAAAACAGCACCATTTTGTTTTGACTTCTATTTTACCATTTTGATGGGACAGTGTTTTGTTTTGAGTTTCATTTCATTTTGAAGCACTGCTCCATTTCATTTTGTCAAAACTGTTTTGCTGTTTTGAAGCCGTTTCAACATTTCGCCCATAGACTATAAGGTTGAAGCACAAAATTGAATATAACTTTGTCATTTTTGGGCAGAATTGGAAGAAAACAGCAGAGATCATAGCCTCTTCTGAGTTCATGAAGTCTGTTGTGCTTCAAGGATATAGGTGTAGGGGTTTCTGGGAAGCTGGACCTCAAAGACTTGAATGCAAAACTCATGTCACTTCTAAATGTGAAGGCGCAGGGGGGTGAAAACAGCAGGCATGGTAGCCCCTGATGACACCACAAAGTCTGCCAAGTTTCAAGGAGATAGGTATAGGGGTTTCTGGAAAACTGCACCTCAAGCTGCTGACAAGCAAAACATGCGTGACTTTGTGTATGTGTTAAGGCACGCCCTCACTGGCGCTGGGACCTCTACACAACGTGGTAGTGTTCCCCAATGAGGTCTTGTCTTCCCTTGCAGCCTCATTTCAGTCCATCACTTTAAATAACAACAGGTAAGTAAGCAGCACAGCAGCACCAGCAGCATCTCAGGCAGCCAAACTGTGACAGAGCCTTTCTTTCCTCTCCTGTAAAAGCTTCTTCTCCAGCAGCTGCCAGAGAAGTCTCCCTGCCAGCCCCTTCCTTGGGGCTTAGATGTGCCCAGGGCCCGTCCTCCTTCCAGTCAGCTGACTAGGGACAGGTGCTAGGGGTGTAGGTTGTAGCCATGTTGGTCTATGACATGGCACTAGCAGACAAGGTTCTTTGGATCAATCTAATCTAGTATTTTTTAGTAGAACAACTGAATAGTTAGAGAAATATCTTAGCAAGCTTTCAGGTTGAAAAACCCTTTGTCAGGCTGAGGAAGCACTTGCAGTTGGTGTGTATGCTGTTCCTGGATGGAAGGAATAGTAAAGAAGCCAGAGGCTGGTATGTAATGCAAGCAAGAAAGCCAGTTAGTGAAAATGGAAATGGAGGCATCAGGGGGTGAGGGACAGGATGGGGTGTGAGGGTGTGGGGGAGAAGGGGGATGTAGCAGCGCAGGAAAAAGTGGCAAAAGCCATCTGCATTTCCAGTATGCTTCATGGTGTGTTTAATAGTGTCTTGTCTTTGCCTTGGTGTGGTGGAAAATCTGTCTCTTCTGTAATGTTATCTGTCTGATTTAAGTATTATATGTAGATAAGATAATTTTATGTATGTGTATTTATGTAATGTACACATATTTGTATGTATGTATTTATGTAATACATAAAATTAAAATATATAAATGTATGTATGTGCTTTCCTATATAAATTCTATATTATAGTATGCGATACAATTATGCTGTGCTTCCCTGTACAGTGAATGTAATGCATACTGTGAAAGAAAGCACAGATTAGAAAAGAATCCAAATAGACTAAACAAAAAGAGATTTTTGGGGGAGGAATAAATTGAAAGGAATCAATCAATAAATATAATAATAAAGTAAAAGGATATAGAAAGAAAGCAAAATGCATTGCTGAATCCTACTTGCTAGGCTAGCAAGTAGGAAATGAATGGTAGCTTTTGTTGTCTAATGCTACTGAGCTTCTGGAGGACAGCTCAGTAACTGACCCCAAGGCAGAAAGCAGCTCTGTTCAAACAATGCTGATTTTCCATCCCTCCCCCAGAGCATTGGGATTGGAAGGGACTTCAGGGAAGGGTCACAGCCACAGTCAATATCAGAGCAGTCCTTCCCTACTCTCCCCTCTCTCTCTCCTTACTTTCTGCTTCCCTGTAGGCAAGCCCAGCTTCAGCTTTGAAACTTGAAATGTTTCAAAACTTTCGAAATGTTTTGACTGCCCTCATTTCATTTTGAGGCTGTTTCGAAGCTCTTTGTTTCAGCTGAATTTTGCTGTTTCAAGCTCAAAAGGAGTCAAAACAGCGTCAAAATGAAACAGCTGGAAAAATTTTGCACAGCCCTAATTGACAGTAATTCTTTGTTATATATTGATAAAGGAGACCAGAGAGAAGGAGATTAAATCAGTTAAGGGCAAAGATGACCATAGAAAGGAAAACAGTTTAATCAATTCAGATTAAAAGAAAGGATGATTTTTCAACAGGGCAGCCTTAGTTTAAAGTATTTAGTTTGATGCACTAGATACTCAAACAAAAAGTGACTGGTTAGGCAGCCTCTAGCTTTGTATTCAAAGCTCTGCTAAAATGTCACTATAGTCATATCACCAGTAATTATTGGGTATAAAAACAGACAAAGGACCTAATCAACAAATCTTTTGAAATGCATCTGTACCTAACTGAGGAGCCATTTTGTCTTTATTATTACCTTTGGGTGCCTGTGGATGTGCAGGGAGGCTGCTCCAATGTGCTGTAATTAGCACATCAGAGCAGACTCAATTAATCGAGTCTGCTGGGGTGATTTAATTAGGGCACCTCCAGCAGAACCCATATCTCATGGGTCAGCATCCCTTCACTTCAAAATGGTGATGGGGGTGCTTTAACTAAAGCTTGTTCAACAAACTTTGTTAAAGTGCCCCCCACCCCCCAGCCATTTTGAAGCACAGTAATGCTGATATATGATATGCTGCTGGCACTTTAATTACAGTGGCTCTTGGAGCCGCTCTAGTTAAAGTGCCTTCCGCCCCCCACCCCCCTGAGTACATGTAAAAATGGTCTTTATTCTTGCTTCCTCCCACTTTATTGTCCACTGTTTATAATTTTCCTGTGTCATGGCTGAATTTAGCGTATAAGTAACTGCAGAAAGAAGTGCTTCCACTTGCCTAGAATGCTATTTACTTGAATGAAATTTTCTTAAGGTAAATGGGATTGCCTGGACAGAGCTCTTTACATATTTTAGAAGGTCTTCAGGATAGGTACTGAAGAGTATATTCACAAGAGTTAGGCACCAGCATATTTCAAGTTGATACACCTAACTTTTAGGCAACCCTCAACCTAATGAAATCTATAGCCATGTGTTAGGTGCAGAAATTTTGTGAGACTTTACTAATGGAAACTTAGAAGTTTCCAGAGTAAATTTTTGAATTTACAGAGCTTCATACAAACATTTTCTTTGCCTTTGATATACTTGAATTAACATCTGCCAAACTTATATTTGAGTTTTGTGCTGTCTCGGTGAAATTCAGCCAAACCTACTGGATTTCTTTTGGTTTCACATTAAACCATGAAAAAGTACCACTTTAATTACATTTGACACCTAAAACAATGGTTACTTACTTAAACCCCTTGGAATAGTCTTACCATGCCAAAGTTCTTCCTCTCTAAAAAAGAGGCAATAATATTTCCCTGTGTCACAAGGATGTTGTGTGGATAAATCCATTCTGAGGTACTCAGCTGTAACACATACACTGCTTTCTTGTCCCATCCATAAATTGAAGCCATGTTTCTAGAACTGCAGGGATGGAGTCTTAGCATTAGGGCTGTGCAAAGCTTTGGGTGCTGATTTAGTTTGGCACTGGTTCGATTTGGCAGCTGAATCTCCAAATCTGAATCAAATCAGGAGACCAATAAAAAGGTCCAAATTGATTCAAAGCCCTCTGAATTGATTCAGAAATGATTCTGAGACCTTTGGAGATTCAGGCAGTCCCCACTTGCTGCCACAGGGAGTTGGACCTGGGCTCTGTGCTGTAAGTAGAGGGTGGGGGAGCAGGGACTGGGGGAAGGGGAGGGGACCATGGGGGGATCCCTGCCAGGCCCCATCTCCTGCCTGCTTCCCCAACTCCCTGAGTGCCTCCATCCTCTGCCTGCACTCCCAGCTGCCCCCTCCCCATGGCTGCCCCACCTGGCCCCAGCTCCCAGTTCTTTAAAAAAAAAAGCCTGCACTCATCTTCTGCTGCAGTGGCTGTTGGGGCTTCTGGGGGCTCATGGCAGAGCCCCCCATGCAGCACTGAGCAGCAGGGGGTGGCAGGGATTGTCCCCTGCTTGGCTGGAGCTGGTGAGTGGGGGCTTTAAAAAAAAAAAAAAGCTGGGTCTGGGTGGGGCAGGCATTGTGAGGGGGTGGGCTGAGATAATGGGTGAGGTCAGGGAGCTCATGGCAGAGGCCCCATGCAGTGTGGGGCAGTGGAGATCACCCCCCACCACTCCCTGGCTGGAGCCGGTGAGTTTGCTGGGAGCTGGGGCTGGGTGAGGTAGCCATTGATGGGGCTGGGAGAGTGGGCAGGGGATGGGGCCTCTCTGGTTTGGAGAGTCAGCCATTCGGCAGTGGCCAAATCTCCGAATCAGATTCAGCTGAATCGATTTGGGACAGTGATTTGAATCACCAAATTGAATCGCTGTCCCCCAAATCAGCCGAATCCAAATCCAAAGTGAATACTAGCCACTTCATACAGGCCTACTTAGCATATGTCATGACATCTTTCAAGAGATATACTCTAAGTAGGAAAACAATATTGACTAAATGCTTCCTTTTAAAATGCCCTTGTATGAGAATATCTACAAAATCATAGTGATTTCCTGATTCCCCATTAGTGATTCAGGACAGATGTGAGAGACTTGTCATAGTGTTCAAACATGACACTATAGTACAAAGCAATTTCCAAGAAAAGACTTCTGTCAGATGTGTTGATTAGTCTCATTCCCTTTTATTAAATATGACACTTCTAAATAAAAGGCTTTTACACAAATCTTAATAATGATAAAAATCCTGGAATAATACAAATAGCTACACCCTGTCATTAATGAAAGCAGTCTCTGTACTTTGAGGGGTAGAGAGACTCACACAGTAAGATGTTTGATAGGTGTGTATAGATGGTAAATAAGCCCATTGTTTAAAAGCACAAATAGTCCTATTCCTATTGCAACATATAGGAATTCTTGTTATTGATGCCACTGCAGAACTAGAATTGAGTATAGAGAAGACTATACATGCACGTGCGCACACTCATTCTATCTATCTATCTATAAATGTAAACTACTTCACATAAGCTTCTTTTTCAGGCAGCTGTGCTTTCTTCACCTAGAATTCAATGCCTGCTTTTTATCTGGTAGGTAAAGTATAATTTTACCATTGCTTAGTAGAAAAAATATTCTTCTATGGTCTTTAAATGTGTAAAGCTATTTGGAGAGAATGAATATATCTCTGAACATCTGGTAATATGGGTTTGGGAATCTAAAAGTATTAACTGTATTGTGTTTATAGCAAATAGTGTTACATTGAAATAATGTAATGCTTGGCAGTTTTTCCTTTACAGAGCTTCATACAAACATTTTCTTTGCCTTTGATATACTTGAATTAACATCTGCCAAACTTATATTTGAGTTTTGTGCTGTCTCGGTGAAATTCAGCCAAACCTACTGGATTTCTTTTGGTTTCACATTAAACCATGAAAAAGTACCACTTTAATTACATTTAAATGCAGGATCATAAACTTGTCCAGGTAGCTTAACAGGTTTGTGGGAGAATACAGTGTTGAAACAAGCCTAGAGTTAAAATTGTCCAGAATGAGTTAAAAGGGGAAAGGAAGAGCATTTAACCAATGCATAATATGTGAAATTGTTGGTATGTAGAAAAAACAATAAATTGACTTGAAGCAACAGTGTACATTGGCTATGACTAAAATAGCTTGTGATTAAAGGTTCTGTAGACTCCTGGTATAGTTACAGAATTGCTATAACTAAAGCAAAGCCATATGAAGGAGAAATAATGATTGTCTGACAATGAATTGATAATTTCCTGACAATGAAATCAAACAGAAAATGGTCATTTTATGACCTCTAAATATTCTTGTGGAACTGCTTTGATTTGACTGATTTTTTTAAAAATAGGAAATTATCAAAATATATATTTTTTTGATTTAGGGAGTTCCATTGTTTGACCAGTTCTATTCATGAAGTAAGGTAAAGCTCCAAATAAATAATGACTTAAAGACTGACCCTTCCTCATCTATGGTTGGCAAAAAATGCCATCTCTTTGCACCTGTTGGTTTGCACAGTATGCAGTACATGTGACACCAGTACAAGCAGCTACCTGAACAAATGGCACTCAATGTGAAAACTGAGCTGTGATTCATCGATAGATTCATAGAGTCAGAAGGGAACTCAGTTGGCCATCTAGTCCTAGCCGCTGCCCCTGGCAGGTAAGAAAGGAGTCACCAACTCTGGGGTCATGTGATCCCAGCCAGGTGCCTGTCCTGTCTCCTCTTGAAGACCACCAAGGATGGGGCAAGCACTACCTCCCTTGGGACCCCATTTCAGATTCTGGCAACCCTGACCGTGAAGAACTTTCTCCTAATGTCCAGCTTAAACCTATTCTCTAATAGCTTATAGCCACTGTTCCTTTGTCATTCCAGGGGGTGCCCTGGTAAACAGATCATCACCTACTTCATGTTGCTCTCCCCTTATACATTTGTACGCTGCCACAAGGTCCCCTCTCAGACTCCTCTTGGAGAGGCTGAAGAGCTTAAGGTCCCTTAGCCTTTCCTCATAGGGCCGTCCCTGCAGGCCTCTAATCAGGTGAGTGGCTCTGCTTTGGACCCTTGCCAGATTGTTCACATCCTGCTTGAACTGCTGGTGCCCAGAACTAGACACAGTACTCCAGCTGCGGTCTGACAAGCGCTGCATAGAGGGGGAGAATCAGTTCCCTGGACCTGTTTGTGAAGCACCAACGGATGCACGACAAGATGCGATTGGCTCTGTCAATTGCTTCATCATATTGGCGACTCATGTCCATCTGGAGTCAACAGTGACTCCAAGATCTTTTCTGCCTCAGTGGAGCTGAGAAGGTCATGCCACAGCCTGTAGGTATGATGGCAGTTCTTCCTCCCTAGATGCAGCACCTTGCACTTGTCCTTATTGAATTGCATCCTGTTGCTCTCTGCCCACTTCCCCAGCCTGTCTAGGTCATCTAGGATCTGGTTCCCCCTCTCCTGGGTGTTAGCTGCACCCCATAATTTTGTGTTGTCCGTGAATTTGGACAGGGTGTTCCCACACCCTCATCCAGATCACTGATGAAGATGTTGAACAGCATCGGCCCCACAACTGAGCCCTGAGGGACTCCACTGCACACATATTTCCAGGCTGACACCGACCCATCCACTACCACTCTCTGAGTGCGACCCTTGAGCCAATTTGCTACCCAGTCTACCATGTAATCATCCAAGGCAAATCCCTGCAGTTAATTTATAAGGTTGGTATGGGATACCTTGTCAAAGGCCTTCTTGAAGTCCAGGTAGATAACATCCACCTCGACTCCTGCATCTAAACAATTGGTGGCCTTGTCATAAAAGGAAACTAGGTTAGTCAGGCAGGACCTGCCTGTTATAAACCCATGTTGGTTACCTCTCCGCATCACATTATCCAGCAGTCTCCCACAGATGTGCCCCTTGATAATTTTTTCTAGGATTTTTCCAGGGATAGAGGTAAGACTGACTGGTCTATAGTTCCCCGGGTCCTCCTTCCTCCCCTTCTTAAAGACTGGGACAATGTTAGCCCTCTTCCAATCCTCTGGAACCTGATCTGAGCACCATGAATGCTCATATATTCTTGCCAGTCGATCAGCTATGACCCCTGCTAATTCCTTCAATACGCATGGGTGGAGTCCCTCCAGTCCTGGTGATCTGAATACATCCAGTCCCTCCAAGTGTCTTTTTACTGTGTTGGCACTGACCGTTGGCTGATGTTCCCTTTGTTGGTGTCTGTGATGTATGTTGAGGGTTCATCTAGATTCCCATTTAAGAAGAGAGAGACAAAAAATTCATTGAAAAGCTCTGCCTTGTCCCTGCTATCTGTCACTAAGCTTCCCTGCCCATCCTGTATGTGTCCTATGCTACCCTTCACCCTCTTTTTGCTCCCAGCGTACCTAAGGAAGGACTTTTTATTATCCTTAATCCCTGACACTGAGTTCTAGAATTGCGCTGGCCTTCCTGACCGACTCCTTGCAGGTGTGGGCCCAAGAAGTATACTCCTCTTTTCTAGCTATCCCCTGCTTCCATTTCCTGTACGCCTCTTTTTTTGCCCTTAAGGTATCTTGGATGCCCCTGGTTAGCCAAAGGGGCTTCCTGGCCCCCTTGCCCCCTTTCCTCTGCCATGGAAATGTGATGTGTAAGCCAGTTCTTAAGGCAACCAACTGTATTGTTTATTGTAACTTGGAGGGCATACATGATCACATTTTGAGCCAAATGAGCAGAGGAAAATGTACTTCATGAATATCTGCTTTGTAAACCCTAGATTTCCATATACATACTTGATATATCTCAGCCTGTTAACTTCAGAATTTTGCTAGTTTGGACATGGCCCAAACACACTCTTACTTAATGGAGTAAGGCTATATTTCAAAGCCACAGTGTCATCGAAGAGTTGTTTATTTCACTTGAACTGATATAAAATATCTCCAATGTCATCAGAGGTATAAAATACAGTTGCAATGTCAAGTTTTAAAAAAATACACAGGGACATCTTTTATTCCTGAAAATCGACATTTTGGATGCTATCACTTCAAAAATCTAGAGAATTTCCAGTCTGCCTAGCATTAATCTTGGTGGTGCTCATAACGATGATATCCTCAGCTTTATTTTATTTTCATAATGCTCAAACAGGTTTTCAGTCTGATTCTGTCATCCCTACTTATATGGAGTATCTTACTTCACAGCAGGACCTAACACTCTAAACTATGAAATCTAAACTATGAAATGTATAGTTTCATAATCATTGAAGAAATATACAGTTAGTACTCTGGTCCCTGCATGCTCCTTGTGGAAGGAGGTATTAATCTGCTTTTGCCCATACTAACAACACGTAGCTCCCTCCTACCAACTACAGTGGCTCAGACAGGCTCTCTGGCTGGCCTATTAACTCTGAAAATTCACAAACTATAAACCCCAGGAGGCCACTATCCAACCATTGAAAACTTACGTAAAATAGGCCAGAAGATTTCCAATAACTTATGCTTTTTTACCTAGACAGGAAGAAGGATTAAATCTATCCAGTGACCATTCATTGCTCCTTTCCACCCATTCTTTATCCACCGTAGGCCGCATTTCATGGGAAAATACCAGGTACGGGGTTCTGCATATGTTTCTATGCTGCTATTAGAGTTTCAGAGAGGCTACATAGGTTATGAAATGATCTGTCCCTTTGAAATGAATAGGATTAGTCGCATAATAAGATATCACTCCAAGTGAATAGTAGTGATGGAGACAAGTCCAAAACCATGGGTTATGCCCAGGCACATACTACAGAAATAGTGTGGGTAGAATCCTATTTCACTTTATATGCCCACATGGCAGTTAGCCAGCCATGCCATTGTTGTTTTCAGCACTTATGCAGTTTATTATCCTGTTCCATATGTAGTGGGGTCATGCAGGTGTCCCCATGGCTATTGAGCAAGTGTATCTTATCCAATGAATACTAAATGCAAGGCCCAGCTTCTAGAGGAGGGCTGGAGAGGTGATTCTGATTTGGTAATGCCGAATCTTCAGTATGGTCTTAGAACAGTGTGCTGGGAAGCAGCAAAAATTAAATTGCTTTTCAAGCGAGGAGATCACTGGGTAACTTCTCCTAGTAGGAATATAATACTAAATTGAAACAATGCTATAAAGCTATGTGTCGATTTTATGCTTATTTATGAAGAACACAAGAGAAAAGGTTACCAAGGCATCTTGATGACATCATTGACAACATAAATTTAGTTTTCATTGGTGCTATAATATTGTCAATAATTTTTGGTATCTTTTAGGTTTATCCTGAGCACACTGTAGCATGTTGGATTTACTTCCCTTAGCAAGAACAATGTTCTTTTCATGTGTGGGCAGGCTCTGGATACAAAGCTGCAGTGGTGTTATGGACAAGTTAAAGCAAGTTTCTTTTTTATTTCCACTCAAATTGTGAAAAGAAATGAGGATCTTGAAAACACTTGTGCATGTAGTTAACTTTACACCTGTTAGTAATCTACTGGATGCTGAGCTGCATGTATGGAATTGCAGGTGCAAAGGATGATAAAACCCAACAGCTCCTTTCTAAATTTGTAGTTTTGTAAAAACACAATTTCAGAAGTCACCTAAGAATGAATCTGTTCTTTGAGAATCATCTAGGCATTCTATCTACCAACATCAATATGCCTTGAGAAGAGACGTGTAATGGTTTTATATGGAATATGAAATTTCTCTCATAAATGAGATATGATCTAATAATTAATGAATGCCAGAAGACAAGCTAGGAAGCTTAAAGTCTTACATTTTTTTGTCTGAGTTATTCTTTCTTTTTGCTCCCTATCAGTTTCCAACTTTGAAGTGGAACTGGGGTTTATAATTAAGAAAACATTAAAGACCAGAACTGAATCATTCTTGTAAGCACCTAAATGGAACTCAGGTGGAATTCAGCCAGCTATGTTATCAAATGGGATCCAGATCAATTCTGCTCTAGTGACCAGAAAACTGCTTAGGCATCTAGAATCATTATTTCAGTCTGAAAACTTTAGTGTCTTTATTTCAGTCTGAAAACTTTCCCAATTATATAGAGTTTGTTTTTTAAGCATGCTGAAAAGGTAAGATCAAACATCTAGACATCTAACCCCACTGTAATCCAGATTTTAGTTCGGAAGACCTGATGTCTCCCTAAATCCTTGAATTATCCAAAAAGCATGCTTAAAGCCTGCCTAACACCAATGGAATTAAGTTAATTTCGAAGTGTGGCACTGGTGGCTATTGTGGCACATAGCCTAGTGGTTAGATCATTCCCACAGAAAGGGGTAGACCTATGTTCTTGACCCTCTTTCATCAGAAGGCGCTCAAACCGCCATCACTTCAATTTCAAGAGAGAGCCCTAATACAGCAGGCTGTTGACTGGTCTAGGTGAGATCTTCCTTCACCTGGAGCCCAGTGATAAAAATCACTCCTTTGGAAGTTCTCAGGGCTTTTAGATTGTCAGTGGTATAAAAAGAACAACAACACATACTGAAATCAAGAAAACTGCTTGTGGAATAAGTACTTCCCAGGAAGAATAAGTTTATTTGAAAATAACCTGTCTGACAATAATCATGTTACCAATTAGATTAGGTCAATCTTAGAGAATTTTGTAGGTACCTCTCAGATGAATTTGGAGGATTTTCAGATTCACAAAATGTACCTATAAGTGTGCTTATAGGTCCTGAGGCAGATTGTCAAAGTTATGGATATCTGTAGATGCAGAGAGCATGTGGTAGGATTTTCAAAAGCACCAAAAGTAGATTAGAAATGTATCTTCCATTGGTTGTACTGAAAATTAAGAAGTTGGGGGCATAAAACACATATTCAAGGACCCATATGTAGTGGATAATAAGTATACATGCATATATTATTTTGTTAGAATGAATCTCTCTGGGTGTGTCTATGCATTCATTGATGCGCCATAGTTATGGCATATTTAGTACTTGGTTAACCAAGTGCTAAATCAATGTGCAATAACTTGTGCTACTGTGCAATAGCACTGGCGCATGGGTTTTTAGTTATGCTTATTGTGCAGTAGCCTAACACTACTGCACAGTAGCATATTAGTATAGTTTTTGCCCGGCATCCTACTGCGCGGTTTTATTAGGCTACTGCACAGTTAATGTCTTGTGTAGACATGCCCTCTGTGTCCCAATCTTGCAACTTCTTTCCCTCCATCATCTTTTTTACACAAGTTTTTCCTTAGATTTTAGTTTTCCTGTTCCTTTTTGGTTCCTTTTACTCAAACTTTCCTTCAAATTTAGGACTCAGTCTGTAAATAGATGTGTTTGGGTATGTTTACTCTGCTATTAGGGATAGCTATAAGGCTGTCTATAAGTCCATACTCTCTGACCATTTACTTGGAAATGGTCCATTTACTCTATGTCAGTGTTTTTCACCCTGTGGTCTGTGGACCCTTGGGGGTTTGCAGACTATGGTCTAAGGGGCCCATGAAAAATTACTATGATCAACCAAAAGCATGTGAATTCCCACATGTACAATTCAAAAGGGTCTGCACATCCATTGTAGATACACCCCTTGTTCCAATGAGGTCATTAGGACTACATGTGGTTAAAGTTACTCCTTTGTGTAAGTGTTTACATAACTGGTTGCCTGATCACATTCTAGTCTGAGCCAAAAATGTGAACATGTAAGAATGAAGTACATTTGAAATTACTCTAAGCAAATTTGATTTTTCATAGGCTCATACATTTCACAATGTGCCTATGTGAGTTGTGATCAAAAGTTTACAAGCCTCATAAAACTACAATCAACATATGTATGACTCAGGGAATTCAGGATTTAAACGTGAATAAATCTATAAAAGTACATCCTAGTCCTAAACTCAACAAATAAAAATTAACAACAAAAATATCAGAGAAGATAACTCTAAAGTTGATTTTGTGGCATGCTTTCCTTCAATGTGATTTCATTTTTACAGGTCCTTATGCTCAGTTTAATTATTTTCACTTGAAAAAGATTGGAATAATTACAGATTTAGACTTAAGGAATTATTAAGTCTTTCACTACAAAAACACTCCAAAGCCTACCTTTCATGTATATTCAAAGGTAAACAAAATTTTTTCTTTATCATTTGTAGGCAGAATGGCCATTAAGCTTTTCTCAACGATGATAAAAATACGTGTTGCAGTTTTAGTAATTATCAACTACTTTATTTACTTTAATATAAGATGGCTCTGAATATATCATACAAAACCACAGTAATTAGATTTTATTTGTAGAAAATATATACATTTGTTATGATTTTCCAGTAACAGAATCCAATTTTTTGAGGCTTGCATTGATTTGGTCTCCCTCCCACTGCTACAGTAGGGAAAATAAATCTGGGGAGGGGAAGCAGGGCGGGGGTCAGTTTACCTTGCTTTCTGCCCTTGCAACTTCTTTCCTCTGCAGTTCTTTCTCTCGGTTCTTACAGTCAGACACTGCTCTCCCTATGCGTGTTTAAAAGTTCATTAATGCACAGTGCCTACTGCACATTACATTTAGTACTTTCAAAAGGAAGTACTAAATAATTGCACAGTAGGGCAGTCTACTGCACGTTAGCATGATAACACACTTTTTTCATGACAAGTAATGTACAGTAGGCTAATACTGCGCATTAGCCTAATAGCATGATTTTTGTACTAACACTGTAATGTCCAGTCAATCAGTCTGCTGCACATTAAGCATCTTGTGTAGATGCACCATCTGAGAACATGGAAGTGAGGGAAACTTTGAAAACACTGGTCTTGAAATAAACGTACATGTAGTTAATTTGCCTACAGGTAAATCACTACAGGTAAATCACTACAGCTACCCACAAACTTAGTTCATCCAGAGTTGATGCATTTAACCATTTTAGAAACTGCTCCAAGTTTTAGCACAGGTACTCAATAAATGCACCTTTAAGCAACAGATTTGTTTATATATAGTACAAACTATGCATGATATTAGTCTAAAGCCAAAATGCTCATGATTTACCATACAGTTAATTGGTCTGGGCTCCAGCAGAGTCAACAGCTTTTCAAGCCACGGTGACCCCACATCTCAGCACTACTCAGTATGTGTGTATAGTCCAGATGCCCCCCCTCCCCCGGAGCCATGTGCTAATTAGCTCCCCATTCGTGTCTGCACCTGGGTGTTTTTGTCACAAGTCCTGGGATCCTGTAAAAATTAATATGCAGATGATGTGCAGGGCAACCTGATCCAGCTTCACCTCATGGAGGGCAGGGCCACACATATCATATGTGACAGGCTGAGATAGGGAGTAACAGAGGAATTCTGTTAAACTGTTTGGGCCCTGTTTGGTGATGTATGCCAGACATTTAGGACTGGTGAATAAACAGGAATCACTGGAAATGGGAGTGAAGCAGAAGTAAAAATATATGCAATCTAGTGGCTCACTATGACTTCAAAAAGAGTTAGCTCTGAGGGAGACTGTGCACAATGGGCACCACCATATATCTTATTCAGGTGGGTGTCAGTAATGTGATGAATGGGCCGTACATATTCTTCCAGGGATCATTTCTATAGTCGGTGACTAGAGAAGTGTGCCTTACCTGGCAGGGAAAATACTGTGACCACTAAGGTGGTTTTCCTAGTCTCTGAGGATAACCCCTTTTCTGGCACAGGATAGTACCTGCCGAGGTATAGTTAACCTCCCACATTCATTTCCTGTGGGAAGATCTTGGCTTAACACCCACTTTATGAAAATGGGAGACTCCTCCCTACCTTGCTTCTGTGTCCATATGGCTAAGGGTAAGCGAAACTCAGGGGCATCTGAACCCCAAGTCTCTGGGCTTGAGCTTGCATGTAGGATGCCTGCCAAATGATCTGGAACCAGCTGAAGCCCCAAGTGGGGGTAGAGGATGTTTACTGGTGGTAGGTGTGAGAGAGAGAAGGAGCCACCGGGCTCCAAAGCAGCCCAGCTAAACAAAGGCTCAGCAGTCCCAGGTCCGCAGCCCCAAGAAGCCCAACAGAAATCTCCCTTACCCAGGTGTTTTGGGTGGAGAAGGGTGGAGAACTACTACGCCGGTATAAAGAAGAGCCTGGGACAGGAAAGCTGGAGGGGCGCAGAACCGGAAAGAGGAGGAGGAGGAGGAGCAAGCTGATACACACTTCAGGGAACTCTGAAAGCGACATGGAGTGCTGGTAGGAGACTCTTGCAGAGAGTAAAACCCCCAGCGGGGGTTTAGAGTCAAGTCTACTGGCCCTGCGGGGCACAGAACCGTTTGTTTACATGCCAGGAGCTGGCGGAGCCCGGCAGTGAGAATGGTACCGTAATAACCCGCGCGATGTTGGTGAGACTACTAATTAGACTACACGTACAGGTAAATGAACCAACTCCTTTAACATCAAGTTGTGGCAGGAGAAATGTGGGTGTGTAGATCATCAATTAGAGTCAATAACATCCTAGTCGAGCAGCAGGCAGCGTCCTATAGGTCTGCAAGTGACTGCAATACCTGACATTGGTGCATTGGCTGGGAATTCGGCAGCGGTCTCCTAAGAGGAATCAAAATGGAGCATCAAATGGTATTGACAGGGACAGAATCCCTACAACAGACCATGAGTCTGATGGCACAGCTGCTGCAGCAGCAGCAAGCCTCAAGGCAGACAGCTATACAGGAACACCTGCTCCAGCAACAGGTTTGGGCACAAAGGGGCCCATGGGACATTACGATGCCCAAAACGACTAAAGAGGATGATCCAGGGCCTTTAGGAATTTTTGAAAGGACAGCCATAGCATCTGGACTGGAAAAAGTGAGATGGGCTAGACAATTAGGGGTCCTGTTGATTGGTCAGGCCCATGACACTTGTAGACGCCCAGGACTATGATAAGGTGAAGGGCAAGATATTGCAAAGTCCTATTATAATGCCTGAAAGACACCGGCAGGCAATTAGAGGGAGGAAACGAAACGAAGAAAAAGTACCCCGACTTCTGTGGCAAAGCCTAATAGATCTTACGAATAAATGGCTTAAACCTGACGTCAATTCCAAAGAAGAAATTTGCAACCAAATATTGTTGGAACAGTTTATAGCGGATTTGGAGGAAGACACCCAGAGATGGGTGAGATGCCATTGCCCCAAGTCTTCCCGAGAAGCCCTGCAATTGGCCAAACACTTTGATATGGCCCAAGGAGAAATGCAGTGGGATCAAGGTATGAGAGGGACAGGGACAGGCCATGGGCAGGAGGCAAACCAAAAAGGCGAAAAAGAGAATAAAGGAAACAAGAAAGGAAGTCCTGTGGGGCTGGTCTGCTTCACCTGCAGGAGAAGGGGTCATATAGCCTGAAATTGTTCCCGGGGTTTACAGCCAATACCAGGACCAAGCGGAAACGTGACAGAACCCGCAGACCATTGTACAGGGCCAGGGGAAGCACAAGAGGTGGAACTGATGGATTGTGGTGTGGGGGACAGTTCAACAGGTATGGTACAACCCCTACCTGAGGTGACTGTGTGGGTGGAAGGCCAGCCAGTTCAGGTCATGGCTGATACTGGGTGTACCCAATCTCTGGTTCGCCCATCGTTGATTGCCTGGAAACAAGCCCCGAGATATGCCGGCATGTAGATGGTCTGCCTCCATAGACAAAAGGCATACTTTGCCTATGGCGTTTATTTCATGTGCAGGTCAATGGGGTCAGCAGAAGAATCCTGGTGGGATTGGAAGAAAAAATTTTGTATCCTATGATATTGGGTAGAGACTGGCCAGAAATTTTGGAAGTTTTAGCATCACTCCATAACTTCGAGGGCACTAGAGAAAGACTAGTTGGGGCAGGTCCAGAGATGGAAGAAGAACTGGAGATAGAAGCACTGGCCAGTAGCAGTCAATTCCATGAGGCCCAGGAGAGTGATGAAGAACTGCGGGCCTTTAGGGAAACCAAACAAGTGAGAATCACCAACAGGTAATGCTCCCTGAACAAAATAACCCAGTGCCCCGGTGTGAGATACGTAATGGTCTGTTATACCAGATTAAGCAGGGTAAAGCCAAAGGGGAGGAGCTGGTACAGTTAATTATACCCAGACCTTACAGAGAGCCACTTTTACACTTAGCTTATAGGAATCCCTTGGGGGGGACATCTAGGCAAAAATAAGACTGAAGCCCACCTAGCTAGATAGTGTTTTTGGCCCCATATGTATGAAGAAGTGGAAGGATTCTGTCAAGTCTGTGAAATATGTCAGAAGGTGAGCACTTACAAGTCCCCCAAGATACCCTTGCAGCCGATGCCGGTGGTTAGAGAGCCTTTTGCTAGAGTGGCTTTAGATGTAGTAGGCCCCTTGCCTCGGAGTGTAGCGGGACACTAGTTCGTTTTAGTGCTAGTAGATTATGCAACTAGGTTTCTGGAGGCTATCCCGTTGCGAGCAGTGACAGGACACAGGGTTGCAGAAGAACTAATGAAATGGGTGGCAAAATTTGGTATCCCTAGGGAGATTATTACCGACCAGGGGTCTAATTTTATGTCCCTAGTATTGCGTTCCATGTGTAAAGTGTTACAGATCTGTCATTTAAGGACAGCAGTGTACCACCCCCAAACGAATGGTCGGCTGGAACGCTTTAATGGTACCCTTAAAGGGATGTTGCGCCGATGTGCCCAGGTAGAACTGAAAAAATGGAACCTGATGGTCCCCCTTTGCTGTTTGTGATTAGATACCCCGCAAGCATTTCTGGTGTATTCCCCTTTTGAATTAACCTTTGGACACAGGCCCAGAAGTCTGTTAGATGTAGTGAGAGAAGGGTGGGAGGCACACCTGAACACAGGAAGAGGTGTGTCAGAATACATGTGGGATTTAATAAAGCGCCTCCAGTTGGTAAGGGAGGTGGGACAGGAGAACATGAAGCAGGCACAAAGCAAACAAAAGGAGAGATATGATATGCATGCTAAGGAGAAGGAGTTAAAAGTGGGGCAAAAGGTGCTGGTGCTGTTGCCTAGCTCAACAAGTAAATTCTTGACCTGTTGGCAAGGCCCTTTCACGGTACTAAGAAGAGTAGGACCTGTCGATTACAAGGTATTACGCACAGGGGCCAAGAGAGAGAAACAGGTATATCACATAAATCTTCTTAAAGAGTGGCACGATCCCGAGGGCCTATTGTTTTCTCCTGACCTCGAGCTGGAGGAATTTGGGTGCCAGGTTACGAACAATCTGGGAGACCCCCAGACATGGTGATAGGGTCCCCGTGGGGAGGCAGTTGGACGTAGGACAGCAGAAACAGCTGCAAGGTTTAATCAAAGAGTTTGGGGATGTCTTCATGGATAGGCCGGGGAAAGCTGCAGGGATTGAACATAAAATTGTGACCAAAGAAGGTCATGTAGTACGAGAGAAATGGCAGAGGATCCTGTACCATAGGTACCAACCGATTAAAGAGGAGCTGGAAAAGATGTTAGCTCAGGGGATCATCACACCATCACGTAGCCCATGGCATAGTCCATTAGTAGCCATGACAAAAGCCGATGGGAGTCTGTAGCTATGCGTATATTTTCATAAACTAAATGCACTGACGCAATTTGATGTGTTTCCCATGCCACAGGTGAGCGAATTAGTAGAGCGTATAGGCCAGGTGAAGTTTATATCAACATTAGATTTATCCAAAGGCTATTGGCAAGTGCCTTTGAGAAAGGAAGACCAACCCAAGACCGCCTTCGGTACACCACGGGGCCTTTTTGAATTTAAAAGAATGCCATTTGGGCTTAATGGGGTGGCAGCCACTTTCCAGAGGCTGATTGACTGGGTACTCACTCCAAATCAAGATTACGCCTCTGCATATATTGATGACATCGTAATTTACACAGAATCATGGGACCAACATCTAAGAGCTTTAAGGGCCATCTTACTTGAGCTTAGGCAAGCGAACTGATGGCAAACCCAAAGAAGTGTGTGCTGAGAAAGAAGGAAGCCAAATATTTAGGATTTTTAGTGGGGCAAGGACAAGAGAGACCTCCTAGGGCTTGCAAGTTACTACCGGAGGTTTATACCTAAGTTTGCAGAGATAGCAACCCCTTTAGTCGAGATGATTAAGGGCAGAAGGTCGTATGGCATCGAATGGAATGCAGATCAACAGAGAGCCTTTGAAGACCTTAAGCAGGCCTTGTGCCAAGAGGTAATTCTCCATACCCCCAATTTCGCACTGCCCTTCACTCTGCAGACTGACATGTTGGCGTTTGCGCTAGGAGCAGTTTTATCTCAGGACATCGATGGAGTGGAGCAGCCAATAGCTTATGCTAGTCGGAAATTGAACAAACACGAGAAAAGGTATTCCACTGTGGAACGTGAATGTCTCGCTATCCGTTGGGGGGTGGACTATTTTCGTTATTACCTGTTGGGTCGCGAATTTAAGTTGATAACTGACCCTGCACCTTTGAGTTGGTTAAACACTGCAAAAACAGATAACGCCTGCATAATGAGGTGGGCCTTGGCTCTCCAACCTTTTCGATTCTATGTTGCATACAGGCCGGGAAAGGTGAATACAGTGGCGGCGGACTTCTTATCACGTTGTGATGAAGAAAACCCGAATGAGGGGATAAGGAGAGAGGAAGAAGAAGAAGGCAACAAATTGAATGAGAACATAGTAAGGCAAGAAGGTGAAGCTCCTTGTGGTGTCTTGAGGGGTGGGATATGCGAGAGGGAGAAGGAGCCACCGGGCTCCAAAGCAGCCCGGCTAAACAAAGGCTCCAGGTCTGCAGCCCCAAGGAAATTTCCCTTACCCAGGTGTTTTGGGAAGGGAAGGTTGAAGAACTCCCACGCCGGTATAAAGAAGAGCCTGGGACAGGAAAGCTGGAGGAGTACAGAACCAGAAAGAGGAGGAGGAGGAGGAGCAAGCTGACACACACTGCAGGGAACTCTGAAAGCGACGTGAAGTGCTGGTAGAAGACTCTTGCAGAGAGTAAAACCCCCAGCGGGGGTTTAGGCCAAGTCTACTGGCCCTGCAGGGTGCAGAACTGTTTGTTTACATACCGGGAGCTGGCGGAGCCTGGCAGTGAGAATGGTTCCGTAATAGCCCTAATAGAGGGGCACTCTAGACTTTCGTGGTACCGTAATACATGTAAAAGTGGCACAAGCCAATAAGATAGACTCAAGGTGCTAAAAGAAATCATGGCGACCTCCACAAGAGGCTCAGAGAGACAGAGAGAGAGCCACCAAAGAAGGACTGACCACACGCAGGTCAATTTTGGTTTAGATCTTGGCTGCAAACAGCAGGAACAGTGACACAGGCCAGGAGAGCCTTCTCTGTTTTCTTGTTTTCTTTTTGGTCTTTTGTTGGTTGATTGGAACTGAGGACACCTGGCAGGACCAACTGGCTGGTCAGAACCCGGTGGAACGGGCAAGGGTGTAGGGGTGGCGCAGCCCTCAGGAACGCGGGACCCTGCGGGACGTCAGTGAGACTACTAATTGGACTACACGTGCAGGTAAGTGAATCAACTCCATTAACATCAAGTCGTGGCAGGTGAAACGTGGGCATGTAGATTATCAATTAGAACCAATAACATCCTAGTCGAGTGGCAGGCGGCATCCTACAGGTCTGCAAGTGACTGCATTACCTGACAGTAGGGCCACATATGGTTTTTGAATGACTCATGGATTTGGAATTGATTTGGAATTGATTTGGCTGATTTGGCTTTGAACACAAAAGATTTTACTTAATAAAAAAAAGTGATGCATGGGCTATGTGTTGTATAGTCATGCTCAGTGTTAAATCAACTTCATAGCTTTTGACAGCAGTTTAATGATAGACAATATATTTAATGAGGCCTACATGTCCCGTCCCATCCCTTCCCCCTCTCCCCCACATGCTGATCGGGGGAAACAAATCTCATCTTGTCTTCTAGTAAATACTGTTTTATGGAGATTTCTTTCTTCCTTTTCTTGTTTAAGACTCCAAGGGAAATATTTAAGACTGGTTGGTTGTCAACCTTTTGAACATGTTGTAAAGTAGTGCTGAGAATTGAATGAAGGTGTTAGTTTCTGCAATGAAAATACCCCTTTAGATGAATAGAAAAGGGTTGTAATTATTTTTAAAAGCCTATATGAAATCTACTGTATACATATTTTTTCACAAATAAAGTGAACGTAAAACCAAAGATACAAAAATGGAAAATGAGGCATTTAAACTGTTTTTAGAATAGTTGTAATATAATTCCCTGTTGCTGAATTGATTTGATCTCCTTATCATGGGGAGAAATTGGACTCTGAGATATTATCAACAGCCTCTAACACCAATCTGATTATTGTTATAATCCTGACAGTGATTGATTCCAAGTAATTATCTTAGAAGCAGAATTAGATTAAAAAACAATATTCCAGATTATAGAAGACTCCAGTCCATTCTTGTAATTAGTTCCTTCTTAGAACGTACGATGCTATCACATTTGAATAATTTAGAGTGAATTATTCACAAGCAGACTGTTTGACTTTGACTGTGCTTTGGTAGGAAAATAGATAAACAACAGACAAAAATATTTTAAGAGGCATTAAACTCAGATTAGAAACCTCATTGCTATAAAATTTACCTTGCTGATGTTTACTTTGCCATACAGCCACTAGAATAATATCCAGGGAATAGTTATTTCCACTAATAATTAATAATAATATATACAGATTCATGATAGGATAATTACTGTTGGAGTCCTTGTCATCAAAAATAAATAATATGACTTAGATTTTCACAATTGGCACCTGAATCATACCAAAACATGAGTCTTTTCAATACG
Organism: Crocodylus siamensis; assembly: GCF_052110815.1. NCBI lineage: Eukaryota > Metazoa > Chordata > Crocodylia > Crocodylidae > Crocodylus > Crocodylus siamensis. The sequence goes on along the minus strand of NC_143399.1, from coordinate 164,549,131 downwards.
GGTCATTTATAGAATAGCTTGGCATAACTTGAATGATAAAAGAGCAGGTTTATTCTAGGAGTTGGTGAACAGTAAGGAAAGCAACGGCTGCCAGAATACCATACTAACCAAACCATATCAAAAATGGTATCCAATATTAAACTATATCCTATAATAACATCATCATCAACAACAACTATATTGCTTATTAAGATAGAACCAAGAGAGCAATCCAGAAGGGGTTTCATTGCACCAAGCACTTTAAAAACCACTGAGTAATAGATAGTTTCTGCCTTAAAAACATGCAGTGCAAACAGAAAGAACAGTGGTATGAGGTTGTTGATGCCTATAAAAAAATCAGTGGGGGCAATGTGATTACAGCAAACATAATATTAGTTGCAGCTTTTTCCTCCCCGATTCTGATGAACAGCTTTTGCTGCTAGTCTATAAAATACATTGTATAGTTTCACGAGATGTAGCAGACTTTTGTAATCCACCTTTTGTCTTCAGATAGCTCAATTCTTGGGATTTTCCTATAGCCAGGGCATATAATGTATTTTGGAACTGGAGTACTTGGGATTTGAGATGAGCAGTTTGCCTAGTAAGAGAGCCTACTGATCGTCTTGCCATTGTTAGGACAGACACAGCGGCAAATGTGGTGGGGGCAGGGAAGAGAGTGAAAGAGCTGTTTCAGGCCAAAGTCATGAAGAGTTTCGTGTTAGGAAGGAAAAGAGAAAGAACTCCAGGTACAGGATCAGTCAAGTAATTATACTTGGAGGAATTGTTTCTTTCCCAGTTCCCTAGGTTCCCAGCTTTGACCATGAACAAACCGTTTCCTCATCTGTTACCTCTCCCCGCTCCCTCCCTTCCCCCAAAACACAAGATAAAGGGAGCTGGGCAGTGCAGCACATGATAAAGGGAGACAGGAAAAAAAAAGAGTTGATGGGATGGGAAAGATCTGGTTAGGCTAAAAGGAAATTGGATACAGATAAGGCAAGCAGAAGAGAAGAGGCAGGCTTACTCTTTTGACCTTGTCCAAATCAAAACTTCGGATGCTTTGAAATGTACACACCTCCAGTAAATTATGGTTTATAAAATGGTATTACAAAGTGTAGTATCATGTTAACTTTGGCTAGTTCTGTCACTGTTGAATTATCTTTATGGCAAGTATAGAAAATGTTGATAAAGAATTTATGTAAGAGCCAGGTCTAACAACAGGTGCTTCACTTCCTGTTTTAATAGGACTGGTTTATGTCAGTATCCATGCTGGTAGCTAATTCTGAGTTGGCATACACGGTAAGCAGTCAGGCTCCTACCCTACACTAAGTTGTTTCCTGAATACATAGCTGAATTATAGTATACAAAAATAAAACACACTGGCATAAATGAACAAAGAGGAAATTAAATATGAAATATCTAATATATTTTTTTAAAATGGTACTAATCGAAAGAATGGGCAAGAAGCTAGTAGTCTAGGATCCTGCTTATTTGGTATATGTTCTCAGAGTCTTTTGTGGGTTAATGATTTGAAACAATGGATTGTGACTTGGTGTACATATCCACATAACATAATCATTAATGAAGAGTAATGACACATTTGCTACCTTTATCCCTCAGCCCAGATCATTTGGACATCTGGCCCTAAGTACAGCAGTCAGTGGGCATACAACCCCTAATGCAAATGTATGCTCAGGGACTTAGCTTGCTTGTACACATCATGGGGGTTTAGTCCCCTAAATTGAAATGTGACAATTAAAAACCCGCTGTTTCAATTCAGGGTCTTCTGTTATGATTACAATGAGAGGCCCAAACCTTTTTTCCCCTCTGTGGAGCCTGCCCACTTCTCCCACTGCTGGGGGGTCAGCTGCCAGTGGGTCGAGTGGCCCCTGAACCTTCTCTCCATGGTGGCAGTGCCCCCAGGGCCACCTGGGTGGGCTGCTAGTGGGTGGGTGCTCCCTAAGGAGAGTTGCCACTGTGGAGGGAAGGTCTGGGGCCCCCTGCAACTCAGCAGCTGCTCGGCCCACTGGCAACTCACCTCCAGCCATGGGAGATGTGTCAGGCTCTGTGACAAAAAACAAGAAAGGATTGGTCCTCTCACTGCTTCTGCCTTCAGCCCACCTTTCCCATTGCGGGGTGGGGGTGAAGGGTGGGGTGAGCTGTTAAAGGCTGCAACATTACAAGGAGCCATATTGCAAATTAAACTACATACGGAGGTGGTTAACTTGCAACATAGCAAACTCATTTAAATGGTAAAAACCCCTGCACGTGTACAGCATGATGCAATTAAACCGCAAAAAACAGCCAATTTTTGTTATGCATACAAGTGCTCACTGAATGCACAAAGCCTTGGCTTTATCCCCTTAGGCATGCCAGCCAGCACAGCTAAGCTGACACATTTGGGGTGGAGCAGGCCTGCAAGAAATTACTAGCACTTCCCTGGAGCAAGGAGAGAGTAAGGAATGAATTATCCCACGGAGAGGCACCTTTGAATCTCTGTGGTTACAGCTCTGCTGGGAAAGTTCATTTTTCTTTAGGCCTGTGCATCATCACTTGCTCAGACCTGTTCTGAGAGTCACAATTTAACCTCAGATTGATTGTTTCTTATATGCACGGCCTAACTGTGACATCCAAAGAAGAATGCTTTCACACTGTATCTTCAGAGAGATGACAGACCTCAGCTTGACTGCATGTGGTCAGGAGAGGGAGGCTCCAAGTTTTTGTAAGGGAATTACAACTTACTAGTATTCAAGTGTATGACAGCTTTTATCATTTTTCCATTTTAAAATTCTAACAAATAGGAGGCTCTCTTTACATCATTAAAGCAAACAAACAGTCTCTAGCTATTGAAGCCTCCTTTTTACTGTCCTAAATTGAATGGAAATGGTTTTTCCCTTTCAGAATTGCAGAATCCTGGATAAAAGTGTAAGCCTGATCAGGATATTTATTTTTATTGAATATCAAATTGAACACCTGTTCCAAGTGCCAGTCTGCCTACCCTTGACTATTGCTGAGAACCTTGGAATGGCATTGAGAAAATTCCTTGATTTTAAAACAATATATATTACTTTGATTTTTGCACAGGAGGACAGAAGACATGACTTTTTTTTAAGTTGATTGATTTTTTTCCCTGCATCTATTGTCCACAATAAAATATGCCCTCAGACCAATAATGTCACTAATACAATGTGTTAATACCTAAATCTTTTATCCCTGTACAGAATAGTTTTCTCATTTTCATTATCTCATCTTTAGTACAGCTGAATCTAATTCACTACCTCTGAAAGGATTTATTTTCTGTCAGGATTAAAGCTGGGACATTTGAAATATTTTCCTTTTAAAAACAAAGGATGTACAAATTCTAGCCATTTAAATCAAGATAACGGTTGTTTCTATTATGCTATGTTTGCAAATGTACAATGCAGAAACACAGTTCTTTCCTCTATTCTCAAAGGCAGACTCATAACAGAGACCCTACAAAGAAAGAACTCTCTGTGTGCATCACAATTCCTTTCTTGCTGCAGCCATTTCTAATTCACTTAGGTTACACATCCATCCTCATTACTTATTGCTCTTTATGGGCAGGCTATCCTGAACAATCAAACATAGTAGACCTTACACAGGTTAAAACATAACTTAGCTTTGTTCCTTTAGACCTTTCTACATGGCTTCTTGCCCCTTCTCCCAATTAGTACCCTTTTTTCCCAATGATTAGAGACTTCATATTTAATTTCCTCTGTGGTCATTTATGCCAACATATTTTATTTTTTTATAATACAATTCAGTTACATGATTAGGGAGAGATCCTGTATAGGATACAATGCTGCTTGCTTACTGTACTGATCTAGCCAAATTCCCTTTATGTGAAAAAACCTTAAAATCAAATACTTTATAAATCTGCTATTAAATAGCCATAATAATCCATGCTTGCTGACTTCTTTAATTTTTTTCCCATGTAGAATTCAAAATCTTTGTAGAGAGGACTTTTCCAAGTACAGTGTTTGGAAACAAAAATATTATAAATAAAGGAGAAATATTTAAGAATATAACTGAATACTTGTTGAATAAAGAGACCAATTGCTAGGTTACATTCAGTGAATTGCTTTATCATGTTCTGAATTATGAGCATGTGCTTAAGTACACTGAACTGAATTTAAAAAAAACCTATTCAGGAAAGCAGCTAGCACTTAAATCTCAAAGCCACTGGAAATAAACATATGATAAAAGGTGAGCACATGCTATCCTGAACTATGCTTTCCTGAACCGAGCGTTCTGTTTCAAGGTACTGTAAAATCTCATTAATTTTCCCATATCCATTATTACCATTTATTTTCAATTCCATAAATTGTATACCAAGACAAGGTGCTAGAGTTAAATAGAAGGCAGGACAATCAAATAGGTGCCTAACAACAGCATTACAGTAGTAGCAAGATTATTCATAGGATCATAGGAAAATAGAACTGGAAGGAATCTTACAAGGTCATCCAGTTCAGTCCCTTGCTCAAGGCCAGATCATCCCTGACTAACCTATTTTTAATTTTTAATTCAGTGGCTAATTGAAATGAATTCCAAAGCTATTTTTGCCACAGCTTTATTTTCCCTGAATTAGGGTAAATTCCTTTATATGCCTTTCCCATTGGTATTTAATGGGAGAGTTCTCACTTTGGATATCTGAGACATTATCTTTCTTTTCTTTTCTTTTCTTTTTGAGCACTTCAGTAAAAAAAATGGCTTTCAGTTTTAATATCTAATCTGTTGCATCAGCTGTGAAATCTAACTGGGCTTCTGGTGTAGCTTGCATCTTTCCTGGTGTAGGCTAATTGCAAGGGCCATTATAGGGTACCTGCCCTTACGGCGCCTACTAGCCTCTACACCCTCCAGCCTGTCCCATATCCAGTAGTCTAGCCTGCCATGGTTTGATGTTGAAATTAGTGTGGGAAACTATATAGAGGGATGCTTTTGGGAAGAGATGGTACCTGTCTGCTCTGAAGCAGCTCACTTGGCTTTGTCCAAATTTTACTTTCACCAAGCCTTCTAGCCCAGGGCTCACTGTTCAGGGCAGCAAGTTCCTGGCTCAACTCTGGTCACTCCTCATGACCTCAGGCTGCAGCACCTACAATATCCAGTACATAGGCAACTGGAGACCCCCTGCCACCTCCTGTCTTACAGTTCAGTCAAGTTCAGCTTCCTGTGACAGCAGAACATACTGTAGTCACATTCCATGACCATAAGATCCACAAAGCGCACTCTCAAGTTTGGGGTGCCCCCTTCAATCACCCCATTTCTGTGGCTTCCTTCACTCCTACATCTGGACTTGGAGGCCATCTTGCTGGAGGTCCCGGTTGCCAGTGGTTTTGGCTCTTGGGTCACCACCAGGGAACAGGCAGAGAGAGAGAGAATCAAGATGAAGTGGAAAGAGGTGAAGGGAAAGGGGCAAGAGACCTCTACCAGGAGAAGGAAATACCAGTAAAGACACAGCAAGGTAGACAGAAAAAGTGTAGAAAGGGGGTGGGCAGTGAAAAAGAGGGGTTGGACCATGGGAGCCTTACCCCCTTCCCTTTCTAGTAGTTGGGCAGGGAGCCCATTACACCTGGTTTCCACTTCTAATTTCATAGACAGATTTCATAGACATTACGTCTGGAAAGGACCTTGGAAGATCATCGAGTGCAGCCCCCTGCCTGAGGGGCAGAATGTCAGCTGGGTTCATAGGATCCCAGCAAGATAAGCATCCAAATTTCTCTTGAAGGCATTCAATGTAGGTGCTTGAACCACCTCCGGTGGCAGGCTATTCCAGACCTTGGGGGCTTGGGCAGTGAAGAAATTCTTCCTTATGTCCAGCCTGAAATGGTCTTGCAGGAGTTTATAACCATTCAACCTTGTCATCCCTTGGGGCACTCCGGTGAACAATCATTCCCCCAGATGCTGGTGAACACCCCTGATAAACTTATAGGTGGCCACCAGATCACCCCGGGCCTGTGCTTTCCCAGGCTAAAGAGTCCCATAGCTCTCAGCCTGTCATTGTAAGGTCTATTTTCCTGACCTCTGACCATGTGTGTGGCTCTTCTCTGGACTCTCTCATGCTTCTCCACATCCTTTTTTGAATCGTGGAACCCAACACTGGATGCAGTACTCCAGCTGCGGCCTCACCAAGGCTGAGTACAACAGGAGAATGACATCCTGGGATTTGCTTGACAAGCATCTATGGATGTAAGCCAGCATTTTGCTCGCTTTACTAGCTGCAGCATCACATTGAACGCTTATGTTCATCTTGTTGTCAATCATGACTCCCAAGTCCCTTTCATCTGTAGTGCTAACCAGTGTAGCACTGCTGAGCCTGTATACATGCTGCAGGTTTTTCCTCCCAAGGTGGAGAACCTTGCATTTTTCAGTGTTAAACACCATCAGGTTCTCATCCACCCATTTTCTGAGCCTGTTAAGGTCAGCCTGGATGGCCCTCCTGTCCTCAGGTGTGGAATCTTTACCCCAGAGTTTGGTATCATCGGCAAACTTGGCTGGTCCACTTCTGACTCCAACGTCCACATCATTAATGAAGATGTTGAACAATATAGGTCCAAGGACAGAGCCTTGGGGAACCCCACTGGTCAGAGGGCACCATGACGATTGACTTCCATCAACCACCACCCTCTGGGTCCAACCACGGAGCCAATTCCTCAGCCAGCGGATCGTGATGGACTCGAGGCCACAGTTTGCCAGTTTTGCCAAGAGGTGATCATGGAATACCAGATCAAAGGCTTTTTTAAAGTCAAGATGACTTTGTCCAGGTGATAGGTCACCTGGTTGTAGAAGGAAATGAGATTGGACATGCAAAACCTACCCGCAACAACCTGTGCCGGCTATCCCTCAGGATGTTGCTGTCAGCCAGTCTGTTGGGAATGGCCTCTTTAATAACCTTTCTAAGACCTTCACCAGGATAGAGGTCAGGCTGATGGGGCTGTAGTTAGCCAGATCCACTTTCTTCCTTTTTTTTGAAGATAGGCACCACATTGGCCCTTTTCCAATATTCAGGCACTTCACCAGAGTGCCTGGAGTTCTTGAAGATCCGTGCCAGAGGTTGGACTATGATGCTAGCCAGCTCCTTGAGTACCCTGGGGTGTAGATTGTCAGGGCTGGCTGACTTGAAGGTGTCCAGCCTCTCAAGGTGTTCCTTCACGAGGTCAACATTGATGGAGGGTAGGGGATCCCCTCACCCAGATTTCCCTGTCCCATAGCAGGCATGGGCATCCCATGTGACTGATGAAAGACTGACGCAAAGTGCCCATTTAATAGGTTGGCTTTTTCCTGGGCATCAGATGCTGGCTGTCCCTTCTGGTTTAGCAGGGGTCCCATGTTGACCTTGCTTTTCTCCTGGCTTCCCACATATTTAAACAAGGACTTTTTATTGTCCTTGATACTTATAGCTAGCTGGAATTCTGTTGCAGCCTTGGCTTTCCTGGTTTGATCCCTGCAGGACCAGACCAGTGAGGAATATTCCTCCTTGGAGGTGGATCCTGTCCTCCATCCTTTGTAGGCTCTTCTTTTTAGCCGAAGAAGGTCCTCTAGTTTCCTGGAGAGCCAAGGGGGCTTTCCTCTGAGATGGAATAGCCTTAGCTTGTGCATCAAGGATCACTCCCTTAAGGAGCAACCACTCTTCCTGAACTCCCCTCCCGTCGAGGAGGTATCAGCCTCTATATTTGGTAAGGGGAAAGCATGACAAATGAAACCACATTCTTCTACTGAAAATTCCCCAACTTCTGCAGATTTTTTTATGTTCCCAAGGCTTTATACAAGAAAATTGATGTTCTGTCTGTCTGTCTGTCTCCATCTCTGTACATATATCACACAGTCCTTTTCAACCTAGTATCTCACCATATGTCCAGAGTTTAAATATGGTAAGATCTAACTGGTCAGTCCTTTCTGATTAGAGCTCCAACTATATAAGATATTTCCCCTAGGATTCTGATTCATCAAAACAAGTACCTATTTTAATGTGCTTGCATCCATTCATCCCTGTTCAGCATAGCCTCTATGAACATAGTTTCATAGTTTGTAGGGTCAGAAGGGACCTGAGCAGATCGTCAAGTCCGACACCTGCCATGGCAGGAAAGAGTACTGGGGTCAAATGACCCCAGCAAGGTGTTCATCTAGCCTCCTCTTAAAGACCCCCAGGGTAGGAGCCAGCACCACTTCTCTTGGAAGTTGCTTCCAGATCCTAGCTGCCCTGACCACGAAGTAGCGCCTCCTGATGTCTAGCCTGAATCTACCCTCTGCCAGCTTGTGACCATTATTTCTAATCACTCCTGGTAGTGCCCGGGGGAACAGGGACTCCCCCAATGCCTGCTGGTCCCCTCTGACTCGTTTGTAAACCTCCACTAGATCCCCCCTCAGCCTTCTCTTGTGGAGGCTGAACAGGTTCAGGTCCCGTAGCCTCCCTTCATAGGGCCTGACCTGCTGTCCCCTAATCATGCGAGTAGGGGGCGGGAGTGCTTAAGGCTCATTGTGTTGAATGGGATTTACATATGTGCTCAGAGTTAACCATGTGCATAACTTCCAACAACAATGGGCCATGTGTGTCCAGGTTGTTCAAAAGGCTGTGTCTGTATGTAAGTGACTAGTAAAGAGTTTCCCTTTGGAGAGAAACTCTACTGGTTGAAAGCCAAAAGAACAGACTCCTGGACTGGAATTTATTTGTTCATTCTCCTTCTCCTAGATATAGGGGGAATGCCAAGGAAGAAGGGGCATGACAGGGTTCTGAGGTCCCTAGTATTAATGGAGTTTGGCACTGGTTGTTCTAATTCAGAAGTGTCCAATATATAGCTCATAAGGCTCCCAGAAGTGCTGGGAATTCATGGGTGAGGCAGCCAGTAGTGGAGCTAACCACCAAAATCCAGGGCACACAGCCCACTGGAGATGTACATTGGCAGCAAGGGGTGAAAGATGGTTGTTGCTGCTGCCACATCCATATCTAAGCCATAAGGAGCCCTGTGGTCTGGATCCATGCTAAAAAGCCAGAATGTGTCCCTCTTAGAAAGAAAGGGCTATGGTTCCTTAAGTAGAAAATAAAAGTATTTGGGTATTCAGAGCATATTAGATAAGGTGACATGTGACCCAGGTTGGCTGGGACAGTCACGGATTTTGAAGGTCAGTCCTGGCAGGTTGGTGAAAACTAAAACAAGAGTCCTGGAACTGCAGAGGCATGGGGCACAGTCTAGTTGAGAGGTGGAATGGTTTGGTGTGCCAAACAGGCGGGTGGAGAAGCGCCACTGCTGCTATGAAACAGCTATGAAACATCTGAGTGTGCTGCTGCCCCATTTTACGTAATTTTGTTGGCCAAATTCCAGAATGTAATGTTTTCTTTTGGGGTTAATAAACTTAAAAAACCACTAAATACTCCACTTTGTTTTCCAACTTACTTTTCTACTCTTAGACTAGCATGCATATGTTCTGGTCCTAGAGTTTTAGCACTGTAAGAGTTTTAGACCTTTTAATAACCATTAACATTGTTATCTGGATACTTTCTAATTTCTACTCCTTTGTTCTGGCAAATCTAATTTCTAATGCAGGCAAATGTTCATTGATTTCATTTGTATTGGCTGTGTTTAAGTAATTGTGTAACATCTTTGCTGTTTTCTTATCCTGCAACACACTAATTCTGTTCTAATCACTCTTGAGAGAGTGACTTTTCCTCCTTTACCATTTGGCACAAGTGGACAGGATTTTCATTGCTTCTTTTTATCCTGGCAGAAAAATGGTGTTACCACTCTTCATTAGATGTCTATTTATAACAATCCTCATTATTTCGATTTGAAATGTCCTGCTGTATTCAGCCCTAATAGTGGGTTCAAGGACCTAACTCAAAGGCTGGGTACGGACATTCAAAAAGCCTGAGGCTCCTGCATGCCTCCCAGAAGGTGGGGGATTGCTCCCACATGCCTCCCAGCATGCCAGAGATTGCTGAGGACACCTGAGTGGGGGACATCTCTGATTGGCTGTCAGGCACATGCCCTCAACCCCCTGCTGTCTCTGTGGACCCTACCCTGTACCCAGCCCTAGGCTTCCAGGAGAGCCCCAGAGCCGGTCTCCAGGGCACTTTTTCCCCTGCTCCTGCTTCCCAGGCTGCCAGGCATGCATGGTGACCTGCTCTGGAGATCTGTCTCTGTAGAAGGAGGGATTGGGTTCTGAGGGACCTGATCCTTCCTTTTATGGAGTGCTTCTGGCTCCACACCCTGGCACAAATCTCCCAGGGTGCTTAGTACATCTTCCCAGAGCTTGGCACCACCCCTGACTGGCAAGATGCACTGGGCAGCCTGGGAGGCTCGCACTAGGCAGTGGGGACAGGAGCACTCCATAGAAGGAAGGATTAGGACCCACAGAGCTCGGCATCCCCCTCCTCCATCTGCATCTGTGCTGGCTCAGGTCTGTGACAACCCTAAGCAGCCAAGCATCGGGCAAGTGCTAGCACATTTCCCTGTAAAAGGAGGCTGGTTGGGGGTGGGGAAGGCTCTTGGGATGCCAGAGGACAGTAACTTAGCATTAATTGATAGGGTATCTGGTATAAAAGTTTGATAGACTGGTCTAAACTAAACTGATTAATATCCACTACATCCATCCAGGTCTCACTTAGACTAGGTTTTGCCATTTTTAAACTGGTCTATGTAAACTGAACTTCTGTTTTATTTCAGCTTTAGACCGGTTTTTGGTCATGTATGCTTGTTTGTGTGGAATGCCTCTACTTGGCCAAAATTGCCATAATGCAAAAAATCTCTGGTATAAATGTTAATTGTGCATATGAGAGTTTGGTAAGAAAGAGAGAAAGAGAAAAGCTAGTTCTGCAGAGTGATAAGAAATATTTCAAAACTGTATAGAAAATAGGCTGTATACAAAACCAGAGAGATGGGTAGGGAAATCCATACCTTTCCTTGTTATTGTTTAGGTTGGCTGCAGGCACAGAAAGACATTTCCTTTACACGCAGTTAATATTTTCAAAGTTATTCTACAACTATGAGGAATACAAGCAATTACGAAACAGAAGCTTAGGGCATTTTTACATGTGGTGTCAACACAGCGCAGGGTGCTTTTAATTAGTGAGCTGCACTAATTAAAAGCACTCAGCACCATATCAGGGGCACATGTATCAGTGGTGCAGTGTGACTCCACACTGAGAAAATGGTGGTGGTGAGCTTTGTACTAAAGCACATTGAATGTGTTTTAGTTCAAAGTGCACCACTGCCATTTTCTCAGTGTGGAGTCATGCTACGCCACTCACACACGTGATGTGTGATGCTGCCAGAGTGGGTTTCCAGCACATTGGAGCAGGGTCCCTGCATGTGTGTAAGTGCCCTTAGATTTTAGCGTATAATTCAGGACCACAGCTGAATTTCATGGTAAATTCTGTAACTGAAGCCAAGCAAATGATGCTGGTTTCTAGGCACTTTTAGTTGTATACTATTAAGTCATTGAGTTGAATCTTGCCATTACCAATTGTGAACAAAAGCCATCTGAAATCATTTGCTGTCTTAGGTGAAAGGAATCAATATCTTCTATTCCAGTGTACTTATATTCACTTCAGAGAAACAGCTATTGGAACTGATACTACATGCACCCTTGCTGGGCTTCTTAGCAAAAAGTCTGAGAACCCAATTGACAGGAAGCATGAATTATCACAGGTAAAAATGGTGTATCTTATAAAAGTTGAAGTACATTGGTGAAAATCTTGTATTGTTCATGTTGAGGTGGTCCTATACATGTTCTAGACCTGTGCAAATTCAGGATTCAAAATACTTATAAATGTAAATGATTCCTGTCACTCTCATCTGTTTTACATGGCTATTTATGTAAGCTGTGGTCTTAAAGATTCCTTTGCTGTAACGTCTCTTGTATGAAATGCATTTGGACTAGACTATGGAATAGGCCTGCATTTTTGGAAGCTTAGATGGACTAATTTGCACCGAAAGTTATAGAAATCCTAAGTGAAAGAACTTCTAAGTTTGCACTGAAGTCACAGGACTGATTGCAGTGTACTTTGCAGATACTTAGCTATCCTAAGAATTGGTGCAATCTAGTCACAGTAGCATGCAGCTCAGCATGGGGTAATTTACTCTGCATCACTTCTGTGACTGCATACTCTCATCAGAATTCTTCCTCTCTCTCCAGATATGTACAAATGCAGCCTTTAGTGCTATCATTTTGAAATGTTTTACAATCATGAATGATTTTTTTAATCTTTAAAACCCCCTCAAAAATGAGGAGATACTGTTCCCATTTTGCTGACAAGCACAGCATAGATTAAGTGAGTTGCCCAAGGACACACATTAAGTGAGTTGCTCAGTGTCTGTAACTGAATTGGGAATTAAACTCAGGACTCTTTCAGATCAGTCCTGTGTCTAGTTCACTAGACTATCCCACTTAGATCTGCAGTTCCAAGTCAAGAGTCACAGCAACAGCAGCTCTGATACTATGGAAAAGTGCAGTATGCACTGTCCATTATAACCACCTTCACTTTATTCCACTGGAGAAGTTAATGTGACCAAATTTTTCAGCGTGAAGCAATGGCTATGCCCCTCAGAGACACTAAGGATTCCAAGACATACACTGTGAGATATAAGGATTCACATAGAATGATATATTTGTCCCAAGTGCCTTCATTCCATGATGATTATATCTGTCAAATCCCAATGAAAGAAGGCATACCCTCCTGGAAGTCATTTAATGTGGAGTGCTGTTGCCCTTTGTGCACTTAAATGTCTGTTTTCTAGTTGCATAAGAATAACTCATCCCAAACCTAGGTCTTTCATAGCCAAATTTCTGCAATTTACCACCAAAGAGAGAGTGCTCAAAACTGCCAGGGAACTAGGAAACCTGACATGGAGTAAGCCTGGCATTCATATAATGCTTCTTCCTGATTTTCCCCATGAGGTGGCTGAAAAGCAGGCTCTGTTTAAAACAGCAAAACTACAGGCTGGACACAAACACCTGAGATACTTCATGCATATCCGAGGAAAACCCACGCTTTGTCTGACCCTAAGGTCAGAGATACCATCTGGAGATGGCAAACTTACAGAATAATGTGAGTTGTACAAAAAAAAGAAAGAAAAAAAAAGCACCAAGGGAAAAAATCTATGTTTTTAGATTGTTCGTTTGCTGCATGTTATAAGAACCGAAACAGAGTATAAAGAGATGTTCAAGAATTCAGTGTAAAGTTTCTGCTTTTCAGTTTGCCATACCTGCAAAGAAATTATTATTTTTGCTACTCTCAGATAAATGAATTATACAGAATGTGTAAGTGTGTAACAAGAGTAGGAGGGAAATGAAGTTCATCCATTTCTTTATATATATCTTTTGAGATGAGGGGGGACTTGCTACAAAAGAGCTAAGGTTCTCAGGCTGGGGCCTAGTCTGTGTAGCAAATTCTGAAAGACTTGGGGGATTCAAAAGAAGGCTTTAAAGGACTCAAGAACTGGAAGCATGTCTTTAAAATACTGTAAATGCATTTCACTGCATGGTTGGAAACAGGTCGTGGTTTTAACTAGAACTGTTTGGGAATTTTCCAACAAATCACATTTTCAGCAGAAAATGATGATTTGTTCCAACTGGTATGGTTTGGGGAAACACATTAAGTTCTGTGAGCCGGGAACTGGGAATTATAGTGTCACCACGGCTCTTTTGTATAAGTGTGGGGGAGCACGACTGAAGTTCTGAGACCCTCTGTTTGAATGAGGGTTTCTGGGCTCCCAGCTACACAGCTGGAAGACTGGCAGTCCGAGAAGATCTGCCTAGGGTTGGAGCTCTGTGAGCTTCAGGGCAGCAGACGCCAGCTTCTCATGCATCTGTGCCCCACACTTCAAAATGGCAGCAGGGGCACTTTAACTAAAGCTTGTTTGACTAGCTTTAGTTAAAATGCCTCCATCACCATTTTGAAGTGCTGGAATGGGTTGCTCTGGGCACTTTAATTAAAGCACCTCTCAGAGCCACTCTAATTAAAGCGCCCGCCCCCACCCCCAAATCACCAGAGCATGTGTATAAACTCCCAAGGGGTCCTTGGCCCAGGATTAGTCCTGGGAGAACAGTATCTCAGACAGAACCCTTTGAGACAAAGTTATCTCACTGCTTCCCCCAGCTCTGGATGGGGGTGATATCTGGAATATACTAGCAGTGCCACATACTACCTCTTCTATTCTCTTATCTGTGCTGCCCAGATGTTGAAAGGGGAGGTACTAAGTATCCATGGATTCCCCAGTTCTGTATCCTCATATGCACTTACCACATCTGTTTAGTCCAGTGTGCCTGAATCCAAAATTCAGGTAGACTGCCTAGGGGGTCAAGAGGCTTTACTGTAGTCCAAATCAGAATCTGTTAATTCTGAAATAAATTGTGACAATTTAAAAAAATGCTATCCAATGTATGGCAGGTAACACTAATCACTTGCAACTTTTCCCATGAAAACTTACAGAAATGTTGCAATAGTGCCTGATTTCACTGGGGTAGTATATAACTGCTTCTTTACCTCTTGACACATGCTATGAGAAGAATTGCTGTCCATCCCAGAGCTGCACATAGAGGGAGTTTTCTGGGATCTATTTTGGATGGCCTGTTTGACATTCCCTTCTGAAATATTTTTTGGTCCTGTCTTGACACTTTAAGAGAGTTATGGAGATTTTAGTTTCATCAAGCAGCTGGGAACATGGGGCCTCATTGGAGTAGCTCATCTGTTCTCTGCAGCTTCAGCAAAGAAACCCTCTCTGTATTGCACACCACTGAGTAGGTGTATTTATCATTTCCAGCTACAAGAAATCCCCTCAGTAGGCTAAGATTCTCAGGGGAGGGAATCAAACAGCATTTAGACCTTCAACAGATTCTTAACCATGAAGTAGGAACTTCATTCATTTCCTCCTTTCTCCATTTAGTTCCACTACCAGCAATTTCTGAATTTGTGCATGGGTTAGATGACACCCAACAGGATACTGGTGAAATTCTGGGTAGAAGGTTCATACAAATACACCTCTCATGTCAATCCCTCCCCCTATTCACCATTAAACAGGGCAAGGCAGTTCCCTTCCCCTCACATGTTGCTATTCATCTGGAGTTCTGGGTAAACTGGGTATCCAGTGGTCAGCAACCTAGAGCCCCAGGTCGGATCCAGTCCACAAAGATGTTGGCTCTATTCCAGGAAGGTCCTACCCAACCTAGGACAGCATGGATGGCTTGTGGCTGTGCCGTGTCACCCATCCCCTCTATAGCACTCTCCTCATCAATCCTTCCTGCTATCCTCTCATGTCTGTGTTTACCCTCACTGCAGAGGTTTGCAAGCTCCATCTTGCAGCATATGCAGGTGGAGTGAACTATGGCTCTTCTCCTTGGTTACTAACAGATAGGGGCACAGAGCTCCAGACCTCTCAGATCTTCATGTCTTGGGTCAGGTATCAGATTGTTCAAGTGGATGGAGAAATCTGCCCTCCTCTTTGTCCTTACTTCCATTTACAGAATCCAGCTACAAATGCAGTCCTTGTGTTCTCCTGTAGCAGTATTAGCTATTCTCTGCTAACTCTTACTTCCTCTGCTTTTACCCACCCCCTAAACAAAAGCAGTGAAAAAGTGAGCAAGATAGGGCCATAATTCTCTGTGTATCAACCAGAGGGACATTCTGCATGGGAAGATACAATAATGAACATGTTCGTTTGCATATTGGGGCCCTTTGTGAGTCTATCTCCTTGAGATCTTACTGAATTAATGTTCCTTTGCATTGTTCACAGCGTGGGGCTCTGGATAAAAGCCACAAAAGAATCCTGAGTCAGGTAAATAGCATATGGTAGAGATTGCAATAGCAGGAAATAATGACAATAAGAAACACTACTAAAACTTTCTGTCATGAAGAAACCCAAAACATTTTAAAGAGATTGCTCATATGTTCTACTGCAATGTACCTATGTCTGGGATGGAACATCATAATACAGCACCCATGCAAAAGGTTAACTTGCACAACAAGGTAGAGTTGCAAGGGAAAAATACCATATCAAACTGAAAACGTCGAGGGGACTTTGATAGCAATTCCAGCTCTAGGTCTTTAGGGTTAATCTCTTTCCAGTCACAAAAATGCCACTTTGAATGACCAAAGAGTTTTATTGTGTGTTATGTTATTTTTCAACTTAAAGCAAAAGAATCTTAGATTAATTGTATGGTAGCCTTGTATCTTTATAAAAGGTTTTAAAGAACCCAATACCACATCTGAGAGATGATGGTCCAACCTGTAAGAGCAGGTTAAATTATGAAATTAGCAGCTTCTAAGACTTGCAAGGTACTGGTGTCTTACCTCCCGGACATGAAAAAGAAATGAGAATTTCTTGTACTGCAATGTTTGAATCTTGTTGTTCTGGTTGGTAGGTAGTGGAACCATTTCTCAGGGGCCATTCAAAACTGGAATTACTTCCAGTTTGTCGTGCAGTTTCAATTAAACCTAAGTTGAATTAAGCTTTTAGTAAAATTGGCTGTTATTTTTTAATTCACCTCTGGACTCTTAAATGCAAACACAATATACTATGGGTTTTGCTGGGTAGTTATAGCTGAGATATGTAAACAGAATGTACCAAAATCATCCTTGGTATCACTCAGTTGGTTTCAGTGTTGTCACATGGTGGCTGCTTCTGGCTCAGAATACTTTGGCATTCACTGGAAAGGTCATTTCTGCAGTTTGCCCTCACTATAGAAAGTGTTATCAAAAAGTTTTCTGTTTTACTTCTCTTTTGATGGTCCCTTTAAATCTTATTACACTGTGGTACTTACTTCACTGGAGTGTCTGTGGGTTTTCTTTATAGGCAAAGCTTTCAGCCCTGGGCATCCATAAATAACTCTATTCACCACACTTTCTACAACTGCAACAGAGTTATGTTTCAGGACTGAGACAAGTGTTAGTTTGAATGTTCTGCAGATGGATTTATCCTTCACTTTTGTCCACTTCTGAGAAGTTGCCTATTGAGGAGAGCTTGTTACCCCGGACCGTCTATTGCAATCAGCGCAGTCGGCATGTTTCCCCCTTAGTCTATGTCTTTGATAGGGCACTTGTCCAACTTTTTTGATTAAAGTGTATTCACTACTGTAGATTCAGGGCACTTGAAAACCCAAGCTTCTGCTGAAGACTCTCTTTTTAAATTTGTTTCTGAAATAGACGTCATGGTAGAAAAATGTGGTAGATGCATATTTTTGCTCAATAGTGTCTGGAAAGGACATTATATTTATGTGTACAGAGAAGTTATGACTCAGTGTAATATTATTCAGGACTTCGTTTGGGTAAGTTACTTTCTGATTAGTTATTGATTATAATCAGAACCCTTGGAACCAAATGTGCAATACTGCTAATAAGCATATCTTGTGAGGATGAAGAGTTTCTTAGATATAATTTTGCTACAGTTTAGACTTTATATTTATTGCACTTTCCCATGAATGGCAAAATGTAGCAGGTCATTGGAGCTGTAATAATTATAAAAACTGTGTAAGTCTGCTAACTGAGGAAACTATAGTAATAGAAAAATCTCACTCTTTAGGCTCCTAAATCACACAAGTAAAAGGGATCAGAAAATATACCGTAGTATTAAACATAATGACTATGCCCTCTACCCAGTGAGAGAAAGAGAAAAAGGGAGAATATAGATGTTATTGTTATATCCACAAAGAGAAGCATATCTAAAGATGCATGTCCTTTCATGATTAGTAAGCATAGGGTGGATGGGAGGGGAAGAGAGTTACAAGTGCATGCTGTATCTTTTTAAAGTCTAAGAAAGTAGGTCCAAATTGTGCTTCTGGCACATCCAGCTTACACGCTACAGTACCTAAAATTAGCTCCTTTCCCTGAAGAGCACCCCAAAACTGAGAGGCTTCTAGATGACTAGGATCACTGTGAAGTCAAAGGAGAAAGGCGTATCTGAAGGATGCTCCATATCACCCATTTTCTGTACAGGAAATGCTTACAATTAGCCAGTCAGAAAAAGTAGGCACAGGAGTCTGTCTGAATGCCCACTCCTGGGTGCATTAGGGCAGAAACCTATTTCACTTTACATGACCACATGGCACTTACCCAGCCACAAAGCTGCCATTTTTGACAGAAAATAGGATTTTGTCCAATGTGTCTCTGTCTAGTATAAAATTCATAAATAGCCTTGAGAGCAAGGACCAGAATCCAAGGGAATGTCCTTATCACTGGGCTATATACCTGTTAGTCTTCTTACTTGTTCTCATTTATATACAATAAATCTTGTACTTTGTCACTCAGTGGCCTGGCTTCGACAAGAAGGAAAGAGGATACAGGAGCCCAGACTAATCAATAGCCCGTGCCTAGGGCATTCTCCTAGGATGTTTCAGGCTGAGAAAGGCCTATAACCTATGCCTCCCTTTTCCTGAGTGGGTGCTCTAACTCTAGACCTTTGTGAAGAAGGTTGGCAATACCACCCAGTCATGTTAAGAATGGGCATGATGTTCTAGGCCTCATGCTGAACTCAGTGCTGCTGTCAGTTAGACATCCCCTTTTGGTATTCTGGACCCTGAGATGATGGAGACACCTAAGCCAGGAACGGAAATTACATTTTTATCAGTATAAGTGATCAGAAACCAATCTACACTTACAAAAGAACAGAAATTCAGCACACAAAAAAAGGTGAACCCAGTCTAAGATTTGCCCTCCACACCAAAGGGTGAATGCATATTCTGTTTGTTACCAATCTACATTATATTGCTTACAGAAAACCATGGATCTTAGATCAATTCCACCTTGGGCTTTTTGAATGTCTGTACTTAGCCATAAGGAATAGCCCTGAGTCAGAAGCTTTAGCTCCAGGGAAGAGTAGGTGTTCAAGCCTGTGCCTAGCCTATTTGCACCTGCTTGCTCAGAACTTTAAATTGTCTTTAGGAGGTGCCTACATCTTCCCATTCACTGAACAGGAATTTTAGGAGCCTTACCCTATTGATAGGGACATACCCAAAACATGGTATCAGACAGGCCATTTTGTGGGCTAATGGTGGTGCTGGCTGCAATTTTCATGGGCTTATCACAGTCCCCCTCCTCCCCCACTCCGCCTTGGCTTGATGGGCTGAGGGGCCCCAGCAGCTCAGCTCCTCACCACTGATTGGGCATGGGATGCCTTTCATGCAGCTCTGCCCCTTACTGCTGATTGGAGGAAAGGGGTTGGGCGGCATGAAAAGCAGCCCTCCCAGCCAATCAGAGGTGAAGGGAGTGGCCACCCTCTTGGCTTCAACCCCAGCAGGCTGTGAAGCTGGGCTGCAACAGCCACTAGCTCCCACTGAGGAGCCAACACTTTATTTCTAGTAAGTGTTCTTTTCCTGGTGATTCTGTGCAAGATTGTGGAAACTGACATTTCTCATGGTTACCAGAAAAATCACAGAACCACAATTTGAGTACGTCCCTACCTATTGCTCACACTCCTGGGGCAAATCACCTACATTTTGGTGGTGCAATGATTAGAGTGGAAGAACTCCCATGAAATAAATGGTGAGCTAGCCTACTTCATTACAATGTGTCAACTGTAGATAAAATACTAGATACAAGCGTTTAGCAGTTCAAGCAAGCAAGAATGAATGCCACCAGTCATTCATAATCTAGACAATTTTCAGTCTAGATTTTTTTTCCTACCTTTTGATTTGCCTCACAGCTGCTGATATAAAATTCATGCCCTGTCTTTCCTGCATCTCAGTTATGAGATTGTTTGATGACTATCATAAAGGTCTGATTGCGGGGTACAGGATAGGCAGGGCAGACTTTCCAAATTAACTCTTGAGCACAGAGAAAGAGAAGCAATCTCTGTAGCAGCTCATGGGAAAGTATCTTATTAGATGTGAACCTGAAGTCTATTAAAATAAACAACCTACTATTTAACTACAAAGGGAGTCTAATATGTTTGTCATGTTGTATTCTGACAAGTTGATGAAATAGTAAATTACTGATAAATTAGATTTTCATATCATATTAACAGGTTTTCAGAGTGATGTTGCAAAACTGTGTGAGTACTGGACTCCATATAAGGCGCCCTAAGGAACTTTAAATTTCTTCAAAATCACTGGGAAAAAAAGCTTTCTTTGATTACAATAGACTGTGGATTGGCCTCATATGGCATGTTCACCCTAGTATAAAAAGTAGGAAAGCTTACTGGTGCATATACGATGCTTCACTAAGCCAGCATCAAAATTCCTCTGTCTAGAAAACAGTGTGCATGGAGCAAACATTATACTACAGTTTTTTAGGAGTTTCCATTTTGTCCATATCCACCTTTAGAATTATTAGTCACTAAAGGCAGTGATGGAGCGTACTAATTTGGATGAGCATTCCTAAGTCTCTTATTTCAGAGATGTTAACTATCTCAGATTGCCCATGTGAACCAACAAATAATAGATCTGCACTACTTTTTTACTGCAATTTGAGATGATTGCTCCTAATCCTGGTCCGTACAGCCACCGAGAAAAGTCTTTTTTCATTCTGTTTATAATTTCCCTTCGGATATTTGAAGTCTGTGTTCAAATCTCCCTTTATTTTTCTCTTCTTCAGACTAATTAACCCTAGTTCTTTCAGCCTTTCCCTATAAGTCATGCTTCCCAGGCCTTTATTCATTTTTGTCACTTTCTGCTGAACACTTTCAATTTGCCCACCTCTTCCTTGAAGTGTTGGGCCACAAACTGGACACAGTACTCCAAGCGAGTCCTGGGCTTCTGCTTTCTCTTTCCTTTGTTTTGAAGTCTAATAAACTAGAAGAATCACTTCCCTTGAATTGCAGCAGAAACTCCTGTTAATACAATGCTGTGGGTGCATCTACATGAGATGTTTTACTACACATTAGACTAATCTAACATTAGACTAATCTAAAGTGCAGTAAAGCATCACCATCTACATGCACGCAGCAATTACTGCACAATAGATTAATCTAATGTGCCATTTTCTAGTAGCTGTAGATACAGGTACTAGAAATCAGTGCATTAAATTAATACACTGAAGCACATGTTTAGATGATAACCAGGAACAAATTGCTCCTGGACAGTGTAGCAGCACAGGAAACACAGGGGGCAGGGAAAGCTGTCCCAGCTCCACAGGACACTGCCTCCAAGCCATTTGGGGTGTGTCCTGATCTGCACAGGACAGGCAGCTGCCTGCTGAGCCAAGACAGCTCTCCCTGTTCCCTGGGGCTCAGGGCCAGCCCCTATCTCCCTGCAACTGGCAGGGAATTACCAGCTGAGCCAGGACAGCTTCCCCCATGCTCCACCCAGATCAGGGCTGCCCCCAGAGTTGGGACAGCTAGGTTAGCATCTGGCTGCTGCAGGGGGAAAGCTGGGCAGGAGCAGCCCTGGAGTGGGCTGCTCCTGTTGTGTGCAATTTGTTCCCGATGCAGGTGCACATGTAGACGTGCACCTGGGAGTGTTTTAATGAGCCTGAATTTTCTGCAGAGAAAATTCAAGTGCATTAATTGTATGTGTATATGTGCCCAGTGTGGTGTTCTTCTTTCTGGAATGAGCATACAGTTGGCTCATATTCATCTCATGGCAGACTGTAACCCCTAAGTCCTTCTTTGCAGTATTGTAGCTTTGTTTAATCTATTAATCGATTTAACCTATCTTTAACCCAGTTTAAGCTAAATTTAATCTCTGCCCACCAGTTTCTGTGTGTGGAAAATTTGAGCAAAAACCCTTTACCCATTCTTGAAGAGATATCACAGAAAAATGTGTACTTCTTCCATGATATGTTTTTAAACAGATTTACAGCCAAAACAGACTAATTTAGCATGGGTGGATGCATGGGTGGAGCATTTTGAAATGGTGGGGAGCATAGGTTGTGGTGCATTATCCCATTATCTATTTTTCTTCAGGTAAAAAGAAAATAGAAGCTTTAGTAATATGCTAGGGACCTATGGCTATATTACTCAATTTAATGTTGTAGTGAAAACAAATATAATTTAATTGGAATGAGTTAAAAACAGTCTGCAGGGCTGTGGAATAGGACAATGTTACCAGGAACAGCTAATAGACAGCAGAATTGCAGAAGAAAGGCTAACTTGATTAGTGGAACATCAAGACCATTAATAAGTAGAGAGGACATTGCACCTGTGGAATGAAGAATTTAGAAGGATTCAAGTATATTTTAATGAGCTATGAATTCAGTTGACACTCTCCCTGCTGCCTGACTAGAAATGGGGCTGCCGCTGCCAAGCGGTTGGTTTTAAAATTTGGCTGGAGCAAGAATCGAAGGGGGAATGCAAGTGCACTCCCATGGATCCATATCTGTAATTTAGCCCTTAATTTAATCCTTACCAAGGGACATCATGTAACTTTACTCTGGGTAAAGGTAATTTTACAAAATGGGATGGCAAGGGGAGCTCTGCAGGGAAGGGTGTGGGTGTGCGTTGAATGTAAATGATAAAATCTTGAAAGTGTAGTCTCTGAATAAAGGTGGACCCACGGTTTCTCAGCTAGTGCTTCTCCATATCAGCTAAAGGATATTGTGGTATGGAAGCCAGAAGCATCAGGAGAATCATTCTTTTCAACAGCACTTGCATGTCTAAGTGCTCTGAAAACTTTCTTTTGAGCCAAGAAGGCAGGTTTCCTTTTCAGCCTAGCCCCTTTCACTAATGTAGAGAAATGTATCATGATTCCTGTGAAATAGGCAGTGTCATGTGTCCTGTGTAGTTTCACATATATGCATTAGCCATCAGAACACTGATAGACTTAAAGGAAAGCCCACTCTTTAATATCTGTTTTAAATGCCCCGGAACTCTGATAAATTATGACAATTTTCACCAGTACTGTGAAAACTATATCTGCCATATTTAAAGCTTCTATTATTTGCCACATCTTTTGCAATAGAAAGAGTAATTTCTCTGCTTTCTTTATTGCTAAAACAACCTGGTGAAACAATTTTGCTTGATATTTGAGTTGGAAAAAAAGAGTTTGGCTATCTGACAATGGTCAAGCTCTCCAAGTTATGACCTGAAAAGGAAAAAGAATGATAATGTTATAATTAGTTGAAAAAAATTCCTTTGAATGGAAACACTTGCCCAACTATAGTTATTAGCAGCACAGTGAACCCTATTCATAATTTTTAAAAATCTATGGGACTGGCGGTATAATCCTTCATAACTGCAATATGATTTATTAGTACTTTATTCAAATGCTCTAATAAGCAAATGTCTACAGTACTGAGAAGGGCTCTGTCTTCTAATTGCATAATAGCACATATAGCACTAAGTTAAGTTTCATTAGAGGAGGCCACAACAAGGTTTTTAAGCAATTCTTATATTTCTTAATCCCTTCATTCTAGAGTATTCCTTTTATTGTACAGATTTGTTGCCAGACATGAACTTTTGGGGGATATAAAATAAAAATATTCATATAATCATTGAACTAGTTCACCAGTTGCAGGAAAGTTTTTTAATGAAATAGTTGCCATGATGTATGACAGTACTACATAAGTAGGTTTCTGCTTTGTGTCTTACAAGTTACCCAAAGTGTATCCAGTGCAACTGTGGTTTTTCATGTGTTACCAGGATATGTGAAGGGCCAGTTATACTCATACCTGGAGCACTAGATCACAGTTGTTAGAGCACTCCTATAAGCATGAAACATAGGCACAGTGTATTCCAATTTTCTGAGCCTTTTTTTATACGGAATGAGATTAAGATCATTCAGTTGATAGACCGGGGGTCATCAGTGTTTTGGGGCAGAATGCCAAAAACACCCACGACCTTGCTTTATCACATGTTGGCATGCCAAGGGTGGACACTGGGGGAGCTAGCGGGGCCTGATACTTGTGGCAGCACGGCCCCACCTGCTTCCCCATTGTTCTCTCCAGGGTGCAAGTGCCAAGCAAAATGCATTGCTTACCACACTCCGGCACCTGTGCCAGGGGTTGCTTAGATAGATCATCTACCCTGAAACATATTCCTTTAAGTATTGAAATAAAAAAAAAAAATGGCCACATGATCAGATGTCAGAGGGAATTCTGTTACTCCCATCTTCCTTACAGACAGGGTCAGCATCCTATCTCTTTGGGTATACCGAGATATTAAGAAAACAATTAAAACACTTTAATGTGTCTGTTGATTTAAATACAATCATAGTTGACAAACACAGTTTGATTCCATATGTTATTTAGTTGGGCAGTATAAAATCATTCAGCAGACATATGAGTAGAACTTATTTGAGAAACGTACAGTGGGCTGTGATTTTAATATGAAACACTACAGCCTTTTTTTTCAATATTTTTAACATATCTTGTGAAACCAGAATCAGATTCATGGCTTTGGATGTAGAGTTACATAATAAAGCTGTATAAAATATGACTGCAGATTTCATTGATGACACCATTGCAGCACTTTTTAGCTTTTTTCATACTGAACATGCTAGATGGCTATTAAAGTATAATAGCACAGAACATCTTGTAAAAAAAAAAAAAAAAGCCCTGTACAGTATTCCTGTTTATGGATGATATTTATTGCCTTTGTATTCTTATGGTGTGCTTCTAAGTCAATTGAAATGCAAGTGCTAATGAAACCTCTACCATAACACATCCATTCTTTCCTACACCAAATGAGTCCACAACAAGATGTAAATGACTTACATATATCTGCTGCTCAGGTTTTATTGTTTTAGGTTAATTTATTCACGGTAATATTCTTAATGAAAGTAATGACTCTTATGCTAGTTTGTATATTCACATACTGCAATTTCATTAAATCATGCTGTGAAAGTTCACGTTGCCTGCCCAAAACATTTTTAAAGTTTCACGTTATGTCTAATATATAAACGCAATCTTCTAGCAGATTATCAAGACAGTATATTTTGTTATCCTTTTTTTCCCCTAATTTCTTCTCACCAGGGTACATCTACCATAAATGTCTACTGGTGCAGTCAGAATTGTAACCCTCTTACAAGTTAACACCGAACATTGCAAATACAGATCAGATTCCAGAAATAGGAACTAGCTCAGCATTTTTCCCCCTATTTTATTACTATGGGATTTCTACATAAGTGTATTGGTCTAAATGAATAGTAATTTGCCCATAGGATTCATGGCTTTATTTTCAGTGCTTGAAAAGAGGCTTTTCAAGAATAAATGATAGGCAATAGGCAAATAAAATTCTCATAGTGGAATCATTTAACCCACATTACACATACATAGTAGTCTGATTACTTTCTAAAGATAAATTTATATGTAATCTAAATTATTAAATAGCTCTGAACTGTGCAATCATCTCTTCTAAATCTTTTACGACTTATGAAATTGTTAAATAATCAAGCAAGATTATGCTTTTTTTTTTTTTTGCTTCTAAATATACTGATAAATCAATATCATAGGATCATAGTGCTTAGGGTCGGAAGGGACCTAAACGGATCATCATTTATTTGGCCCCCTGCCCCAGGCAGGAACAGGTGCTGGGATCATATCATCCCAGCCAAATATCTGTCCAGCCTCCTCTTGAAGATCCCCAAGGTAGGAGACAGCACCACCTCACTTGGGAGCCCATTCCAGAGCCTGGCAGCCCTAACTGTAAATTAATGTCTCCTGATGTTCAGCCTGAACCTTCTCTCTAACAATATCAGTAACTCATTTTTCAAAGCCTTTTACAAAAGTAATTAAATACGTATCAAAACTCTCTTAAGAGAGAAGTATTATTATTTCCAATTTTTACAATGGAAAGGAGGGATAGAGAGGTGAAGTGGCTAACCCACAGACAGACTGAGCTAAGCAGGATCTGAACCCGGAACTACTGGCTCATGATTTTGTTTTCTGGCTAATGGACTTAATTCCATGATGTTATATAATATTATACTACAAAAAGGGTGTGTATCTTATGTGATCCTGGTATAACTACTAGACAATGGTACTAGGTAATAGCAATATTGACTGTCATCTGACTTCTAACTTAAACAGTGTAACTCACAATAATGCTTCTTCCACAGACACAAACAACATCAGTTGGTTATCTCATCATTTTTCATAATACTCAACAGTTTCAGTGTAATTTTCCCCACTTGTACCCTTTAAAAATAAAGATGTGTCGAGATGGCTAAGAAAGGAGATCAGATAGGAAGAAGCTGAATCACCTTTTACTTTATCTACAATTATTGAAAGTTAATCCCTTTCTGGTAGATAACA
Organism: Crocodylus siamensis; assembly: GCF_052110815.1. Lineage (NCBI taxonomy): Eukaryota > Metazoa > Chordata > Crocodylia > Crocodylidae > Crocodylus > Crocodylus siamensis. The sequence goes on along the minus strand of NC_143399.1, from coordinate 164,523,021 downwards.
CAATCAATTAAACATAGTTGTGACTTAGGAGAAGGTTGATTCTGTTGCTTTTGCTAAAATAAATCAGGACTAGCTCTGCTTAAGTCAATGTAGTCAATATATAAAACTGAGGCCACAATTTCAGGCATTTCCCTGGTGAGTCTAGTATACTATACATGTAGCTTCTAGAAGTAAAATAGGGGAAGATATGCTTCCAATCTTTTAAGAGACCTAGGGCAGAAGACCAGGATTCAAAATCCCCACCAGGAATCATTTGCACATTGGCTGTGGGGCTTGCAGTGGGTGTAGTGTGAGGAACGCTGCCACCGCTGCAAGCCCCACGCCTCACAAGGCTTGCAGTGGTGGCAGCATTCTCCTCACTATGAGCCCTGCACCAGTGTTCCTGGTGCTGCCCCTGTTGCATGTCCCACAGCCTACACTGGCTGCAGGACTTGCAGTGGTGGCAGTGTAGGAAACAGTGCTCTCACCATTGGTGGTGGCAGTTTTTTTTTTTTTCTGGTGGGTGTTTCTAGGCATAAACCCCACCCCCCCAACCCCCCCAAAATGGCACTTTACTTATAACTCAGCATGTTCCCATGCCAAGCCTGTGCATGCCCAAAAAGGCAGTGTGTCACTTCTACCTGGCTCTGCAGCATCTGTAAAGATCAGGGCTAGGGACAGGTATTACACATAAACCAGTTTAAGTGATTAGAAACTAGTTTAAACCTGTAACAGAACAGATGTTCAGTGCACATAAACCAGTTTGAAAATAGATGAAACTGGTTTGAGATAAATCGAGGTGAATGTAGTTTCAGACTTAACTGATTTGGGTCAAATCAGTTTATGCAATGTCTGTTCCAAACTCCTTGCTGGTTTAGGTAAATCAGACTCCCCCGGCATCTTGGCATGCTCTCTGGGCTGAGTGGGGCTCCCTGAGTGGGGCTCCCTGTTCCACAGCAGGACTGGCTCCTTCCCTATGCTCCCTGGCTGCAGCTCCAGCAGGGACTGCAGGCTGCTCACCCCCTCCCCATCACTACTCCCTGCTGAGCAGGAATTCCTCCCTCCCCTCTGCCTTGCAGAGAGTTGTCTGTATATTAGGTAGCAGACCACATGCTGGCTACTGTCTGTGCTGAATCAACAAGCAGAATCGACACTGACAAGTGCAAGGTGATGTACCTGCGGAGGAAGAACCAGCACCATACCTACAGGCTGAGGAACTCCCTTCTCATCAGTGCAGAGACAGAAAAGGATCTTGGGAGTCATCATTGATGCCAAGATGAACATGGGCCAACAGTGTGGGGATGCAGTCAGGAACGCCAACCATAGATTTCATTGCGTCTTTACCTGCACGTAGAGAGGGCCCCCTACTTCTTACATATTCCTACTTTCTAATGACAAGGCCAGTCGCATAACTGGGGGTGGTCAGCAAGTGAAGCATTGCATCTGGGGGTTGGAGGGAGAGTAGAATGGTGCTCTCCTCCTCCTCCCCTTGCCAGGGAGTTTTTTCTCACAGTAGAAGCAGCCGTGCACCCAGTAGCATATCTGAGGTTGAGGAAGGGCAGACAGCAAACAGGGCCCCAGGAGCGGCTCCCAAGGGACAAGGTGCCAGGGGCTCCTGCCACAAGACTCTCTTTCTGCCACTGTTGCCTGGGCTCTGTGTACAGGGGAGACAGCTGCTGCTGTTACTGCTGCCACTGCTGTTGCTGCTGCTGAATCAGTGTTGGCTACAACAGTAGCAGTAGCTGCTGGTTTCTCTGTGCAGAGTCTGTGCAGGTAATATTTCCCCCTATATTCATTGGAATACTCTCTTTCCCCCACAGAGCCTGGACATAAAATTTGCTCACTACATCTTTGGACAAGGCCATAGCTTCAAAGAACTCTCCAGCTTTCCTCTTGAAGTGGGCATACTGCACCTTGCATGCATTAGTCACTGAATAAAGAAAGACTAGGATTGTTTTAATCCTATTTGAAATAGCAGGTAGAGACAGAACTCAGGTTCCCAACATCTATCTCACTGAAATCATCCTCCCTTCAGCTTGTACTCTCCCTCCTGACCCCCAGCAGTCTCTCTCTCCTGGCTATCTAGTGACTGTGTCTAAGTACTAAAATTTGTAGTTACTTTGCTAGGTGCATAAAGGTGAAATAGGATTTAGTCCCAGGTGAATTGGTACAGAAAAGTATATATTCACTACTGTTAGTAGGGGAATAACATTTTCAAAGGAATAATGTTTTCAAGATTTGGAAAATACCGCTTTGAATTCAGGTAAGTTGTAGTTTTGATCCCATATGGCTAATTTCATGCAGTACCTTCCACTGCAAAGGTTCTTATTTATTAGAGATGTACTATGGAATTACACTTAGGTTTGATTCTCTGTTCTGTTTTTCTAGCTTCATGCTGTTTGTACTGATGTAAAACTAGAATGACATAGTGGAGGCTCATTTTGATTGTACAAATTATGCCATATGAGAACACCATCTGAAAAAAATATATTTGTAATATCTGGAGCACAATGCATAGCAGAGATTTTTCAGGTTTGCAGGGATTCCCTCCCCTGAAAGAAACAGAACCTTTGTTACTTTACTCTTTTTTGTTTTAAGTATTATTACTGAGGTGGAAATAAAGAGCCTGTGTTTCAGGAAGGAATATTTTCTAAGTGCACTGTGACAGAAATGCAAGTGTTCATTTGTTCCACATTGTGAAGGTGATGTTCTTCGGCCTTTGGAAGTCACTATGGTCACAAAACTGCATTTAAATGTTTCAGGCAATGCTAGTTCTATATACTTCACATACTGATGGCTCAGCTTTGATCAAGTTTCATTATATTTCTTTTTCATAATGTTCTTAACGTGGGATTTATCAGCTCACTATAATTACAACTACAAGTAGTACAATAAATGTCCATAGAATCAGATGAAAACTCTCACAGATGGCCTGGCACTCAGACAGAAACCATTTTGCCTCTTATTGCTCTTGTTTCTTTTCTTTCTTTTGAAGGAATAGCCAACTCCACTATCCAGACTCAGGTTTATAAACATGACAGACCACAATAAAGGATTCAGGGGCCTGAAAGTTGTTGAAATGCCTAGTTTTAAGGCAACTGGTTGCTGCAGTGGAACCTAGACTCAATATACAATGAAGGGGGAAAAGGTAGGCATCTCAGAATGGGATCCCAAAAAGCTGACACACTGAACAGGGAGTATCTTAAAGTGAAGACACTCAGCATGCAGCTGGCTAGAGCTAGCTAATAGAAAGCAGTGAAAACAAGGGTAGCTCCTAAATCCTGACCCTTAATACCATATACAAGCATCTCCATCCATTAAGTGTCTCACAACCATCACCTAGGTGAAGCCCTCCAACCAAACACCAAAATGCCACAGATGCTTCTCATCCCATGTGCCAGATAAAATGGTTCTAGGGCCAGATGCAGCCTAAGGTCTATAGGTTGCTGACCCTGTCTAAAAGTAGCTGCATACTGCTACCGTGCATTGTAAGGCTTCAAACAAGCATCAATGCTAACATGCAGTGAAACAATAGTCTCCGTTCCAAAGAACCACGAATAAAAAAATTAAGGCAAGAGATGACTAGGGGATATGATAAATAGATGGGGACATCTGAAAATAACTGTGAGATAATGGGATGAACTGATGTTTCACCACACTGGTTATTGGTTGTTTTATAGGCATACAAGGTCTGTTAAAAAAGTAATTGAGACTGAACATGTATTTGTGGTACAAAGTATTGAGTGGGGGTGTGGCTTTGCTGAACAGGTCTGGGCAACTTGGGACTCCTCTGGACAGATCTGCAGCTCATGGTGTTTCCCCAGTTTTCTGTAGCCAGTGGTTGAAGTAAGATCCTTTGTGTCTTGTGTCCCTTTTTGTTGTCAGAGTGTCCAAAACAACGCGTGTGCATTAAATTTTGAATAAAAATCAGGAAAATGGTAAGTGAAACATTTGAATTACTTAAAATAACATTTGGAGATGATATTATGAGTCTCAGAAGAGTTTTTGAACGGTATCATCAGTTTGAAGAAGGACGATCATTTTTGAAAGTGATGAGCGTTCTGGACACCCTTTAACATCACAAAATGATGAAAATGTGGCCGTGGTTCTCAGTTTGGCTTGCAATGATAGTTTCATAGTTTCTAGGTTCGGAAGGGACCTGAGCAGATCATCTAGTCTGACCCCCTGCCATGGCAGGAAAGAGTACTGGGGTCAAAAGACCCAAGCAAGATGTTCATCTAACCTCCTCTTAAACACCCCCAGGGTAGGAGCCAGGACCACTTCTCTTGGAAGCTGGTTCCAGACCCTAGCCGCCCTGACCGTGAAGTAGCGCCTCCTGATATCTAGCCTAAACCTACCCTCTGCCAGCTTGTGACCGTTTATAACAGGCCACAAGATCCCCCCTCAGCCTTCTCTTTTGGAGGCTGAACAGGTTCAGGTCCCGCAGCCTGTCCTCATAGGGCCTGCCCTGTTGTCCCCTGATCATATGAGTGGCCCTCCTCTGGACCCTCTCCATGCTGTCGACATCCCTCTTGAAGTGCGGCACCCAGAACTGGACGCAATACTCCAGCTGCGGCCTGACCAGTGCCGCATAGAGGGGTAGGATCACCTCTTTGGACCTGCTCGAGATGCATCTGTGGATGCATGCCAAGGTGCGGTTGGCCTTCCTGACTGCCTCCCCACACTGCCGGCCCATGTTCATCTTGGAATCAATGATGACACCCAGCTCCCTTTCCGCCTCCGTGCTGACAAGAGGGGAGTTCCCTAACCTGTAGGTATGGTGCTGGTTGTTCCTCCCGAGGTGCATCACCTTGCACTTGTCTGTGTTGAAACCCATCCTATTCTCATCCGCCCACCCTTGTAACCTGTCTAGGTCTGATTGTAGCCTGTTGCATCCTTCCAGTGTGCCCACATCCCCCCACATCTTAGTGTCATCAGCAAATTTGAACAGGGTGCTTTTTACCCCGTTGTCCAAATCACTGATGATGATGTTGAACAGTGCGGGCCCAAGGACCGAGCCCTGTGGAACCCCACTGCCCACGTCCTTCCAGGTTGAGAAGGACCCATCCACTACCACCCTCTTGGTTGCGGCCCACCAGCCAGTTGGTGACCTATTTGACTGTGTGGGTGTCTACACCACAGGCCCCCAGTTTCTTAATGAGAACGGGGTGAGAGACAGTGTCAAAAGCCTTCCGGAAGTCCAGGAAGACTATATCCACTGCTACCCCTGCATCTAATGATCTGGTGATCTGATCGTAAAAGGCCACCAGGTTGGTCTGACAGGACCTGCCACTGATGAACCCATGTTGGTTGACCCTAAGCATGCAGTCCCCTGCTCGCCCCTCCTGGATGTGTGCCAGCATAATTTTCTCGAACAGCTTGGTCGAGGTAAGACTAACCGGCCTATAGTTTCCCGGGTCCTCCTTCCTGCCTTCTTTGAAGATGGGGACCATGTTGGCCCTCTTCCAGTCCTCCAGTACCTCACCAGAGCACCACGAGTGCTCGTAAAGTTGTGTCAGGGGACTTGCAATGACCTCGGCCAGTTCCTTTAGAACTCTAGGGTGGAGATCACCCAGACCGGCTGACCTGAATACATCCAACCCCTCCAGAAGCTCCCTAACTAAATCCTCACTAACCTGTGGCCCAGTGTGCCTCCCCTGGGGCCCGAGGGGGGCCCAGCAGGGAGGTGGCTGTTCTGGTCCCTACTTAGGAAGACAGAGGCAAAGAAATCATTAAACATGTTAGCTTTGCCATCTGGTGTGACGACCAAGTTTCCCATGGCATCCTGCAAGGGCCCCACATTACCCGGGACCTTCTTTTTACCCCCTACGTATTTAAAAAAGGACTTCTTATTGTCCTTAATCTGGGAAGCTAGCCCCAGTTCCATCTCTGCCTTGGCCTTCCTAACTACCCCCCTACATCCCCGAGCAACTACAGAATAGTCCTCCCTGGTGATGACCCCTTCTTTCCATTGGGTGTAAGCCTCCTTTTTAGCAAGGAGACATTCCCGGATGCTTTTGGTGAGCCACAGAGGCTTGTGTGCTCTCCTGCTCCCTTTGATCCTCGTTGGGATTACCTTCCTTTGGGCTTGGAGGATCGTCTCCTTAAGGAGCGACCACTCTCCTTGGACACCTGGCTCCCCTCCCCTCCGGGACCTCAGTGCTTCCCCAACTATCCTCCTTAGCTCGTTGAAGTCTGCCCTCCTAAATTCTAGGGCTGCTGCCTTACTGCATGCCTTTGCCACCTTGCGCTGGATGGTGAATTCCAGCAGACGATGATCGTTGTTGCCCAGGTGGTCGAGCACCCGCAGCTCCCTCACCAGGTCATCACCCATGGCCAGCACTATGTCCAACAAGGTGTCCCCCCTGGTGGGGCTGTGCACCTCCTGGGTTAGATGGAGGTCCTGCACTCTGGCCAAGAACCTACGTGAGTGTTCAGACCTGGCTGACTGTTCTTCCCAGCAGATGTCCTGGAAGTTCAGGTCCCCCATGACTACTACATCCTTAGCTTTCACTACCTCTGTGAGCTGACCCAAGAATTCCTGGTCAAGCTCTTCTCCCTGGTTGGGAGGTCTGTAGTAGACTCCCACCATTAAATTCCTTTCCCCTTGACTGCCTTGTACTCTAACCCAAAGCACTTCAGAGTGTCCCTCCCCTGACTCCTTGCTAATTAATGAGGATGTGTATTCCTCCTTAATATAGAGTGCCATGCCCCCACCTCTCTTTCCTATCCTGTCCCTCCTGTACAGCCTATAGCCCTTGACATTGACCGCCCAATCATGCGTTTCGTCCCACCACATTTCTGTAATTCCCACTATGTCCGGGCTGGTGTCAGCCAGCAGGAGGGTGAGTTCCTCCTGCTTGTTGCCCATATTACGAGCATTTGTGTAGAGGCATTTGAGGCCTCCTGTGGGTGTGTGTACTGATCCCCTAGTCCCAGCGTTACCCGGGCCGCTCTCTCTTACCTGTTTGTTCGCTTCGCTCGTTGGTCTGGGCTGGGCTGTAGTTGTGGGTGCTGTTTGGTCTGGCAGCCTGATGTTTTCTCTGCCCTCATCTTCCCCTTCCCCCAATGAGCCTAGTTTAAAGCCCGCCAGAGGAGGTCCGGCAACCTAGAAGAGAAGACACGCTTACCTTTAGGGGAAGGGTGGAGCCCGTCCCATCCCAGCATGTCTCTCGTTGTGATGTGCCAGTTGTGGCTGAGGAAGCCAATGCCCTCCTGAAAGCACCATTCCTGTAGCCGCCAGTTGGTTTCCCATTCATTCATCACCCATTCATGATGGGTGAATGACTGTCTGAGAGTTAGCAGGAGAAGCTGGAATTTCTCTTGGTTCATGTCTTTCAATTCTAACTGGTGATTTTGGAAAGAAATGACCAGAAAAACAACCAGAAAAGTGGTGTCTGACTCTTGGATGCTTCACCACGACAACACGCCTGCTCACTCAGCACAACTTGTAAAGCAATTTTTAGCCAAATTTTAGCCAAACACCATATTCTACGAGTGCCACAGCTTCCATATTCACCTGTTACAGCCACAGGTGACTTTTTTCTCTTCCCTTAACTAAAGAAAACCTTGAAAGGAAGAAGATTTTGTGAAGTGGAAACCGTAAAACAAAATGCGACTGAGCAGCTTTTTCCAGTTCCACAAATTTCTTAGCAGAGGTGCTTCTAACAATGGTAGAAAAATTGAGAGAAGTTTGTGGCTGCAGAAGGAGCATACTTCAAAGAAGATTAAACCCAACCCCCCATAAATAAAATATTTTGTTTCCTACAGAATCAGTCTTGATATTTTTGAGCAGCCCTCATACGTGAGTTTTGAACAGATATTTGAAGAATGATAGTGTGGTGTCTTCATTGTGCTACTACTCACGTAGAGCACCAATACAGACTACTGTTGTTTAGAATACATTTAATTGGATGTGCAGGTGATTAAAGACAGATAAAGAAAAGGGTTTTAAAGTGGCAGTGACATCCTTATTAAATGTATGTATCAGGCATTTTTGAGGGGTTCCACTGTGGAGGTTAAAGAGTGGATTTTTTTTTTCCTGGAATTGCCATTTTTGTTCTGGGAGAAACTGTGGGACTAACCCATACCTTAGAGCACAGTTTCCTTAGCCTGTCAATTAGTTTTAAATTCTTCACTCTGGGTGGTCTGCTAAGTCCAGCCTTCTTTCCTCAATACAAGTTTGGCCAGCAAAATCCCAGGTCTCCTTTACTTCTAGGAGGTGGGCTTTAACTTGTTACCTGATCTTGGCCTGAGCCACAAGCTTCAATGAATTAAACCATCTACAAACTATGAAATAAATCCTCTAGTCTCATGCCTATTAACTTGTGTCTAACTGATATTGTGACTGGAAAAACAAAACAAAACAAACACCCTCAAAACCAGCCTTTTCTAATTTTGGCCTAAACCGGAAAAAATCTTTTCAAACACCCAAATCAGCCGATCCGTTGAACCTATACCTTATGAGAACACAGCTTTTATACTAACTGCAGTGAGAAAGGCAGAGAAGACTAAGAGAACAGTAGGTTTGAAAATCCCAGATAAGTATTTAAAATATTGAGAGCAGTACAGTACAGGGCCAATTAGCTTCAATCTTCCTTCACTGGCCAGTGGTAGGAAGCCAACATTTTTAAAGGGAGACATTCCTTACTTTCTCCAGATTGCCCTCCCTTGTTTTCTGCAGGATCTTCTTTCCCCATGGTTGAATCAAGTCTCCTAGTGATGAGACAAGTTGAGGATATAGTAGTATTATGAATACTCACAGTATTGCAAGCATGAGTTCTGCATTGCTCAGTTTATACCAACTCCAACTCTCCCTGAGCCTATAGCCCATCGATTTAGGCATGCCATTTTCTATAGCCAACAGACCACAAGAGACTGATGTCGTTATTAGCACTTCTGTCCACCTTTGGCTTCCCAGCCTTAATGACCACCCATTTACAGCTGGATTGATTAGGGAAGGCCTTTGATCCAGCATGCACTCACACCTCTGTTGCCATAGGTATTCTTATGAGTGACTGGTGGCAGCTGTTTTCACCAAATAAAGCATCCAACTCTGCTTTGAGTAGGTAGCCTTGAAATACAATTAATATATATTATAAATCTGCTTTGTTAAGAGAACCTGCTACTTTTTTCCCTCTTGCCATAAAGATTAACAAGAGTGTTAGGACAGATCTAAAATTTGGGTATTTTTCTAAGACCATGAACAGAAAGTCATTTCCAGGGGTGGAAGTTTTCTAGTGGTCTGCGGAGTGGGTGGAGAGCAAGGAGTGGCAGTTCTTCCACTCTCCTCCTGGTCTATGGAAAGGATGGGCACAGCTGCCCTCCCATACCTTCACCATAACAGGGTGATCCCATTGCAGGGAAGTCACAGGAACTTTTTCCTACTACTCAACTCCTCCCAAGACCAGGAGGGAGGTGAGTAGCAGCTGCTCCCTACACCTTTCCCAGACCATGTTGGCTTGGGCAATATTAATGTAAAGCATAATGGGTAGGTCATACAGCTGGAATCATGAACCAAATGAATAATGCAAAACCAGAGAACTTGTTGACACCAGATGCATTGAGACTGAAGTGCAAAGCTTGCACAATACTGCTAAAATAACCTCTAATGTGGACAAAATATTTTTGTGATTGGAAAGGTAACTGCTGCTATACAATAGCAAAAAGCCAAAAAAGTTAATTGAAAGATTTAAACAACTAATGTAGAAAAGGCTGAGGAAAGGCCATATATCTCTGGATTTGAGTTCCCCATTTCTCTCTCCTTAGGCATACTGCAAGGTAATCACTTACAAAAGCCTAATAAAATGACTTGCTTGCTTTCAAGATAAGCTTAGTTGGATGGTCATTGACTGGGAAGAGGAATGGGAGTGGAAGATCTTCAACACCCCAGTCTTGGGAAGACATGGTCCCCAGAAGAAGTCAAGTGGCAGGGAAGTGTACATCTATTGTACATGTGCTTCTTTTCCTGGGAGTGACCTCTACGAGATGGGAGGTGGGTTATTTCTTCCTGGAGTTCCCACTTTTGTTTTAGGAGAAACTGTGTTAATGCCTGTGCACTCATGATTCCTACTGGGGGAGCTATAATTCTCCCTGTAGAAATGTAATGTCTCTATGTAGCTTTTATCTCTACACCTCCTCTTTCTGCTTCCAGAACACATTTACGTTGCTATTACTTTTTGGTGTACTGGCAAACGTATATCTCATCTTTCTATCTAAAGTTCAGATTCTTCTCACAAGAATTAATGTACACCTTTATTGATATCAGTGAAAGCAGCACACAGATGAGTCAACTCCAAAGTCCGCTGCTGTCTCCAAGAGTTTCTCCATTGTCTTCCATGGGCTTTGAATCATAGACCCTCATAACCTAAAGTCAAGACCTGGAGTTTGTAGTGGTATGAAATTTGTTCTTCCCAGAGAGTGAAGATACGAGTTATTTCCTAATTCTTTCCTGTATAAGACATGTCATAGCAGCCCCTTTCTTCAAACAATACCTGTAATACATTTTTAAATCATTCAGGATTTATATTAACACTTTTTGGATAGCTTATCCAGACAAATCCAGACTGTTAGTAGCAGTTCATCTCTTTTTGTTTGCTTTATTAAATAAAGAAGGGAATAAACAAAGGAATAAAATGTCCTGTGTAAAAAATTAAAAACCACAGGGAAATAGTTGAATGTATTCAACAGGAAATGATTTATGAGAATACATCACATATGTGGCTTTGAATAGTCCCATCTACATTTACTTTTAATTTAATTCAGAAATGAAGTGAAAAACGGAGTAAATCCATGCAAGTAGCTGTTATTATGGTATATTTTGTATTATTTGGAGATATACATATGCATTTTCATTTTAAACTATTTTCAACATGCACTTTCCAAATAAGAGAAAGATAGGAGTTAAAATCCAGTGTGCTCTTTCTATTTCAGATGAAACAAGGAAACTGGTAGCTTTCTACACCAACAGATGTTCCCTAATGATTTGAGTCCTGTATCCATCATATACTTGGAGGCCTCGAGTTTACATTCATGAAACACATTTCTATTTAAAGATTTAGAAAGCTCTTGTTTTCTGACACCTTAGAAAATCCCTTTGCAAATGTTGACCTATTCAAAAAAAAATCATGTCCAAGTATGTGCACTGCATATGTATGATATTTCCCAAGCATTAAAGACCATTTTAAAAATAAAAAATAGGTTAGTTATCAACTTTTCAATATCCATTCCCACAAAGGTCATTTGGTGGCATGGGTTCTTGAGAGCTTTAAAAAGATATAGATCATAACATCAGGAAAAGTAAGTCATGCTGTAGGGAGGAGAACTGAAATATAAATAAAAATGAAATCTTTTTGATAGGGTATGAGAGAGATTTTGATCTGACTCATATTCCAATAAGAGTAGATACATATAATTGCAGAATATGAACAGTGATTTTCATCTTCATAATTGCTTTACAGATATTAATTAATCCTCACAATGAGGTAGGTGATAAATTAAACTGGGCAGAGATTTCACAATTAATTTATTCAGCAAATTTAGCCCCCTTTTTTGCTGTTTGTGAAGTATTCAAAAACTGATAGGAATTTTATTGACTTATTTACATTTCACAACAGTTCTATTTACATTTTATGCAAACAAATTTCAGCCCAGGGATTTCTAGTGTATTGTCCCCAGGGGCTTGTGGTTTCAGACGAGCCTCAAGAATTGAACATAGATGAGCTTCAATATGAGCCTGGAGTCCAACTCTCATGATTTTGATAGCTGATAGTTCAAGTGAATTTCTGGCTATCAAACCCATGTTGTATTGATTCTATTGTCTGAGGAATAGGTATTTCAAGAAAGCTACACAATCCTCTTTTAGCATGGAATTTATGTGACTATATATTTGCAGAAGTACATGAGGCTTTTTCTTCCTTCAGATGTTTGTGTGAACATAAATTACTTCACTGCATATTATCAGTATGGCAATACAAAGAGATGAAACAAATGTAATTTAGTAATTGTTTAAATATTTAGAAAAAGCATTTCTTAGAATTGTCCCTCTCTAGGGATAAGTATTATTATCCCTATTTTATAGGTGCATAGATTCAATGCCTTGATCAAAGTAATGGAGAACAATGGCAAAGCCCTTACTTTCAGTGCTCTGCTTAAAATATCATATCACCTCCTATGTCCTATAGGACCTACATCCCAGCAGATGTAGCTGTAATTATTGATAAAAGATTTTAAAAACCATAGAAAATAGGGATGGAAGGGACCTGGACAGGTCAAGTGCTCATCTCCCTGCTCCAAGGCAGGATCAACTATATCTAAACTAGTTCTGACATATTTTTCTTACCTACTTGATTTGATCAATATAGGGCTCCAAGAGTCCAAAAGATGAACTGTCAAACACCTAACAAGTAGGGAGTTGAAGAAGGATTGCACTGGACACTGAATTTACCCAAGAGCAAGGTGAGTTTAAATTTTTGTTGTTTAGTGCAAACCACTATATTCTGTAGTGTAGACCAAGGCTCATACCTACTTGAATGCAGGGATCTGCCCTGCTTCTTATTCCTTTCTTAAGCCTTTAGGTTTCAAACCCCATAACCTTAGTGGCCTTCCCTTCCTAGCAGGTCAATAAACATTCTGCCTCTCCCCCCAGTATTTTTTCTCTGTATTTAAACATTTGATAATGCCCTGGTCTATACAAACATGCAAGGTGGAGAGTGGGATTAATCTATTTCATGCCATGGAAGAGACAGGAAGTCCCATATCATTAGCACATTATGCACATAATATTTATCAGTCAGTAAAAATAAATGGAATATAGTCATGCAAAAGAAGTATCCAAAATGGAAAATACAACCTTTTTTGTGTTGGGAGTGGGAAATGGTGGAGTGTTTGGCTGTAGTAGCTCATATCTATCTAGCATATATAGCACATCCATGATAGTTCAAACTGCTTCTTTTGCTAATCCCCAGGTAGTAGTACTGATTGCCTGACTGAAGCTGACTCCTACCTGGCCCACAAGGTCCACAATGGGTTTACCAGTGCAGGGTAATGTCATTTACACTTGTCTACACACACTTTAAATTAATCTTTCCCAGAATCCTTGGCCCTACCCTTCAAAATATTAATAGGAGAGACACCATAGAACTAAACCATTGTTGACAGTGCAAAATAAATACTTTTATTAAAGCACTTTAAACATCAGGGGAGATATACATCGGGATAAAGCAGTAAGGGCTCTTACTAGCTGATAAATTTGACAGATTTCTGTGCTACTTCTCACACAGCCATACTGTGGGAAAAGGGAATACAATGATGGAATCTATAGTAATATTTTAGCAATGAAGCCCTAGTAAAACGAGTGTAGAGGAGGAAAATCTCATCAGTTAGGGCAGGGTGCTCCTGCCTGCAATGAAATAATTTATCTCTTCTCTTTGAAAATATCCTATATACAATTACCAAATAACCCAAAACTTCTGGGCTGAGAATGTAAACCTCATCCCCTTTTTCCCTTGTTTGCAGAGAGTGAACGGAGACAGTTTTATGTGTTTTTCCCATGATTTTCATACTGTTTGCAAAAAGAATCAATGTTCAATGTCCAAAACCAAAACAAACAAGCAAGCAAGCATGGATATGAAGGTTAACTTCTGCTTTGCTGTTAAGATGTGTTTGACTTAGTCCCTGTCTCTCATTTTTTCTAGGTTAATACAAATAGGCAGAGGAAGATACTCTACTTCACCTATTAATGTGGAACTAGTGCACCTTGGGAAACACACTGCTTTAACCTGCAGAATTATACAGGTTTCCCATTTCAGTTAATCACTATATGATTTCTCCAGAAAGGCATCCGCTCATTTTAATGGAAATGCTTTTACCTGTCTTAAGCAGAGCCCATCTGGTCAGAATTCCACTTCTTCCCAGTTGCAGTTAACCACTGCCATCTTGGTAAGATTTCTGACCTGAGCAGGTATAAGTCTCTTTAGATGATTGTATCTACCTACTGCACAACAACGAATCCTCTTCCTTCAACAGTCTAACGGTTTGAGCCCCATTTAACTACAGAGGAGGTGAACCTCCCCTATGCCCTTCCATAGGCCATTGCTATAGGGGAGCCTTCACTTTCCTCTCTTAGCTGCCTAACGAACCAGGAAGCAAGTAACAGAGCCAGAAGGAAAACAAGTAAGGAGCAGCTTAACTCAGTGGCTATTGCCCTGGGAGGATGGAAGTGCTAGGTTCTAGCCCTCTGACCTTAAGGCTTTTTTCCTCATTTTACCCAATGAGAAACCCATCACATACATTGATGGAAATCTATTTCCAACACTATTGGAAGAAATGGCACTAACCTAGATTACTGTTCAATAAAAGAAGGCAAAGTCTGCACCAATAGAGATAAATCAATGAAACAGGGAGAGGCCTGTATACACTATACAGAGTTATCTGAGGGAAAAAAGGCCATTAATAATTAGAATGTCCACTTCTATGCAAACTGAATACATTGTGTGATGTGTTGGGAAGTGTGTATTCAGGAGAGATTTTAAATTTGAAGGAGTCATCTGTAGGGCTGTGCAAAGCTTCGACTTAATATTCGATTCAAGAAATATTCGACATATTTGACCTTGAAAAGTGAAAGTTGAGTCGAATACCAGCTGGTCGAATACCTGTTGAATCGAATACCGGAAGTCGAATATTAACAGTGTGAGTCAAATATTCAACAAGGGTCGAATATTCGACTTGCCTATACTGGATTCCTGGGTGGGGGGAGGGGGAGGAAAGTAAGGGGGGAGAGGGGGAAGGAGTGTTTTCATGACTGACGTGTGGCTGCCCAGTAACCTGTCAGCATTCGCTGAGGTCCCTTCCAATCCTAGTGCTCTGGGGGAGGGCCAGAGAAAATGCACAAAAGGCAGCAGTTTTTCAGCTCCCTGCTTTCTGCCTTGGGGTCAGTTCCTGAGCTGCTGGTGCTTTCCAGCACCTCTGCGTCAGACTACAATGGCTGGAAGCCCTGATCTTCAACAGACTCCCTGCTTGCAACACTAGCAACAGGGATTTCTGAGAACTTGGTGCTTTTATTTTATAACTACTTTTCATATTAGTTTACATTTATATTGGATAGGGTTAGTAGTAGCTTAGGAACTATTCTATATATAGGAATTTAGTTTATATATATATTTTTTATACATCATTCATTCTTTCCACCACACCAATGCTTCTCAATATATTATTTACACACACAAGCACATTTACATAACATCCAGAATCTAACCCGCGGCGCACAGCACACTTAGAGGTTCCAGTTTACATATGAAGGAACACATTATGAAGTGGGGTGGAAAGGCAGGTGGCCACACTGGCCAGCCTGCACGAAGGGGAGCAAGAGGGGGTGCAAGTGGGAGAGCGCAGTTTCTCCCCCCACCAAACTCAGATGCAGCCTCTTTCCTCCCGCTACAAGGGATGAGGCTGCTACAAGCAGTAAAGAGAGGGGAGCAGCAGTGTCACCAGAGCCACTGCCTGTGCCTGAGACTCTCTCATGTCCAGACACCGCAGCCACAACCTCTCCCACCATAACTGCAACCAGCACAGCAGCGCGCTTCACCCCGCGTCACTGCCGATGCTGAGCCTTCTCGCACGGGAAGAAGAGCTGGCGCTGGATCCGGATCTCGGTGCCCTGGCAAGGGAAGCTCTGGGGAAGGAGGTGGAATCAGTCGAGTTTGTGCTTGACACCCCTCAGGTTTTTTCCTTTCAAGCCATGAGGTCTTTCCCAGAAGGCACTTCAGAAGGTGCCTCTACAGGTGAAGGCAAGCAGCTCAGCTGAGTCCGCTCTTTCTCTTGCTGTGCCTCTGACTGCTGAAGAGGGGGAGAGTTCAGCAGCATCCACAGTTGCACCCGCATGCCAGAGGGAAAGGCCTAGTACTAGCGTGGTCTGGGATCATTATGAGCTGGCAGATGATCCCATGTTTGCTATCTGCATGCACTGCCGAGCCAAAATCAGCTGGGGCAAGGGAACAAAGTACATGACCACCTTGGGGATGCTGAATCGTCTCCGCAGGTACCACCCCTTTGCCACAGGAACGGTCCCCCCACAGCAGAGGCAGGGCATTCTGGAACATTGGGGCTAAAAGAAACCAGTTGCAAATGCAAGCAAGGTCACCCAGACCATTGTGGGGATGCTTGCTCTGGATGGCCAGCCCTTCACCTTTGTTGAGCAGCCAGGGTTCAGGCAGCTCCTGGCATCCTACCAGGTGCCTGCACGTACCACCTTCAGCAGGACAGCGGTGCCCTCCCTATGTGAAGCATGCAGGGAGCACTTGAGGGAAGAGCTGCACAAGGCAGGTCCACAGGTGACCGTACACTTCACTTCAGACATCTGGAGCAGCCGGGGTGGAGATCATGCGTACCACTCCCTCACAGGGCACTGGTGTGGCCAGTCAGGCCACTGGTGGGTTCTCTTTCATGCCAAAGTGATGGATGAGTCCCACACAGCAGCAGAGATAAGGGGGGCCATGAACTGCATGGTGGAGGGGTGGCTGGGTGTTGGGCAGGCTGAGGTCACCGACCATGGGACCAATATGGTCAAGGCAGTCCATGATGCCAGCTTTGCTGGTATTCGCTGTGTGGCACACAATTTACATCTGATTGTGAGGGATGCCTTGGAGGGGGACAGGGCTGCTGGTGATGGTGCCAGCAACACCAGCAGGCTTGTTTCTAGATGCAGGAAGGTGGCAGGCTACTTCCACCGGAGCATCAAGGGGGGCAAGATGCTGCGGAACAAACAAGCAGAGCTAAATGTCCCACAGCGCAGAATCCTCCAGGATGTGGCGACTTGGTGGAGCGCCACATACCTGATGCTTGAGAGGCTGGTGGAGCAACAGAAGGCCATCCATGCTGGCCTGGCTTGGGGAGATTGGGATCAGCAGCCCCCTGACCAAAGCTGAGTGGGATGCCATCTCCCAGATCTTGCTGGTCCTCCAGCCCTTCTTCGAGGCCACTGAGACCCTCAGTGCTGCTGATGCCTTCCTCAGCCAGGTGGTCCACATAGTGAAGGAGCTCCGCAGCCAAATGGAGAGCTTCCTGTTACCAGATTTGCTCGCTACTTTGGGGTGTGCTCATTTATTAGGGCTAGGGTCTTGGTAATTCTATCAATGTGCTGCTTGTGTTACTTGTGTTTCTATTATGGAGCTGTATCTCTCCCTTCTGCAAGCCCTCACCCCCAGTGGAGCTATCTTGCAGGACTCAGTTCAGTGGGGCTGGGTTCCTCCAGTCCCCAAATCAGTCATACACACAAACACACACAGATTAACGTGACATGCCTGACCTGGCCGGGTTGATCAGCATGGACAGGCTGACACCCTCATATGCCAAGAATCAGTTCATCAGAGCAACAATAACCACAGTCAGACACAAGCACACAATTAAACAGAATACCTCTGAATCCGGCTGGGTGTCCAGATGACACCCTCATGGGCCAGCATTCAGTTCATTATGGCACGTCTGAGCCAAACTGGGTCAATCAGCCTGTACAAGCTGATCCCCTTATGTGTTTCGAACTCAGCACGTCCCAATCTTTTAGTCTCTTGATGAGCAGACCCCACAGTATTTCTAGGCTTCACAGGGATCTTTAGCTTAGGTAAGAGGGGCGTTGCTACAGAGCAAGGGGGAAAGAGAAGTAAAGAAGGCAAAATATACCCAGTTACCACCAGTTTGACTATAAAAGTTATTTATTGCTAAGTAGATGAAATATATATTGACACTAGTAGTGATAGACATGCGAAGGAAAAACAAACACAAACAGTCACAGTATACCCAGGTTTCACTAAGTATTTGGGGAAACTTAGCTCAAGCTTAACTAATACAGTTCAAGTTCAGAAATCTATGCTTAGAGAAAGAGAAGAGAAAAGAGAGAGAGCTGGGATCTTACCAGTCCAAGGCACTCGAGTTGCAAAGTTCTCAGCACGATCCTTGAAGGGAGATGATCTGCCTCCTGCAGCCTCTCGAGAAGAAAGCGAGTGGTGTCAGCACACACACTGCTGCTTCTTTTACAGATTTTTATACCCCCAGCTCAGCTTCTTTCGAGCATTCTCAATAGTGTAAATCAAATTGTCTTTTCTATTGACAAGGGGTTATCTCAGGAACTTGATTGATACTCAGGAAACATCTATTTGGGAGCCAGCTTGACATTCTTACGGATAGCAGATATACTTGATGGGATATCTCTTGGTGTCTTCAGAAACAATAGATTGCAGCATCAGGGTTTTGGATTTTTACTTGCTGTGAACAAGCCTCAGCTTAGCATGACTTTTCCAGATCTTACTTTTCCAGTCTTTTAACAGACTTAAGGCAATTATTGGAGTGTTCATAACCTGTTGTGGAGAGGACTTCCACCAGTCGTCTCGGGAAAAGTATGACAACACTTGTGGACAGGGCTCCAATGGGCTGGACGCTGTGATGAACCCTGTACCATTGTTCAAATGTTGCCCATACCCCCTCTGACTCGGTCTATTGCCTCAGCATTCCCTAACCCAGCAACCGAGTTGTAGCCAATTAAGTTTACACAGGCCTCCCATAGTGGGACTGGGGAATGTATGGCCCGAGATGCCTACTAAACTTACTTTTGCTTAGAGGTGGGGGGGGGGGAGGAGGAAAAGTCCTTTGTAAATCCAGATTAGAACTGGTCTGATAAATGCTGAGCTGGGTGTGGGGGTTGATTAGCATTTGGAACACAGCTTCCCCATCATACAGTGCTTCCCTGCTTTGCTGGTCCCAGAATTCACTGCAGTCTCTGCTTCAGGTTTTCTGTTCTCCATCTCTCATGTAAATGAATGGTCATCTGGTTCCATCTCAGATGCAAATGAGACCTAGGGCAGTTGTTGCACCTTTGTCACTCTTATCTGGAGGGTTTTAGGTGCGTCTCTCACTGTATCTTAATCAGTTTCTGTTTAGGTTGGGGGGGGATGGCGATTCTTTGTGAGTCAGACAGTCTGTGTCCTGTATCAGGGTTCCCCAAGAACATGGAGCAGACAGGTAACATTTCTGGGGGCCAATGTTCCTGGCTGGGGCAGGCCACGTTCACCAAATGTGCAGGCACTGATGAGATGGCTGAAGGAGGGCCTTAGGAAAAGGCTTCATCCCTTGGGGTCCAACACAGTGCATATGCTGGCCACCATCTGTGATCCAAGGGTGAAGGGCACCATATGTGGCAGCGAGACACTGAGTCACTGGAGGGAGGTAGTTACTAAGAAAGTGACGGAGGCGGAGCGGTGGAGGCGGGGGGAAGTGAGACAGGGGGATCCACTGCCTGAACCCAGCCTGCCATCCCCTCCACCACAGGCGCCGCCAATATGGGCTAAGACCATGGAAAACATTAGGGGGTCCAGACCCACCAGACCCCAGGATCAGGGAGACAGCCCTCACACCGTGGTGTCTGCCTATCTTACTGAGCCTGTGGAGCCCCTGGACTGCAACCCCTTGGCCTACTAGGCAGCCTGATGTGGCCAGATCTGGCAGCAGTTGCCCAGGAATACCTGGCACACTGGTCGGTGGACAGGACAAGCGAGAGGGAGTTCAGCATGACTGCGGATGTTGTGACACCCCACCACACCTGCTTGGATCCTGGTTTGGTGGAGCAGCTGGTCTTCCTCAAGGTGAACCTCTCACTGCTGGGGGTCTCTAAGCACCAGGTGCAGACGGAGCGAATGTTACCCTCCTCGCTCCATCTGGATCATGAGTTTTGTCTCTCAGCAGCCTAAGGTGCAGTTTCTCCCAAACCCCTGTACCTATCACTGTGAAAGTTGGCAGGCTTTGTGGGCTCCTCAGGGGCTAGGAAGCCTGCAGTTTTGAGCTCCCTGTGGCTTTCCATGCAGAAGTCACAGGAGGTTTTCTCTCAAGAATTTGGGGTGCTGTTTCTCTAAATCTTATTGAACGTTGGCAGGCTTTGTGGGTTCCTCAGGAGCTACCATTCCTGCAAATTTCATCAAGATCGACAAGAAATGCCAAAGGTATAGCCTGCTTTGACCTTCCCCATTATAGCCTATGGGGAAGTCGAAGCAGCTCGAATATTCGCCTGAGCTTCGACCTCGAGTCGAAGCGGATGGCAAATCGAAGTGGGACCCAGTTTAATATTTGACATGGCTGTCAAGTTGAATATTACCTGCTCTGCACAGCCCTAGTCATCTGGTGTTTCACAAAATATGATAGACTAGAGACAGAGAGCCGGAGAATGCCAAATAGTGCACACCGGTAGTCTTCATCTTTTGAAAAGAAAGCTGGAGACCTGGATGTGTATTACTAAAAATCCATCAGGTTTTATTTTTATCTTTTCATGCACAGTTGGACACTCTTTCCTGTTAAAGATTGTGGGTGATACTTTCCAACAAGGCTTTCTTTCCCCTGTATGAAGAAGTACTGTAAAGAGGCCCATGACTTCCCAATAGTACAGTATCAACATTTATACTATCTGCATGGGGAGGTGATTTCAAACAGAGCACTGTGTAAAGAAACCTGCTTTCTGACCCCACTGCAGTTTACATTGTTTTCCCAATGGCTGTACTACAAAATGCACAGAGCTCCCTACTACCTTGCCCCATCAATACTCACTTCACTTGGCCACAGAGTCAGAGTACATTTTGTTTGTACATCTTCTTTTTCCATGAGTCTTTCCTTCTGGGTAGTATGCTTACATTTTAGTTGGAGGTTGCTGTGGCTATGACCTGATGGTTACGCTGCTGCTTTGTGATCTGAAAAGCCAGGCTATGATGGAACTCCAGCTAGTTACAAATATCAAGGACAATAAAAAATCCGTTTTTAGATATGTGGGGAGCTGGAGGAAAAGCAACAGCAACATTGGACCCTTGCTAAACCAGATGAGACAACTGACAACTGATGCCCAGGATCAAGCAAACTTGCTAAATGGGTACTTTGTGTCAGTTTTTCACCAGTCCCATGGGATACCCCTGCTCACTGTGGGGCAGGAAGGCCTGGGTGAGGGAGATTCTTTACCCTCCATCAAAGCTGACCTTGTGAAGGAACACCTTGACAGGCTGGATACCTTCAAGTCAGCTGGTCCTGACGGTTTACACCCAAGCGTACTCATCATAGCTCAGCCCTAGGCACGGATCTGCAAGATCTGCTGGCGCTCTGGTGAAGTGCTTGAAGATTGGAAGAAGGCCAGTGTGGTGCCTATCTTCAAGAAAGGGAGGAAAGTAGATCCAGCAAACTACAGGCCCATCAGCCTGACCTCTATCCTGGGGAAGGTCTTGGAAAAAATTTTGAAAGAGGCCATCTTTAACAGACTAGCTGGTGGTAATAGTCTGAGAGATACCCAGCACGGGTTTGTTGCGGGTAGGTCTTGCTCAGCCAATCTCATTTCCTTTTATGACCAGGTGACCTATCACCTGGACAAGAGGGAAGAGATTGATGTCATATATCTTGACTTCTAAAAAGCCTTCGATTTGGTACAGACCTTACAATGAGAGGCCTAGAGCCATGAGACTCTTCAGCCTGGAAAAGCTCAGGCTCAGAGGTAATCTGGTTGCCATCTATAAGTTTATCAGGGGTGTTCACCAGGATCTGGGGGAACATCTGTTTACCAGAGAGCTCCAAGGGATGACAAGTTCGAATTGTCACAAACTACTGCAAGACCGTTTCAGGCTGGACATAAGGAAGAACTTCTTTACTGTCCGAGCCCCCAAGGTTTGGAATAGACTGCCACTGGAGGTGGTTCAAGCACTAACTTTGAACACCTTCAAGACACACTTGGATGTTTATCTTGCTGGGATCCTATGATCCCTGCCAACTTCCTGCCCCTGGGGCAGGGGGCTGGACTTAATGATCCTCTGGGGTCCCTTCCAGCCCAAATGTCTATGAATCTATGAATAAATCTCCTTGAGGGACTAGGCCTACGAAGCAAGTCTCCCAAGTGGTGGATATGTGCTGGGCAAAAGGAGAGCACCATTTCTCCCTCTCCAGTTACTGTTGTACAATTCCAATGATATCTATGTACCTCCATGTAAAATTCAGTCACACGGGAGTTGGATCCTTCTATGGCTATAGGTAATAACTTCTGAGTGTGTTCAGTAAGGGAAGTTTAGTGGAGTAAAGTGACTTTGTAGACATGTAAGAAAGTTAGATTTCACAGCATGACTCAGATTGTTCAAGGGCAAAGAAGAATGTCTTTTTATGACTTATACCCTTGAAAAGTCCATAGATGCCATTTAGCCATCTTAGCAGCAAAGCAGAATTTTGCATTTCCAAGGCCTGCTGCAACCCATTGTAATGGAGATTTCTTGCTTGTTTGGTTTGTTGTAAGCACTGGATTTGTTGCCACTGTTTAGAATCTGATCTGTAAATTTAACTTTAGAGAAAAAGTCCATTAAAAAATTCAGATGTTCAAAATATTGCATCTTAACACCATTTCCAAAACAATTGTGAGGCTGACAAAAAAGGGGGGAATGTTATTCTGTCATTTAGGTAATCTACCTTCTATATAATAATATAATGCCCATATCAGACCATAGCCATGTTTTATTTTGAATTTTACCTTTAACTTATAACAATCTGTGCTTTATAGCTTCTGTAATGTAAAGAACATGCCTTAAACATACTGCAGTAAATTCCTGTCAGTTCAATAGGCACATATTTTGTAATATCCATTTTACAGTGGAGTATTTCAGTGATTTCAGGCTTCAGAGAACAATCACACCTACAGTCATGCAGACTCTTATCTACATTCAATAAGTAAATCTGGAACAATTCCACTGAATTACACAAAGTTTACACTAGTGTGATTCAGATAAGGATCTGGTCATGCTTCCCCTGAAGGGAGAAACATGTGTCCTATTTGAGATAACAGGAATAAGGGACAGGAATGAATGTATCTCTGGCAAGGTCCTTAGGCACAAAGCTATTTTTAACCAGGTGGTTTGCCTCATAGATGGCAATGGAAGTTAGCAGATGCTTAAAGTTGGGAACATACTTAAGGGTCATGTTCAACTGTGGCCTAAGATTGCATCTTCTAGATACAATTCTTCTTGGAGTCATCCAAACTATACCTCTCCTGTGGAAGCTCCAGAAGAACACATCAAGACACTGTTAAAGATGGGAGAGTTGATAGTCCTCTCCATAATGCAGAACTATGTACATAGGCTAACAAGTTAAAGCTGACAGCTATCTGAGTCCTGGTAAGTCCTTATAATACTTCTTGGGTTTTAAAACTTCTCTCATGTATCTGCATGTAGGATGCAAATGGCGAGAGGCTTTTTCAGCCTTTTCTTGTTTTCTGAATATGTGTTTCAGATTCATTGGAAAACCCTAAGTAATTGCTCCTGTAATGCTCTAATTTAGCATGGATCCTTTGAAGCCTTTCCTTCCACCCCGCAAAATGACTCCCCAAGTTTCTAAGAAATAGTTTATTTCTTTGTTATGCCTCTTAAAATTGCCAGTTATATGATTTTGAACACCTTCATTATGAAACTTTCTCACATTAGAAAAAGACAAGAGTCTCAGGTTCAAACCAGAGCACCTCCAGAATGCTACTGGTTTTGCCTTATGATTAAAAAATAAGAGAGGGTTAAAACATAGACGGAGGCCAGTTGTGGAAAGTTGAAAACAAACAATTAAAATGTTGCCCAATTGTATTATCTCCTGATTTTTGCAGTTAATAAAAGCATAATCTATTTGTACCTGCCATTTGCCTTAGGAGACAGCAGAAGATAATGAAAATATTTTACTATCTCTTTTCAAATTATAAGCTGTTGTTTCCAAAGAAAGTCAAAACCCATGTATATTATCACATTATTGTTCTCCAGGGACTGCAGTCACTATAGTGATTGTAATTACATGGCTTCATTAACTTTCCACATTCTACCTGTTATGGGGGTTTCACATTAAGAAAATTTGCATATACAGGAAATGAATGCCGTTTGCAAGAAGCTAATGTCATTAAACATTTAAGCAGCCTCTCTCAAGTAAACAAGGGATTTTCACTGGAATATCCTTTTTAGCATGTCTTTAAAACCAACACAGTCACCATTTTCACTTTAAAGGAAAACTTGTAAGAAACATTTAGAATGAAATAATGCATATACAACATCAAATGTGACTAATCTCTTTTAATATGGGAAATAATTCAGTTACTAAGTTCATGATCATTACCACATATAATTATGTACAATACCCTTCTGTCAGAACCAGTTCATGTTAAGAACTGGTATTGCTTTTAACATAACTGGTGTATGTTCATATGTGTCTGCATATGATAATACAATATACTGTATCCACTGGCTCATATTTAAATAGTATGTGCAAGAGGAATTTGTTTTTTCTCCACTGTAAATGCTTAAGTTTTGATACTAACTCTGCCCACAAATTAAAATAATTTTCAGATTTTAGCTACAAATTATACAAAGGTGGAAACAGAGAGAAGCAAAAACATGTTACAGCTTGTCTGATATTGGAACTACAGAAGGTACTTTATGCTCATACTTTCTTTTCCTGGGCCTGTTGACAGTAATGAGACTTTTTACACTGAAATTAGAACTAGATCTTGCAAAGGTATCATTGGCTTCAAGAAAGCCAGGACTTCACTCTCTGTCTCTAGTACAAAGCCTTTTGTCTTTCCCAGGGCCGTCGCTGTAATATTTAATTTGTTTATAAAATCCCAGAGTCAAGTATATTTCTCATACCTGGGACCTAAAAACTGTGTCAACTAGAAGGGCAAATTATAGAGACAAATGCAGAAAAGTGTTGATGCTTGGGGCATGCTCCATAATGATCTTCTCAGGAAAAGTTCTGTAGAAAAGACAAGCACTAAAGGCTGCACTGTGTTTTATCACTGTGAAGGTGGGAGAAGGAGGGGGAATGGAGACAATTTTTCACAATCAATATTGTGATTCTCTCAATGCAAGGACAGTGTGAGGCTAGAAGTGTGGGGAAGGAAGAAGCTGGCCACAACACTAACTGCACTATTCAGGGTACCACAATGTAGAATGCATGATATATCCTTTTAAAATAAAGCATTAATGGTTTTGATTTGTGACAATACTGAAGCTGCTTTGCACTGACGATTATCACTGTAGGGCAGAGGGACTTTGGTGGCTTATGGTACCAAACTTCTTGTGGGCAATATCTAGTCTGAGGGATACGATGGAAAAAGGGCATGACGGTGGCTCTGCTATACTCTGGTGATTTTTCAGTCCCCCATAGTTATTGATGATCAACATAATTTAGAGCAGTTTTGGCAAACCTGCAGCATGCATGCCACAAATGGCACAGATGGCATTTGTGTGGCACCTGACAGATCAGAGAAGGGCAGGCATCACAGGGCACATCTACATGTGCATTAACATGCTTTAATTAATGTGCATTAAATTTAGTACCTCTAGGCACTTTTATATTTTTTCCTGGGTGGGGGGAGGAGGCAGTGCTTTAATTAGAGTGCCACTGCATCTCCTGTATCAGTATCCCCATGCTTGAAAATGGTGGCTTTAGTTCAAGCGCCCCCACCACCATTTTCAAGTGTGGGGATGCTGAAAAGCAAGATGCAGGACAGCAATTGGCACATTCCAGCAGACTTGATTAATTGGAATTGCAATTGGAATTCCAGCATATTGGAGCAGCCTCCATACTCATGCATAGGAAAATGCACATTAACTTGCTTAATATGCATTAACTAGAGACCATGCTTTAAAAGTAATACTTAATAGACTTAATGCTTAATAGGCTTTTGCCTATTTTAATGTGTATTAAGTAAAAAGCATGTTTTTAAGTGAAGCACATCAGAATGGGCTAATGTACATTAAAGTGTACACGTAGACACACCCACAGTGGCATATAATGTAGGGAGCAGAAAATAGAGCAGCAGATTAGGCAAGGAGAAGAAAGCAGAGCAGCAGTTCAGACCAGGGAAGGGGAATTGAGCAGTACTCAAGGGGCACATGCAAGCATGTGCGCTTGCAGCAGCTCATAGAAGTGGAACATATTTGATCTGGGTCTTTTTGCCTCAGCACACGTGCTCGGACATGCACTTTGTTGTGGAGCAAATTGTGCCACTTGGGGCAAAATAACCCTGCCTGGCTCCTCCAAGATCTGCAGCCAGGGGGAGCTAGAGCCCAGGGCCAGCACCTGTGCTGTCCCTAGCAGTATAAAAAGCTGCCCTGTCCTGGCCCCATCAGTACAAAAAGCTGCCCTGGCAAGTAGCAGTCTGGCAGTGGGGGCTGCTACCTGCTGTGCACCTGCCAGACCCGGATGAGGCATCTGCCCTTCTGGGCCAGCTGTCAGTGGGCTATGGCTGCAGAGTTGGCCTTTGTGCGGCACTACTGCCATGTGTGCCCTCTGCCCGGCCATTGGGGCAGCTATCACTTGGAAGATGTTCTGGGTGTGTTGGCCTGCTTTGAACTGTCAAAGCATGTCCTCCTGGCCCCAACTGGCCAGGAGGCCAGCCACAGACAGCTGGGCCCAAAGTGCCAGCTCTGAGCAGGCAGGGTCCTGCCACTGGCCTCCCTAGCAGGGCTTCTGATGTTCCCTATTGGAAAACTGAAAAACCCCTGATAAAAAAATCCCAAAGTCACTCTGTAAAATACCCCCAAATCCATGTTCCTCCACAAGTAAAACAAAAGACCAATATAAAGAGAGAGAAAGAGAGAGTGAGACAGATATAGCAATCAGGGGTTACCCCCTGTCAGGGGATATAGCCACCCCAGAGAAGCTACGGCTCCTCTGGAGGGGCTATGACCCCCCCCAGAGGGGTTACAGTCCCCCACAGGGGCTGCCTCCTATGCAGGGCCCACATATCCTGCCCCACCCCGCTTGCTCCCCCATCCCTCTGGATTGCTGCCCCACCTGGCTCCTCCAGCCTCCCAATGGGTGCCCCCCCAGCCCCACCCCACCACTCCCCCAGACTCCCAATGCCTGCCCACCTAGCCCCAACCTCCAGCACTTAAAGAAAGAAAGAAAAAAAGCCCCTACGTACCGAGCAGGGACTGGTGGGGGGGGGACTCTGGGGCCTTCTGTCAGAGCCTCCCTTGGCAGCAGGGGGCAGTGGGGCCGAGGCTGGGGCTGTCACCCTGCCCTGCACTGTGTGGGCGGGGCTCCAGTAACCCTGATGGCAGCTCAAGCTGCTGGTAAGTGCCAGGGGTTTTTTTTTTGTGTTTGTTTGTTTTTCCCCCAATGCTGGTGTGGGTGGGGCAGGGATCTGTTTGGGGGGGAGACTCAGGGGGCTGGGGCCAGGCAGGAAAGGGATTGGGAGGCTGGAGGAGTCCCCACTATGGTCCCCTCCCCCACTCTAGCCCCCCCAACCCCTACTTACCTGCAGTGGAGCTTGGGTTCAGCTCCCTGCTACTGGCTGGGCCCTGGGACCTCCTGGCTGAGCCTCCCTCATGTGTGCTTCAGCAGCAGGGTGAGGGCTAACCATAGAGATGCTCTGGCTGGAGTACTGCGTCCAGTTTTGGGCTCCACAATTCAAAAAGGATGTGGAGAAGCTTGAGAGAGTCCAGAGGAGAGCCACGCACATGACCAGAGGTCAGGAAAACAGATCTTACGATGATAGGCTGAGAGACATGGGACTCTTTAGCCTGGAAAAGCGTAGGCTCAGGGGTGATCTGATGGCCACCTATAAGTTTATCAGGGGTGACCACCAGGATCTGGGGGAACGTTTGTTCACCAGAGCGCTCCAAGGGATGACTAGGTCGAACGGTCACAAACTCCTGCAAGACTGTTTCAGGCTGGACATAAGGAAGAATTTCTTTACTGTCCAAGCCCCCAAGGTCTGGAACAGCCTGCCATCGGAGGTGGTTCAAGCGCCTACATTGAACACCTTCAAGAGTAAATTGGATGCTTATCTTGCTGGGATCCTATGACCCCAGCTGTCTTCCTGCCCTTTGGGCAGGGGGCTGGACTCGATGATCTCCTGAGGTTCCTTCCAGCCCTGATGTCTATGAAATCTATGAAATCTATAGAAGATCCAGCCTCCGGTTGTCTCAGACCATGCCCTGCCCTGCTTTTCTTCTGTGTAGGTTTTTTTGACCCCTGGCTACCCAGGGGTCTAATTTTGCCTCCGTACTGGAAACTTGCAGGGTAGGGAACATTTTCTCGTTCCTGCACATGCCTCTAGCAGCATCCCAAAGGTGTTTGAGATGCTGCAAGAAGCAAGTGGGGGCAACCCTCAAGTGGTTTAGTGACCAGTTGATAAACAGCTTGCTCAGAGCTGGGAGTGTGTTTTGTGTTACTACTATAAATGGTGTGTGACCTTGGGTATTTCATGTGACTATAGATATATAACTGTGTTCCACAGATATGGCTGTGGAAGTGCTTTATCCTTTGATTTAGGTTTGGGCACTGTAATTGGAGATATAATTGCAATATTTCTAGAGCCTAGGTATGTTATCTTTTCTCTAGCTAGGCTTGTTATTAATAGCATTGAAGACATGGAGACATAGAGCTACATTGTATAGGAACTACCCAAACAAGTACCCAAGGTTCCTGGTATTGACACTTATACTGCTATATTTTTAATGAATTGCTAGTTGAGATAATTTGATGAAAGATAGTTTGGGTATATCTTCATGGTCCTCAGCCATAACAGTTTGTGTCCCAGTCCATTACAGATCCATGACTTCTCTGAGTTTAGTTTCTATCTCTTGGGTCATTTACTTCTTTCATTTGATGACTTCTAGGTGGCATTCTTGACTCCTTATCCTTTTATTGTTATAGCACAATAGTGCCTATCTTCTGGTTCACAGACCATATCCAACCCACTGAGTCATGTCATCCAGCCTGCAGGGCTTCCCCCAAGTCCAGAAATTCAGTGGCAGAGGAGGAGTGGCAATTAATCTTGCCATTAATCCCTCACCAACACATTTCTAAGCCCTGAAGACCAGATGATAAGGCTCTGTCCATGGAGCTGAGGCTAGGTCTGCAGGTGTGGTGCGATGCAGGGCCTGATCCCACATGTCTGCCAGGGTCCAATCTGGCATTCAGGGCCAGAGCCAGGGCATGAACTGGTGTATGGGGCTGGGGCCAAACATTGAACTGGCCATATGCACTGAACTGGTTGCACTGGCCACATCCAACCTGTGGACTGATGCTGCACCACTCACCTGGCACGGAAGGCCAAAAGGTTGGGCATCATTAGTATAGCCACTAGGCCTTTTCTTTTCCTTTGATAATGCAACTTTGATAAAGTTTCTTTCCTACTTAGTTCATATTAATGGTTTCTCTCATTATTTCATTAAATCCTTCTGAAATATAATATTCAGTGTATATTTTATTCTATACAAGAGAGTTTCCAGTTGAGTATTACAAGGTCCCAAACACCATTTGAATTGTATTAGTTTCCTGTGCTGCATCTATTCAGCTGATCTATGTCACTGGAACCTTTTGATTCAAAACCTTTTTATTACATCCCAGTTAACCTGTTGTTTCTCCTCCACCATTTCCACTTCTCAGTGGATATATTTTTTAGTCTTTTACTTTGTTAACAGCTGGTCTTAAGGAATCTCAGTATTGTACAGTTATTTGTGGGTTCGACTTTTTTACTCTCTTGATACCTGCTGTCTTTACTTGAAGCCTCTAAACCGGTAATTGGTAACAAGTTTCTCTCAGTGGGTTTTACACACAGCTGCAAGGCAGAAAATAAACAGTTCTTTCAAGTCTACACTCTTAGGGTTACAGCCGTACACTAATTATTTCTCCATTCTGCTAACAGAAATTTTAAAGAAATATACTCCATTTTTATCTACTGGTTTTTCAAACCATTGGAGTGCTTAGACGGGGCCTTAAAATGACTAGATGATGGTGGTAATGCTACCAATTAATTACTAGTTTGCTTTGTTATGAACTATGTACCTTCTAAGCATTTCAGTGAGTTATTACTCATCCCCAAAGACTTTTCATGATATTGTATAAATGATTGTTTTATTTTTACCCACATAATTATTGAAGTTTTAAAGATTTTTTTTTAAATCACACAGTAAAAAAAGGCAGAGTATTAGAGAGTACACTCATTTTTTTCATTGTACAATTGTACAATTTCATGGAATTTTTTTTCAACCCAACTAAAATATTTATGGACTGTTTTCACTTTCCCACAAAATATTTTTTCCGAAGAAAACCAAATGCCAAAATTCAGCAGTTTTCAGTTGAAATATTTATTTTCTGTTTTTTAGTTTTTAAAGAAAAGATATTTTCTTTTGGGGAAGGGATAATTCTTTCAGTATTACTTTCATGGGCCATGGCATCTTCCATCCTGTAAAGGAAGGAAAAGAAAGAGACAGCTGTGATACTAAAAGTCCTGCATGTGCATTTATCAGTGTATGTGTCTGTATGTGTGCACCCACATGTGTACATGCTTATGCAACTGCGTACAGATAAATAATTCAAATGCAGTTATAATTACTGTGTTTCTAAAATATTTTCTTTTATTCTATTTCTAAAGAAATGTTTCATGTGGTAACCACAATTTTTTTCGTAAAATAATTCCAGCACCAGTGTCTAATCCTTTTTCCAAAAATGGAGAAAAGTATTGGCTATTTTGCTCACTGAGAATTGTGTAAAAACATTTTTTGACAGGTTTGTAAAAAATCCAGTCAAACAGCTGGTTTGGACATCTAAGGGCAAGTACCACCATTATCTTTAGTATGACCTAACTTTGGTTAGGGTGATCTAAATGCCCAGGTGTGAAAATGTTTCAATGGCTTACATTGCCCTAAAAATGGCATACACGATCTAAAGTTAGTTCTCATCAGATGAGAACTAACTTTAGATTGGCAAGGGATTAACCTGACCAAGCAAGGATTAACCTAGCCTAATGAATGCTTGCACGCATTCACAGAACAGTGCTAGAGCTGGGAAAGCCCTGGGGCTGTGCTAATTTTAGCCCTCCAACCTTGACCAGGCTATTTTTTACACTTCCAACTAGCACCCCTCAACTGGACAGTGCATCCTCTGGATCCGCCAGCCCCTTCCCATCCTTTTGGACCCACTAACCTTCCCAACTTACTTGCCTCCAGTTGTCCACACCTCTTCCCAGAAAGCAGCGTTCTTAACTCAGGTTTAGGTAGCTTAAACTAAACCACTTAAACCTGAGATAGGTTCCTCAGACACTTGTTCTCACTTTGAATCAATTAGAAGGGGGATACAGGTGTTTCGATGTACAAAGAAAAATGGCAGGAAGAAGAGGATGTATCTATGCAGGTGTTAAACTATGTCTGCTCTGAGCTCAAAGCAGGAAAGGAGTAGTTTCACAACAGGAGACAGAATAGTAGTTTGCTCCTTTCATATTTGCCAGGGGATATCCACTCAACTGCTTTCAACACCTCAGCACTTTAACCAAGCTAAATGGTAGGTTATACAGACATTACATATCTCCGTTCTGCTTCGGTAGGTAGATCATGTCGCACCTCACTTTGGTAAAAGAGCTATATAATTAAGAGTAGGTCTTAAATGAGATGAGATGTTTGGTTCTGTGCCAAAAAACACCCTGCATTCTATTGCAGTTGTTTTTTTACTGATTAACATAAGAAATGGACATTTGCCTGAATGTGTGAAGAAGCCATTTGAATAAGAGAAAGAGGAAACAGCAGTAACAAGGAAGAGCTGTCATCACTTGAAAAATCTGAGCTGCTGAGAGGCAGCTGCAGTTGCAACATGACCCCTAGGAGGAAGGTTAAGGGAACAGCCCAAGAAGTTTGGCAATTGCACAGATAAACTAGTTCTTTTGCACTAATTTAAATCTGAATTTCAGCACCATATAGTACCTGATGCTAAAGGTACTTCCCTTTCAGAGCAACCAAATACATAGCAGGCTTTTTTGGAGCCCTCATCTATAACCAGGCCTTTGGCTTTCTCTGCTCAAGAAATGGATAGTGATAACCAGGATAAAGCTAAGAAATTATTAGAAGAAAATGCCGCTTTGAAATTTTTTAAAGAGAATGATCTCTATAGTTTTGCTATCAGTTTCTGGATATTTGGATGCAGATTATCAAAGGTTAAACTAGGAACAGCTGCCATCGCTTTCCATTTTTTCTGAGAAGCCATCTTGACTGGCTCAGGATGTTATGTGAAATCCATACTTTTCTATTTGCTCAAATGGAAAACACCCTCTCAATTGACTCAAAGCACTGAAGAGAATTGCATGGGCAATCTCGTTTTATTACTTTCAATGGTCCATGCCCAGAGTATCTGAACAAAAGTGTTCTTTAAGTATGCCTCTGTTCAGAAAAGTGCAGTAATAAGGTATTACTAAACGTCTGGCTATTATTTCCAAGCTGGGAAATGTAGAATTTTTAAGAAAATGAAAGCTAGCTAGCTAGCTTTCTTTCTTTCTTTCTCTCTTTTGCATTAATGTGATGTACCAAATGACAAAATAGATTACTGAGATTCTTTTAGTGTACAGAGGCATGTCAATGCCCAAGTTATGGTAAGGAATATAGCTTTTTACAAGGGAGCAAATCAAAATGGTGGAACAGAGGAATACTGAAATGAAAGAAAAGTATTTGTTATGACAGATGTGCTTCTCAGACAGCTCTTTCTCTTTATTAACATAGTTATATGGTAAAAAAGGAATCTGAGGATTTTCAAAATCAGAAAACAGTCACTTGACCACATTATATGCGATTGCTAATAAAATTCGTAGCGCTGTTTAACAAATGACTTTTTTTTAACTTTTCATTCGAGCCCCTTGTTGCCATCCAATCTTGAATTTAGAAATTAAAGCTAACAACCAGATTGAAAGAATCAGGAGAACGACAGCATGGGGCACAGTCTCAAAGCCACAACTAACAGCATGAGGCAAAGTGAACCTCAAGCTATTCCAGCTCTTAGAGAAGAAAGGGCGGGGGGGGTGCATTTGCAGGAAAACTCAATTATAGCAACCCTCAGCTATAGCAAAGCACTTGTGAATGTTGACACTAAAGCTTTTTCTGCTTAATGTTTTAATTAAATACCTAGAAGCCAACTATTCTCCTCAGTCAGTGTCAGAGCAGTGCTTCTCTGTGGATAAATGTTTACAGCAAAAGCTCTGCTGAGGGTTTCAGCAAACAAGTCTCCGAGAACTGAGAAGGCTTTCAGCTGAGGCACTTGAGATCAAGAAAGCACTAGTGATTAGAAACTAGCAGTACAATAACAGGACAATTTAATCCACCCAAATGTCAGTCTCTGGTTTACAAGTTGGCAATCCCATCTTCATCTGCAGACAAAAGGGCACTGGTTAGTCATCTGTTTAATTCTCTTGCTGCAGCATGTCATTTGGATGTTGAAGGAAAATCCCTTGATTCAGTCTGCCATTTCTGACAGTCTCCCTCTAGACCACATTAATAAGCCTTTTAGAGAACTGAATGCAGAATAAGCAGCAGGCAGCCCACACTCAAAATGGAGACAGAACCGACAGTAGAAATGCCTTTTTCCTTTTGTAGGAATAGTGTTTCGGTGACCCTTTCCCTTACAGATCTGTAAAGGATCTAAAAGTACAATTCTTGTTTAATCCACACCTTAGTAAAACACTTATGCAGAGGAGCTTTTCCAGCTGCAAAACTCGCTGTTTTGAAAAGAAAAAACCCCGATTTAGCTGCATTTGAGTTCTATTTATAAACCGTATCAACAATAGACCAGACAGATAGGAAGCTTGCCTGGCATTCGGGCATACCTGGGGAATTTCTCTCAGAAAACAAACATGTTACTCTTTAATGTAGGCTCACATCTCATTATAATATCACAAGTGGAATGAGACACACTTCGCCTTTGTAACTGTGTTGCCAGGAGGCAGGTAAGTGTTGTGCTACAGACAGTCCTGCTAAAATCTGCATGATTTTAATGTCCTTTGAAAGCAAATAATTTGTTAGATAATGGGGTCTTGCTGCCGATACTTCCTATTTTTTTGCTATTAATAATTTCTATATAGCCTCCTGTAAATTGCAGCTGTCAATAGGTCTGTTTAACTTACCGCACACAGACCTGGTGAGGCATGAGCTACATCTGAGAAACAAAGTATTCCATGGTGTCCTTGACATTTTATTTGGCAGAAGACATTTTTGGCTAAACCCTATTACACACTAAAGACTTGATTTTCCAAAGTGCAGAGCCCCACAGCTTCCTTTTAGACCCCCTGCGGACAAAAGAGCTCAGTGCTTCCAGATATAAAGCCTGAAGGCTATATGCACAGATATTCAACAGTGAAGGGGTTAAAAAGGAGAGGAAACAATGTAATTCTGCATGAAGTGGTAAGATGTAGGTAAGGCTTGTGAAGGATTTTGTCAAGCAGAAAATTGACAAAACCTGCTATTAATTATTGTGCTGATGCTATCAGAGGCATTACCATAATCAAAGAGTGAGGCGTGAGCATAAATTCACAAGGCACTGGGTAGCTTGGGGGTTAAATCCTTGATTTTCAACGTAGATTTGAAAAACGTAATTAACAATAAAGAAAGAGCTTTTCTGCAGTACATATAGTTTGTTTATAGGGTTTTAACAAATTCAGCTATAATGGCCTATGCTTTTCTCTCATTTTCTCCCTTCACCTATGTGGTTGAGAATGAGAAAGAGAGCAGAGGGTAAGTGAGCACACACGTGAAAGGGATACTTGCTAGATTTTTGTTTATGAATATTGACTGACGATAGGGTATACTGTATTACAGTTAACCTATGTTGTTATATATAGAAAAAAGAAACAAGGCTGTTTTCTGTGATGTTAGTTTTATTATTATTCCTGCAGCATTATCAGTGTGCTAGCTACCTTGCAGAAAGGTATGAAGATGATGTTCTTATCCAAAAGAACTGTACCTTAGAGGGAACAGAAATGAATGTGACCAAAAAGGAAATGGATGGAACAATGATGTTTGCCTTGTACCTTGTTAGTCCTGTGGCCTTTGTTTGAATGAAATAACACACAACAGTAGTTGCTCAGACAAATATGAATTTTCACTCTTTTTAGAAAGCCTAGCTCCTTAATAATATCTTATTTAAGTGGGACATTGGTATGGAGATGGAGTCTTAGCTTGGATCCACAGTTTACTCATAGATACACAGGTATTTCAACTATTAGTGACTTGTAGATTCAATAGCGGTTTAAGAAATAGTCAATATTTATCACAGATGCCACTAAAAATGAACATGAACCATCAGCTACAACCAAAAGTGAACAAGTAATGGTAGAAGTATTTACAGATGGTATTTCTGAAACAAAAAATCATATGAACTTTGACAGAATTTATAATCCACTTTATTTGCTGTCCTCTACATTCATACAAGTAGAGTTTTATTCATATTGGTATTGTCAGTTCTCACACTAATAACTACTTGTATCAGAAATCCATTCGAAAAGTGCTCATATGACAATTTTAAAAGCTCATTGTTAGTTTGAGAAGCATCCAATCAGAGAACAGAAGTAAATAATAAACTATGAAGCATAAGTATTCAAAGTAGCAATCACTGTTAGCAGTTCTCGGGGAATCAATTGCCTGTATTTAGTTAATGTTTCTTTACTCTTTGGTTCTGTTCTTGACAGCACATGCTTTCTGGCAGCCTGATTGCCCATATCCTTTAAATCAGTGGGAACAAACTTTTTTGCCACAGTATGCCACAAATTAGACCTGCAACCTCACAGAATGCCAATCCTTTCCCCCTTCCCTATCTGCTGCTCTGCTTTCTGCTCTCTTCCCTGTTGGCTAATTTGCTGCTCTTCTTCCTGCCCTGTGCTCCCTGCTTGATCTGCTGCTCTACCTTGTGCTTCCTGCCCTATGTATCACTGTGCTGCCTATCTGTCCTGGATCTGTCATGTGCCACACATAAAGGCTGTTCATGTCCTTGGGGCACTCATGTCACAGGGTTGCCACCTCTGCTGTAAACAAATGACACCCTACTTAATGAAACTTCATCTCCCATTAGTAGCTATTATAATAGTAGCTAATCAAGTCAATATACTGAACCCTGTCATATCAAAGGAGTAAAAACTGTCTCTGGCTGTCACTGATATCAGGTGACTGAGAAGCCAAGAGATAATATTCAATGTCTGTAAAGAAACTTCACAGAGAACTGGAGGGCTTACAGATTTTCTTGGGAGAAGAGAGTACTGAAGAGAAACCAAATAGAGGGAACAGTAATATTATGTAGTGCCATTCAAAAAAAGAATGTAGTAATACTCTGAATCATGCAAGAATGTCACTAGGTAGAAACTACACTTTCTTTACAAGGAACCAACAGCAAGGTGAAACCATTAACTTTTATGTGACAGACCTATGTATTAAGGTGTGAATTCAAACAGCTAAAAGTGGAGTTCTTTAAATATATTTGCTGAAGGGAGAGTGAGATAGGAATAGCTTTGCACTTTTGCACCAAATCAGACCTGCTGTCATATGTGACTTGTATCCACACGGAAAAGTGTTTCATTTTCAAAGCCAGCTAGACATGACTTTTGTCATTGTTTTTAAATATGATGTTGTATCCAAGTCCTCTGAACCTTTACAAAAGTTTACCTTGTTAGCTTTAAATAAAATGATGGCAGAATTAGTTCACATGTTTCTTCTTTTCCCATCTGGCCAGAGCCAATGTCTACTTTATTTCTCAGTTATAACAAGATATTAGCCCCGACACAGCATACAGCATATCAGACTAAATGCACCTGACCATGTCTGGTTTTGGTAGCTAAACAGTCCCAAGCCTGGCTAGTGCTTGGATCGGAAATCACCTGGGAATCTTGTGAGCTGTAAGCAATCCTCAGGTTTAGCAGGATGGACTGGATGACCTCCTGACTTTCCCATGATTCTTTGCATCAAAGCATCACATCATGGATTTTTGAAGAACTGAAAGGAATGGAAGTAATTAATGATAATCTACTTGTTTAGGACAAAAGAACTAATGCCACAAGAAGAGACTGTAATATACTCTGTCACATGACAAAGACGAGAACCTTAATGTGAGTAAAGTCAAATACCAAGTCAACTGATCAAAATCATCATGTAGGACACAGAAATCAAGGTCCACTCAAGAAAATTCAGACTCTTGTACAATCAGAAACCCTTACTGTTACAGGAAGTAAGAGTTAAACAGGTTAAGACATCTAACCAAACGTACACCTTAACTGCCTCAGTGAAGTACTGCAGTTAGGGTATGGATAAATGAACAAATTACAGTGAATTACAAGGAGGGAGGGAATTACTATTAAGCAGAAGATAGATAGTAATTATCCATTTCCCCATAGTTACCTGGTGGTGAGTAAAAACTGAACTGGGGCAGTTTAATATTAATAAAACAAGGCAAAATCATCCCACTTTAATGTGAGGTAAGAGATGGCACACAAGCAGTTACCATGAGTCTGTTGTTCCATGATGTCCCATTTTAACACTGTGAGTTGCTCACTTACCTTTTCCCTTAGTGTCTTGCTGAAGACAGTGCAGGAAAACATTTGAATGCAGGACCCCTGGCATGGCTTTACGAGCACTTGTGGGCTCGGTCTTTGGGCCCACCCTGTTCAACATCTTCATCAGCGACTTGGACGAGGGGGTGAAAAGCACCATTGTTCAAATTCATGGATGACACTAAGATGTGGGAAGAAGTGGGCATGCTAGAGGAGAGGGACAGGCTGCAACTAGATCTGGACA
Organism: Crocodylus siamensis; assembly: GCF_052110815.1. Taxonomy (NCBI): domain Eukaryota; kingdom Metazoa; phylum Chordata; order Crocodylia; family Crocodylidae; genus Crocodylus; species Crocodylus siamensis. The sequence continues at coordinate 164,485,474 of NC_143399.1, read as the reverse complement.
GGTTACAGGGGTGGGCACATGAGAACAGGATGGGTTTCAGTACTGATAAGTGCAAGTTACTGCACCTGGGGAGGAAGAACCAGCAGCAGGAACAGGCTGGGGAACTCTCTTCTGATCAGTACAGAGGCAGAAAAGGATCTTGGAGTCATTACTGATTCCAAGATGAACATGGGTCGCCAATGTGAGAAGGGCTAACTGCACCTTGTCATGCATCCACAGATGCATCACGAGCATGTCCAAGGAGGTGATCCTCCCCCTCTATGCAACACTGGTCAGGCCACAGCTGGAGTACTGCATCCAGTTCTGGGTGCTGCACTTCAGGAGGGATGTGGACAACATGGAGAGGGTCCAGAGAAGGGCCACTCGCATGATTAGGGGGCAGCAAGGCAGGTCCTACAAGGACAGGCTACGGGACCTGAACCCGTTCAGCCTCCACAAGAGAAGGCTGAGAGGGGTCTGGTGGCCATCTACAAATTGGCCAAGGGGGACCAGCAGGCAATGGGAGAGTCCTTGTTCCCTACCGGAATAACAAGGAATAATGGCCATAAGTTGATTGAGAGTAGATTTAGACTAGACATCAGGAGGTGCTTCCAGGAGCTGGAACCAGTTTCCAAGAGAAGTGGTGCACACTCCTATCCTGGGGGTCTTTAAAAGGAGGTTGGATAATCACCTTGCTGGGGTCGTTTGTCCCCAGCATCCTTTCCTGCCCATGGCAGGGGGTCGGACTTGATCTGCTCAGGTCCCTTCCGACCCTATCAACTATGAAACTATCTCTTTACCAGACCTCAGAATGGATGCAGGGCCATAGCTCTGGTGCATCATTGAGTGTGTGTCAATAAGAATGTCTCCTCAAGTTTTTTCTCATGCACCCAGTGTACATGCACCCCTAAAGTGGCTACACTGTATACATTTTAGATGTAGTGCACACAGAGCAGGTATGCTACATTTTACAGGAATGTACCTTAGCTCAGTTCTTTGGTGGTGCTAACACTCCCTAAGAGCAAAATCATATGCGACAATGCAAAAGCAAAGTTATTTTGTGAACAAGTACCTCTATTTATATTAAAATAGAGTTATAGTGTTACTCACTTTAACTCAGTAAGATACAATACAGGAAGCTAGTATTAGTGGTATTGCTGACCTCATGAGATTAAGCTGATCTCATAAGATTAAGCTACTAGAGTCATATGAACCCCTCTCTCCGTGCCACATTTCCACTTTTTGTTTCCTAAAAAAACCTAACCCGTGGTTCTGTACTAAAAATCTTAGCACAAAAACATCATTCCAAGTCTTTTTAAGGCTTATATACTGTACTATCATGTGACTTTTCAAAATTGTGTGTCATTGCAGCAGCTGTGAATGTCTGAAATGAAAAACCTCTGCCTTATGCAACGAGAATATAAACTGTGCCAGCATTTGTATGATTTCCTGTGCTTTCAGTATTAGCTATTCAGGGCTGATTCTCCACTCATATACACCGCAGTACACTATAAGATTCCTGTTCCAGCACTCACTGGGGTCTATCTAATTCTAAATTTTATCTTCAAAAGTAGCAAGCACCAGATACAAAATACCTGGCACTGGAATAAATGAAGCAAAATGTAGAATTTCTGCCCAGGAGATTTACAACATTTAATATGTGTTTTCCATGCAAATTAGGATGAAAAGTTGAAATTCTGGAATTATACACATAATTGTCAAATCAATAAATAAATATTTGGAAATATAAATGCTTCCCTTTGACAGTTATGGTCAAAATCAAATAAATGACATACCAAAATTTTAAATGTTTAATTTCTGTTAATAAGCTGTTCCAAAACCTTTCTTTTCAAGTCAGGTGAAAATTGATGTGCATTTTCATATAGTGGCATGCCATCTCATGAGCTTTGTAGCTTGTGAGCTCGATGTCTCCATTTTGCCTCTGGGTTAGACTTCCCAATTAGACCACATCTCCCATTATGTACCAGGAGTGAAGTGATTCACATGATGCATGATGCACCCCAGTCTGCATTTCATTATGGAAGATGCAGTTCCCCAAAGAGCTGGTTTCACAGAGGACAGCATGGGACTGAAGTAGAAGTTAATGTTTTGTTGAACTAATTAGAAACAAAATATTTCCAATCTGTTAAAAAATAAAACTTAAATCAAATATTCTTAATCAGGTCAAAGTAGCCTGAAATGGAATATTTTCCTACTCTAAATAAATACATAAAAAGCATAATAGTAAATAATAATGGACAAAAACAAAATTTCCCCACCAGAAATACTGATTTTTGTAGAAACTATTTTGTGTCAAAAATATTTTAATAGAAAATTCCCAGCCACCTTCTCTAAACATAAAGAAATTTTCTTCCTATTTCTCACAAAAGAGTTATAATATCAAAAATTTGTCACAGAAAGATGGAGGACTGGATTTACCCAAAAAATTATCAATCAAATCCAAATCATTCACATAGGTCTTAGGCAGAATCTAGGTGATGCTGTCACAAAAAGTGATACAGATCAACATTACGTTAGGAGCTGCAGAACCATTTGGATACCTAGAATCACTAGGCACCTTCATTTTGACCTGACATTTTTTTTAGTCACCTAGACTTTTATGCATGTTCAGTAGCCATCAAGATCAAGCAATTAAGGATGGGATTGGATTTCCCTTTGTGTACCTAAATGACAGTTTATCTAGGCTCTTACCTGGGAATTTTTTGCCCCTGCCTCTGCACTGGATATGTAAGTGTGCTTGAGCAGACTGAGCATGCTCAGTAGGCTATGTATTAGCTGTCATGTATGTGCAGATCTGAGCATGAGTCTGGGAAAAAGGAAGGGCAGGAGTAGGAACAACTACTGCCTTCCCGTGTTTTACCCCTAATAGCTGAGTGGTTAGGGCACTTGCTCAGGGAGGTCCCCCTCACTAGCTAGCTCCCCCAATGAACTTCCCAGTACAGTACTCTAACCACCAAATGACAGATCAGGCATTACGGAGTCCCTTTCCAGGGCTCCTTTAGAAGCTGAGTCAATATCCCTTACATACAATATTCACTGGATAAAATCAGTGAAGGACAGTTCAGTTTGGCAGCAGAGATCAGAGTTAGAACCTAGGTCTTGTGCACTTCCAGAGCATCCATCTCATCGAGTTTCATGCCCTCTAGCTTTCTTACTTCCTTTTGGCTTAACATATCTCCCTCTCTTGGCTATCCAAGAGGCCAACTGCAAAAAAAATTATAGGGGGGAGGCCTAACTTATATGTTTATGCTGGGAAATTAGAGAGATACTGGTGGAAAATCCAACTTGGTGGGAGAGTGACTTAGAATCCTGATCTCCACAGTCCTCAGCAAGTGCCCCTAAACATTCAGACATTGGGGAGGATATTTTAGCTGCCTCCATTGGCTTACACCCATTAGTCATGCCTTTCTGGCCAGTTATATTTCTGTGACTTAAACTCACAAGTCCAGAATAGGTGTCCTATAAATAGCTGCATATCTATCCAGTGAGTACATGGCCTACTGCACACGCACAGTTGACACTGCAGGTGTAACAGAATCACAACCTGCATGCAAATGCCAAAAACACCACTTGTGCAGCTATAAAGCTGTCATTTAGGTACATACAGGGAAGCAGATTTCTATCCTAAGCTCTATGATGATCCAGAGTGGTGCTAGAAGACACCTGAATTTTTCCTAAATCCCTGACCATCCATACATCACAATAATTTCTGATGGATATCAATGGCATTTGTTCAGTATAAAGTGCAGCACTCACAGTCACTCTTAAACATAGCTGGTGACGGTGTCAGTTTGCAGTTTTTGCATAATAGCCTAGAATTTAGAGCAGTTACCCAGGAAGTCTAGATTTTTTCCAGCCAAAACGCACTCAAACCCACACCTCCTGTTTCCCATGTGAGAGCAGGGCCCTGAGCTACAGGCTATAAGCTAGACAAGGAAATGATGCTACCCACCTTACTGTTGAAGCTGGACTACTGGAAATCCAAGAGTGGAAGATTCATATATCAGAGGGATGTTACCTGGGTTCAGTCCATATTGCCAGCTTTATTTTCTGATTTTTAACCAATAGCTGTCATATAAAATGCATAAAAGATACTGGACACCAGGGAACAGATTCCAGGACTCCCTTGGAAGTGCAGCATACAGGTTTGAGGCCTTCTAAGCTGAGGAAGCTTTAGAACTCAGATATCCTAATTCTTGGGGAAATATTCCAAGTATTAGGCTAATGTGAATTCTTAGATGTCTAACACTCTTAGTTTGGGTTATCCTCTAAAGGCAATGGACCTAATTTTTAGCCTTTGCAATGTCTAAAAGGAAGGTACCTATGAGAATCATTTGGATTTGTCCCTGTATGCCTGAAAAGTCTAACTTTTATAGACTTATTTATGGCCATTTTGGATTCTACTGTTCATTCCATTGTGCAGCAAAGGCTTCAAAATTCACTTTATAGAGTGGAATCTGGAGCACTCTTGTTAGATACATTGGCATCTTGGACAGTACAGGAGAGAACTCTGTATCCCAGAAGAGGATCTAAAATAGCTACCAGAGTGAATCAGTAGGAAACTGATCTGACTATATCTATAATGTTATTTTTCTCCGAGGCTTAGATGACTCCGTCCTCTTGGGATCCTCATCCCGGAATTCTTTTTTGAAACTTGTTAACAACTATAACCCTTCTTCCAAAGGGCCAAATTGACCTCACTCTTTAATAATTTTGTAGAAGTGACACTATCCATTTTTATATAATTTCCTTCTTGTTAGAGCACAAACCAAAAAGTAGGAAACCAAGTTGAATAACTTGTGGCTAAGAGGATTCAAACCCGCATTGAAGGGAAAGGGTCCTCTACAGTTCAGATGATGAGCTTTTATAGGTATAGCCATCTTATAATGTTCCTGTTGGAATTATACCAGTGCGCAGCAAATAATTCAAAATTCATTGCATCAGAAAGGGAAGCACAAGTGAAGGTATGAGGTATCATCTGCCCCTACCTCTGCCTTGCTTATCCCACATCCACTTTTCTTAGAGGCAGGGTATGTGGGATATGTGAATCTTTTCAGGCAAAGGGGTGAACTGAGAGGTTTACTAAAAATGCTCTCGTCAATAGGTTTTATATAACACATGGGCAGCACCTCTGCTGAGTTAAAAAAAAATGGTCACAACTGCCTTTTTTAGGGACCTTTATTCTGGTAGGGAATGCTAGGCATGCTCTGGGAATGCCTATAGGATAGGATCTCTCATAGTAATTTAGCAGTAGACTGCCTCATCTCTGGATCTCTCCATGCTTTCATGGATTTATGTGCCAAGCTACTCAGACTGGGGCAATTCTGGAAATGCCCTGAGGCATAATTATCATCATATAGGGAATCTGTAAGGCACTTATGGAGTTTAAGTGTATCCAGGTTTAGGCAGCAGGATGGGAACAAATTCAAGGCAAACCTCCAATAATTAATTTTATACCTGGAAAATTACAACAAATTTATAAATTTTCCATATATAAAATCTAATTGGGGGAGTTCATCTAATCACGTAAATATGGTGGGTTGAATAGTAAGATAACAAGAAAGGAAAATACTGCTGATATCCTCATATCTATTAGCTGGGTAGGATAAAGGTTATGTAGTAAGGCCTAGAGGTATCAAGCATTTAAACTTACTAAAGGCTATCAATAATCTATAATAAGATCTTATGTTTACTTGAATCTTTCCTTGTTCAGGGAGAATGGGTGTCAGCAATTTCACTTCATTATACTAAGGATATGGGAGTAGCTGTTCTGGAACTGCTGTGGCTTCAGGATCAGTAACAAAGGGAAGCCCAGGAAGGCATTAAATACAATAAGATAGCTTACAGAGGATAAAACTTGAAAATACTTAGTACTGATTAGCCCGAGTACAGTCTGGGTCTGAATCCAGTTTTCAAATACCCAGAGATCTGGAATATTCAGATTTATATTTCTGATTTCATGTATTATAAAGACAGAGGTCAAGGTTGAAAACTGGATCCAAATCTTGTTTTGTATTTACAGATATTGGATCCAGGATTTTAGATCCATTATCAATTTGTAGTGCTATTTAAAATAATATTTTTTTCTTTCCTCTCTAAGTGGCATTCTCTATAGCTAACAAGAAGAGAAATAAATCTAATATAAAACACTGAATCCCAAAATGCTACTTTAAAATAATGTAAAACAGAAACTCAAATTGTATTAGGCAGTCTTTGGTTATTGTAATGTCTGACATAGTTTGCTGTTTGTCTCCAAATAATTCTGCTTTGTCTAAATGACTTGCAGAAATTCTCACATAGAGACAAACTAAAATCACTGCCAGAGTGTCAAAACTGATATAATAGAGGAAATATTTAATTACAATTCAGTTACTATACAACACATAACTTGAAAAATCTTTTCTAGTTAGAAGCCCCACAAATCCTAGTTGTTGCCAGTAGCACCAGACTGCTCAAGCATTCATGTGGTTGTAAGGAACATATTAGAGCTCTCAAAATAAGTGCTTCTACCTTGTGTGCATGATCCTCCATTATATTAAGATTAGAACTGTATATTGTTGCTGTACATGGGTAACTTAAAATAATAGAAACTTTCTCTAAAGACAGGCATACAAGGCGAATTTCCCTGTTCTTACCGATTTAAACCAAAAAGCACTAAATTTTTAACATAAAACCCAAGCAAAGTATCAGTAACCTAAACCCATTATCAGAAGGAATAGTAATCATTGTCAAGAACTGAAACCTAACTGATAACCTCTGAAGACCCTCCTAGTTAAACCATGAATGTGGAATCATATAATAAATTCTTCACTTACTTGGAGTGGGGTGGGTCTTCATGGTCAATCCCTTTCATTAACACATGACCAATCAAATTCTAAATAGATGCATTGCATTAATATTTACATATCTGTGATTGTAAGCCTGGGGAGGATTGAAGGAAATAATGGACCCGAGTTGCTGTGGGAACTGAACAACTAACAAGAGCTCAGAGATCCCGGGGTCCAGCCTATATGTTTCCTCCTAAGTATGAGTATGTTGTTACATTTCCATTGCCTGACCTGAATGCTAGTTAAACTTATCTTCTGCTTTCTAATAAAGTGATTCTTTTGAGAAGAGACAGGCATATTTAATCTTTATTTCAGGGCTCCATCTGACAAAGTAAGATCTCTTTGTCCTTAATGTGGGGATTGAAGGCTTCCCTGCAGTGGCTTTGACCAAGCAACTACATTTGGGCTGGAGAGGCCCTGAAGAGTATAATACTCTTGCATTTTAAAGAAATGTTTAGTGAGTAAGGTTAACACTTATGAGTTAAACCATGTTTTTATTTGAACATTGTTTTCAATCTTTTCAGGTTTTCCTGGGGAGGAGAACAACAGGGGAAGAGAGACAGGCCGGAGGCCAGGAAAAGGACCTCACCATGGCCGTCCCTCGGAGAGTCCCTTCCAGAGCCCTACAGAGGTGGCAGCTAGAGACTGTATAGAAGTGGAACAGAGTATCCTTTGGTCCTCTTTTTACTAGTGGAGCCCTGCCTGGGCAGGCACAAAAGAGGATCTGCCTGTCAGGAGACTCCAAGCTTGGGCAGACCCTCCTGCAAGCCCATGTGGCTGGGTGAGCACAGAAGGGGAAGGGGGATGTAGGACCAGGGGGAGACTGCTGGAGACTGCCCTGGTTTTCCCCATGAGTGAGAAGGCACCATGGAGGGGCAGGCTCAGGTTGCTGGGGAGAGCACAGGGCTAGAGGGGGCAGGGGACTGCTCCAGCCATTGGAAGCTCTGGGGACAGGCAGGGCCCAGAGAGGGGCTGTAGGCACCGGGTGCTGTGAGGCTGTGCTGGGCAGAGGAAGTGCTACAACCTGCAGCCCAGACACTGCTCCCTGCTGTGCCATGGCGTCTGAGCAGGAATAAACTGTCTTGCAGGGAACGCAGGGGAGGAGCCACAGCCTGGTGCACTGAGACCCCTGGAGCTCCTGCAAGGGACACAGAAGCAGTCCCGCTCCCTGAGAAACCAAGCCCTGGGGCAGTGTACACAGGGTCCTCATAGTTACCCTGCAGCATATCATATAAGTTATAGACTGAGTGTATAAATAAGTGCTTGATGGTTTATTAGTTGGTGTATCAATGTATTTATTTATTGGTTCCTTATGTAGAGTGGGTAATTTGTATGTGTAAGGTGTATCCAAGAAGCATTAACCCTTAAGCCACCATTGCCAGGCTATGTTGTATAATATTATTTCTTTTATTGTATTAGTTGTATGTTATCTTGTAAATAATTAAATATATAAGTAGTTTTATAAGAGTTTGCAAGGTTGTTTTGATTGTCAGGGGAGGCGCTCTGTTTGGGGACCCTGCAGCAACTGCCCAAGGAGGTGCTACTGGCTACCAGGTACCCCGGGATCCCACCATTCAGGTGAGGGCTCAGGTAGCATTGCACCCAGGGTTACGCTCGTCACATTACAGTTTGGTACTATGGGGAGGGCATTTTCTTTCCATTAACTTATTTTATACCATCAACCCCAGGACAGGGTGTTCTGTTAGTTTATAATAAAAGGATGCTGGCATTTTGGGAATTGTATTGTTGTTCTTGTTTTTCTATAACTATTTGAGCTATAGCTAGCACACAGACATATTTATTAATTAGTATTATTCAGTTTTATGGAACCATTTTCAATTATATAAAAATACATAATGAAATTACCTTAATACAAATGCAGACTAATAAAACAGAAGATAATCTTATTACAAATTATAAATATAGTCCTAGGAAGAGCAGAGATTACTGTTTTGGGAAGATTGTATTATATGTCTTATGCTGTCCTCTACAGTTTCTCAGCAAATAATTCTTGAGTCAGTGTAAAAGGCACATTTTAAAAATACAAAGTGTGGTGAAAAACCTTGTAGTCAATTTACATTGTCCTTGGATGTCTCTTATTGACTAACTACTTCAACCCCACCTCATAAGGACAGGGAGGATGCTGAGGAATTGACAATGATTTTCCTGACACCCAAAACTGAGAGGAAACTGGCCAAGATTAATGTTACCTACTCCCCCTTTCCCATCATACACACAATTTATATTTACAAACAGGTTATGTATTAAGGTAGTTCACAGATGCTTAGGGCCTTGTTACATATTCATTTTACATGGCTTCTGGAGGTCTTAACCCCTGGATTTTCCACACATTAACACCTGAAACTAGTTTTAAGCATACTTTAGATGGCTTAAAGTTATACCATTGCAGGGCAGATTTATCCATCTTGTGTTTCATTAATATGTAGCCACTCCCCCACAGATGAGCCACCCAAGTTTCAGCCCTACAACATCCCAAGCTGCAGTGTCCCTTTCCCTGCCATCTTGTTCTGTGTAGACAAACTTTCCACGCCCTGAACTCTACTGCCTAGGGGCCTGTCCTGGCACAAAGCCAACTCTGCTCCTGCCCGGAGAGGGTGTGACCTTCCCACCCCAAGGGGTGCAACCTCATGCAAACAGCCTGCAGAGCACATGCCAGCTAACCAGGTTGCAGGTCACAGATGGGAATGGGTATAAGAAGTGAGAAGGGAGGAAAAGGTAAGGGGCCAGATTGGGTACCTATAGGCAGGGGTTTTCTTTCTGGGACAGGAGCCGTAGCTCCCTCCAAAAACAACTTCCCTTACAGATCCCGTCTCCCAGGCAACATGACCAGCATCTCCCATACCCCAGTCCCAAATCCCAATTTATTAAAATGTGAAACTTCCTTTAATTTACTTCCTCTTTCTTTTTAATTTTTTTGTATTTCTTTTTATTTTATCCTTCAGCAGTTGACTCCCTTCATTTTCCTACCCTCATTTCCTTTTCACCTCCCATTTCATTACCCACTGACTCTCCACCTTCCAGCTTTATGTTCCTGCCCTCCCAACCCATTTTCCACCCCCTCAATTCTAGAATAGGGATAGAACCAGCCCTTTAGTGGCATCTCATAGCTGTAGCTCCTAGTTGGTCCCCTGCTCAGTAGTCCTACAGTTGCAAGTCACAGATGTGCAGGCCAAAGAAGGTTTTTAGCCTTAAATGCGACTGCTCCAAAGCTGAGCTAGCACTAAGGGCCTTGTTACACTTTAAACTGTGAGCTGCACAAATGTTGATCAGTGTTAGTGCTAGTTCAAGCGTGGAGCAGTCACATACTCAGGTGAGCAGGGGCCTGGAGGGCTGAATGGTAAGAATCCCCTTCCTCCCATTCTGGACTATTCACCTTGCCTCCTGCCCCCTGGGGCTCCCCCACTCCCTCCCCTCCACCTTACTTGTAGCTGCCCCTGCTGTCTGTCTCAGAGGAGCAGGTAGGGAAGGGTTAACCTGCCTGCCTAGTTCCTGCTGATAGGATGCCAGCTGTTCTCTGTACTGCACCAGTGCAGAGAGCAGCAGGGGCATCCAGGTAGGGAGGTTAACCCTTCTTTGCCTGCTCCCTTTTGGGACAAACAGTGTTGGCAGCCACAATTAAGTGGGAGGTGGGGGCAGTGAACAGGGATCTGGCGTGCCAAGGGGGGCAGACGCTATGGCAGTGGGCCTGATCTGGGACAGTGGAGGAGGGTGGGTGGGTGGAGTGTTTACATTAAGTTGTAGCCAAGGCTATACCTTAGTGTAACATGAGCTAGGTCACATGGATCAGAGATAATCCTGCCCTGGAATGGCATAATTTTGACCCACCTAATGGGTGCTTACAGCCTGCTTCAGGGGTTAATGTGTGGACAGTTCATGTGTTAAGAGCTCCAGGAGTCACCCAAAATTCCTGGACCTAACGCTGATCAACATTTGAACAGTTCAATGTGGAACATGTAACAAGGCTGTTACATTTAAATATACTCTATTTCTGTAAACAGAAGACGCATCTACATGAGACGCTAACTGCTCAGTAGCCGAATAATACTGTGTAGTAGCACATCACTGAACCAACAGTGCTAATACACTACTGCATGGTATTATTAGGCTACTGTGCAGTACTGTCACTAAAAAGATGCTGGCTGGTGCTACTGCACAGTAAGTCCAGTTACTGTACATTTATTTAGTACTTGTTTATACAACTACTAAATAAATGTGCAGCAACTGCTGTGCGGTAGCGTCTCATGTAGATACATCCAGAGTACAAAAATATCCAGTGGTTTTGTAGGAAAGACATGATTTAGCAAAAAGCTCTCTCTCTCTCAATCTGATAAACATTCATATTCAGAGTTATAGGAATACCTGGTGTTCATATATATCTGAAATTGAAGAGGATGTACATTCTGCAGAACTGAAGCCATGACAATCCATAATGAACTAAAGCTATTGATGTGTACACTACTGTCCCTTATTCCCTTTCAAGTTCCTAAGTTTGACACAGAAACACGAGATCAGAATTATATAGACTTAACATCAGACACATTACCTTACTTTCAGTGTAGACGATGTTTTTACCCTATTCAATCTGAAAGAGATAAGAAAACTACATTGTACCAAAATATAGTAGAATTCTGATGACAATTTCTTTAAAATACTCATTTAGTGGTTAACAGGCAGGAAAGCATAATCTTTCAAAGGCCAGGTAGCCCGGATAAAAGCAAATATTCTCTTGCAACATTAAGAAGGGATAATAATACTGGAAGAATCAGCACAGTGTAGCATAGATTGTTATTATCCTGATCCCTCAACTGCCTATAAGCATCTGTATTTGTACTAGTTCCATTGGGTTGAGCTACTAACCTGTGGGCTGGCTCAGATGTGTAAAGCTACTTATACACTTAAGGGTTTGCAGAAGTAGTTTCCCAAAATATTGGGTCTGGAGAGAGAAAAATGTGTATTTAAGGCCATATAGCTTGAGAAATGTTTAAGATGACCATTCGTGTTATGTTTCAACATTACAAACATTACAGTTTCTAAACATTTTTTTAAAGAGTTTATGGTGCCAGGTATAAAAATAAAATGTTTTGAGTGTGGCACAGGCCTCAGTGGTACTATGCATCCTACAGATAAGTAATAAAATGAAATGTATATAGAAGGTATAACTTAGTCCTCTGAATAATATCAGTTTAGAAATTCTGGCTTATTGTTGTAACTAAAGGCTATGTTATCTCCCTGTATATTAAAAGGTCATAAAATGCTGTTGATGAAGCTCATGTTTTCTTTCCTTACTTGAAAGTAGTTATGAAAGCAATATGCACACAGATTTTTAATATAAAATACCCTTTTCATTTTTGAACTAACACCATATGGAATGTATGGCTATTTACTTGATAGTTGAAGATGAAAATGAATAAGAACAGATCTTGCTTTTATTTAGCTTATCTATAGCATAGCATGAGGCAGCCAAAGAGGCATTTAAACAGATTACAGTTAATACAGGAGTACATATGCTTAATTTCCTTTACTACAGCATACTAGATCAAGGTTCATTCTGTGATCCTTCCAATGTGTGCAACATGACAACAATAAGTATGCACATAGGTAGGAATAAATAACACATCTAATTCAAAAAGAAATACAGTACTGTACACAGAGCTTTTTCATCATCTGAAATGAAAGGATACAGGCATTATAACCTGGTAAATGTTGAAATCTGAAGATATTATAAATAGCAAAGATGTTTTTAATTGCTCAGATCTTGGCCAAATACTAAATTGAGCCTGACTGATCTATTCTATTCTTTTTAAGGCATATTTATGAGAATGCAGGCAATTAAATGATCAAAGGAAGAAAAACTGATGAAGAGATCTTTTCTAGTCAGGTATTAAATGTCTAGGATGACCTTTACTTTCAAAACATTGAAGTTTTATGATATTAAAAAGATGTCATGCCAACCAAAGAGAATGTGCCTTTTTCAAGCAGAAAAGCTGTCAAGATTATTTTTTCAATCAAATAGCTTTTTCTTAAAGAAGCTCTTTATCTAATTTCTTGTTGAAGTGTCTAGAACATTTACTGGATATATCATCAACGACCATAAAGAAACTGAACTCCCTTCAAATTTAGGGTCAGAGTCATTTATGACAATTATGTATGGACTAAGGAGATGGTTAAACATCTGGAATCAAGATTAGGTTTGAGCCTTAGGTTCAATTTGGGTCTGATGTAGGACAAAAGCATGCAAAGATCTCAAGGCACTGTGCATTAAGAGTAGTAAATTTATCTTTACAGTCCTCCTTACTAAATAATTCATTTTATATTTTTCCATTGTAGAGGTGGACAAAAGGCATAGGATTTAGAAGTATCTGGTCCAAAGTTATATCCTAAATTACTTACCAAGGCACTGGTAGGTAGAGCACTAGAGTCATGTGCTCTGATGGATATATTTTGATTAGTAGAGTCTTTTCTTTACAATTTTGTATCAGCTGTGCTCTCTGAATGTATTTTAACTTCCTTCAAGTCAGTAGTTTAATACAGAGGATTCATAAAATTACAGATGCATAGATCATCCAACTACATCCAACTATCAGGTATGTATTATAATGCTCTTAGTAAAGTCAATAACTTTCTTCACTGATTCTTCTTTAGTAGACAGTGTATTTAGCATATGTTTTTAGTAGATAATTCTGCTCTAGTAGTGATGTATCTAGTAGATGTATCTAGTAGATACATTAAATTAATACTTAAAAATAAATATAATCTCCAAATTTGTTCAGTATCTACATGAGAGCTCTTGGGAAGACTGAAACAGCCTGGACTAAAATACAAGCAATGTGCAGATGACATCCAATTCTATCTTATCTTTATATTAGATATACAAAGCACCAGCTACTCAATGGCTTGATAAAAATCCGCAGGTGTATGGGAGCCAGCAGATTGAAACTGTATCTTGACAAGCCTGAGGTGAAAGGAAAGGAAATAATTTTGGAAAACTCATGATTTTTACTAATCCTACCTTTCATTAAGGGTTGCTTCAGTGTTTGCTTGGATGCCTCATTGGTTATCCAAATTACCGTAAAATATTCCCTTCTCCATGCATAGTAAGAAGGCTGCCCTGCTTTTTGTCAGGCTGAGCATTAACCAGCTTGATCTATGCACCTGCAATTTATGAATTCTCTGTATTAAACTACTGACTTGAAGGAAGTTAAAATACATTCAGAGAGCACAGCCGATACAAAATTATAAAGAAAGGACTCTACTAATCAAAATATATCCATCAGAGCACGTGACTCTAGTGCTCTACCTTCTTTGCTGTCTGGTCATGGCATACTAAATCAGAATTTAGGATTTGTTATTTCTTTTAAGCTGTGCCTGGGATTCACCAGATTGCTGGGTATCTGGCTTACCAAGGGCCAGAACATTCATGATTACAGTTGAGCCAAGTTCTAGTGATTGGAAATTCACATAAAATGTGGTTTTTGTCATCTCAAAACTATTTGTAAATTTAATTTGGATTTGGGAAGTAATTTTGGACAGATTTGGGAGGAGAGGGGTTGTACAGGAAGTTGGGAACTGATTCATAATATCTTCAGCAGAAGGTATGGTTGATTCCCTATTTACCCAATGGGTCAACGCAGCTACAGTCAGGATACATACAATTTTAAACTACACCTTTACCTAAGGGGATTCAATTTCACTTCTCCTAAAACTGCATTCTCAGTAGAAGGTGATAGGGACTATTCTGGGGTTAGGGACAGATACTCATTGTTTTCTTGATGATGCTGATTTTTTGTCTTTATTCATTTACTATAGGGAAGACTGACACAGAGGTATTCCATCTCTTAGATAAGTAGCCTAACAGGTAGTAGTGTAATGAGTGACAGAAAATCAGGACACCAGCCCTGAGTACTTATTTAGGCTCATAGGCTGCTACTACCACTTCCAGGTCAGGTGTAGCATCCTCAACACCTGGCCTGGTCTCTGCCACCACTGCTGCCTAGGGCACAGACCCTGGCTATTATGACTTTTCCACCAGGCCAAATAATGTCATGTATTGGACTATGGCTGTACAAAGAAAGCTAGCTTGGGTCCTAGTAGCACTCACGCTGAAGCAGGATGAAACTCAGCACAGGCAACAAGCTTCAGCTGCATACTGCTATGATGGCTATATACCACTGGATCCTCAGTTACTGAGTTTACAGGTTAGCTTGTGTATTCCTATACTGCAATGTAGTCACTACTTTGACTGCAGTGTGGGCATAGGCAAAGGCTTCTATTCTGCTACAGGTACTCTTTACAATGCTGCTGCTGCTGCTTTTTCTCCAATAGCAGTGTTTGAACTGTGTTACCACAGAGCTTGAATATGGGTGGCTGAATTCAGCCCACAGCAGCTATATTTTCAGATGCTGACACCTTGTTTCTGGAGTATTCTTTTTAGAGCAATACAAGATGGAATAACATCAAAAGCATAATGGCTTGTTGAAAATCTTAATACCCACCTTGTTTCTTGTGACATTTTCAAAGGTTTTACAACCCCCTTCTGACCATCACAGTTTAAAAAAGAATGTAAAACTAGACTGGTTTTTTTTTCCCCCTGACAAAACTGAAGCAAAATTTGTAATATTCTCCCTTGTGTTTTTTGAATTCTTTTAAGCATGTGGTAAAGAGCTTAGAGAGTTAAAAAGTATAGTGCTTGCAGGATAAGAAAGATGAACATCATCCTTTTTGAATGTACTTAACTCTGGTATCTTGGAAATTACAGGAAGGGTGGATGCTTATGAAAGCCCTATGAGATGAAAGTCGCTATGTGTGAAACTTGCTAATTCAAGGAATTGTTTAGAAATGTTTGGTATTTTAATTTTATGCTTATAAGTTTCCAAAGCAGACTGTCAGATACAAGATGAAATCCATTACTAAGAAAAATGCAATGGTTGAGTGTTATGAAAGGTTATATATCATACACTTTCTGGAATATAAAAGCATTTCAGTAAAAACGCTCACTTAAAAAAATAGAGCTGTATGAAATTATCTGAAGCAACTGTTGTAAGGCACTGATAATGAAGAGGAGCATAAGCTAAGTGTTTCTGTACTAAGTGTGCATTATTTACATCACTCTAAGGGTAATATTAAAGCTAGATTCTGATCATATTATCTTTATATCTGTGTGTGGGCTCCCCCACCTGGAGTCGTGGCTCCAGTATTCTCCCACTAGACTCTTTTCCTAGAGCAGCTAGGCAGGGAAGGTTAGAAAACAGATGAAGCCTTGGCTCTACCACCTTTAATATAGGCTAGTGTAAATAAGACAGTACAAGAGAGAAGTAGGTTATATTCATCAACAAGAAGAATGCAGGGGGTGGATTTCACGCAGATATTTGCTTCAGTTACAATGTTTTTAGGGACTAGCCGTTGCTTAGGTATGTATAAAAGTATACTCGAGCACTTAGCGGGTAACAGGGGTAGGATTTTAAGCAGCACCTAGGTGCCAGGACTACAAGTCCCATTGACTCTTAATAGAGTCATTTAGACACTTTTGACAATCCTCCCTCCCTGCCCCGCAAGTCTTTATTTGTGTGTCAAATACCAGTGTTTTCTGTGTGTTGTGTTGCTGCTGTATAGATACAGACAGAAAAAAATCCAGCATTCCAGGACTGGGATCAATTTGTGGTGGGCTTTTTTCTTGTTTTCCTAGACACCATCAAAGAGATACTACATCAAGCCAAGTAACCCATGGGAGTCCTTTTAAGCAGTGCAACTCTACAGTACCACCAGTTCAGGGTGGTACCTTGAGAGTCCAGGCCTATTTTTATGAGTGTGTTATTGCATCCCAAAAGCACAATATAGCATGGCCTTCAATCTTGAGTTGTTCCATAACTCCCCTGTTGTGTCCCAAGCTAGTTACCTGGATACCAACTCCTCCTTACTCTTTAAAATATAGTTGCCTTGGGTAAAGCTCTATCTGGCTGATGTGAACTGCTGTGTTAATTCTTACCTGAAATGGCTGTAAAAGAAATAAGAAAGAATGAGAGGGAGTTAATGACTGAGCATTGGTAATGGGCTATGGTCTGAAGCCTTTCCTCAATAGGGGGTCACTTAAAATTCAACCCAGGTTGATAGTCAGTGCAAATATAAACTGTTACCATCTAAAATCGTACCCTTTGTGCAATGAGTCTTGTGTTCTTAACTGACTCAAGCCTGGGAAGCCAAAGAGCACCATTTTTTTCTTATTCCATATCTCATAATGAAAAATGAATTTCAATATGAAAATGAATAAAATAAATTTTTACCTGGCTTTTAGGATGGAATCAACAGCCGTCTTCAATCCTATGTATAAGGTAATATAGACGAATATCGTTTATTATTTCTTCAAACCTAAACTTTAGGTGATGTAATAGACATAATCTGATTTAAGAGAGAGAAAAAAAGCCCATCTGGTATATCACCTGAATGTTAGAGAATTTCTAATTTAATATTCTATAACCTTTACTGCAGTACAAATTCCAAGGAACTTTTAAGAAGAGGTAGGGGGCTCCACTTGTAGGGGTTTTTTTGTATAGGACAGAGATGTTTGGCACAACAGATAAGTGACAGATAGGTTATTCAAATAAAAGTGGGTAATGTCACCAGGAATAAAGAGAAAATTTAACAAAAATAAATGTATCTGATGTCAGTGAGTAGAGGCATTGCTAAAATGCTAAAGAAACGTGGCAAATGCAGCAAAACTATAAAATCAATACATCAAATGGAATAAATACTGGAAATGCTATTGCCGAAGAATTATTAAGCACAAGGTTTTAAAATTTTCAAAGGCATCCTACTGACTTAGCACCTTACATTTCAAGTGGCTCTTATGTTTGGGGCAACTGTGATACAAGGGAGGCCCTAACAGGTATGGAACCAGTTTAGCCATCTACTATGTTCAGTACAGGAGGAATTCAGGTGTGGAAAGGGAGGCATGAGCACATTTTGCTATAGCAAGACTCAGCTAACAGATGGTCCTTTATGAACTGTTTCCAGCTGATGCAAGTTAGAGCAGCCCATAGGCTGACCTAATTTGTACTGGGGCCATGTCTGGGGCAGAGAATCAGGGCACCATAATCAGCTCCCTGATAATAACCTCTTTCTGTTGCCCTCAGCTTTTGCTGAGGCTAGTAAAGAATCTGCCTTACTAACTCTCAACTCCAGTTGTATTTGACTGACACAAATCTGTCAAATCTGGGTTGGAGGGGGTCACTTTGATTGAAAGCCTCTGCACAATCATTTTAATATGCTTGGGGAGAAGAAAAAGAGCAATGTCTTAATCGTGACACAGCTTGAAGAAATCTGCTGGCTGGACTTAAACATGAAGCTGCATTTTTAAAAGTGGTGTTTGTTTGTGAGTTGAAAACAAAGAAGCTGCTTCAGCCATCTGTAATTTCTGATTAAGGTGATACTTTACATGACAGAAAATAAAGTACGCTTGCTAAACTACAGAACTGGCTTGAAAGTGATAATCTTCCAGAAAAAAATAAGCAAGCAAAGCCAAGGATTTTTTTTAGTTTTCCTATATTCATTCTCCATTTTCATTGCCAAGACAAGACATTTGAAGTCTTGAAGGCTGCCTACTTGGTGATATTCAGGAAAACCAAGACAAGTCCATTAAATATGAGAGGACAATAGATATAACTTAAAAACCATTAAGGCTTTCAGTGAATGATTCCTTTTGGGAGAATAGTGGGCTTAGAACAGTGTGTCTTAGTTCTCACTGCAGCAGTCTTAAGGAAATTTTACACCTGGATGCAAAGAAATATAGGAGTTAAATTCTGTTAAGGTTATGTGCACTGTCTTCATGCCTTTAGTGGATTTATCTTAGCTTTCCTTAATGTCATCAAGGAGGCAACAATTAATTTGTCATAACTTTTCTGAGCGAGTCCATATAAGCAAGCCATGAGAGGAATCATTCTAGCATTCTGTAATCACTGAAGTGGTTAAGTGATTATCTAGCCTCCTTTTGAAGACCCCTAGGGTAGGAGCAAGCACTACTTCCCATGGAAATTGGTTCCAGATCCTAGCTGCCCTGACTGTGAAGTAAAGTTTCCTGATGTGTAGCCTGAACCTACTCTCAATCAACTTGTGGCCATTATTCTTAGTTACTCCTGGTAGTGCCTGGGGGAACAGGGACTCTCCCATTCCCTGCAGGTCCCCCCAGGTAAGTTTATAGACAGCCACTAGATCCCCCCTCAGCCTTCTCTTGTGGAGGCTGAACAGGTTCAGGTCCTGCAGCCTCTCCTCATAGGGCCTGCCCTGCTGCCCCCTGATCATGCGAGTGGCCCTCCTCTGGACCCTCTCAATGCTGGCCACATCCCTCCTGAAGTGTGGCACCCAGAACCGGACACAGTACTCCAGCTGCGGCCTGACCAATGTCATATAGAGGGGGAGGATCACCTCCCTGGACCTGCTTGAGATGCATCTGTGGATGCATGACAAGGTGCGGTTGGCCTTCCTGACCATGTCCTCACATTGGCGGTCCACGTTCATCTTGGAATTAATAATGACTCCAAGATCCCCTGCCCATGGCAGGGGGTCAGACTTGATGATCAGCTCAAGTCCCTTCCAAACCTACCAACTATGAAAGTATGAAACTATGAAGTACAATAGAAATGCCCCTTAACCTGTCCATGCCCCTTATGCCAGGGATTGTGATGGTATACTCCCCATGCTGGGGTAAACCTTAGCTAACTAGTTAAGCTTTAGTAATCCCTTTCCATGCCAGAATAGAGCAACAAGCCCACATTGTAGGGGACTCTTGTCCCTTGGAACCCTTCTTGATGTCAGGCTAGGAAAAGAGTGTAAGTGTATTAACACTTCAGTCCAACTGTCCAGCATTTTATTCATATTAACATTCATAGTTTCTCTTTAAAAATAGCTATTTTTATATAAGCATAGTTTTACATTACACATATTTGTGACTAAGGAATCCTTTCTCCATTCTTCATACAGACCCCTGACATTCAAAGATAACTTTCCCCCATTAAACTGAGCAATAAATCTTTAGTTAGGGGTTTCAAAAGTTTTACTTTTGCCTTTAGCACTGGAAGTTATTTATTTATTTTCCCTTGAGTCATCCTCATTGCATGAGTTGCTGGTATAGGGCACAGAAGAAAGTTTACTGGAGAAGAGAGTAGTCAGATTTGAGACCTACTTTTACAGTGCTCTTTCTAGCTTCAAATCTCTGAGATGAACTCAATTCATTAAAAAAGTTATTTTCTTAAGAAGTCTTTTAAAGGGTTGTTTGAACTTGCAGCTCAGGCTCTGTTGGTATTCATACTGTACCTATTCTCCACATTATTTCATGCCAGTCTTTGAAGTTTTCCATATCTCCTGGGTATTCCAGCTAATTCAGTTCATTGTAAAAGAGAACACAGAGAAATACGGTATCATCATATTACTAGTCCAAGGTTTGAAGCGCCACAAGCAATTTAAGAAAAAAAAAAAAAGAGGAAAATTCTTTGATTAAAAATGAAGAAAGGTAAATAAATCAGTCCAGACAATAAGCAGTCCATTGTTCTATTTAACTTGTTACTCCCCACTGCTGTGTCTTGATGTGCACTTTGGGTTATTTCCTTCTCTCTTTCATGGACATTTTCTACCACCTCTGATGATCACTCCAGGTCTATCATTCAAAGTCAGCAGGTCTGAACATTAATCATCTCAGAGCCTGAAAAGGCTGTGGAGCTAGGTTCACTCCCCCTCCCCCAACGGCTGCTGTAGAGAATGGCTGCATTCATCAATGGGGGATGGCTACTAGGGTGGTGTGAAATTTCAACAGGTGTTTTGTTTCAATGCTGTTTTGAGTTGTTTCAAGCTTGAAACAGCGAAATCAAAATGAAACGAAAGGCTCTGAAACAGCCTCAAAACAAAATGAGGGCACTTGAAACATTTTGAAAGTTTCAAAACATTTCGAGTTTCGAAGCTGGGCTTGCTTTCAGGGAAATAGAAACTAAGGAGAGGGAGGGGGAAGAGGGGGGAGGACTGCTCTGATATTGACTGTGCAGCCGGCCAGTGACTATGATCCTTCCCTGAGGTGCCTTCCAATCCCAGTGCTCTGGGGGAGGGACAGAAAAACAGCATAAAAAGCATTGTTTGAACTGAGCTTTCTCTGTGCCTTGGAGTCAGCTTATTGAGCTGTGTCTTCCAGCAGCTTTGCAGCATCAGAGAAAGGCTGTTACATTCCTCCCCGCTAGCCTGTTCCTACCAAGTGGGATCAATACCTTTTGCTTTTTTAATACCCTTTATTATTATATTCATCCCTTTCACTTTATTCCTCCCCCTACATCCTCTTTTTGTTTTTGTTAGCCTACTATGATTCTTTTCCCCCAGAAAAAAAATCTGTGCTCTCTCTCACAGTTTGCATTCCATTCACTGTGCAGGGAAGCAAAGCATATATTGCATATTATAATGTAGAACTTATACAGGAACACATACATACATTTATATATTTTATTTATTACATAAATACATACATACAATTATCTACATGTATTACATAAATACATATTGCATTACAAAAGAACATACAGATTTTCCAGGACAACAAACACACTATGAAGCATGCTGGAAAGGCAGCTGGCAAGCCTTCAAGGAGGGGTAGAAGAGGGGGTAGAGGGACAGCTATAAGTTACACCCCCCCCCCAAAAAAAAAAACTATATGCAGCCTCTTTCTTACAACTATCAGGCATGGGGCTTCTGGTTCTACTGGCAGCAAGGAGAGGGGAGCAGTGCCGCTGCCTGAGTCTGCATCCCCTCCAAAAGCACCAGCCATAACTCCCACCACCACAGCCAGTGGCTTGTAAATTCCCTTTGAGGATCAGGCCTGATAGATTGGAGATAGGTAGCTGGGTGTTCTTGTCTTTGATAGATTTTTGGTGTACACTCATTCTGGTGCGCAGTTGTTGCTTGGTGTCTCCTACGTATTTTCCATCAGGGCACTTGAATTTACAAACCACTTTTCACAGATGAGCCTATGAACTGCACTTCATCAACCTCCTAGGTACAGAAACTCATGGACTCATGGTAGACATTGGATTTATGACATACTACAACTTGCCTGACATCTGACTGCCCAAGTACCTTTCCACTTTTACCTCCTACATCTCCCCCACCCCAGCCTGTCCCTCCCACCCTGATGCCTCCATTTCCATTGACTGGCTTTCTTACCTGCATTGCCTCTGACTTCTTTGCTATTCCTTCCATCCATGAGCAGTACACACACATAGTGCAGGTGCTTCCTCAGCCTGACAAAGTGTTTTTGAATCCGAAAGCTTGCTAAGATATATTTCTCCAACTATTTGTTTTATTTACTAAAAGATATCAGATTGACCCAAAGAATCTTGTCTGTCAGTACCATTACCTTAGATCAACATGGCTACAACCTAAACCCCAAGCACCTGTCCCTGGTCAGCTGACTGGAAGGACACATTGCCCTGGGCACATGTAAGCCCCAGGGCTGGGGCTGGCAGGGAGACTTCTCTGGCAGTTGCTGGAGAAGAAGCTCCTGCAGGAAAGGAAAAAAGGCTCTATGACAGTTCGGCTGCCTGAGATGCTGCTAGTGCTACTGGGCTGCTTACTTACCTGTTGTTATTTAAAGTGGTGGACCAGACTGAGGCTGTAGGGAAGGAGGAGACCTCATTGGAGCACACTGCTGTGTTGTGTAGAGGCCCCAGCACCAGTCAGGGCATGCCTTAATACACACACGAAGTCACAAATCATGAGTTTTGCTTGTCAGCAGCTTGAGATACAGTTTCCCAGAAACCTCTGCACCTATCTCCTTGAAACCTGGCAGGCTTCATGGCTTCTTTAGGGGCTGCCATCCAAGCTGTTTCACTCTGCTGCACCTTAACACACACACACGTGACATGAATTTTGCTTGTCAGCAGCTTGAGGTGCTGTTTCCAAGAAACCCCTACACCTATCTCCTTGAAATGTGGCAGTTTTGTGGCCTCAGCACAGGCTACCATGCCTGCTGTTTTCACCCCTCTGTGCCCTCACATTTACAAGTGACACGAGTTTTGCTTGGAACTGTTAGAGGTGACTTTTCCAGAAACCCATGCACCTATTTTCTTGAAACTTGACAGGCTTTGTGGCCTCATCAGGGGCTACCCTTCCTGCTGCTTTCATTCAAAACAGCGAAACAGTTTCAATGAAGGGTAGAATGGTGCTTTGAAACAGAGAAATAAAACACTGTCTCTTTGAAATGGTGAAATGGAAGTCAAAATGAAACAGTGCTATTTCACACAGCCCTAATGGCCACTGTCTGTCAAAAATAGAGGAAGATGCTGACCTATTGCATCTGCCAGGTGTCTCAACCATGATTCTGTTCTGATTAGCTCTACCGTCTTTGAAGATGTACTACTTTTAGAGCCTATGGAAAAGCTCTCCACCTTTCCTGTGGGCCTACTGAGGCAACTTTTTCTCGCTTCAATTTTATGTACCAGTCCATGCCTTATAATAATTTATAATTGGATGTGACTTGTGAAACCCATCATGGAATGAGAAAGCAACTCAACAGTTTAAACTATACAGTTTTGTCAACAGCAGTTTTGGAATACAATAGATTTAAGAATAATTGTGGCATCTCCGGCCTTTCTGGCACCCCATTTATCTTATATCACACACATGACAAACAGTTGTAAGAATGCAAAGTTTGACAGGAAACTCATGCCACTAATGTGTAATAACTCCTTCTAGAACCTGAAAATTGCATTATGGGATGTCAAGAAACAAAATCAGAAATACTTAGGAGTGGATCAAGCAAAGAAATCAGGTGTGAATGGTAGCTCATGCTCAAAAGGAGCAGTACAAGCTCTTCCACTCCCTCTTCCCCCCACCCTGCTTCTTGCAGCTAATGAAGGCACAGAAAGAAGAGCAGCTCCCTGTTGTAATTCATGACACTTCACAGGGTCTTGGGGGTTGGAGAATCCAGCTGTTGTTTAGAGTAGTTGCAAGCCTGCAGCTACTCTCCCCATAGCAATAACCCTCCCTCCTTCCAGCCCTGGTAGTGTTTTCAGAATGGGAGCAGATAGCTGGTTCTGGGGGTTCCCCAGCTAGTGCTGGAGGGTAGGACAGGTGGGATTGGAGCCCCTCCACCTCTCCCATCCTACCCTCCAGCATCAGATGAAAAAACCCCAGACCAAATTCCCTCCACTCCCTTTCCCCTCTCTCATTCTGAAAGCAGCACCAGGGCTGGGAGGCAGTGCAGAATAAGTTACTGAAGGTGTTCCATTTTGGAGCATCTTCATCTGAACCCTTACTGCATGAGAATTCAGATTTTCATGGGATCAGGCCCTTTTAAAGTGCTCTGCAACTGTGCACTTCTGTTTGGTCACAGCTGTAGAGCACTTTCAGGGGTCAGGTCAGGTGAAAACTGGCTTTTGCCTGTGCCTTGAGGCAACTGATGGTCTGTAAGTAGGCTAGGTAAATCAGGCTGTGATTAAAAGAGTTTTGACCAGTGAACATTGTCTAATTCTTTACAAAACTGGGAACATTTTCAGATGGGATAGTCAAATTCACACAGCATATTTTATTATGTAAATGTATTGTTAATTGAGGTGTTAATTGAGGTATCAGATATGCAAAACTTGACAAAGAAGTGCTCTTTTTTACTCAGATATCTGATATAAAACATGGCCGGTAGACATTCAACCTTCCCCAGTCTGACATAAGCCAGTGTTTGAATCTGTTTTGTACAGAGATCTCCATAAAAAATAATTGTTTTCGGAATGGTTCAGCACAGAGAGTTGCGGGCCAAGATTTTGCAAAAAGTCCTAAACTTCCACTTAAAATAGGTGGCCAGATTGTCAGGCTGCTGTTACATGTTAACTTTCCAATGTGTTAAATGCTTTTAAGATGGGAGTGTCCCCATGTTAAGGTAGGAAAAGAAGCTAAGTGGACCCTGAGTGCCTCAAAGTTACATTTCTTCAGCTGTGGATTTTTTCCAGTTTATGTTAGGCAGCTCATGTTGCAATAATGTGAATCAGCTCTATGGGCCAATATGAGCTGGAAGTGGTTCTTCAGCATCCTAGGATGCACAACTCCCAGCTCTCCCACTGCGCACAGAGAATCTATCTTCCAGAGCTGGGAGAGACAGAAAACTTCAGGTGAACATGGATGTGGGAGCCAAGGGTGAGTCCCAGGGGCAAGGGGTGATTTGTGGGGGTGGAGGGTGAGCCTTGGGGGCTGGAAGGAAGATGGGAGGGGGGATGCTGGAGATAGGGAAAACTTTGCAACTCCTAGCCCCACACCTGCTCACCAGCCCTTTAGCAGTAACTCAGAGCAGTGCATGTTAGAGTGGCTTAATGTGTGACTGCTCAGAGCATGTGCTAACTCTAAACACTGCATAGAGTTAGCACATGCAATTTGTGACATCTATCAACACCTTTCAGCTCAGCACCAATCACCTTTTTCTCTTATTGACCTGATCCAAAGCCCATGTACATCACCAAAACAGTTGAATAGGCTTTAAAGGCATGCCATTGAAATTTTCCATAGACTATTGCCAAAATTTTAAAAACAATTTATCCTCTCATAATAGCTTTTTAAAACAACTGCACGATTAGCAAAGTAAGAATGATTTTTGAATGAATTTTAAAAAAACTGAATAAAATTTATTATTTAAAATTCTTCTCAAAATATTCAGTTTGCAAAAAAATCAGAGTAATTGTCCACTGGCCATATTTTTTCAGCAGAAAATTTAAGTTTTAATGTGTACCTGTATTGTCCCATTTTGTATTTGCTGCCAGGCAACACCATTTTAAAAATTAACCTGATTTGTTTCCTTCAGTTCACGTGTCAGACTGCAGCAGTTTGGTCTAGCAATCTCATCCCTGAATACAGAAAAAGTGACTATGGGCTCTATTTGTATTTTCATTCAAATTCCCACATTCCAGATTGAAATAAAAGCAGCATGTGTTGAGGGGGCTCATTTTGTTAAATTGGACATATTTGTTACTGCACTTTTAAGGCAATTTATATTTTGTCATTATATGCCATAATGACATCTGTTGCAGTAGAGTGAGACAAGATCAGACATAAATCATTAATATTTCTTGGATTCCAATCTGAAACTTAGAGATATCAACAATGGTTCATTGGCTTGAATATTTCAGTCCTGCAATACTTTAGCAAGTTCATACTAAAAATCTGTCTATACTGTCCCTTAAAGTGACAGTTTTAAAAAACTGAACAAAAGAAAGTGTATGTGTGTAAAATAAAGTAGACATTGTGAAATCAGAATTAGGAAAAGGGATTAATATTTCATGTAATGACACTGGGGAAAAAATCTGTGTATTTGTGTGTGTGTGTGTACTTATGCACCCATAAGAAAGAAATGCTAGGAACTGAGATTACATACTGGATGAAAACCCCACTGTCATCAGCATAGAGGAGAACTGACAAAGATGCCAACTTCATCATTTACTGCAGCTGTGCACCTGCAAATGCCACCTGGATGTCTGTCACTGCAGCAATCTTAGAAAGGTCTGAATATTCAACCAGTGAGAATTCGCATATATTATCTACTAAACATTTTAATTACTTTCACCCCTAATAAATGGCAGAGAAAAAATATGCCTCTAGGATTTAGTTCTGTGAGCAATAGGGGTTGCAGTGATTAAGAATAACTTCATCTACTGGACCAATAGTTGAATGCATCAAGCAATCAAATAGGGATTATAGAAAAACTCATACTGGTTTTAATTTTAGTTAGTTTGACTACATGACAAACAACATCTCAGAACATTTAATTAATCCAGGTTGTTCTAACAATGGGATATCTCAATAATTTCAGAGGTTTGTTATGGTGCTCCTGGGTTCTAATTTAAGCTCTTCTACCAACTTTCAGGTGGGCTTTTTAAGACACCCAGAACCAAATTCTGCTAACCTGATTTAAGTGTAGTCCACTGAAATGAAAACCTCTTAACATTTTTAAACTCTTAATCATTAAAGAGAAATATAATATGTCTTCAGTTCCTCAGAATGTAAGACAGTTATTATATATTATTCATATAGTGCTGTTGTCAAAACTCTCCATCAGGATCCGGTTTTCCATGCCATACAAGACACAGTGTGATAACAACAGAAGGGAAGTGGAGAAAGGAATGATAAAAAGTTCATATTAGGGGTGGATCCAGAGAGAGTGTAGCAGCATGGTTTCAGCCCCCCATGACAGTGCATGTTTGCTGCTGCAGTTCACTCTCTCTCTTCCTTCCTCCCTCTACCCCCAAATTCAGTAGCAAAGAAGAGAAGAGGAGAAACCAGCATTTTCATGTAGCTCTGGAGCCCAGGAGCTGTGCTGCTCCTACCCTCCTTTCCCCTGCTGCTAAATTTAGCACTAGTAGAGAGGAGGGTGAGGGACAGCAAAGAGCAGTGGAGCTTACCCCTGTTCTCTGAAGCTGCCTGAAAGCAAGGACTGTGGACAGACCCCATGTTGACCAGCTGGTGAGCACATAGAGCTCATGGTACATGTGGTGATCCCAGCAGGAGCTATGCCAACATGCCAGTGACCTGGCATCCAGGATCACAGTAGTGGGGGCTGGCCATACCCCCTTCAGTGGTAGGGCACATGTGTAATAAGAAGGGGGTGAGGCAAAACCGCCATCCCTGCAGTCTGGATGTCCCCACAAATTATGAACAGATTACCTACATTGGGTTAGGTAGTCACCAGTTTGAGAGTTCCAAGTGATCTGAATTTAAAATAAATATATGCATACATGAGATCAACTAACTACACAGCCTAGTCATAATGGATTTCCTAGTTTTTGTCACAGCAGAAGTAGATCTCAAGGAGGAATACCAAGGAGAATATGGAGGTTGGTCTATCTTCTCTATACAGTTTGAATGAAAAGAGAAATTCATGGGAAGGCTAAACAGAGTATTCAAGAATGTCATTTCAGCACAGTATATAAGATAATGTGGTGGTGGTGGTATGCGATACAAGAGGAGATAAGCAGAGGAAATTTCAAAACTTACCTAGACATTGAATAAGGCAGTAGATTGTATTGTTAGCAATGTAAGGATAGGAGGGAAGATGGGAAAGGGGTTGAGAGAAAAGATCTAACTTACTCACTTACCAGTGTCTTATGACTTTAATCAACTGCAGCCTTTATATCTATATTAAAAAAATTACCATGAGTAAGGATTGCACTAGCAAGCTCTCTGCGGGCACATCAACACAGGATCCTTTATTACGCATTAGACTAAATTAATGCACAGTAAAGCCTCACTGTCTAGATGTTGTGCAGGACTTACTGAACATTAAATTAGTCTAATGCACCATTTGCTAGGATCAACACATACAGGTACTAGATAAATGGTAGAGATTGGGACTGACCCCCATGCCGACCTCTGGGGTTGGCACTAGAAGGAGCCTGGAGCTCCCCCTGGCTGCTGCAGAGGGGCAGATCATGGTAGGAGCAGCTCTGGAGTGGGATCCTTCTATCAGGTGCAATTTGCTCCTGACAGTGGTACATGTGTAGATATGCACCTGAGAGTGCATTAATGAGCCTGAAATTTCTGCACAGAAAATTCAAGTGCATTAATTGCACGTGTAGACACACCCTGTATGAAGCTTATCCCTGAGCTGCATTGTCAAAGACTGTGGGCCTCACTTAGGCAGTCTTTGTGGTAGTTATTAAACTTGACATGCAAATATGGTTAAGCAACCAAAATCATTTCACAGCTTATTAACATTTTATTGGATAAGCAACATTACTACTTATTTCACATGGAAGCCCTTGCAGTGTTTTAAAATAAGTCTTTTCAAGAATGTTCTGCATTGTGTGTGCCTTAATAGCTTCTGCACACTGTCATATACAGAAGTCTGTACAGCCAGCCAATCTTCCTCCAATTTATGTCATATATGTAAAAAAACAAATCACACATAATTTGGCACTTTTAGCTATGTCT
Source organism: Crocodylus siamensis (assembly GCF_052110815.1). Classification (NCBI taxonomy): domain Eukaryota; kingdom Metazoa; phylum Chordata; order Crocodylia; family Crocodylidae; genus Crocodylus; species Crocodylus siamensis. The sequence continues at coordinate 164,456,696 of NC_143399.1, read as the reverse complement.
CGAATGAATTTAGAAGAAATCACAAAATGGGACCAGTAGGCCTACCGCAAATCAGTAAGAATGGGAAGGGTAGAATTGTACCCAGGAGGAACAGAGGCAATACCTGTGCTGTGGTTACTATGGAAGCACAGAAATTTGGTATATCTATGTGTCACTAGCCATTTCCTTTCTCACCTTCTTTTACATGAAGATCCTTTAGGAGAGTACCTCTGAACACTTAGGGCACTGCCTAAGCTTGGGGTCTGCTATTCTTGGTGACTTTGGGGTAGGCAAAGTCAGAAGACTATTTATTTCCTGATGAATGAGAGTATACAACGTATGACCTCACCTGGCCATTCTATTTTTTATCTTTTATTATGACTATATATGATTGCGTATAAAGTAAATTAAGCAGCAGATCACATATGGATTATTCTAATTCTTGTTAAATTGCTATTTGGCATATTGCTAAAATACAATCATTTAGCAGTTGTCTTATAGCAACCCCTAAAATTTAGTATATTAGGGGAAATAAAAATTATTTAACTGTCTTAAACAAAGACACTAGAAATGGAAAAAGCTATGAAAAATAATGCAAATCATGTATTATTTTTAATCTATCTCCCTCCCCTCTTGTTATTTATGAACACGTCAAATTAATTTTCAAGGTCTTTATGATTTTTCCCAGAATTTGCCAATACAAAAGTTGGTTTTGGATGATAATCCTTCAGCATTTGATGATTTCTGGGTCCTACAGTGTGACTGAGAGAAATGAGATGTCTTTATCCCCAGGAAACATTCCTGTACTAAGTGGCTTTGAAGCATCATCAACCAGTTTTTTTATAGGTTATTTTTCTTTTTTTTTTTGTAATCTTATGCCAATTCACTGATTTCTACTAGTGATACCAAAACAAAAATAGCAATACTTAATGTTCAGTGAAGAATACAAAAAAATGCAAAGGGTATGCTGTGTGGAGATACTCTAATAATATAATGTTTGGCTTCTCTGCTCTTGATGTGTAATGAGGTTTTCTGGTATTTCTTGACTGCTAAGCAGCCAGTTACTTCCTTATTTTGTCTCAAAGGATTCAAAATAAAAGTATTTGAGTTGTCCCTTTCTCTCCTTGTGAAAACTATACTTAAATAAAAGCTTGGTAACCCACAGAATGGATAAACCAGGATAGTTAATATATTAGTCTGTCCCAATACCCCATCTCACAAAAGCACACTCTCAGATCACTGCCAACAGAGAATCTTTGCCTTTGTCTTCAACTAAGTCATTATGACATGGAACATTTGTCAATTTTTGCTTTATCATTTTCTATCTTTCTTCAGTGTCATACTTCTGGCTTTTGTCACTATAATTTCCAGCAAAAAAAATATTGGGAAATTAAGGCTGAAAGTAAGTAGCAATAATTTAAAGGCAAAAAACAATGACTGCCTGTACACATGTTCAGGGGTAGTGTGTGTGTGTGTGTGTGTGTGTGTATGTGTGTGTGTGTGTGTGTGTGTATGTGTGTGTGTGTGTGTATGCACACACGCGAGGGAGAGGGGGTGTTTTAATTAGAATGGTTCCCAGACAGCCACTCTAATTAAAACATCACACTGTCACATGTATTAAGCCCCCATGCATTTAAAAAATGGCTGTGGGTTGCTTTATCTAAACCTCATTTGATGAGGTTTAGGTAAAGTGCCCTAATGGCCATTTTTAAACCTGTAGGGGCTTATACACATGATGGTGAGGCCATGCTAGAGTGTTCTAATTAGAACATGGAACAGTCTTGATTAATTGAGTGCTTTCTGACACTTTTGAATTAGAACAGAAACCAGCATGTGTATAGGCAGCCAATAGGTATGTTTGTATTATAAACCATGGAAATTTAGAGTTCAGGTTAAAAAGGTATCTAAACTTGTCGACGCATGGAAATACTCCTAAATTATCTTAACTCTGTCCTATAGTGACTTCATAGAGTGGCTATGTAATTAAGACATTTACTTCTTAACCCAGACTGGATGAAAGAAATAGTTCAAGTCTCATTAAATATTTTTTTTTCCAGGCTTTCCCCACTTCACATATTCACTACTGGGCAGAGTAGGAAAAGACTAGAAAATTATAGGGAAGTAAACTGAATATTATGAGAACTACTGCAGCGAATGTGCCAAAGGGTTGTCAGAGGATCATGAGAAGAGCTGTTAAGAACTCACAGGAGAAATGAAGTGTCACACTTTGAAAAATAGTTGCTAATGTTTTTACACTTGCAATATATCCAAAAAGGTCACAAAAAGGTAATTGTGCAAATAAAATATGTGTGGGTAAATGGATGCATCACCACTTGTTTGCAGGTCTGGGCAATACTTGCACCTTCAATTAGCTGTTTGTACTCTTGCACATCTTTTTTAACCGTAGGTCATTTTTTATGTTTTTAATTTATCTTGAAAAGTTTGACTAAGCTTCCAAAAAACATTAAACTTTACTATAGTTAAATGTTAAGCCAAATCTCTAAAAGTGTTGTTTTTTGGCTGTCACTAATTATGAGCCAGTTAATAATTAGTGGTAAAAAATAAAAGCTTTTACCTTTTGAGCATACCCTGAGGTTCTGTGTATGGAAGAGTCGTGGCTATAGTGAAAATGGGTGGAACTGACTGATGGAGATAGAGTAAAGTGTCAGCATAACTGAGTAAGATTGAGAGTGACTACATGGATATACCTGAATTGGCATTAGTATTAATGAACAGGACAGCACATATCTTGACATGAGTGAATGGTCACAGCCTGGAAATGTAGAAGTGAATATTAGCTCACATGACTTAGTATAACTCTGAATGATTGCATGTATGACACATGAAGAATTACTGGAACTTTGTGTTGGTGGGTGGGAGTAACAGAGTGTCACTTGATATAAATGAGTATCATTGGGTAGGAGCAATTGAGTCTGTAGCTAATGATTTCCTCTTGGTGGAGAATAACCCACTGTCTTTTAGTGACAAAATATCTGCTTCCTGCAGGCAGTTACTTGCTTCTTTCCATTACAAAATGGTATTTCTTAATACTTCTGACACAACAAATATATATCACAGTGATTAAGACTAAGGTTCAATCATGGAGGGAAATATATTTAATTTCAGATGGCACTTCAACTTTTATTATCGCAACGTTTGCTTGGTTTTACCTGTAAAACACATGATGTCTTACCTTATTCACAGAATGTTATTCTGCCTTAAACATTTTTGTCAACTGAGAATTTTGAACTTACTGGCATTTACAATCATTTAGTAAAGGAATAGTGACAAAACAAAGAGGAAAAATTATGAGGCAAATTTAACAGTGGTATAAATTGGTGCAACTACAGTAATCTCAAGAGAGTAGCACTCAGAACAGCACTAAATGAAGCCTAAAGAAGCCAAACTTTTTTTTGAAAACCTGCCTGCTCTAAATTGCACCAGAGGCCAAGTCCAGGGTAGGGTAATGTAAAGATATCAAATATTGCTTTCTCTTGCATGGAGTTTTAAGTGGAGTAATGTTTGGCTGGACCTATGGAAACAGGACTCCGAACGTTGGAATTTTCAGATCTTTTATTTTCATATCAGCTTATTTATTTGAATGTTTTGTGTCGATTAAATAGGTCATTTATATATTTCTGAGTGGGTGCCCAAATGACTGAGATAACTAATTGCAAAAACCATATTTGCAATTGCTATACAGAATGGCACTAAAAATCATAGAGTTCTAGTGGTAATTCTGAGCTATGTAGCTTACAAATGTCTAGCCAGGTTTTATCCTTCCCTATCCCAGTCTGCATAATTTGCCATCTTTTCCCTTCATGCCATCTGTCATGCTCTTTGGGCGAGGACCAGGCCCTATTTAAATGGGTTTTTTTCATTATTATTCCTAAAACAAAATGAATTTTATAATTAGATCTGATTGTTGCTAAAACAGCAGGTTTTTGTTTACTGACAAGTAAGACAGCAAAAATAATCTAAACACAATTTTCATTGGTTTTGGTTTTATTACAAAATACAACAGACAGACCTCCCCATTTTCAATTAAAAATGATGAAACTGGCTCAAGTGACAACATAAATAAATATTACATGTACATCATTGGCCAAGCACAGTTTAAAAGTTGCTTGACTGTAGCAACTGCATTTGCTGCAGCATAGGAAATATGCTGTATTTGTGGCATAGTTTGATGTACTGAGGACGGATGTTATCCATATCAAATTACCTTTTAGACCTGTTAAAAGCAGCTTCTGCTTTACATTAACTTTGTCAATTTAACATCTTCTTTCTGAGACATCCACATCAAAACAAGAGGCCTATGGTAGGAAGCGTGCTTTGCTTCTGAACAAGGGCAGCCACAAGGCCCCTGTTAGCAAGAGCTATCCAACTGTTGTTCAGAAAAGACAGCTGCAGGGTATTTGGTTCTGGGAGCTCTTTGGTCACTATCTAACAAAGACTGCTGTGGGGCACTGGATACAGGCCACTCTCTGGTTACTTTCTACCAAAGGCTGCAGGTTTGCAATTTGAGCTCCCACAGCCAAAGCCTTCAACCTAATTAGCTGAAATAAAGTCCATTCTGGTACTTAGCTACACATTCAAGCCTTTGTTATGGGAAGCTGGTGGACTATTTTTAAGCAGAGACAAATACAGTAGTGGAAGCACAAAGCAGAAGGCTAAAAATAATGCTCATGTGACTTTCCCTACTACAAGATTTACCCATTTACTTATGGTAATTTTCTATGAGACAGTCTCACAAGTGACCTCCTAAGTAAGACCCCGTGCAAATCATGAACACCATCATGTGGGAAGATGACAGATTTTATGGAATGGCTAAGGCAAAAATGGCAAATTTCACAGTTTGTCATGGATTAATGGAGAGGGCTAGAGAAACATAAAGTCATTTATATTGATAAAGAATGATTCCAAGATATTTCAAGTTTTCTTTTTAATGAATAAAAATCATAAAAATATGTGACAGTCTGTCACTGGAATTTGAAATTACTATTTTAGGACATGGTAAGCTATAGAAAATAAGGAGGCAAATGGTGAATATGTGGGGGATTCCATCAGAGATGGCACCAAAATAACATGAAAGGACAGTATTGCTTCAAATTCAAATTCAATATGTTCAAAACAGATAGTGTTGCGTTTACAGTGATGTGTTCAGTATGTTCATTTATGAGCTCTGGCACATACAGTAAACACATAGAGACAGTGTGGGGATCTTAGTTAAGACAGTTTATATGCAGTATTCCTTCAGTGGCAGCACTGAAATCTATTGTGAAAAAGTGGAATTACTCTAAATGTGGTCCTACTTCCCTCAGTTTTGTTACCTTAGGTTTTGATTTGGCAGAAAGCACTCTACTTTTGAAAAGTAGAATAAATAGATTAGCATTTCCCAATGTGGCTACTGGTTTTTGGGTTCTGTAGCTTTTGAACCACAAATTTGAGATGCTAAATAAACATGCCACCGAAAAGGTAATAACGTCTTCTCTTAACTGGTTACCATATACTGGACACTGAAAATTAGGGATGCTTTTAAAAATTATCTGTGTTCAGAAGAACAAAAAATCCTGATACAGGTAGTGTTCCCAAGGCATGCTGTAGGAAAATCTTGAGAAAATAGATTAAGATAAGTCTAATGGTGTCTTTCTGAGGCAACATCGCCAAATGATATATTCTTTACTTTTGTTCACTGCAACTGATCCAAAATGTCCTCATCTGCAGTCTGCTTTGTTTCCATGATCTCTCTTATTAAAAATCTACATGTCTCAGCATATCTGGTGTTTTTTCTGAGCTATGGGCCCCCACTGACATAAAATCTCTTGTAATTTGGGTACAACTAAAAAAATCTCTAAAAATTCCAAGAAGTCTAGACTAAGCAGAAATCTCAGCTTAGCAGAGAGGGTGGTAGATGTACTGGGTACTACAAATCTTTAACATCTACTGAATAGCAGTGGAAGGAAGATAGCTTGGTTTTTGGCTCAGAGGACATCCTGTAACTAGACCCAAGGGAGGTTATTAAGGGCATTTGGAAGCAGCAGAGTGCCTAGGGGAAGATATTAAGAGATTACTTTTCTCAAATCCATATCCCCTCCCTCCAAACATACTTACAGTATGTGCTGTAGCTTGCTGCTTTGCAAACCCATTCTTGAATTCTGTGTCTGGAAAGATGAATCCCTGTAAGGACATTACATTAGCTAATGAACTTTACTAAGAGTGTAATAAAACATGGAAATAGCACCTCCTGCAGTGAACTCTTATAGTACAGTGGATAACAGAAAGGCACATAGCTAGATAGCCAGCTAAACAGGCTTAAGGCAGCAAGCAATATTCTGTAACATTTGCAGGAGTACCCGTGATAAAAATGAACAGTATGGTACTAACTAAAAGTATAGAATTTATCAACTTTAAATCCTGTGTAAACATGATAAATGCTGCTACTTGTGCTCTCAAACTGTAATCTAGGACCAATGTATTCCTTAGCAACTGGACCTATTTTCTTTGGCTATTGTAGGATTAGTGTAGCAGCCTGCACATTTGATTGCTGCTTCATTTCAATTAGAAAGTAAACAATGTAATCGGTATGGTAGCTCCTGCATTCTTTATTTTCCTAGTCAGTTAAATTGCCTTTATTCTCACATTTTCAGAGTGCCAGAAAATTCAGTATTGACTACCTGTAGAATTATCAGTGGTGAAGCTAAAATGTTTGACATCTGGGATAGGACATGGAGGCATTTTTGCAGTGGCAAGGCATGTTGACCCTAATCTTGTGAACTGATCTGAACAATTAGAGGCATGGATCACATTGTGGGATTGTTGGATAAACACATTAGATGCATGCTTCTGCTAAAATGATGAGCCCTGGAACAGATAAGTTGAAATGTCAATTCCCATCATTACTTTTGGAGGGTAATATTGCTTTGAGATGAATGATTCAGTTCACAATTTGCAGAGTTGTGATTTCAGGCTATCCACAGGCTCAGGAAGACATCTGATCAATTTACTCATCAATTTACATTCAGAGTTTGTTTGGAAGGTAGATAGATGTCTGAGGTTCCAAAACAAATGGTATACTTCACAACTTTTTCACCAATTACAGCACTGTACAAGAGACTGCAAGAGACCTCATGAAGTAGACAGGGATATCTCACCTCATGCTTTGGTAAAGTTCTGCTCGACCTGGTACTGGCTACTGGGGATGACCTAATCGGTGACCTAGTGATTGATGGGAAGCTGGCAAGTCAGTCAGCCACCATAAAAGCTGGCAAGTCAGTCAGCAACACTGAAGTCCTTGACTTCAGGAAAGCTGACTTTGACAAGCTCAGGAGTCTTGTCAGTGAGGCCCTAAGGGACCACAACCCCAGGGGGAGGGGAGTTCAGGAAGAGTGGTTGCTCCTCAAGGGAGCGATCCTCAATGCACAAGCTAAGTCCATTCCATCTCAGAGGAAAGGCAGCAAGAGGGCACAGCAGCCCCCCTGGCTCTCCAGGGATCTAGCAGACCTCCTGAGGCTAAAAAGAAAGGCCTACAAAGGATGGAGGATGGGATTCACCTCCAAGAAGGAATATTCTGTATTGGTCCAGTCCTGCAGGGAGCAAACCAGGAAAGCCAAGGCTGCAACTGAACTCCAACTAGCTTCAAGCATCAAGGACAATAAAAAGTCCTTTTTCAGATATGTAGGGAGCTGGAGGAAAAGCAAGGGCAACGTTGGACCCCTGCTAAACTAGATGGGACAACTGACAACTGATGCCCAGGAAAAGGCCTACCTATTAAATGGGTACTTTGTGTCAGTTTTTCATCAGTCCCATGGGACACCCATGCCCACTATGGGACAGGGAGATCCAGGTGATGGGGATCCCCTACCCTCCATCAATGCTGACCTTGTTGTTAGAAATGGAATATTGTTAGAAATGCACAGCTTGCATCTTGCACCCGATAAGAAAGAAACACTGCCAAGGACTTTGTTCCTTTCCTAGCCTTGCCACAGCTTTTCTTATACTAAATCGCAGACTCTCCCCCAGCTTCTCCCTAGCCTTTCTCATACAGATTACAGAAGCTGGAATTCAACTGACTGTGTCCTTGAAAGGGGGGGGTTTGAACTCTTGGTGATCTATAGTAGTCTCTGAGCATGCTTAATTAGCTGATGCATATTTACCTCTCCGCCCTGCATACTTAAGTAGTTAATTATACTATACATGTGATGTATGTAGTGATGTAACCACATGTATGCTTGTATGAAACGGAAGTGAGCTGTAAGAGTTCCTGTTTCTGCACATGTGCCCAGGAGGAAAAAGATAAATACAGCCTGCAAAATTCCTTGGTGGGTTCAGAGTAATCTGAGTTTTTGACTCTGCTCTGACCCTATTTGCAAATACACCTTTTGTGCCATCTAGTGAGTGTGTGTCTGTGATTTTGGTGGCCTCCAGAGAAACGAACCACTTTATGCATCATTGTGAAGGAACACCTTGAGAGGCTGGACACCTTCAAGTCAGCTGGCCCTGACAATCTATACCCCAGGGTACTCAAGAAGCTGGCTAGCATCATAGCCTAGCCTCTAGCATGGATATTTGAGAACTTCTGGCGCTCTGGTGTAGTGCCCGAAGACTGGAAGAAGGCCAATGTGGTTCCTATCTTCAAGAAAGGGAGGAAAGTGGATCTGGCAAACTATAGGCCCACCAGCCTGACTTCTATCCCGGGGAAGACCTTAGAAAAGTTTATTAAAGAGGCCATCCTTAATGGACTGGCTGATGCCAACATCCTGAGGGATTGCCAGCACGGGTTTGTTGCGGGTGGGTCTTGCTTGACCAATCTCATTTCCTTCTACGACCAGGTGACCTCTCACCTGGACAAGGGAAAAGAGATTGATGTCATATATCTTGACTTCATAAAAGCCTTTGATTTGGTATCCCATGATCACCTCTTGGTAAAACTGGCCAATTGTGGCCTTGGGTCCACCACAATCTGCTTGCTGAGAAATTGACTCCATGGTCAGACCCAAAGGGTGGTAATTGACGGAAGTCAATCATCATGGTGCTCTGTGACCAATGGGGCCCCCCAAGGCTCTGTCCTTGGACCCAACATCTTCATTAAATATGTGGACATTGGAGTCAGAAGCGGACTGGCCAAGTTCACCAATGACACCAAACTTTGGGGAAAGCATCCACACCTGAAGACAGGAGGGCGAACCAGTCTGACCTGGACAGGCTCAGCAAATAGGTGGACGAGAACCTCCACCTTGGGAGGAAAAACTTGCAGCAACTTTATAGTCTTGACAGTGCTATGGTGCCTAGTACTATCATAGAATCATAGAATCAATGAGTCGGAAGGGACCTAGACAGATCATCTAGTCCGATCCCCTGCCATGGGCAGAAAGGAGCACTAGGGATGGTAGGGGTCATAAGACCCCAGCCAGGTACCTATCCAATCTCCTCTTGAAGATTTCCAGGGAAGGTGAGAGCACTTCCTCTCTAGGAAGCCTATTCCAGGCTCTGGCCACCCTTACAGTGAAGTAGTTCTTCCTAATATCTAACCTAAACCTATCCTCCCTCAGCTTGTGGCCATTGTTCCTGGTGACTCCAAGGGGGGCCCTGGTGAACAGACTTTCCCTGAGTCCCTGCTGGTGGCCCCTGATAAAGTTCTAGGCAGCCACAAGTTTCCCCCTCAGTCTCCTCTTGCAGAGACTGAAGAGATTCGGGTCTCTCAGCCTCTCCTCATAGGGCTGGCCACGGAGGCCCTCAACCAGATGAGTGGCCCTCCTCTGGACCCTCTCTAGGTTCTCCACATCCTTCCTGAAGTGTAGCACCCGGAACTGGATGCAGTACTCCAGCTGCAGCCTGACCAGTGCCGCACAGAGGGGTAGCAAGACCTCTGGACCTGTTAGTGATGCCCCTGTTGATGCATGACAGGGTGCGGATGGTTCTGCCTATTGCTATGATGTGGACACTGATGTGGACATTGAGTCAGATGTGGACATTGGAGTCAGAAGCGGACTGGCCAAGTTCACCAATGACACCAAACTTTGGGGCAAAGCATCCACACCTGAAGACAGGAGGGCGAACCAGTTGCACTGGTGACTCATATTCATCCTGGAGTCAATCCTGACTCCAAGATCCCTCTCTGCCTCTGTGCTGCTGAGAGGGTCGGCCCCTAATCTAGAACCATAATGCTGGTTCCCTCTCCCCAGGTGCAGCACCCTGCACTTGTCCTTGTTGAACTGCATCCTGTTCAGATCCGCCCACTTCTCCAACCTATCCAGGTTTGCCTGGATGCAGTCCCTGTCTGCCAGTGTATTCATTTTACCCCACAGCTTGGTGTCATCAGCGAACTTGAACAGGATGCTCTCCACACCCTCGTCCAGGTCGCTAATGAAGATATTGAACAGCACCGGCCCAAGGACCGAGCCCTGGGGGACTCCACTGCCAACACCCTCCCAGGTCAACATCAACCCATCCACCACCACCCTCTGGGTGTGACCCTGGAGCCAGTTTGCCACCCATGTGACTGTGCATTCATCGATGCCGCAGTCCCTCAGCTTGCCCACCAGAATTGGGTGGGACACTGTGTCGAAGGCCTTCTGGAAGTCCAAGAAGATGACATCAACTTCCTCCTTCACATCTAAGCTCTTTGTTACCTGGTCATAGAAAGAAACCAGGTTAGTCAGGCAGGATCGGCCTTGCATGAACCCATGTTGGTTACCCCTCAACACCACTTCCCCTGCAGGGCTGTCACAAATGTTGCCCTTGATAATTTTTTCAAAGACCTTCCCCAGGATAGAAGTGAGGCTGACTGGCCTGTAGTTGCCAGCCTCTTCCTTCCTCCCCTTCTTGAAAATAGGGACCACATTGGCCCTTTTCCAGTCCTCAGGGACTTGTCCCAAGCACCAGGAGTCCTCGAACAGCTGTGCCAATGGCTCCACAATGACACCAGCCAATTCCCTCAGTACCCGTGGATGAAGGCCATCTGGGCCCACTGACTTGGATACATCTAAGCCCTCCAGGTAATCCTTAACTAGGTCTGAACTAACAGTCGAGGGACTCGCATCCTCCCTGGGTCTCTTTACACTATCACCCGAGAGTACCCCATTGTCAGCAGACAGGAACACAGAGGCAAAGAACTTGTTGAAGAGTTCTGCCTTCTCTCGTGCATCCATCACCAACTGCCCTGCCCTGCAATGTTACCCTGAGACTTCTTCTTGCTACCTATATACTCGAAAAAGGACTTTTTGTTATCTTTAATCCCAGAAGCTAATCTAAGCTGTAGTGCTGCTTTAGCCTTCCTTACCAAATCCCTACAAGCTTGGGTCAGGGAGATGTACTCCTCCTTTGTCCCTGCCCCCTTCTTCCACTACCAGCACACTTTTTTCTTTGCCCTCAGGCCAGCCTGGATAGCTGCGCTCAGCCATGGAGGTTTCTTGCCCTTTTCCCACCTTCCTGCGCAGAGGAATTGCATCCTGCTGCACCCTTGAGGAAGGATCAGCTTTCCTGGACCCCCATACTAGCTACACCCTGGGCTCCAAGTGCCTCCCTGACTGCTGCCCTGAGCAGATCGAAGTTGGCTTTCCTAAAGTCAAGCATTTACGCTGTGCTAGTTACCCTCCCTATGGAAGAAAGAGACTATGGGGTCAACATTTATCACCAGATGAACATGAGCCTTCAATGCGATGCTGCAGCTAGTAAAGCAACCAAAACACTGGCTTGCATCCACAGATGCTTCTCAAGCAAATCCCAGAACGTCATGCTCCCCTTGTACTTGGCCTTGGTGAGGCCACAGCTGGAGTACTGCATCCAGTTTTGGGCCCCACAATTCAAAAAAGTGTCCGAGATCAAAGATAATAAAAAGTCCTTTTTTCAAATACATAGGGAGGATGAAGGCACTGGGAAATGTGGGGCCCCTACAAGATATGCTGGGCAATCTGGTGGTTGCACCAGAGGAGAAAGCAGACCTCTTTAACCAATTCTTCACCTCCTTTTTCTTGGGCAGGGACCGGGACTTCCCCACTGTGATGCAAGATGGACTTGAGGGGAATGCCTCCAGACCTCAGGTTGCGGAGGACCAGGTTAGAGAGCTTCTGGAGGGGCTGGATGTGTTCAAATCAGTGGGTCCAGATGCTCTCCACCCCAGGGTGTTGAGGGAGCTAGCTGGGGTTATTGCAGGGCCCTTGGCATGGCTTTAGGAGCACTCGTGGTGCTTGGGCCAGGTGCCAGATGATTGGAAGATAGCCAATGTGGTCCCCATCTTCAAAAAAAGGGAGGACCCGGGCAACTATAGGCCCATCAGTCTTACCTCAGTCCTAGGGAAACTCTTTGAGAAGATCATCAAGGAGCACATTTGTGATGGGCCAGCTTCAGGGATGATGCTCAAGGACAACCAGCACCGTTTCTTTAGGGGCAAGTCATGTCAGACCAACCTTATTGCCTTTTATGATCAGGTCACAAAAGCATTGGATGTAGGTGTTGCCGTGGACATAGTCTTTCTGGACTTCAGCAAAGCCTTTGACACCGTCTCCCACCCCATCCTCATTAAAAAACTAGGCAACTGTGGCATTGATGCCTACACAGTCAGATGGATTGCAGATTGGCTGAAGGGTTGTACTCAGAGGGTAGTGGTGGACGGGTCATATTTGACCTGGGGGATGTGGGCAGTGGAGTCCCCCAGGGTTTGGTCCTTGGGCCCATACTGTTCAATTTCTTTATCAGCGATTTGGACGACGGAGTGAAAAGCAACCTGTTTAAATTTGCTGGTGATACCAAAATTTGGGGTGAGGTGAACACGCTAGTAGGGAGGGAAAGACTGCAGCAAGACCTGGATAGGTTACAGGGGTGGGCTAACAAAAACAGGATGCGTTTCAATACTGACAAGTGCAGGGTGCTGCACTTGGGCAGTAGTAACCAGCAGCACACTTATAAGATGGGAAACTCCCTTCTTGAGAGCACGGAGCAGAAAGGGATCATTATTGACTCCAAGATGAACATGGGCCAACAATGCGAGGTCACAGTTGGCAGGGCTAACCGGATCTTGTCGTGCATCCACAGGTACATCTCAAGTAGATCCAAGGAGGTGATCCTCCCCCTCTACGTGACACTGGTCAGGCCACAGCTGGAGTACTGTGTCCAGTTCTGTGTGCCCCACTTCAGGAGGGATGTGGACAACATTGAGAGGGTCCAGAGGAGGGCAGCCAGCATGATCCGGGGACAACAGGGCAGACCCTACAATGAGAGACTGCGGGACCTGAACCTGTTCAGCCTTCACAAGAGAAGGCTAAGGGGGGACCTGGTGACCATCTACAAACTCATTAGAGGGGACCAGAAGGGTTTGGGAGAGACCTTGTTTCCCCTAGCACCCTCTGGCATAAGAAGGAATAATGGCCACAAGTTGGTGGAGAGTAGGTTTAGATTAGACATCCATAAAAACTGCTTCACAGTTGGGGTGGCTAGGATCTGGAACCAATTTCCAAGGGAAGTGGTGCTGGCTCCTACCCTGGGGGTCTTTAAGAAAAGGCTTGATCCCTACTTGGCCTGAGTCATTTGAGCCCCGTTTTTCTCCTGCCCAGGCGGGGGGTCAGACTTGAAGATCTACAAGGTCCCTTCTGACCCTACTTCTTTGAAAAAGGTTGTGGAGAGCCTTGAGAGAGTCCAGAGAAGAGTCACTTGCATAATCAGAAGTCAGGAAAAGAGACCTTACGACGACAGGCTGAGAGCTATGAGGCTCTTTAGCCTGGAAAAGCGTAGGCTCAGGGGTGATCTGATGGCCACCTCTAAGTTTATCAGGGGTGACCACCAGGATCTGGGGGAACGTTTGTTCACCAGAGCGCCCCAAAGGATGATGAGGTCGATCGGTTATAAACTACTGCAAGACCATTTCAGGCTGGACGTAAGGAAGAATTTCTTTACTGTCTGAGCCCCTAAGGTCTGGAACAGCCTGCCATCGGTGGTGGTTCAAGCACCTACACTGAATGCCTTCAAGAATAAATTGGATGCTTATCTTGCTGGGATCCTATGAACCCAGCTGACTTCCTGCCCTTCAGGTGCGGGGCTGGACTTGATGATCTTCTGAGAGCCCTTCTTGCCCTAATAGCTATGAAAATCTATGAAATCTAGGCAGCAGGACCACTCCCCCTTAGCTATGTCCCCAGCTTCTAGTAGCCTGCCAGTTGTCCTTGGGCCAGATAGAGTGGGTCTGTAGGCTGAATTGGCCCATGGCCCATAAGTTTAACTTCCTTCATTTATTCCAACCACTGATTAGCTTATCATGCAATTGAAGAAAGGTAGCCTTTATAGTGCAATCATAATAAAGGCAACGAACATAGTTTTAGCGAAGAATAGAGACTGCTCTCTCTCATTCAGGATGCAATTACTGTCACCAAAATCTATTCACACTGCCATTTTAAGTTTTCATTATGATTTTTCTCAGTGGAATTAGGTACTAGAATTCTAATTTTTCATATATTTTATAAATCAAAGTACTAGACTTGAATATTTTGACCTTTTTAATATTCGTTGGTTTGATTGGCTGTATTGCCTATCTGTTCCACATCTCCTGTTATTTTATGGCCTTCCTAACCTATGGGGAAGTGGATGGAGTGAGTAGCCAGTGAAGATAAAGAATATTGTAAAGGTCAAAGTACTAACATTATTGCAAAATATTTCACAGAATACATTAAGTATTAAAACTTTGACAGCAATTCCTTATAACTAATGTTGTATAAAGAACAGAAAATAATATGAATTATATTCCGTACATTAAGCTGGCAAAAATGGAATAAAAGTAACTGGCTAAAATATAGCTCTTTCATTAAAATGTAATTGCTGTGCTGTCATATCGCAAAAATTTGCCATTTGGTTAATACATTGGAGAGAGCAAAGGTTGGCAACATTTTTGGGCAGAGTGCGAAAAACAGCCACAACCTCGACTTGTAAAATGACGGTGTTCCAGAGGCGAATGGCAGGAGAGCCACGAGGGGCCCAATCCTTGTTGTTGCTGTGTAGCTCCAGCTCCTTTTCCGCCATCTGCCCTGAGGCGTGTGTGCCAAGCAAAGTGCCTTCGTATGCCATGCTCTGGTACATGTGCCATGGGTTGCCTACCACTGGGATGGGGGCTGATTATTCTGCATATTCTTTGAAACTTTACCCTAAATTTGAACTGGATCTAAAAAAAAAATGTTCAGTTAAATGTATTTTCATTATTTATCAGTCCTATATATCTGGACTTCTGGGTTACATCTGGAATTGAAGGAAGTATTGAAAGGTCATTATTAAATTTGACTGTCTATTCTCATGGTGCTTCTGATTTGATTAGAAAGAATGAATGCCACAGATCTCATGCCAATACTGTTCTTGTTTAGTCTAGCTTTGACAATTTAGATAAGTTGAATGCTTTACAGCCAAAAAGTCTGGATGATTATTCGATTTTTTTTTAAGGTTCTGCAAGTTACAAACAGTAACAAATAGAACCAAAGCAATAAAATATACTAATTGATAAAAAAGACAAACCCCTAAAATAAATAAGCAAAACATACTAAAGCTCTATTCTTTTAAAACTATTCTATAGAAAGGTTTAAACCTATTCTATACTGAGCTCACCAGTGAGAATGTATTCACCCCATGATAAAATTAGTGTAATGGAATGTGAACAAATCCATTTTGCCTTTATTTAAATCTTTTACAGACTGTCATTATGGGGCTGCATTTCTTCAGCAATCCACATGTGATATCATATTGTTAGGACATCTTCTGTGATAGTAGTGCAACACTGTGATGGTAATGACTTAAAATGAGGTACATGAAGCCAAAATAATTGAAAATTCTTAATATTTAAGTTTTTGTATTAAGTTTAAATAGGGAATTAGGATCTATGTCTTCTGGTAATGAAGACTTACAAAATGGGGATCAAAACATTACTGCAAAATAGTGTAATGTGAGTGTAATGTATGTAACACCAGATGGAACCAAGGGGGCAGTCTGCAGAGCTGATGTCAGTTAATTTAGATTGCAACTCCCAGAAACTCCCAGGGGCTGGCGGGGAAGGGAAAAAGGAAAGGAAAGGTTGAGGCTAGAGTAAGGGGAAGAGATAGCAGCATGCATATGGAACCTGGTCAGCCCTACCCAGAGGAGTGCAAAGCGGAGATGGAGACTTCACTTGGTCGGTCAGCCAGGACTGTGGACTGAAGGAGCTGGACTCAGACTTGGGGGCATCTCCAGGCTGCTGTTTGAGCACTTTAGGGACTAAAGGCTTATATGGGGTCACTTCTGGAGGTGTCTGTATGGAGGGAATTCAGGTGCTGAGTGTAAGTTACCACAGTGTTGATGTTTCTTTACCTTTTACCTGTTCCTTCCCTTTGGGACTTTGGCTTGTAACCCTATCCCCCATGTTTTTTTTATATAAAAGTGAGAACTCCTATTGCTTCTTCTGCCAGTTTTTGGGGCTGCAGGGTTGGCACAATAGTATATACTTTTAAAATTTGAGATTGCTCAATTGTTTTATAAAAATCTTCTCAGGATATACTTAATGCAGGCCAAAATGTTCAAACCCAGGTCCTAAGATTAGGCTTCTTAATCTGTATATTAAATACATTTATATGTTAGGGATGAATATTTTTCCTGACTATATTCAATAAAAGTTTTGCCATTGTCATCATTGAATCCAGATTTCATCTTAAAAGCCCAAACAGATTTTGACTTTAAATAATTCTAATATAATAAAAGCCTTAGTCTGTCTGTCTGTCCATAATGCTCTGGGCCAACTGTGAATGCGTTACCAAGAGGGTGCGTGCTGACTGGCTGTGAGGGCCCAGAGTCTTATGGACAGAGGGGGCAAGGGAGTGAGGGAACTGCCCCCCACCCAAAAACAGCCAGCAGGGAAGGGGAAGTGGCAGGGAAGAGGGGAGGAAGGAAGAGAGGAAGAGAGAAGAGCAGGAAGGGGAAGAGGGAGTTTCTGGTGGCATGCCTCTCCCCCACTGCCACCCGCCCCCTCACCCTCTGCTGCCATTGCCACTGCCTGGCCCCGACAACAGCCAGCAGAGATGGAGGGGCAATGGGGAGGGGAGGCAGGAAGGAGGGACATGTGTGCTGCCGGATGTCGGTGGCTGCCGCTGTATGCAAGCTTCCCTCCCCCTATTCCTGGGAGCTGGTGGCGGCACAGGATGGAATGGCAAGGGGTGGCGGGAGCATATGGGGCCATAGGTAGGGGGTGCATGGGGCTGGAGGTAGAGTGGCAGCAGTACATCCCTGCCACCCCCATCATTCGTGATGGGCAATTTGCTAGTGAATAAATAAAAGTCCTATCATATCTAAAGAGGTATAAAAGGACATTTTTTATAGACAATGACTTGGATTCTGAATATTGATAATAATATAATCTATATCTTATAATCTATATATTATATATCTATAATCTGAATATAATATAATATATACAACTAGGTTCCAATAAAATTTTGCTCCAGAATGTACAATCATAGACATTGTAAATTTCAGGAAACCATTCCTGTAGAGGAACAGTACAAAGCTAATGCTTGAAGTTAAGCATGTGTGTAGAGACTAATTAAAATCAAGTGCTTAAATAGTTTCCTGAATAAAAGTGGAGTAAAGAATGTATAATGCGCATTTCATAATATACTAAATATACTAAAGTAAGTGTGTGTGCGTGTGTGTGTGTGTGTAAAGCCAGTTTCAACAGTGTCTTTTTGAAACCAGTGCCTTTGGTAGTTCAGTTTCATGCTTTTATTAGATGCTAAATATATGTGAATAAGCATAACTTTATAATTAAGTAAATTGTGATGCATGCAATGTATATAATAGATTTCAATTTCCAGGTTGCAGTGCCCTTTTAAATCCCTGCATGACATTCCAGCCTAAAAGCCACTAATAGAGATGTTCCAGTGTTGAAAAGAAAAGTGAGGGAAATCAGCATCTAAAACTTGGTAAAGTCCTAGGTAGTAAAAGGTCTTTGTTCTGAAGATTGTTCTCCCACAGAGAAACAGAGTTTTCTTTTAGCCTTTGCAGTTGATTCTCAGGCTGCTGAAATATCATAATCAAAGGCTCTTTGCCACCTTGTGTTGAATCTATTGTACTTGAAATCTTTTTATTTAGTGAGAAATAGTGTTTCTACACCAAATAATATGATGAAAGCATTCAAAATGTCAGATGAACATTCACCAGTTAAAAATATCTTCTCTTATTATTTCAATAGTAGAGAGAACTGCTCGTAGGTGACCAGAATGATTAAAAGGGAATGGTGAATATCTAAAGGCTCTTCTCAAGGGCATTTTGAGAGTGCACCATACTATCAGGTATTACCATTACTTTAATACCTAATTTCTTGAGCAGGCTGGTGCATAAAATTTTGGCAGGGCAGGTTTGTACAAATGATTTTACTATAGTTTTGTCAAATCCCTTTGTTGGAAGGCAGCATTTAGCCTCCATTGTCATCCTCCCTTTTTCTTCTTATGTGTAGGTCAGTTTTAACTTACAAATAGTTGTTCTCCAGAGAAGATTAGCTATTGTCCTGATAAGCAGTGTAAATGTCAGTCTATGAGATAAGTAGAAAGGTGCTGGATGAAATTATGCACTTGAAAATGTATCACCTGAAAGCTTAACATGTTGTCTTACTATGTTGCCCTTCTGCCTCCCAGTACCACCTTTTTTCTGGTACACTGCTTAAGGAGCACAACTGGTTTTAAAATATGACTCCAGGGTATTAGCAAAATTTCACATTAATAAAATAGTACTAATGTATGGACACTTAATAGCTTTGTGGTTCAGGCAACCGAGTGGTCCAGGCAGGTGGTCCAAGAACCTAAAGCCCTACGAATAAGGGTCTACCACACTCAGACGTGACTTGCCAATTGCTCCACCTGCTGCTGCTGATTGGCTGAAAGGGTTGTCTGTCACGCAGTCCTGCCCTTTGCCACTGATTGGTGGGAGCTCACAACAGGCAGCCCTTTCAGCCAATCAACAATGAAGGGTGGGGACAACAGCCATTTTGCCTGCTTGCCTTCATGCTGGCAGTCTCCAGCAGGCTGTGAAGCAAGGACTGTGGGCTCCCACAGGGGAGCCAACATTTTAATTTTAGTAATATTTTCTTTTCCCATGGATTTTGCATAGATTATACAATTTTGTGATTTCTGCAAAAGTTTCAAAGTTTCATAGCTGTTAGCAGCTGGAATGTACCTTACAAATCATCGAGTCCAGCCCCCCTGCACATGTGCAGGAAAGACTGCAGGGATCAAATGATCTCAGCAAGATCAAGACTTTTTTGAAGATGACTACCACTTCTGGGGGGAGCCTGTTCCAAACCCTCAGCACTCAACTTGAAAACAATTTTTTCCTTATGTCTAGCCTGAAGTGATCTTCAATCAGCTGGTTCCCATTATTTCTTGTTCTCCCCTGGGAGGCCTTGGTGAATAGATGATCCCTCAAACCCTGGTGTATGCCCCTGATATACTTGTTATTTGAGTAGATCCCTGCCTATGAACACTCTGTCAGAAAAACTGGAGGAAATATTAATCTGCAAATCTTTTTTAATGGATATTTTTTAAGTTTATATAATGGCTCCAAATTGGAAGATAACTTCATGTTAGCAACTTAATGTTGAACTGATCCTCAAAAATATAGGCATTAATAATGCAGTGTATCCCACAGTGACCAGTCAACATGCCTCATCCTTGACATAGATTTTTGTAGATTCGAAATGTGCCCACTGATACCAATTATTCAGGTGGGCTTTGCAATAGTGATTCTGTAAATATGCTATATGGATATAAAAGAGTCCCCTAGGTTTCTAAGTTAGGAAAGCCATCAGGGAACTGAGTGATTTAGACTAAGGTAGGGATGGATAGATCCCTCTCCCCTCCCCCTCACACAAAAAAAAAAAGAAAAAAAAGAAAAAGAAAAAGGGTCAAGATTAACAACATTAACTTACAGGCATTCATAGCCTGGAACAGTTCGATCCTGTGAAGATAACCGTGATATCACCACATTTCCCTAGAAGATACGAGAAACAGGTAAGCAGGTAAAGAGCACTAACACTGAGTGTGGAAATGGGAAGGGAAAAGGTAACTACCATACTGCTTACATTCAAGCTCAGCTCACTGGGCCAGACCTCCAATTAAAGGGTGGTGACGATATCTAGGGCAGAGCCTTGTTCTACTTTATTCACCTATATGGTATGTGCATTGCCACATACCTGCCATTTTTGTTACTTATCGTTCATGACACAGGCATAACTTGCATATTAGCAGTGGCAAGGGCCAGGACAACTCTGGTGGCTTTGGCAGCAGCTACTACTCTTGCATTTTTTTTTTTATGTGGGCATGTGGGGCTAGTGCCTCAATTGTCCACCACTTGTTACTTTACTGGTTCATGACCCTATTCCACATAGCTACTGACCCTACATGGTAGGTTATGCTCTGGCTGGGCAAGTACATTTCTTCCTGTGTGCACACCTGAACATAAGTCCTGAAGTTGTTGCCCAACAGATACCAGAACGAGGCAAGCTCTCTTACATTTTGGCCCAATACACTAGTGATTAGGACACTTACCCAGGACGTGGGAGACCCAGGGTCTTCAAATCGCCTCATCCAGAGTTTACATCCTTCCAACTTCCAAGCACAGTACTGTAACTACCAGGCCACATGTTAGGTATAACCTAATCTGTTTTGTTGCCTTCCTCTTGAAGCTGGCCCCATAGGCAGCCAAGAAATGGAGATATGCGTGACCAGGAGGAAAAGAACAAACTAGAATCTGTGCATCCTAGTGAGGTGTGTACTCTGTAGCTTTGTGATTGGTCTACTTTGCTGAGAAGTCAGAGATATAGGTTCAAACCTTCCTTGGTGAGAGGGGCACAGAATCTCCAGTCTTCCGGGTAACTGCTAAGCTAAAACATAGAAGGGCCATGGTCCTCCAGTTATTTGCAGGAACACAATTTTGGGAATTATTCTCATGCATGTTTGTACAGAGCCATGCATCTGCTTGGCCACAGCTCAGCCTACTGTGCACATTCAGTAGCCATGTTGATACTTGATATCCACATTGCATGTGGAGCAGGAATGCAAACTGTGTGTAAGTACTGAAAACAGCCCTCATATGGGTGAGCATCAGCCATTTGGGCACATCAAATGATGTTGGATTTGGCTCCTGGTGATTCTATAACCTTGACTGAGGCCTGGGAGAAAGGGATTCAGCTGCCATGGCTTCAGTCCCAGTGCTCTCCTTTCATTTTGCGGTTCTGAATCTCAGGGATGAATACTGGAGTGGGAAAGGCTGCAGCTTTACAGTCTTTAAAACTAAGCTTTGACATACATTCATTTTATACACAGGACATGATAAAGTTAAAAGGATCATTTGCTGCTACTTGGAGCAGAGCATGGCATGGGAATGTGTCTCCTTTTAGGGTCTCTTGCCTCACCCAAAGACCCGTGGTATTAGAAAAAAGGAAATCCAAGTCAACCTAAAATGTAATAGAAGCTCTAAACACAATATGATCCTAGATGGTTGCTGTTGTATGGGTGGTGCCTAGCAATACCATAAGAGGAGTGCAGGAGGGTGGGCAAGGATGCTCCTGGGATCCCAAATTATTCTCATTGGGTGCATCCCCATGAGTGGGAACATGAGATCCCTGGGCATAACTAGCAGCGGCACACATTTGTTCCTGGGCTGGCCCCAAAAACCTTACCTGGTATCCTAGGGGCTCCCTGGGGTTGCAGCAGCAGCGATCTGGGTGTGTGGAGCCGGGCTGGCAGCTGCAGTGTGGCTTTGGCCAGCCAGGCTCCAGTTTTGGGCAGCACTTGCTGCCGTCATGGGCACTGCACTGCCTTTTTCTGTCACAGGTATTTTTGACTCTGGGATCTACCAGTGTCAGAAAAACCCCACCCCGCTGCAAACTAGCAGCACAGCAAACACCCGCGTGTGGCACGTGCGACGGGTCTGCAGCACCACAAACCTCAAGTGCGTGGCCATGGGGACGTGCCCATTCAGTCATACCTTGAGTTGTCCTTATTCACAAAAGTAGTCTCACTGACTTTCAAAGAAAATAAGAACAAGTTTGTAAGAGAATATCAACCTGATTTGGCTCAACCTGATGGTGGAAGGCACTTCTATTATTAGCCTCCATGTGTCAGCCAAAATACTCTGTATGCTTAGAGTTTAACTTGTGATCTCTCAACTATGCCATGAATTGTTAAAAAGATAAATAACTTTTCATTTATGTTTATTTGTACCGGTAGATGTTAAAATGTCACAGTTTTATGGAAAAGAGATTATGGCTGAAAAACAACCTTCAGCTCTAAACTACACTGCCTCCAGTACTATAGTAACTAGCTTATTGCCATTACTTCTAAATAGCTGAAATCAATCAGGGAAGCAAAATGTAAAATCTGACATTTTAACTAAGTTATGCTATCTACAATAATGCAGGTGACATAATTTAGAGTAAATTAAAGGTATAAGAAAACATTGCTAGGAAAGTCACATTTTATCCATTTACAATTTTTTCCTTTAAATTTCATTCAACATTTAGTACTGTAGAATAATGGAAGGAAGATTCATGATATAAAATACCCTGCCACTCATTTCTACTAATGAATAATGATACCGTTTTATGAGTTTGAAAATTCCCATGGTAGCAACAAAGGGTACATTAAATATGTACTCTTTGATGAATAGTATTAACACTTGTCAAAATAATTATGATGGCGGATAAAAACCACTGAAAACAATTACCATATTCTTAAACACAGGGAATCATAAGCTTTATGTGATACATGTTCCTCTGAGTTGCTGTTATCCCAAAATTTCAAACTGATGAAGTGTAGCTATTTTAGTCAAGTTCATTAAAGTTACAGAGGAGGATGATGAAATGTATTAAAGAGGACTAGATCTGGAAAAGAATCAGCTTTGTCTTAAGTTCAGTGTATAATTAACAGATATTCTAAAGCCCACATAGCTATTGGATATTGAAGAACAAAGCACAAAGCATTTCCTCTGAGTAAATAGAATTATATAATTACATTTGATATGCAATAAAATATTTACAATTTTTGTATTTTTTCTCTTCAAGTGTTTACATTTGGACAACTTACAAAGAATATGAATATATTTATTGGTGTTTGGAACATAACTATAACTATGATATAATTCTCTTAAAAAATGAAATACTATAATCTAGAAAAATGTCTTAGTTTTAGGTCACTATTTATACAGATTACATTACTTTAGGACTGTTTTACTTCTCTCCCTATTTATATGAATCTTAGATTTAGTTGGTTGTGTTTTAAAAATATATTTTATCTGTGTTTAGTCACTGTGATTTCAGTGGGGACGCTTCTAGAGTAAGGTTTTTATCATCATGAGTGAGGATGGTAGAATCTTACAGCTATCTTCCATTACCCTGGGAGTATGAACGCGTAAAGAATTATATGAAGCCTTCCTGTATAGCAAGATGCTTTTTTTTTTAATATGCTTCATTTACAGTGTTTTAAATAGCCATTCCTTTCAGTCATACTTCTAGGGAAACTGCAGGTCACTTATCATTACATAGATTTACATTGTGAAATTGATTAACCATGAAAATAATTTAACCCAAATTAGGTGCCTATAAAAAATGAGCATCGTTGGTTGTAGTAGATGAAAGTCTGTGAAATGAAGGTTTGGTGAATAGGGAAAATAGATGGAAATGCTGATTATAAGACTTCTATCACCTTAGTTCTGAACATGTAACAAAATTCTAAAGAAATAAAGTCTGTAACTACTAGTGCTGTTTCCTTTCTACTCTTTTGGATTATAGGGGAAGGTGAATTTCTTTGTTCAAGGATTTTTGTCTGATTTTATATTTATTAACCTTCTTGTGTAAAGAGTTTATGAAAACAGTTACATTCTAGTCTCTCCTCATGGAGGGATTCAAAGCCAGAGTCCTGATGCAGAGAGCACTGTCCCTATGCCTGCTCAATAAATGCTGGGTCTTTCCAGCTGCATCATCCCTCTTCCTGGAGAGTTGCATGGAATAGGACGATCTCTGAGGCAGCCCAGTCCCAATAAAGTAAGGGCTTTGTAGATTAAAGCTAGGTTTTTGACTCTGCTTTAGAAATGAAGGGTAGCCAGTAGAGTTTACAAGCCATGGGAGAGGTGCTGACATGGGTTTTTTTGTACATGAAGCACTGACTTTATTAAATCCCAAGAAGAGAGGAATGGCAATTTACTTGAAAGAGACTATAGATTGGAGCAACACGGTAAGTACTTGCCCCAGTCAGCTGAAGGCAGCATTCGTTGCCAGTATAGTAAGTTGTATCCAAAAACAATGAAGAACTCAGTAACGACTCCAGCACTTTGCATTGCCTTGATAATCTGTAGTTAGGCTTCCTTGACTGCTAGTAGAGTTAACATATTATGCAAGCTCCACAGAGTATTTTCACATCTAAGTAACATAATTTCTGTCTTTCTTAGGTATCTCTTAATGGATTCAGATGTGGCTATCTGCAAAATGCAGTACTACTTTGCACTCTTTTATCAGCTTCCATCCAGGGACCTGGAGATGCTTAACAAACAATAATTAATTTAGCCTGACAATACCCGTGTGAGGTAGATAATTATTGTTATCCTTTTTTACAGCTGAAGAAACTGAGGCACAGTGAAAATCAATCAAGATTACAGTAGCAGGTCTACCTATCCCATCTTCATTTTTTTATGACTGCTGTCTCATCAGTTTTTCACCTGATGTATTTGGTTGCCGAGAGCTGGGTGCTTTTTCACATTTTGGCTGCTAGCAGAAGTCCTTCCCATATTGGGAAACACAAGGCAAACAGTTTCTTTCACTCCTTGGTCATCTGGATTTCAGCTAGATCCTCTGTTTCTTGATTTCAAGATTTTGTGCTCACTATCCACTGATGGTGGAGCTGTGGCATAAAGAAGCTCAACCTTTCTTTGTATCTCCAACTCTAGCAAAGGCTCCTAGGTAAAGAAATGACCAGCCTCAACAGCCTGCTTCTACCTTTCCCTTTGCTATTTCCTATTCTTGTTTTTTCAATTCCTTTCACTGGCTTCAAGTAGGATGAGAAACTTCCGCTGAACATCTCGCTCGTGGTTTGCTGACTTGCCTGGGAAGCAGAAGATACAGGTTCAGATTCTTCCCAGGTTGGGGTGGGGTGCTAGATCCTGAGTCTCCTGCTCCCTGGACAAGTGCCATAACCCCCATGCTGTTGGACTAAAACAGGGGTATCCAACTGGTGGTCCACGAGGAGCTAGCATGTAGCAGTGGGCTGCATGTGGCCTCTGAGTGGTTCACATGTGGCGTATAGGCTCTGATGACCACCCCTCCTCCTGCTATATGTTAGGGGAGGGTTTGGGCATCCATGCATCTGCTGTATAGCCCAGTACAGCTCACATGTTCAGGCCGTGTGGTGGGACTGCTTCCCCCAGAATGCAACCTGATCAGTGTGTGGCCCCTGGCTACACCAGAGCTGGATAGCCCTGGGCTAAAGGGTACGAAGATGCTCCTCTTCCTCCTCTAGTGTCAAACACCTGTATGGTTTCCCTATGGCTCAATTTTTGGATTTATTTGGCATTTCACATATGCCTGGGAGCTCTTTTTCTTCATGGGAACCTACATAGACAGAGTTCAGCCTACTGAGCATGTGCAAAAGGGAAACACAGGGCGAATGCAGCTATGCAAAATCTGAAACTGAATAAATGCGAAAAATTGCAGTTATGGGGCAGCAGAAGAGGCACATAAATATGTGATAGCAACAAGTGTGTGACATACCTAGGAAGAAGGGAAACCCATATGTGTCTCCTGCTTTTCTGTTCTGTCCTGTTTCTGTCCTTACCCACAGGTCCCTCCATTACCTTTCCATACCCTATAGCTCTTTCAGTTCCTGACAAAAAAGAGACAGCCATCAATAGTATGTTAGTATGCAAATCAAATTACTATTCCATATAGGTTGTTATGCACATACATACTCTTTAAGACACTGAAACAAATTCTCCAGTGCAGGGGAATTCTCTGGTAGTGTAAAGCTGGGGGAAGCTCTGTAGCCACCTTGTATAACAACCACCCCTCAAATTCATACCTAGTGTAGAGGACAGGAAAGAGTGTTGTGGGCAGGTGAGTAAAGAGTGTGGGGGTCAGTAGAGCTACACACACCCACTATACCCATGTCACCCATCCAGCCACAGGTGTAATGTAAGAGTTTCTTCAGTCAAATCATAGTATTGATGTAATAGACCAACACTGAAAGAGGCATATTCATTTAGTTAACAAGTTATTCTTTCCTGCCCCTAATGTCTGTCACAAACAAAGGAAATTTGGGGATGGAGAAGAAGGGAAAATCATTAAGTCTCCCAAATAACATAAGACACACTGAGAAAGAAATCAATTACGGTCCATATTCAGACCTTTAAATTTAACCTTACCTGTAATTAACCGAGGAACAGTGTACTGGAGACTGTCCACGGGTAACTAAAAGCAAATCAGTCCTTCATATGACTGAGCAAATTTAGACCTTTCCTCTAGCAGATGCTATGCTATCTAGCTTATAGCTAGTACTGTTATAACCTTAAGCCTTTGTACTATCTCTGAATTCACTGAGACTCATACTGCAGTCTAAAAAGAACACTAAAATGAATGCTAATTAAAACAATGCCTTTTCCCTCTAACAGTTTTTGCCAAATGCCAAAACAGGTGTTTGCTTCCTTCTAGACATTTATTTAAATAAGAAAGAACATACACACATACAGATGTTGTAACTATTGGTATTAGAGATGGTCTACAATAGTCATGAAAATTCACATATATGGATTTGATTCAAAGCTCAGTGAAGTCAATGGAAAGGCCCTGTATGCATATGGGGATATCTGAAGACAGCTCATTTGAGATAATTTACCATACATGAATTTTGCTCTTTTTCTCAGCAAGAAAAAACATCTACTAGAACCATCAAGCTGACATCTCCCTAAATCCTTATCTTATATCACTCTAGAGTAATGCATTTTCCTTTCTGTGACTGATATATAGGCAGAAAAAACCCACAGTCATTAACTGTTGTGCATAGTGTTTAAAACGAGCAGTGCAATCTAATGATCCTGCTTACATTCTGTTTCGTATGATTAACCAGTGTCCTCAGGTCATACATATCCATAATATTGAAGAGCTGACAGAACAAGTCCCTGCTTTGAAGGTAATGTCTTGTCTTGTACACTGAAATGTCATCTGCATTACTACAATGCCAAGGCTGATAAACTACTTATAAAACTTTGAGATCTACTGAGCTGTGGAAAGTTTCCATTTCCCATTCCCAAGAGTACAGCACTATGACATTTGCAATGGGTTATAGGAGCAAGGGAGTAGTAGCAGAATTTGGGTTCATGGATTCCAATAAAATAAGAGTGATGTGCCACCTCATTTATAATTTACACCAAATGTAAAAAAAACCCCATTTGATATGTTACTTAGTTTTCACATATTTTGGATTTTCTGATTCTTTTTTAAGTGGAGCTAGAAGCAGAAGTACCATGCAAATAACATAGTATTTTCAAAATGACTGGACACAGGAACTGCCAGGAACCTGGAAAGAGAGCCTGTTTTAGTGACATTTCTAAATCAAATTATTTGATATACCTGAACCATACAAATCCCAGTTTTCCTTAATATTGTTTACTTATCTATTCCTGAAACTCTATATATCTATGTGGCACATACGGAACAGAAACAAACATTTTTAAAATGCAAATTGAAAGAGTTTCTCATTTAATTTTGGGACAAAAAATTGGTTAATTTTTATACTAAAACAGGATTATTTTTGTGGAATGTACAGTTAATTGTGAATGGATACCTTTGTTCAAAGCACAGGTTTGTTCAAAATAAATCCCATCTCTTTTTCTCATTATTTCCTCAGCCCCACATACATTTTATGCCAGTAAGTGATGATCAGTGATATGTATTACACATCCTGCTGAATGTGTTTGTCACTTCTCTTCCTATGTCCTTTTGCTTTCATCTCTACATGCTGCAGTGCTGAGCCCTGGGTTTAAGGTGCTAGGTAGGATTAAAGGCATCCCTGGGAGAAATCGCCTTTGAAGTGGCAGAGAGTAAATGCTTCTTATCAGGCATAAGTGCTCCCTGTGTCATTGGCTTTCATGGCTTTGGCATGTCGTTTGCAAGGATCCCTTATTTCTCCTTGCCATTTTTTCATGGAAAGTAATCTGTCAGCTCTTTGACAGAATAACACCTCCCGGCTACTTGCAGTTATTGGTGGTTCGTGGTGCCTGATTGCTAAAGAATTAGTAGCATACAATTTCCCTGTAGAAGCTGTGCACTTATTTAAATGCAGCAGTGTCATTATTCTTCTGTTGCATTGCTGATTATACTTTACTGTTACCTATGTGCTCTCTCATGCTCCTGCTGTTTTCCCTCAGCTGTCGCAGTTTAACTTAATTCAGGAAGGGCAGTCCTCCACAGGTGTCACTTCCAGGCACTGTATTACTGCCCCAGGAAATCCTCATTTGAAACACTACAATATATTTCAGGATGTATTCTATTCGGGTGGTGGAAGTTTTATGCTAGATATGAAGTTTACTCCCCTTTGGTTTTCAAAACGAGTGTCAAACTGTTGTGCTTTTTTTGATGGGACCATAATACTCATAGGAAAAACAACACTGGTTTCCAAACTGTTATGGACTTGTCTACAAGGCCATAATAAGTAGTTTATGTTCTTACTACTTCCCACCCTTGTCAATTCAAAGTTGGATGGCAAGGGTATGTGGTGGTTTATGAGAAATAATGAGGGTTGGCAGTGGTTAGTTTGGGATCCATTGTGAGTGTGCACAGTTGTTTACCATATCCAGTCTACATTCATACATTCATACATTTTACTAATGTGAGCAAATTACTCAAGCCCAGAGCAAAGAAGTTCACTGCTGAATGCAAAGTAGCTAACAAAAATCTGCAAAGGTATCTGTTAGTTTTTCTAATCATTTGTTGTTTGTACTGATGGCAGAGGGGCAAACTTTGCCTTGATTTTTTTCCTCATTACTCCTCTGCTTACATAGAAGACAATGTATGTTAGAATAAAATTTGGCCCAGGTACTTTTGGAAAATATCACTGATTAGAATTCATAGTCCAGTTTCTGCTCTTACATCAGGAAGAATTCCACCTTTTCAGAAGTTTGGAAATTATGGCCAATGAATTAGCATTGCTGGAAGGGTGACAGGGGTAGAGGAGGAGGAGGATTGGATTTTCACATACAGAATTTGAATCAGAGGAACTAGAATTACAGAATATGGAAAATGTAACCAACTTAAAACAATTTAAACCTACTTTCCTGCTTTGAAGTTAAAGCATTAGGAGGTAGCACGCTATTGCATTGTGACTGATTCCCTCTAAAACTCTATAAATTCCTAAGCAGATATTTTAAGAGATATGCAAATGAAATGCCTATTCTTCTCACCTTTCATCCTCATCCATCTAAAAACCCAACTTTCATATAACTTTGGATTCTTTTAATATCTCTCTATCGTCTTTTTCCATTAGTGGCAGTTCTGGATGACTTCATTTTTACAGGCTCTTAACTTTTCTAACTTGGCTGACGTAGTTTCTCAACAGTGACAAACTTGTAATGCATCAGAAGATATATATATGTTTGGAAAATTTAGTACCAGCAAACCAATAAAGCCTCTTGAGAGAAAGGCTTGCTGAGCATCACACAGTAGCAACCCATCAATCAGTTGCTTAATGTAGTCACTTTCCTTCTTTCCTCTCTTTTTATTTATTTCTTTATTTGGAGAATCTAGCCAAAGAAAATAATTATAAGCAGATCTATGCTTAAGATCAGATTGTTTTACTATAATACTATGACATAATAGCTCTTCCTGTAATTTCCATGATCTATTCTTGACAGAAGGGTCTTTCTTCCTTTTATTTTATTTTATTTGATTTAAAATCATCATTGATTTTGAAATAAAATCTGCTCCCCAAAACCTTATTAGCTTAATCCAGGGATTTCGACCGATTAATTCTAAATGCTGTTTACAGTCACAGTTTATGTTAATCTAAATTAATGGGGTGCACAAGTGTATGTGGACTGGAGCCATAATTATAGATTTTTGTAATGTTTACATAAGAACTAACATTAATAGGACCACTAATAGGCACCAAAACATGTAGTTTTGTTGGCATGGTTTTCTCACTAGCCTTTTCTTTAAATATGGAGGTCATGCTGTACTTATTTAAGTCTTCCCACAGAAATCAATGGGATGATTTGTTAGTCTAAAGTTAGGCACTGTACATAAACATTTTCATATTCAGGGAAAAAAATCAACATAAGAAAAACAAAACAAGAGACGATGCTTGGTTGTTTGCATTGAAGATATGGTTCTAAAGCTGTAGCATGAGAAAATCCATGTTTGGTTTCTGGCGTAGTATTAATATTCTTTAATATCTCTCTTTACCTGGGAAATAGGGAGAAACTGGTTTCTAGTTTCTCATTGAAGAGTTAAGGGAAAAAACCAAAAACAAAAACACTCTTTTCAGTAGCTGGATCCTCCTCTTTTCAGTAGCTGAAAATTATATTAGTGGAAATGAAATTGGAATCACCAGTATTTTTTCTATAACATTCATGTCAAATGTCTTGATTTTTTTCTCCTAGTAAGTATGTTCCATAAACATTAAAAGGTTTTCATTTTCCGTTTTCATCACAAATAAATAACAGACAAAAAACTATTAGCAAAATCTGGCTGGTCATTTCAATACAGAATCTGTAAGTGTTCCAGGTATAAATTTTTGCCATGTAAATGCCCTATTTTAAATAATGGACAGTGTATGCAAGGCTTTATCTGTCACCTACACACCCATGGATGAGTTGGAAAACACGATGTCCTCCTTTAGAGACAAAGAAAGCACTTGACAGAGTAGAGTGGATTTCTTGATCTTTCCAAGTAAAATTATTAGATTTCAGACTGAAATATGTACAGCTATTAGACACCACCATGTAATCACAGCCTCCAGGTGTTCTTAAATTGTTCTACAATGACCACTTAAATACTACACCTACCTGACTACTGCTATTCTGAAAAATGAAACAGGTATGAAACCCCCGCACACATTTTATGGATAATTTATGCAAACATTTACTATGTTTAAATTGGCCCAAAGAACTCTAGTGTTAGGTTCTGTACAAATATGTAACCCTTCTGCTGGGCACTGGTTGGCAGCAAAAAGGCAGGTTTATATTTTGGCTTACTTCATAAATTATATGCATAACTTTAGCCCCCACTGAGAAATCTGGGAGCACTAAATTTGTTACTAGGCTGTCCTGCATAAATACCACCCCCTTTCTAGAAGCAGTGTACACACAAAAGACATATTTATTACAGAAAGCAGAGGGAAACACCAAATGCAATATAAAATACTACTAACTACAAGATAGCCTATAGGTTGCACTGTACCAGGGGAAGTTACTAGAAATCATGGGTCTTTCTGCAGAGCAAGGTGCCCCTCATTGCTTTTGTAGGAATGGTAGCATGCCAATATTTGGTGCCCCAGGGAGGCTGTATGTGTGTATGAGGAGTGACTGTGGCTCCAGACAGCATGCATGCACCCCAGAATTTCTGGGCTGGTTTCCATGGCCTGCTGAAACAAACTTCAGGAAAAACTCCAAAAGGAGCCAGGCTGATTAGTGGCTACAGCCAGCCCAATTGCACTACTTGATTAGAGCAGAGGACTATCAAAGAAACAAGGGGAAAGACCAGGTGTGCCCCCTAGTCCTGGGCTACAGGTAGTTTGGGTCACAGCTCTATGGGGAGCAGAAAGTTGCAAACCTCTACCCCTGCCCAAAACTGGCA
This sequence comes from Crocodylus siamensis, assembly GCF_052110815.1. Classification (NCBI taxonomy): domain Eukaryota; kingdom Metazoa; phylum Chordata; order Crocodylia; family Crocodylidae; genus Crocodylus; species Crocodylus siamensis. The sequence goes on along the minus strand of NC_143399.1, from coordinate 164,424,892 downwards.
GGATTAGAAACTCCCAGGTTTCAACCCTGTTCAAACCACTAGGCCTCACTCCTGGCCAGCAAACCCAAAAACCAATACTCTTTCCCCCAATATTAATCCCTTAAAACTTTGAAAGGAAAAAGGGGGAAGAAAAGGAGGAGAGAGGAGTTCCCAGATACTGGGACAATTCTGCCTCTCTCTCTTGTACCGGAGCTTCTCTTTTTTTTTCTATCTACAACTCCATCTCCCTTGGAGGAGACTTCATTCTTCAGCAGCTGCTACCAGCTTATTGTCTGAGGCTAGCTCGCTTTATATATCTTTGCATGACATCACCCTGGCTCTGTCCACTCAAGGAGCACCACACTGCAGTCTTTCCCCCAATCAACCTGCCTAAAGAATCCCCTGCTTCCTCTGCCCAGTGAGGCCAGAGTGTTTTTATATATTGTTCCAGATACAGGCCTCAGCTTGCCATGTACTGAGCACGTGTCCAGAACAACAGGCACCATCTTGCCCACATAAAAACACAATATACAGCAACCAAATGTGTGTGAGTGTTACAGATACATAACAAAGAAAGCAGGCCCCGTCTCAGAGAGCTCAGGGATGTCATGACAGGTAGGGCACAAATACACGAAACAGGTGACTAGTCTTGTAGTCTTGGCAGAATTGATGTTATACATTTGCAGAGAAGATGAGTACAGGAATCTGGGATCAAAGAAACACTGAACTTTTCCAGTAATCTTAGCATTATTTGCATCTCATTCTAGACTGTTTGTTCTGAGAACTTAAAACAGTTACATTTTATGAAGAAATTTTCAACTTTTTTTTTCCTTAAGCATCAGAAGGATACAAGACAAATTTGCCCCGCGTTTGCTTTTTCTCCAACAGTTATGTTTCATTTTGTCTCAGTTGCTGATATGGTTTTCCTGTCCTCCTGTTATTTTATCTTCTAGACTAGTGATTTACTTTCTTTAGTGCTGACACATCACAAGTATGCTTCTATTTAAATATATTATATTTGTGGCTTTTTAAGGTAAATATCATACTCATATTTGTCTTGATCAAATGCACTTTGATGGACAATATATTTCAGAATATTCTACTAATTTTTTCTACTTTTTTCCTTAAACCCCACCTGGTAAGATATAAACTATTCAAACTTTTTGTGCTGTTGACACTTCACATTGTGACAGTTCAGATCTATCATTGAACTAAAATAAAGTTTTTGCTTCTTGCTCTGTTTGTTTTGATATAAATTGCTCCTTCAATAACAAAAGGACTTTAACCGCATGAACTATGAGTTGCTGCGTTTACATTTAAAATAAGGTCATCCTGGCATGCTCATTTGTGGAGACTGATTCTTGATTGCATAGTCAACTTTACTTGTATAAAGTAAAGTGGGATAGATCCTCAACTGGCAATGGTAAATTCATTTATACCAGCTAAAAATCTGGTTCAGTGAGTACCAAGTTGGTATAAAAAAAATATGACTTGGACTCATCTCTAACCAATTAGTTTTTGATCATGCAAAGCTTCCAAACACCTTTCCTAATGCTTCACGTTCACTGTATTTACTCACATGCCCCAAAAATCAATCCTTCAAAATAGCAGTAGGCATCTTAAGTGGAGATGCTGAAACTGTTCCGACATGATAGAAACACAAGAAGAATGTGGCTGCACAAGGAGCTTCTAGGATGCCTCAAATACAAAAAGAAAGCATACAGGCACTGACAAATTTGGCAGGTCACCAAAGCAGCTTATCAGGAAACAGCAAGAACCTGTAGGGACATAACCATGAAGACAAAGATAACAAGTGAGCTGCAGCTGGTAAGGGAGGTTCATGACAACAACAAGAGGTTCTATAATAATGCTGGCCAGAAAAGAAAGACCAAGGAAGCTGTGGATCTACTGTTAACTAGCCAGGGGAATGCTAAACAGAAGATTAAAAAAAACCAGAGCTACTCAACAGCTACTTTGCCTTGGTATTCCAAAAAAAAAGCTGCAGCCAGACTCCTTACAAGGATTATTTGGATCACCAAAGGGACAAGCCCATGGATGAAATAACAAAAGAGACAGTCAGAGAGCTTTTGCAAGCATCTGGAGGAGGAAAGTCTAATTATAAGCAGCCAGAATGGATTTACTAAGAACAAATTATGTCAAATAAACTTGATCCCCATCCTTTACAAAGTAACTACTTGGATGGATGAAGAAATATAGCATATCTGAAATTCAGCAAGGCTTTTGACAAGGTCCTGCATGACCTTCTCATAAACAAATTGAAGAAATGTGGGCTGGACAAAACTACTGAAGGTGAACAGACAACTGGCTCAATAACCACAAGCAAAGGGTAATTATAAATGGATTTGTGTCAGAATGGCAGGAAGTTTTGAGTGGAGTCCCACACGGGCCTGTCTGGTCCCAATATTGTTCAACATGTTTATTAATTATTTGAATTTTGGCACAGAAAGTATCTTGAGCAAGTTTGCAGATGACACAAACAGGGAAGGATTGTGAACTCTTCGGAGGAGTACAATTCAGAATGTCTTGACAGACTGGAAAGATTGGCTGGAGCTAACAGGATGAAATTCAATGCTAACAAATGCAAGGTGCTATACCCCAGGAAGAATAATCAAACTACAAATATAAAACAGGCAATACCTGGTTGGATGGTAGCACTATGGGGTCTGCAGTATGATGTAGCTGCACAAAAGGCAAATGCAGTGTAGGGATGTATCAATAGAAACATTGTTTGGCAATGGATCAGCATTCACACTGCACCGACTGTCAGTCCCTGGTCCACACCAGGTAAACAAATGATCCTCTTAGCAAACTGTATTCTGTGAACTTTGAGGAATCCTGTCATGATACGGCTACCTCAAAGACAGTTATGATGCCCCTGGGGTCTGTGACATGGCCAATCGGGTGAATCAGGCCCTACGGACACCCTTTTTCTTTCCTGCCATGTCTTGCTGAAGAGTCCCAAGTGCCTCAGCATCTCCCCAGCCTGCCCTCCAGGCCTTGTATCATACACATGGCTCTTTTCTGGACTTTCCTGAAGTGGGGGGGCCCTAAACTGGATGCAGTACTCCAGCTGCAGTTTCACCAAGGCTGAGTAAAGTGGGAGGATGACATTCCTGGTTTTTCTTGAGATGCATCAGTGGACGCATGCCAGAGCTTGGTTTGCTTTCCCAGCTACAGCATCGCATTGGTGGCTCGTATTCATCTTCTGGTCAATGAAGACCCCCAAGTCTCTTTCGGTCCTGGTGCTAGCACTGCTGAGCCTGTAAGTATGTTGAAGGTTCTTCCTACCAAGGTGCAACACGCTACACTTCCCCACATTGAACGCCATCAGGTTTTGGTCAGACCACCTTGAGAGAGTGTTCAAGTCGGCCTGTAGCCTGTCCTGCGATGTGACAGCCCTCTCCCCACAATTTGGTGTCATCTGCGAAATTTGCCAGTTTGCATCTGACTCCCAAATCCAGATCATTAATGAATATGTTAGAATAAAATTTAGCTCAGCCTCCTGTTGTCACTGGGCCCTTGGCCCCTGCCTGCATGCCCTCACTCTCCGCACTGCAGTGTGCCTCCCAATGAGTCCTCCCCCCAGTAGCCTCAGCAGAGTTCACCAGATTCAAATAACAGCATAAATACAAGCCCCTGGGCTACAACATAACAATAATATCATTGGAGGTCACACCCTGCCCCTTTGAGGAGGCAAGCTTGTCCCTCAACAATGTGCGCCTTCTAGCTCCAGATACTTTAGGGGCTTCTAGAGCCCTTTAGTCTAACCAGCAGGAAAACAGGCAACCAAGCATCTCTGAGTAGCATGTCTGCAAGAGCTCCTTCCACCTAGATCAGGGGTGGACAAAATGCGGCCTGCAGGCTGGATGCAGCCTACCATTCCATCCGGCCTGTGGGGCCCCTAAAAAATTTTGAAAATTAATATTTATCTGCCCCTGGCTGCCTGTCATGCAGCCCTCGATGGCTTGCCAAAACTCAGTATGCGGCCCTCCACCTGAAATAATTGCCGGCCCCGACCTAGATGCTGATAGAGAACTAACTTCCTCCCAGCCCTGGGGCTTATATATGCCTGTTTCCTTCCAGTCAGCTCAATGGGTACAGGTGCTGACTAATACCCTGATTAGCTTACTGCCCAGGCAACTTGAGGCTGTGGAGCCCTGCCTAGCTCTCAGGGCTCCCTAGCTAATCTGACTCTGCTCTTGAAGAAGCAGGCACACGTTCATGGAATCCCATGACTTTCATACCATTGGGCCTGCACTCTGAATTTTACAACTTAATGCTGAGGGTCTATTTGCTGCCATGGGAAGAATAGAAGCATTAGGTGCAAGACATGGGAGGTGATAGTGCCTCTCAACTTTACTCTGATTAGGCTTCATCTAGAATATTATGTGTAGTTTTGGGCTCCATATTTTAAAAAGGAGGTGGAGAAGTTAGAGTGGGTGTGGAGGTGGAAGGAGCTAGTTATGTTCAGCTTGCAAACAAGGGACTTAAGAAGGGATCATAATAACAAACTTCAAATATCTGTAGGACTGCCATAAAGAAGAGGGAAAGCACCTTTTCTTTCTTGTGGCAGAGAGTAGGACACAGATCAATGGCTTGAGGTTGCAGCAAAGTAGGTTTAAAGTTGATATCAGGACAAAAACTTCTTCACTGTTGGAAAAGTGAGGCAGTGGAATAGGCTGCCTAGGGAAGCTGTGGACTCCATCACTGGACGTGTTCAAGAAGAGACTGGATAGCAACTGGTCAGAAATGATCAGGGCATAACTATGCCTATGTTCTACCATGAATATTTCTGATGGTTCTGGGCTTTGCGACTGGTGCATGGGGTTGGGAGGGAATTCCCTCCCCTCCCTCATACCTGCTATGTGTCAGGGTTTTTTAAGCCTTCCTCAGAGGCACTGGGTGTTAGCTGCAGCCAAGGCTGGGGATTTTGACTGGAGTGTGCCAGTGCTCCTACTGGGACTTAAACTGGAGGTTACTATCTAGACAATCTTGGCCCTCTGCTCAGGGTCAGACCAACTGATCACCATATTTGGAGTCAGGAAGGACTTTTTCCTTATGGTCATATTGGTATGAACTATGAAGGGTTTTGCCTTTCTTTGGAGGGGGAGGGGGGAAGGGAGGAGGAGAGGCATGGCCCTCTTCCTGGGATCTTTTGAGCATATATTAAGAACATTTAGAGCACCAGGGCATTGGCTGCCCTGATCCCCTTTGCTTCACCTGTGGCAGTTTATGCTTTGTGTCAGGGTTGACTGTGTAGTTTTGCTAAGAGTTTAGACAATGGATTTATATAGGATGGTTTGGATAGGGATGATCCTCCCTCAGTCAGGGCATTGGACTAGATGACCTTTGGAGGGCCCTTCCAGCCCAGTTTCTCTATGATTCTTTGCTGTAATAGAACTAAGATAGAACAGAGCAAACAGACACTATTCTTTGGGACCGCCAAGACAGCCTCTTCTCCCTCGAACTACAAACAGCAGGAGTGGTGTCCAGTGTTAACACATGCACTTTTACTGGTGAGGAAGTAGCTTTGGCTGAAGAGCCACTGAATTGGCTGAGGGTGAGTTAGCTGCCACATTCAGTCTGTACTATCTTGATGAAGCTGGTGGTGTGGAAATAACACTTAATTATTTATAGCAACTTATATAAATAATCATTTATAATAAATAGGTATCAGTCTTGCTACTTCCCTAGCAAGTGTTTAGGGTGTAGTCTTGTTGCCGTGCTACCACACCAGGAAGTTGTTGCTTCCTCACCCAGACTGCGTCCTGCAATGCCACACTTCCTGTATACTACGTTTCCAGAAGGACTCTGGACCAGGCAGGCATGACTTCGAAAAAATCGTTTTCTACATTCTGTGTCCAAAACACAAGGCCAATATTTATTTTTATTTTAGGGGGAGAAGAGGTGGAGATGGTATATATGAAAATGTGGTTTCTTAAACTCTTGTTCCGATGCACATCATTTGTCTTATCTAGACTTTTATCTATATGTGCTATAAATTTTGTCTTGTTATCATTAGAATGCATTTTATTTTCTATACATAGGCAGATGTTTAAAAAAATCAGAACTAAATAAGGAGAAAAGACTAGATTATTCTTCCCTGAGAGAAAAGATATAGGTCTGACCATGTATGTAGCAAGAGAAGGTGAGCTTCATGCCTTTCGTCAGATATATATATGCCATTCACTTTAATGCACACATTTTTACTCAACAGATTGAACACTCTTTCATCTTTTTTGTTTACTGGTGTTGTGTTGCTATCATTCCATCAGTAGGTACATTGTGATCATATAAATGCTTAGATAGATAGACGAATGATATCTGCCCTTTTCACTTATGAATATATGAAGACTTCTCTCTTCCGATTGACAGCCCATGAGTCGCAATCAGTATATTAAAAATCTCTCCTGAAATATTAATTTGCTTGAGGTTTACATACCAGCCCAGGAAAATCATTAGCAATAGCCATTTTACTCTATCAATATACTTTTATAGGCATACTTATTTATTTCTCTACATCTTCCTCTCATGTTGATTGTGTTTACAGATCTCAATCTAATAAGTGCAAATAAAACATTTTAGTGAAAGATGCCATGATCACATTAACTGAGTCAGTATATATAAACTTATTTTCAGCATTTATTTTTAGTATTCTCCTGACAACCATCAGGGACTGTATGTGTACTACTCTAATAATAAGTAATGGTCTAAAACAGTAATCTAAAAGCAATAAAACATAAAAACTAACCAAAGAATAACTTAGCATGCATCTTGCTGATTCTACAATTATGTCTGAATGCACTGATTAATCATTTACTTGATACTTTATCTCAGCATCCCCCATCTATTTGATGTTTATTTGATAGTTATTTAAAGCTTGATCCAATGCCCATTGACTTCTTTTTTTTGACCTCCTTGGCTATTGTATTAAAATATTGGGCTCTAATGTCTAGATCCACAAAAGAAGTATGTTGGGCAAAATGACTGTTTTTTATTTTTACAGTAAACAGTTACGGGATAAAATGTATAAGAACTCTCTGAAACAGAAATCTTCACCCAGGTTTCCACTCAATAATCACTTAGTGGAAACCTGGGTCCTGGGAAACCTCTGATCACTCCCCTAGCCTAGTGAATCTTAAATTCCAGTTTTGTGAAGCAGTAAAGCTTCAGCAGGAGGGGTGGACAAATGGACTGTCCCTTTTCTTCCATGTCCTCAAGTCCCTTGTGTATAAGTGGTTAGTGCACTCTCCTAGAAAGTAAAACAATTGTGTTTGAACCAGTTCTGGAAGGATGTGTTAAATGCAGGTTTCCCTTGGCTGAGTGAGTGCTCCTACCACTGAGCTATTGGATAAGAGGGGCTGCCACTAAAACTTTCCTTCTTCTATCTTGTTTTACAATAAAGTAGTTATAACCACTGTGTCTTGGACTGAGATCATGTGTTGGAAGAAAAGCAGTAAACGGCTTAGCTTTACCAGGATAGTAACATTTCTGAGCATACACAGAAGAAAGAAACTGAGACGAGTAAGGAACTTTACTGGAGGAACTGTCTGCACCAACAGACTTTTGCTGCCTAAAAGTTAAAGAAATATTTTGAGAATCACAATGTTGGATTTAGGGATCTAAACCTTAGTTAGGCCCACTCTCAGTGCTCAACATCTTTCAGTGCCTAACTTTTTTGTGGTGGTATCTTCATCTTTAAAAGATCTAGTGTGCTTGAGGTGCTAAATATATAATGATAAGCAATACTTTTATCTGTTTGGTTTCAAACTAATCAAAGATTGACAGTGTACTTACTGTACAAACATCTGTAACAAATGAAATATGGTATTTAATAGCAGCGATAGCAATTTCACTGTGGTTCAGTTACTCTCTGAACTTCTTTACCCAAAGCTGTTGCATACCTATAACTAACCACCTGTCTTATTCTTGCTGCTCTCCACCTTATCTTTCAAGCATAAAGCCTTCTTTGCTGCTGCTGCCAACATTTGCCATTGCCTTCCTGTATGTTTCGCTCAATGATTGGTCTTACACATGAACAACGTGTGCCTCTGGAGGCCTGGGGGGGACACAGCGACCATGCGCAGGTGGTGGCGGTGGTGTTGGCAGTGGCGGTGGCAGGGGTGTGGTGGTGATGAGTGGGGAGCTCCTGCAGGCTGCTGCAGTTGTGTCAGCAGTGGGGGCAGGGGGTGGTGAGCACTATGCAACCACCTGCAGATGCCACCGGCAGCATGGGTGGCGGCCAGCAGTGATTAGCAAATGTCCGCAGACACTGTTGCTGATGCTGGCAGGGGTGAGGGGGTAGTGAGCAGTGACTGCCTGCAGACGCCGCTGACGCTGTTGCTGGCACTTTTCTCAGGGGATGCACCTGCACCTGCATGCACTCCCTACGCATCACCAATGGCCTTACAGATTCTACTTGGGGACCTCAATTAATTGAGCCTGATGCCCCATACCTCTCCTTATGGGCAGTTTCATTATAATATTTAGTTTGTTGCAGGAGATTTCCTTTTTTCTCTCTGTAATCATTTGTTTAGCATTTGTGTAATACTTTCCCTGATTAGTTGCTCTACAGGACATCAATGATACTCCATCTCCTTTAAAATTTCATCTGAAAATGTATCAGGTAATATCTTTGCCCCACTGAAGTCAGTGGAAAAACTTCTGTTGACTTAATGAGGCCAGGATTTCACCTAACTCTTCACCTTATGTTCCAGCTTTGTCTGAGATCATTTGTTCTTTAACTCTGTAACTGTATTACTCAGTACTATAAAGCTTGTTAGGTATGATCTAGAGTTCAATTGAAGTCAATAGTCATCCTTCAAATGATTTCACCTGGGGCTTGAATTAGTTCTTTTGAGTTTACAATTAATGTGAAAGTTGATATGCAAAATTAAGATTATACTGCTAGATGCTATATTTTCACTGATACTTAAAGAGGAGGAATCAGATTTTGTCTTTACCAGCAGCTACACCAAAGACACCATCATCAAAAGCTGTAAACAAAGCCATATGCAAATGTGCTTTCTATTGTGTTTTGTAGATAGGACTGAGTAATATGTCAAAGCAGAACTACAATCCACTGTTTGAAAGCAGAAATTAACTTCTGAAAATAAAGTAACAAAATCTGCTGCACTTGCACAATTGGTTTCTCCTTGTTTCATGCAAGCACAGGCAGTGTTTACCAATGTGATACAAAAGGATGTAAATAGTTGCTTCATAAACAATAGGTGGGCTTTTAAAGATACTGGTTATTGAAGCTCTTGAAGTTAGCTGATTAGGCCTTGTGTGCCCATAAAAGTGCAGAGATTAAAAGAAAGGCTTGCAAATATATTCATAATGAGAGAGGGGACCAGGGTTGTGTTTGGGACATGATTAGCTGGTAATCAGTAAAGAACAAACTGATTATTAGCTGTTCAATTCTTGTCAGTCTTGGGGGATTCCACTCAGTGGCCTATTAAACTGAGCTTGAAGTCCTCACATCTCCATTCTGTGGCAATTTCATTATAATATTCAGTTCTTTTCATGAGATTTGCCTTCCCCACTCTTTAATCATATGTTTTGCATTTGTGTAACACCTTCCTTGATTAGTTCCTCTACAGGATTAGCTTCTGATAACTGCATGGCTTATGAAAGCAAATGTCACATATAAGACAATCCAGATATCAGAATTTTTATCAACACTGGAATAAAAAAAAAAAATCCAACATAAACATTTTTAATTAAGACTTTCCTCAGACGTACAACTATTAAAAGCTATTATATTGAGATGAAGAAAACGTTTTTTTAAAAGAATACTGCTTGCAAGAGAGTGGTTGTTAAAGAGTACAAATATCCATGGCCACAAACACCAAGGTCTTCTGTTAACTACCTATACACAACAACAATAGCATTCAGTGAACAATCAACACTGCAATCCAACTGGAGGACCATATCCAGCATGTCACTTAGTAGGCATGACTATAATATACACATAGACATACATACATGAGTTGGAAATTTCCAGTAGAGGGCCTATGGCACACACACTCAGAATGACTTTCAAAGGAAGACAGGTGACCTTGTTTGGACTGAATAACAGGTTATCTGAATGATTTCCCATACCTTGCATTTTACTGGGTTTTCTTTTAAAGCTAATTGTTTATTTTTTATGTATGCATGCATGCATTTTCTAAATGGGGATGGTAGCTGGAAATGCTGCAGTAAATTACTCTAAGATAAGATTTTTTTTATGATATAGTTACACCTATCAGACACGCAAAGCCTTGGGAATCTTATCAAAAAGGCTATCTTCTGAAGTTTTTGCAGACTGTGAACTTGTTCATGGCTACCCATTTTATTATACAAAAGACTTGGTTCTGATCTCACATGCAATGGTATCATTTCAATACAGTAAAATTAAATATGATGCAGTCACTCCTGGTAATGAAATGAAAGCAGAATTAGGCCCAAGATTGAATCATCTGGAGAAGCAAAACTCAAATTGGTCTGGAGGTATATGCTTTTCTCTTTGGATTTAGTGTATATACTGCATGCAGGATAAAGACTTTCTCTTACTTAGGCTTTGGATTAGGGAAATCTTCTGGTCTGGGGATAGATGGGTTAGATTTTTAGATGATGAAAACTGTCATTGTCATTGGGTGCAACTACACGTGTGCCTGACTTTGCAGTTGTTACTGCACAATTGTTGCTATTGCACAGTAGCAGTGGCATCATGGTTCATGTCCACTGATGCTGTCTCTGTAGTGACAAGATAAGGCAATGTAGTGTCTCATGTAGTGTGCCCACTGTGAAGCTGTAACAATTGTAGTGGCTGTGAATTTACCATATGATTTACTAGATGTACTTAGCTCTCAGAACTGCATCGGAGTACTCTGGAAACCATGGATGCTCAGCACTTTTTAAAGACCAGAGCTATGTAACAGAGCAGAGCACCTCCAGATCTCTTAATATATTGGCTACCCTATATGAATTTCTATCAGAATTTCATTTGTAGACTAAAGTGAGATAGAGACAGAGGCAACAATTGGGAGGGAGGGAGGTTTGTGAACAATTATAGATATTACTGTACTAAGATATTTACCAGCTGTAGTGGAAAACTTTATCAAGCTAGTAGAAAGTGGGGTGGGGAAGACCATACATAGGTGCAGTATCATGTCTTTTCAGAATTCTAAAACATGATATAAAGGATTTCTGGTATATTTTAAATTTATTTTTTCCTTCCAATATTGGCATATTTTCCTCCTCAAAATACATCACTTACTGGTTTACTAGTTGAAATTGTAATATTAAGTAATAGCATCCAGTCCTTAGATAATGCTTTTCTACATACAATTTTAAATTTACTCACAATTAATGAAGTCTCAGAACAGTTCTTTCCAAGTAATTTCTAGTATTATTACTTCCATTTTACAGCCAGGGAATCAAGACTAATGGCAGAGCAGGGCCAAGGAATCCTGACTCCCTGGACTCCACTCCACCCACAGCCACACCATTTTAAAAATTATATTTAGTGACAAAATATCCAGGTTACCAACAGCAAGGCCATTTCATGGCAGTTAACCATTCCAGGAGTCTGAGAAAGGGAGACATAACAGATATCAATACAAAATTATATAGAATTGTAGAAGGATTATTCCTGGTGTTATTGAGGCTGAAGCTGAGGATATCTTAGCTTCGTGCTATTGCTTTCAACTCTACTAGTTCCAGCAGCAATGAGAATAACAGCACAGGCAGGTTTTTGTACATTTACCATTCTGTTGTACAACTCTGCTTTCATGATCTTAGTTAATTTGAAAGAGCAGTGCCCCTGCTGCCAGTGCTGGTGGGATTGTGTTGGTGCTAGAGCAATGGTCGAAGGAGTTCAGAAAAATCTTGTTGTAGATCAGGCCTTATTTCAATTTCTTAGGCAATGTACAGACAAGCGCAACATGTCTGTGGCACCACATACTTCACATTCAGTTTTCTTGTGCACTGCAAGGAAATAGCATGAGTTTTTTCCTTGAAACCAAAAAAGCTTTTTCCTTTTCCACCCACACAAAAAAAGCAGAGTGCTTCTGGCCAGGCTCTGAGCAGCAGAACTACTGCTGCTGCAGCCCCAGGAGGCCCCTCGAACCCCAGGTAAGGCTGCTGGGGGCCAGCCTAGTGCTAGCCACAGCCCCCTGTACCCTGCCCAGGGTAACCTGCTGTGTGCCACAGAATGTGTGGCACAGGCATTCCTTGGGGACAACTAGTGGCAGCACAGGGTGTCCCACTGCTTGTTGTCCCCAGGGAACCAAACATCCATGCTCATGTGGATGCAGCCTTAGGATATAGCTATATGGTGAAAGGCAGTGTTGTGCTTTCACCTGCCACGCCCAATTCATACGTACTAACTTACATAGCAGAAGCAGTATGTTAGTACTTTAGTGTGATGCTGCATATAAGAATCAATAACCTCTTCAGAGTCTCACAGCTACTCTACTTCCAAGTCAGGAGTTCATGGACCTGAAGTGGATCTAATTTACTGTGCAGTAAAGCACTACTGTCTACATGTGCACCACAACTACTGTACAGTAGATTAATTTACTCCAGTGTAGCATCCCCATCAGGCACAGGTACTATCTGATGGCAGAGTAAATTACTGTGCTTAAATGCATGTGTAGATAGTGATGTCAGGATTAGTTTACTGTGGCTCACACTGTGCTAGATTTTATTTAGTTGTATTAATTGCATGTGTAGATGTGCCCAGTGTGTGTCAGGACAATACTACCAGGCACAGTATAATCATACCTTAATGTTACTGGCTCCAGCAAGCAGAGACCTTATATTGTATTCTTAATATTTAAAGAAATGAAGAAACTATATATATGGACACATTGCAGATTGCCTTAGATTCATTATTTTCTTCTAGCCCATAGTTAAATGATTCATAATTTAAATTTTGGCATGTCCTTAACAAAGCACTGTTTCAGAAACATTTTAACTTAATAAAACCACAGATTGAGAATCATCATTTTTACAGGAGTTTTTGTTGTTGTTCAGGACATCATTCCAAAAGCAATTAACTGAATGCCATCTAACCATCTAAAATAGAGAGAGATTTTGGGACTAGTCCTTACCAAGTGTAAATCAGTGTAGCTCTTGCCATTTATTTTTGCAGCTTTAGCTGAAAACAGGGACAGTTTGGAATCTTAATGTTACTGCTACTGGAAGGTTTATTGATTTATTCTACATTAGTGAAAAAATGGAAATGAAAACTATTTGTCAGTAAAAGAAGACAGTAAGCAGAGAAGACCCTCAGCCTTCATTTGAACGCTCAGCCTGAATAACTTTAGTTACTGGTCATACAGTGAAAAAAGCCGCTATTGGTCTTGTTAGAAGAGTAATATTCAATCATCACAAAGGCCCCTGTGAAACCATTTAAACAACTTTATTGATTTTTCCCTGGTTGGCAGTGTTTAATTCAAACAACTCCCGAGGAGTACAAGCATCACTGCAGGCAAATTATCAAGTATTCTGGCCACTCTCATTCTTTGACTACCACGGATACAATTGCCAGTGACAAAAGTGACTATTTCTCCCACTTTACTCTCTGAATTGTCCCGTGTTAAGCTAACAAAGACAGTCAATGCAAAGCGAAGGCTAGAGCTCCATCCTTAACCCATGGTGCTGTGGAACAAATACACGCAGCACACATATACCTTTCTCATCAGTTGTTGGGATGATGCCAAATGAGCTTTGAGGTTTTTCCCCCCTTCCTTTCCCTGTAATTCCTCATTAATAGCTTTCAAAAGCACTTTATCTTCCTCTACCTGCATCTATGTGACATTCAAAATGAGTGCTGAGGAATCAGGAGATTTCATATCTGCTGAGAAATTTAAAGGGGCTAGTCAAGTAATTAGAAAGCCTTAGGAAACAGCAAATCCATTCTAGCCTTATTCTGAAATGTTGCATACCAGTCTGACTGCAGCTAGGTTTGCTAGCCTTTATCCTGTACATGGGCATGCTGTAAAATCTGTTGACTTTTCAAGAAAAATAATGCCAAGTATTTGGTATAATAATTCTATAGATAGATCTGCACCTTTACTCTTTAAAAAGCTAAAAGTTAGTTACATAAAAGCTACATATTCTAATTCTATATCTTATTCTTAATCTTCCCAGAAATTCATGCTCTTGATTGTAGTCTGACATGATAGTCACTCACAGGCGTCACCCTAGAGGCCAATTTTTTTTAGAAAGAACACAAGCCACACATAATATACATGCAAATATAGTGCTTACTTTTGCCCACACAATAAACTCAAACGCACAGGCAGCTGATAAGGCACAGTAGCTCCTTAGGCCAAGTACAGACATTACATTTTTGCCAGTGTAAGTGATTGGAAACTGGTTTATACTTGTAATGGAAGTTTGGCACACAAAACTGGTTTATACTTAGAACAGAAGTTCAGCAGACATACACTGGTGTAAAAATGACAGAACCCGGTCTAAGATTTGCCACCCCCCACCCAAGGGTGAATGTGTGTTCTGTTTAGTACTGATCTAAACTACGCCACTTATAGAAAACCATGTAACTTAGATCAATTCTGCCTCAGGCTTTTTGAATGTCTGTACCTAGTTCACAGGCATGATCTTTCATAGGCAACAAGTTACTTTATAACATGCTATCTGAAGACCAACATATTTATGCACAAAAGTGGACATTTAGATCCATACTAATGTAGTGCTGTCATTTGGTTGACTGGAGAGAATTTCACATTACTAATAACTGAGAGATTAGGAATAATTATAATTATACTGGACACTATTATTTTGTCTATCTATCTGCTCAGTTTACACTAACAAAACCAGTTTACACTGCCCAGGCCCACTAACAAAATACCTGAGGGTACCAACAAGATTCCTGGAACCCATTTTAGGTTTATATGACTTAAAGTAAGCTGCCTAAACCTAAACCAGAAACTGTGTATACAGCCATTTAGTGCTCCTGGGAATGCCACAGGCAACCTGAGACAAGTAACTCAGAGAGGGGGAGGGGTTGCTGGATCCATAGGGTTAGTTGTGGGGCTAAAAATACTTCAGGCAGTGTTGGAGGGTGGGGTAGGAATAGCCCAGCCCCAGGGCTGGAGTGAGTGACTGGGTTTCCCACGTCCCGGGCTGTTCTGTGAATATGTACAGGTGTTAACTGAGTTAACCCATTTCAGATCAGGTTAATCCAGGTCAATCTGCAATTAGTTCACCCTAGAGGTGAACTAACTTTAGATCAGGTGTGCCATAATTTTAGGGAGTTTAAGCCATGTGAACATAATTTGGTTAGGTTGATCTAAATGTAACTCTTGTACATACCTGGAAACTCTAACCTACAAAATTGGTACGATTTTGAAAACCCTAGTGGTTTTCATTCAGAGACTTTGTTAGTTTTCCCTTTTAGAAATTAAAGCTCTGCTTAGGAAAGTGGTTTGTTTTTTTTTAATGGACTCCTTTTTAAAAAGAGGTTTGTTTTTTTTCTTGACTGGTAGGTAGGTTTATAACAGTAAAAAACGGTATTAACACTGTAAATATCATTTTTCTGGTACAAACTAGTAGAATTGCTCTTGAAGACAGACACAAATCTGCCCCACCACAAGAATTTCTTTTATTACAGTACATGTGAAATATGTTTATACTTAAAATAGGAAATATAATTATTATAATAATGCCTAGTGCCTATATTTGTTAATGCTTAGTTCCTGGTTCTCTACAGTCACATGGGCAGCCACGGGGTGTTAAGTCCGTAGTGCTGATCCTTGTCCACTGAGTCCTGGAGGAAGTCAGAGCAGTAGCAGACCTCTACTTCTACATCTGCAATATGTTCTGTGTCAAAGACTATGCCAGTAGAGAATCATAATGCAACCCACCCCTTGTACTGTAGAAAGAAACTTTTAAAAATGCATTCATATTGGGAAGGTGAATAAGCATGCTCATTGTGGATGGGGTGGTGTCCGGCGGTCATGTTGGGTATACCATTGAGGTCAAAGAGAGAGAAAGGGGGAAAAACCCAGTATCCTAACAGGTCAGCATGTGTGTTACAGTTAGGGCTCAGATGGGAGTGTTCTAAGAAAACTCTCTGGCCATGTCCAGACGTGTGGGGACATTTAGTTCCCTGGGGACAACTAGTGGCAGCTACTGTGCTACATACTCCTACTTACTCCTCATTACTGGGCTACATACTCCTACTTGTTTGCTGTCCTTATGGCCACACAATACTTATGTTTTTGCCTGCCTCGTAGCTCACCTTCCAGAAGGGAGTTGGAGATCTCCATACTGTTCTTACAGTCTAGTGGCTAGAGCACTCTCCTGGCAGGGAGGAGATGTGGGCATGAATCCTTTTAATCTGAGTAGGTCTTAAAACTCAGATCTCCCACTTCATGAATATATATTCTAATCACTAGACTATTATGCAAAAAGTGGGTAGCAGTACCACCAGCACTAGCTTCTTAGGCACTGTGGATCCTGAAGTGATGGCAACACTAACCTTCAGCACTGAGACTGCTGGCTGGGTTGCGGTGTGGAACAGGAATTTGGACACAATGTTTCCTGTTGACTAGCTCCTTGGTCAGCTTAGATGCTCTGAGTCATTTCTTGGAGGCACCTAAATCTCTCTATAGTCCAAGGGTGCCGATACACAAGTATGGGGCTGCTCCAACGTGCTGGAATTCCAGCACTAGAATGTAGCAATTGCCACGCTCCAGCAGCCTCATGTCTCATGTATCAGTGTCCCTGCACTTAAAAATGGTGGTGAGGGTGCTTAAGCTTGTTGAATCAGCTTTAGTTCAAGTACCCCCACTGCCATTTTGAAATGTTGGGATGCTGATACAGGAGACATGGTGGCACTTTACTTAGAGCAGCTCAGAGTTGCTCTAATTAAAAGCACCCCTTCCCCCCGAGCATGTGTAAAAGTGCCACAAGTTAGCCCTGTCAGTCTGGGCTAGCTGTCTTGGCAAGCTGTTTGTCCTAAGTAAAAGTGCCTACAAGGTTGCTCAGGATCTGCCTCTTATTTTATTTCTGCTCAAAGAAGGAAAGAACAGAAAACAGTAAATGTGCTTTCCAGAGGGACTGTTTAAGAGTCTAAGATTATAAAAGCCTGTACTGGACAAAAACAGGGAAAAGGATGATAGCAACAAAAATATTATCAGTTAAGGTTTACAGAGGAAAAAGGGAAGAGGCAAAAAAAATGAAAGAATTCATGCTAATCAAATCAGAACGAGTAAGAAAAACTTATGCTTTATAGGATGGGTTAAAAGCAAAAAAGGTACATTAACACATTACGAAGGATAGCATTAGCTTGACATGCAGATGGCTGAAAACTGAAGTCATTTTAAATTCTGTCTTAAAAAAAAAAACAACAAACCAGGAACAGAAGGTTTTGAAAACTAATAAATGAATTAAGACTCTGTAAAATATAGCCTTTAATAAAGAGTTGGTTAGGGAATATTCAGGAAAATACAAACAAATACAAATGACTAAAGTGGCTCATAAGTATACAAGGATTGCAGAGCAGCTAGCTAACAAATATTTCAGAACAATGACAATTACTATAGAAAAATTCATGGGTGGAAAACTGGGAATAACCGATTAGAGAATAGCAAATGTAGAACAAGTTCCAAAAAGGAAAGAATGATATTGGTGACTTCTATCATCCTAAGTAAAACAACAACCGGTATAAAAATGGAAAAAACCCTTCAAACATATAGAAGATAATGGCAACGTAAGCAATTGTCCAGAAGTAAAGAACCAATTTTAAATGTGATTATTATAGTTGTCAGAATGACACAGTAAATTAAAGGGACTGGAGTTTAAGAAAAATAATTTATTCTCTTTCAAAATAAATTCAAATGATCTTGGATATGGACATGGCAAAGGGATTTAAGGCTGACTAGATGAAGGCATCCAAAAAATAAATAACGTTAAACAATTAGGGAGAAGATGCCTGGTGGAGCATCTTTAGGAGAGTTACCATAGTTACTTGAATCCAAGTGGCAGGAGGGCAAGCGTGAGGGGGAAGAGTGGCAGGGCAAGAGGTGGGGGTGGCTGGCTGTCCCTCTGCTGCAACTGCTGCTTTCCCCACCACCATCTGGATAAATACAGTAGTTGCCTTCATACAAGCTGAGGTTTCATGAAATTCCCATTCTAATTTGTGTGTAATACTAACACACAGGCATACAAAGTGGAATCAGTCTGATTTCTAATTTTTTCCCTAATTATTTGTAAATTTTAATTTACAGTAGAGCCTTGTTAATATGTGCTAATAACTGGGAGACCCACTGCTAATTAATAAGTTTTGGAATGAGGAAACATGAAGAAACACAATAAAAAGCAAGGACAAATGTACTCTGTTCATTTACTACAATTAATTTATTTTTAATTATTTATGACATCTCTTGAAAATTTACTAGTAAATGTACTGTCATGCTATACTTTATGCAAAAATAATGAAGTCTTATGAGACCACTCTATTTTCCTGTTACTGATACTAAATCTTGGCTAATGGTAGGAAGTCACTGTCCATTTCTGAAGTCTATAAAGCACAAAAATTAGCGAAATTCAAAAGGATTATAAAAGAAAATCCTGGAAGCCCTTTGGGACAGATTTATGGAGTGTTCTAACGGCACTACAGCTCATGCTCCTTTTAAGGTGGAAGCAGTTCTTGGAGCTTATTTTTGTTTTTACAAATTTATCTGAGCACTGCTTTAAATGTGAGGGTAAATATATGCTAGTTCCTACCTTAATGCATGCGTACAAATGTTTTCAGAACTGGGGTATAATTACGCTTTGAGACAAGCCAGAATTTTTAAAGCTTTAAACCTAACAGTAAGGTATCTAGAAGCCTCTGCTCCTTATTGCAGGTTACTCCTAGATTTACAAACTTTCAAATATTCAGAACTTAATTTTTCTTTCAATATGTCTCCAGAAACCATTAAAAAAAAAAAAAATCGAAGGTCTTAAATGTAGCTGAAATGCCCTGTGCCCCCCTCATCTTGGCAGACTAAGCAAAGTAGCCAGAAAGACTTTGTGAAGGGTGAAGGATGTCAGTTGTCTTAGGCTATAAGAATTAGTGGAAAACACATTTGCATTTTATACACACGTGCGCGCGCACACACACGATCTTCATAAAGTCCTTGTGCACTTTTAAATTTTACTAATTCAGGTTGTAGTTATGATAGAAACAAGCTGTAAATGGCATTGGAAAGCAAATGTATTAAAGTTTTTGGAAAACTAGAATACACAACATTAGACTTCATAAGTAATAACGAATTTATTCTTAAATAAGATAGAGCTCCATGCCACTATGCTCTGAATGTATGACAGTTTCCAGATGATGTTTTCCCAGAGAAGTGGAAGGCAGAGGTGGACCAATTGCTTGACCACCTCATTCACCTAACCTATCACCACTGGACTTCTTTTTATGTTAAAAGTGTAGTTTACTTGTTAAAACCACATTATTTGGTAGAACTTAGGGATTGGATCACCGATGCAATTAGTGCAGTAATTCAAGAGCAACTGGGAAATGTTTTCAAGCAGTTGGAAGATCAGATTGAACACTGTATCATGATGGATAGTGGTTATGTTGAAGTCTAGCGTTGTGTACCCTAGTTATCCTAAAACTTTAATACATTTGCTTTTAAATGCCATTTACAGATTGTTTCTATCATACCTACAACCTAAGTTATTAAAGTTCAAAGTGCACAAGGACTATATGAAGACCTGGTGTGTGTATGTACACTCTGTGTGTGTGTGTGTGTGTGTGTGTGTGTGTGCGTGCGCGCATATATATATAAATGTAAATGTAAATGTGTTTTCCACTAACTCTTACAGCCTAGGACATCTGACATCCTTCAGTCTTTCTGGCTACTTTGCTCAGTCTGCCAAGATGGGGAGCATTTCAGCTACATTTAAGACCTTAACGGGTTTTTTTAAAGGTTTTCTGGAGAAATATTGAAAGAAAAATTAAGTGAGTGTGTGCACGTGCGCGCACACACACACACACACATATATAATCCTTATTTGTTTCATATGCTATGAGCCAAACTTTTAAAAGATTTTTCAAATTCTGCATCAAAATGCAGAATAAGCAGCTGCATTTCTTGAGGTATCATACAAGTAATGATTCTGCTCAATATTTCTCCCTATGTTACTTAACATTTTTATCAATAACCTGAAAGAAATCATAAAATCATCACTGATAACAGGTGCAGGTCTTACGAAGATTAGAGTGGTAAGTAATAAATACACTTATACAAAGTGATCTGAGCAGGGTTGCCATGTCCATGAAATTTACAGACACTCCTTGAAGAAAGAGTTTAAAAAACTTTTCTGAAAGATCCATTGAAAAAAATGGAGTTGTTTGTAATAAGCAATCAGCTTGTCTGAAGAGCCATCATTGATATGAGGCTGGATGCACGTGTTAATGTGCAGACAGAGCAGAGCAGTTCTACCCTGTGTCTTGAGTGAGAACACAGAGCCAACAAGAGCCTTTGTAGCTCTTGTATCCCTCAGCTATGTGGTGCTGCTACATCCCATCACCTGCCTGTAATTGATGCTCAGCTCTAATGAAGCAGGGCCTTGTGGCCCCAGGAACAGGAAGCAGGGCTGCATGGCCAGGATGCAGATGAGGGTCTAGGAGTGGGGGAGGCATGGTGAGTGGGGGTCTGTGCTGGGACAGCAGTGCAGGGCCACTGAATTTAAGGTTGGTCTGTGATGGGGGATGCACTCAGGGGCATCATTTGTGAAGGTGAGTAGGGGACCCCTGGGGTGGAGACACCCTGGATATAAAACCATTGCTACAACCAGATAAGACTGAAACTAATAATAGTTTAACTATTCATGTTTAATGGTTAAGGTTTTGTGCGTTTGTTCTGGCTTCCCCTCAAATTACCTCAATTTAGCTGAATGTCGCTTGAAAATGGGGAAGTTTATTCACTTTAGAACATCCAGTTAAAATTTGTTTCCCTAGGTTTTTGGGTGGGGATTAAGTTCAAACCAGATTTAGGAAGTTGGTGTTATACCCCTAAATTTGACTATTGTCCAGTATCTGGTAGAAGGGTTACAGTTAGATTATGTAAAACATACATCAGTAAAAAAGTTTGAATTGTTGGTTAAAAAAAAACAAACACACTTTGGAGATTGTCAATGTATACATATTTTTGGATTGGCAAACCTGTGTTTGAATCACTTGGTCATCTGGATGCAAGCAAATAAAATGTAGCCAAATGTAAAGTCACATAACAAGGAGAAAATGATGCACAACAGACTTAAATGATGGGTACCTTATCCTGGGAAGCAGTGATGGTGGAAACAACTTAGATACCACGGTAGGTGGTCAGCTGAACAGAGTTTGCCAATATGATACTATAAGTAAAAAGTCCAATGTAATCCTTGGAAGTACAAACAAGGTGATTTTTATGAGTAGGTAGGTTATATTATGTCTGGATTTGGCATTGGTACAGCTTCTGGAAAACTATGTCCAGTTCCAGTTTCCACTGTTTCTGACACATGTTGATAAGTTGGAAAATGTTCATAGAAGAGTCATGAGAATGAATAAAAGATTGGAAAACATGCCTACCACTAAAAGATACAATCTGTTGATCTTATCCAACAAAGGTTTAAAGGGTCAAGGGACAAGTTAAGTTTATTATATGATCAGCCCTCTCAAGGTGCTCTAGAGCTGTGCTGTGACACACATGCACAGGAGCAGAACAATTTTAGTGGCCAACTGTGCAAAAAATTAGCCCTCACCAAATGAGGCTTCACTTTGGAGCACCTTAGGAACTTGTATTCCCTAGAGTTAATCTGTCATGCAATCAGGCCTGTGTCACCCCAGCCCCACCCCCAGGATTGTCTGCAGGAAGGGAGGAGGGACAGGGGGGTAAGCAAGATGTCACCTGGGGTTTGCCTGGCCAGAGCTGGAGTCGGGGTTGGGTGGCTTGGAGCCTCCCTGTCTTGTGCCCCACTCTCAATCCCGCTGTCCTTCAGCTAAGGCTATGCAAACCCCAGTCAGCAGTTCAAGCCCTCTCTCCCACCCACCCATCCTCCCTCCCTTCCTGCAGACAGCCATGGAGCTGGGGGGGGCAGGGAGGATGGAGTTGGGGGAAGTGGGATGGCTTCTCAGTCGAGATCCTGCGGGCAGGCTTGATCCTCTCCCGTTGAGACCCAACAGGTGAACATCGTGTCCCTTTATACAAAGAGACGTAAGTCAGAGCAGGGGGCCTGTATATCTCTCAGTGCCCTGTGAGTTGTGTTAGTAGGCTTGTTCAGGCTGGCTTTTGCTCCCGGGATAGTCTCTCAGCCAGCCTCGGCAATAAAGAGTGACTTTAAACAAGCAATGCAAAAAATCAAAATCATATTGATTATGATCCTAAGGTGTTCCAAAGTGAAAATCATATTGTCCTTCCCTGGGCAATGGGGAGGGTTCTCTGTGACTCTGGCCTTCACACAGCAAGTTTGCACTCCATGTAGTGCAGCTCACCACTGCCTCTCCCACCTTTCACCACTTGCAGCTCTGCTTTCTGGCTTTCAAGCCACTCCCTCATTAGCAGCCCTCCCACAGCTGCAGCTCCTTAGCTAGTTTCCTAGTTTTTAGGGTTGGAAGGGACCTGAGTAGATCATCTAGTCCAACCCCCTGCTGTGGCAGGAAAGAGTACTGGGGTCAAACGACCCCAGCAAGGTGTTCATCTAACCTCCTCTTAAAAACCCCAAGGGTAGGAGCCAGCACCACTTCTCTTGTGGCTGTCTTCTCTTAAGGAAATAGGCTACACTGTTACAGTCATTTTATCACAGTGTATAACTGCTAAAATGGGGGGAAAAACACATTTAAGAATCTAGTTTTTTTATCTATAAACTCTAGTATCCAATGGCTGGAAGCTGATGTTAGACAAATTCAGATCAGAAATGTAAAGCATGCATTTTTAACAGTGAAGTCAATTAAGCATTGGAACACTTTACCAAGGGTTGTAGTGAATTCTCTCAAAGGCAATTTTAAAATTAGGATAGGATGGCTTCGCTCCCCACTGTCCCTTCCCCCACAAACTATGCTGTAGTTCAAACAAGAATTAATTCACCGCTTATATTATACAGGAGGATGGACTAGATGATTGCAGTGG
The DNA here is from genome assembly GCF_052110815.1 of Crocodylus siamensis. Lineage (NCBI taxonomy): Eukaryota > Metazoa > Chordata > Crocodylia > Crocodylidae > Crocodylus > Crocodylus siamensis. The sequence goes on along the minus strand of NC_143399.1, from coordinate 164,401,772 downwards.
TCTCTTCTAGCCTTTTAATCTATGAATCTATATTCATATTAGCACATTAAATAGGTATTTGCATGTATAAGTGCTGATCTGAATATCTGAATTCAGGATCTGGATATCCTTTGAAAAAGCCTGTGTTTGAAAATTGCATTTGCCATACTTCTCTGTGAATACAACTGCATGGGGAGAGAGACTTCCCCAAAATAACTCCACCCTTGTAGCGCCATTAATTTTAAAAAGCTGATAAATGCTTCTCTAAATGTTGTCTTGTGCATCTTGGATGGACAGAGGTAAACAAAGAAAACCATGTTGCAGTGAACGTGTCCGGGGGCCTGCTCTACTGCATTGTGATTCTAATACGTCTTGTGTCTTGTGATTGAAAGAATAGGTTTGTCTAAGAAAGACTAAGAAGCCTCAGAGAACTTTATTATTAGAAATAGATTATTTGCTTCATAGGCTCTTATCCTAAGAAATTCTTCTATCACTTGGTGAAGAAGCAACAGTACATGGTATGTTTCCTTTTTTTGCACAATCTACTTTTCATCTCAACAGTTTTTGAGCGTTCGATACACAAGAAAGAAGAAAAATAGAGCCTCTAATGTGAGAACACGGTGTTTCTCTTCTGAAACACTTTAAGCTTTTGGTCTCTTTCAAAATGTGTACTCAAAAAAAGACAATACGTTGGGCTTATAGACTCCACAGAATTACCTGTATGGAGTATCTCTTTCCAGACTGGCTAGCATGAGCTCAAGAAGCATGAAATGGAGATAACTTAATTTAAGAACTGCCCTGCAAGGAACTTGGCAGGCACATATGAAAACCTGGAGTGCATTTTAGCTAGTAGTTAGGACGAAGGACCAAGATAAAGTAAAAGTGGCTTCACTTGTTACTTTGGTCTTTTTGCACTATTTGCTGCTATTACCTCATTATAGAAAGTAGTTAAGCAGATGGCTAAGGAAGCATCTGGTCATCTGTTAGTGAAAAGTATTACTCCTTGCCATCCTTCTTTGATCTTTGCCCACAGGCTGAATTACGTAATGCACTTTATTTGGAGTTATCCTTGAAAGCCACTTACTGATTTCAACTAATGTAGAATGCAGCAGCATGACTGCTCAAGGGCCTTTTCTTGCAAGAGTCATGCATACTGAACTAGCTGCCTATTTTTCAATGTGTTCACTCAAGGTCTTCTTATTAGTATTTAAAGCCTGAAACAGTTTGTCTGTTTTTGACCTCTACATTCAAACAAGGGAGGGGCAGAATTTTTGACTGCCCAGATGCATCATTTAAGTAAATAAATACTTGTTTATATATATTTGGCACTGAAAGAACCAAAAGTTTAAGGCTTCCTTAAAAGCCCCTGTTCTTAAACATCAAAAAATCCCGGCTATATTTATGGCAACTGAAGACCCCTCAAAGGAGTTGGGAAGGAATTTCCTAGTACTAGATCATCAAGGCATATCTCTGATATTATATATATGTAGTAATAATCAAGAAAAGCAGGTCAGGGGGTCAGTAGGGTGCAAGGATGTTTCCAAACCTGCCCTAACTCATAAGCTGTTTTCCTGGAAGGATGAAGGAAACCAAGGACATTGTTTTTTTTTGAAGGCCCAATGTATCTTCTTACCTCCCTCACCAGCATTTAGAATGGTACACAGAGCAACCTGTGGTAGGCAGGCACAAGGTAGATGGTCAGACATCCTTCAGTGTGGCAAAATACAGCAAAAAGCTTTTGTCTTTCAAGCACATGTGATGGAGTAAGCAAGGTGCAGTCAATTTAGCTTTAGACTTACAGTCCAGTTGCAAGACTTCCAAAGCATAATTGGATTATTTCAGTTATAAAGACTACAGTATTCCAACCACACTTTTACAGAACTGTAGAGTTGCTCCTCTCCTGAATTTTCTCTCACTTCTTCCCAATCATTTTTGCAGTTTTCCTTTTCTTCCTTGTAGTGATCAAACTGACCTTCTTCATGCTTTTCCCTACTGACCAGGGACAATGCTACTCTGATGAGTGTTGTAGATTAATAATGTAGATGCAGCTTTTCTCTCTGAGTGCTCAGCCTTCCATTAGATTTCATCCTTACTACCACTTTGTTGCACACCCCCCAAAACAGGATCTCTCCGAGTGCCTTACCCATAAGCATCACATGTACAATGATAAATATAGGCTAATGGTAAATAGGGGAAAAGAATAGAGCCACTATAAGATGATAAAACAGGTTGAGGCACTGAAGGGGTAAAAGAAAAAAAACAGTCAACAAGAAACGGGTGAGGGGAAAGGTGGCATAATTTAGCATAGATTTTTTTAGTGATAAATTTAAGATGGGAAATCCATTAAAAGTTATAGAGAAGAAGGACTCAATTTGAGGTTGTAGCTATGGGCTGATTGAAATGTCATTACACCTCACTGCACACAGGGAGAAACTTCCCTGCGCCTTATACCCTGCTGAAATATCAGTTATGTAGTACTGGCAAATTGGACTAGTGCACAAGGAATTTTTTTTGCTTGTGGCACTTTTCAGTCTATTAGAAAAGTGAGATATTGGTTGAGTGTCACTTTAAAAGTTAAACACCCATGCCACTATAATGATTTTGATTTGATGGCTAGTTGAGGAGACATTGCTAGTTTGCATCCTAACAATTCCAACTATGAGAAAGAGTCAATATTGTTTTTAAAATTTCTTTGTGATGCTATATGATCTCTGCAAGGGTTACTGAGCATGAGCAGCCCAGTCATGTGTGCTTTCTCCTGCTCTGAGATTTAAATAGTGGAAAGTAAGGAATAGGAAATATGTTAAGCTTTTCAGTTTCATCAAAACCTTTTCTTAATTATATGCAAGTTTCACAGTGAAGTCAGTGACATATTGATGGTCAGGGAAATGGCTCAGTTTTTACAAATGTTGAGCAAAGTGCCTGCACCATGTCTCTATACTGCTCAGATTTCCACTAAACCTTTAGGAAGACCATGCATGGTGTGTACATCAATCTTCTAAACCATAGTAAATTTGCCCCTCAGTGAGATGGTAATCTCTTTGAGGTAGAAGCTGATGGCTTGGAAATGGTATTTAAAGGTTTGCTTTTGGGGAGTTGGATTATATATATATTAAAATGGTTTAGGATGGGCAGCAGGGGTTAAGTGATTTCTAAAAGTCTGGGTCTTAAACACAGTTTTCTCAGCCTTCAGAAGCAGACAGGCTGTCTAACAAACAAGGACACATAATCTGAGAAACTGGGGACAGGTACCACACTGTTTCATAACATGAAATAAGGTGGCACCAGCTTGGAAGGCCAAAGAGGGGGGCCTGAAATTCCTGTTTTTGGAAGGGTGTGCATGTGAAGGGCTTAGAATATGCTGATGGAACATACCATGGATAGTGTGACAACCACAAAGAGACCAATCAGTGATAACCATGGATGAAAAATCATCAGGAGGGAAGGAGAATACAGAAGAAAAACTTCGGAGCAGCAAAGGGTCTCGTCCCCTGTTCCTGTCCTCCTCCTCCTCCTCCTTCCTGCGAGGGTCCCTCAGAGGATCCCTGTCCCCGTCCCCATCCCCTGGGAGGGGTCCTTGGCATCCCACCTCCAGGCTGCTGACATACTGCCATCTGACACCTGAGAGAGCCTTCAGAGTGAAGCCTGCATCCTGGCCAGATGCATCTTGACTCTGATGACAGCCCTAGGCTACGTAGATATATAACATTGTTTGATTAGTTGTATTCTTTCTTTTCTGTTATCACTGTGTATCAATAAATTTGCCTATTATTATCACTCCAGTAAGAAATATTAATGGCAATAAACATTATCAACACCCAAAAGATAAACGTTTCACAAATCACCCTAAAAACCATCTAGACACGCAAATAAGAAACCTTAAAATATGCTACATATTTAATTCACTTGTTTCTTTCTTTTTTCATGCAGACAATTCATATTCCATCAAAGGTATATTTATTTAAATAATTTAAGGAGTTTCTTCCAATAGCCATGATTCTGAAAATAAATAAATTTGGCTAGACAAAATGGAACTGTTCTAGTTAAATTATAGGTTAGGACCATAAAAATAGTTGTCCTTTTAGGATGCAAGTTTTATAGCTTTCTTTCTGATTTTTTTCCCTGCATAGAATTGTGTGACTGACAGTTGGTGTTACTGCACATAGTGACTGTGGATGGATGATGCATTAAATTCAAAACATCACTTTTTCTTGAGAATGACCCAGAGCTTCCTTTCCTTACTCTGGCAAAACTAAAGTGCCATGACCCAAAACGAGAGCTTTGTCCTGCTAAACTACTGCCTTGGGTCCAATTTTGAAATTTTTTCCTGTATAAGAGTGAAACCCTACTGCAGATTCCAGATGTCTAACAATAAGGACTGAATGCCATGTCCTGTAATGTAATGCTCAGTTTCGTGTCACAGTGCTTTGTGCAGCATACAGCCGCTTTACTGCTGCAGCTAAAGGATATGACCCAGATCAGCATATATTTGGTAAATTCAGAAATGTGGACTGTTTATTCTACTGAAGTTATAATTTAAACTGTATATTTGATGGTTACACATTACTTCATTTTTATTACTTTGACTTTTAACATTAAAATGTTGCTTGGAATTTTTTGTCCTGTTCACAATATTTACCATCTAACCAGCTGCATCTGCTGAAAGACGCCCGCCCCTGCCATCCTACACCACCATTTAACATGAAGGGGGAAATAGACACTATACCCGGAATGCTATTAGTCTCTGTTTTCTGAAGTAGGCTGTTGCAGCCATTGACTAGATTAATTTAGTTGAAAGCACAGAAACTAGTCACCTGTGCAAGTAGGGCATTTCCTACCTACTCCAATTCAATTTCCATGGAATGAAGAGTAGGAGGAGGGCATTAAAATGAAGTTCTCAAACAAAGAGATTTTCAGGCTAGTGTCCTTACTGCTCAACTCTTACTGCTTTGCATCTCATCCCCCCAAACTGCTTCCCCCATATTGTCTGGATACAGGGCAGCATCCTATACTGATACTTCTAAGCTTTGGCTGCCTACAGCCCAGCCACAGTGTATAGCATTTAGCAAAGGAAATGGCAGCATCTCAGAGGAAGGCAGAAGGCTAATGTTTCTTTTTCAGTTTGCTCCAAATTCTAAATTTGAATTTACTTTTGCCTGTTTTTTATGAGCCTGATACTATGCCTCCTCCAGCAAAGAAACTCCCACTTGATGAGTGCTGTGCCCATGTAAGGACAGTATGATTGAGCCACATGGGCCTAAACTTACACCCACCGATATAAACAAGTTGACTTGTGTAGCAGGATCATGCCCTGGGCATATAGAGAAGTTACTAATTTTTATTATTTGATAATAATAGTATCCCAAGATGCTAAATGTGATCAGAGATTATAATGAATTAATTCAGGATGGCCAAATCATAGCTCATAAGATACATGTGGCTCCTAGGTTATTTAAATGGAGCTCCTGAACAAAACAGAGAACAAAACAAAACTTTTCTCTATTCATTTCTTTCCATTTTTACTTCTCTTCAGAACTTGCTAAATGACTCCAAAGAATTAATAATACATTGCTTATTATTTGAGTTGTGCATCATTCCCTAGAGTCAATAATCTGCTCACATCTTCAAAGTTATGCATCATGTGGTTCTTGGCCATATAGATACTGGCCTTCTGTTAGGAGATTTGGCCAGCCCTGTAGGAATAGTACTAGTGATGCTGTGAACAAATATCAGGAGGTATACCATGTTTTTGAAAATTTTGCAATTTAAGCAGGTGAGGCAGCAGTAGAGGTCCTCTGATGCAAAGGTTGCTTTCCCCCACCTCCCAGTTCCCCAGAAGATCAGCAGTAAGCTTTGAATAACCACTCCAGAATATTGTCCTCTTGAATACATCACCTCTGAGCTTGGCTAGTGTTCATGTACTTTCCCCTCATATATATGCTTCCTGGAATGTCACTGTCTTACTTTAATTTATACTCCTTGACTAGCCTTCAAAACTTGCCTAAAATGAATGTTATGCCAGATTCTTAGCAGCCTATGCCAAGGAAGTAATGGTTGAAGAATAAGGATTTGTTTTTGAATTATTATGGTATCTTTATATCATATGACTCACTTTGATTTTGCTAGTGAAAGCTAACCCTATGCTCTCCCTTGGGTCTGACCTGGACCAGCAAATTGAAGTAAAAAGTTATTTAAAGCTTACAAGTGTCTCATTAGCCTAAAATGAAATCAGTGGCACGCATGTATATCCTACTTCAAGGACAAATATATTGCTAAGCACAAAAATTCATTAATAGCAAAATACAGTTTTCCAGGATGACCACAAACTCTAGACACTAGGGTTGTCTTCCTAACAGACTTCCCACTCTTTATAAAAGAATGAATCCTATCCTTCCCTACATCTCATTTTTCCTTCTTAAGAGTATCCCTCATAACCCAGAGAACATGAGCCTGCTTTCCCCTACCTGCCTGCCCTCCCTTTATATATTTGCACTCATTTGCTTTAGCTGGGGAAGATGTGGTAAATCTTTCACAGCTGTAGTTTACTGTCAACTAACAAAAGGACTAGCTCTGTCAGCTGCACTGTAATAAGGGAAATGCATTTGCTAACTTTGTGTCTTAAGTATTTTTATTGTCAAGCATGGGTACCCCTGGATAAGGACATAAGCTGGAGGCAAATTTGCAGGCAAATGAATTATTGACCCCCAAAAATGCAATTTTGGATAACCTGGTAAAATTCCAGAATTTGTATTGACTTTGTCAAATCATCTTGGATAGGTGAACAATGAAGAAAAAAAAACCCCCAGAAGTATCAGAACAACATATTTCAACATTTCTGAAATGGACCGTTTTGCATTTGGGGGCTGGATTCAGAAGCTGACTTAGAAGCTAGGGTATAGGTGGTGGTATAAAATCTCTCTGCCTTGCTGGAAGAAAGGATTTGAATCTAGTTGCCCATCTGTCTGGATATCCTCTTAGTACTCTCCCACTTTCTTGCATAATGTACTTAAATATTTGTTGGTATGAAGTCTGGGACAAATGATAAGGGCTACAAAATTATACTTATCCTCTCTCTCTGTGGTCTAGTACACACTGAATGAAACAGCTCCATGACAGCACCTCCCCAGAACACACTATAAACTCATGCTTAGACTAGTTTTAGAGGAGAGAAAGTTCTCAACTCAAGTAAACACACATGAGGAATTTTAACCTTACTATCTAAAATCTCTGGGTCCTAACCACTGGGCTACGGGAAATACCATTGACACTTTCTCTTTGCTGTTTTGAAAAAAAGCATTTTAGTTGCCTTGTCCTTCCAACTCTTTGCTGCTAGTAAAACTGCTCAAAGATATGTAAAAGAATTTGCTTTGATTCACTGTTTATTAACAGAAAAAAAATCAACTGGTTTTAGGTCCACCCAAACTGCAAAATTAATTATTTACACAGCCCTAAGTAGATGGTAGAATGAAAGTGCAGCTTCTTACAGCAAAAGTACACTGCTTTCATAATGCTGACTTAATGCTTCTCAAAACCTGGATCATACGTATTGCCATTTTAGAAGTTCCTAATTTTAATATTATCCATTTCCTCCTCATGACCGTGGTTGCTTTGCAATATAAAGTATTGCCACCTCAATTCATATATTAATTACTTTCTATTGTAAACACAGGGGCATAAGGGTGTCCTGTTAACAGACTATTGGTTTTAAAGGTACTCACTACACCTTAAAACCATTCATTAATTTAGTTCAAAGTTCTGTGCCCTGCGTATAGTTAGTAGCTATGGGTTCCTGATTTATGCCTGTTACCATTTTTGCCACAAGCAGTGGTCTCTTTCTACCAGTTTCAGACTTTATCAGTGGAACATAAGCCTTTGTGGAAGTGTGCAGAAGGGTGACAGGTTGGAGGGTACTAATTTCAACTTATTACTTTCAGTTGCTTCTGCAGATGTCTGGGTTTGTAACTGAAAAGCACAATCTGGATGCTTGTAAAAGCAGCTGGAAAAATGAAAGCCACTTGGTCTACCACTATTGTTATATAAAAGGAAATCCCAGCTCCTGCTGAAAAAGGTTCTTGATAACTGTTTTTACACTACTGCTCTTGTGTTTTGCTCCAGGACTGGCTCTGTTAGAGCACAGTTTTCCTGCTGGGTTTTTTACATCCAGGTCTATATCAGGGTCAGCTCTTTTTTACACACAAGAGTTAAAGTAGGAGGAGAATTCAGGATTGATTATGCTTGGTCCTTCCAAACCTCCTTCTGCCTTTTCATTCCCCTGGGACAGTGATAGGGGTTTGGTGGGGGTTTTTTGTTAGCTAGTTTGCTTTGTTTTGCATAGTAGTTGGCTCTTCTTTTAGCAGAAATGACTTCATTGGGTCTTGACCCAGAAGATTCTTGCCACCAGTTTTAAAAGCTGGCAATTAAAACATTGCCTCATAAGCTAAGCAGGTCTTGAAAAGTTATAGGTCATAGGATACACAGAGAGATGAACATAACGAGAATTATTCCTCCTGTACAGTAGAGGAACCAGCAGAGTATGAAACACCAGATTTCTGTTTTCTAAATACTCAGTGCTATAATGTGTTCTGGGCTAGGTAGAATAATGAAGGGTCAAGCAGGATCACAGTAACCTGACAAGTTTTTACTAAATTCAAGCTTCAGTCAGTACAATCTCACTTTCAATCTTATTAGCAGAAATATAGTGGTATCAGAAATGACATTTTAGCACTAGAATTGCAGCCAAAAACTGTAGCAGAAAGGAAAGGGCTTTATTTTAAATCTTACTTTGAGACTGGCTATTTTATCACTGCAGCAAGCCTGCCAACCAGTTCCTCCAATCTTATAATAAGTACCCAACCTATGCCAAACATTTTTTTGCCATTTTTTGAGTGCTAAAGCATTTCACTTAGCAGAGTTGGGAACTAAATCTAGAATGTCATGTGAAAATCGCTTTCTTCTTAAAAGAAGCTCCTTGTCAAGACAAAATCCCTTTTTCAGAGACTGTTAGATTATTGATCTCGAGTCTGAGTGAATCTGGGCTGACCTGACCTTGACCAAGGTGTGGACGGTGTTTTTAATCTCTTATAACAATGGAAAAAGTATACTTCGTGGTGACATCACCTTAGGTTTAAGGTTATCAGTCTTATCAATATGTTATTTTGTACTTTGTACAATAAATAGATAAAAACCATGCATCATAAAAAGATGAGTCTCATATTTCTTGCCTGAGATTTGTCTAAAGGGTCCACACACGCACTGCATTGCTACCCAGGGTTTTTTCCTTCTTTTGTCATTGTGAGAAAAAGGGGCAAGTATTTTTGGTAAGTTTGTTTCCTGCTTCTGTTTTGTTGGTAGTAAGATATGTCAGCAAACCTTTTGTTAATCATAGTAATTTATATATTACAATTAAACAAAATCTACCAGTCTTAAATTAACATATTTTTTATAATGGACCTTGTGGGCCCATTGTGCTTAATTGTAATGTCAGAAGGTAAAAACTAATTCATGAAGATAAACAGTAAAAGAAAGTACAAGAGAAAGAAGTTGAAAACAAGCACAGAGCATACAGCATGTAATAAATGCATTCTTTTTGAAAGTGTACCACAAAAATCATAGTTATTTTGATAAATTATTGATAAAAATGAGTGCTTCAGTTGGCAACATGCAGTAATACAATGGATATGTAATATCTCGTCTGTTATTTTGAATGAATTTGTACCTTCCCCTTTATAAGGCAAAACGGCACAGACTCTTTCTCCCTGATAATGTGGCAAAAGTAGCTTCACTTCCATCTATTAATGTCATCTCTTGTGTGCCTGTGAAATTTGCCAGAACTGATTAGAGCAGATATTAAATGATAATTGGACATTTAGTGCTCGTCAAACAGAAAGTGACAGATGGGCCACTAATTAAATTATAGTTCTGACATTATTCACAATGGTTTATGAATCTTCACTGGTGACCTTCATGCATCTCTTCTTTCTTTTTTGGGATTTGAGGTTGTTAAGAAAAAGGGATACTCTTGACAAAAAAATTGCATATATATATATATATATATGAAAAGATTAAAAACAGAAAGTGGTACTTAATCAATCTGTCCATAGAATTAGGAAATTGATCCTAAAATGGTGCAACAAATACTAACATGTAAATACTTTAAATTAATATTAAATGCTTAACCTGGGGGGAGAAATGAAGTGTACTGTGAAAAATGGCACTTTTTTGCATGGCACTATTTTGCATAACCATCATCAAAGAAAAAGGAAAGGGCCAACAATCTCACCTGTACTAAAAAGAATATTTTGATTTTATAAAAGAAAAGTCACTGCTTCTTGTTATACATTTTTTCACTTATTAACTTAAGCTTGTATTATCCACTATCTCCAGCAGTTAAATGAAGAAGCTTTACAGAAAAAAAAATGAACCCAGAATACTGAGTCATGGTTGCTGAACCAGAACTACAGTTTCTTTTTCAATTAAAAAGGAAAACACAATGTTAATTACTTTCTAACTTTGGTTTCAACACTTTTAGCTCTATCTTTTAGTCACTGCCCCTAAGAATAACAGCTTCTAAGACTTGTATAATGAGAAATAAGTCTTGGGTCTTGCAGGCTCTAGTATTTCATAGTTGAATGTAGCAGCAATAGCAATAATATTTAGCACATATGCAGTGTTTTGCATAATCAAACCATTGTACAGGCATTCATCAAATAATACATCCTTACTACACCTGTATGGATCAGAAAGAAGAAGTACTTTGCCAAAGGATACACAATCAGAGAATTAGAAGATTCAAATCTAGAAAACTCATGTGCTGATAGCACAAAAGTGTGTGCTTCCTTGTTGTATCTTCTGTCAATACATAAATGTATTATAACTCCTTTTAACCTTAAACAGAATTAATACATTGTACCAGTGAAAGAAATGGACCACTTAAGACAAGTGGGAAATGTCCTTTTTTGCAGGTGAGCCTCAAGGTAAGCACTGCCCTCCCCACCCAGTTCCATCCCATTCCCCTCTTTGATATCCTGCTCTGCTTTCTGCTCCCTGCCCTGTGCCTCCTGTTTGATTTGCTGCTCTTTTCTGTTTTCTGTCTTATCTGCTACTGTGTTCCCTGATCCCTTCCCCAATCTGCTGTGTTCCACTCTCAGAGACTGCTCATGCCACTTCTGCCATAGAGATCCCACAGGTAGTCTATCCCTGGCTTAGGGTATACTACTATGCAGCTCAAGGCGATACCATGCTGCAACTTACTGCAGCAACACTACTTCCACTTCAGAAGCTAGTGCACATGGAGCAGGTGGATGGCATATCTCAGCACATCAGCAGCATTGCTTTGTGTCATATAGACATACCGTAAGTGTTTTGATGTCAATCCAGTTGCTATTTTGTCCAGGAAGAATGTTAGATTTTCATATATACTTGGGGAAGCTAACTCTTTTGCTTTACATGTAGCATCTGAATGAATTTTCTCAGTATGCTATTCAAAATTAATTCTCTTGTGGATGGTAACAGTGGAATTTTATCATATTTTTAAATCAAAATCATGTAAATATACAAATGAAAGCATACGTAACCAATTGGGAGATTTTATGGGCCTATGCTTTAGCACTTTTGCAAGTAACTTGTAGTCAGGTGAACAGTCATATTGATCTCAATGGAAACTATTCCCAAGGGCAAGAATTATGGGACTATGTCCCCAGAACTATAATTTATTGTTATCGGAATATTTAGCTCTTGTTTAAAGTTTTATGACAATATTGCCTGAAATGATTTCTTTGATTAATGTTTTATTTAAGGGCTGTAGGTACAGCTGTTGTTGAAGAAATCACACCGTGTGTTATCACTCTCATGCTGCTCTTATTTTTCCCCAGATGTATTTTCAGAAGGATGGAGTAGATAACAGTAAAGCAAGAACTGAATCAAAACATCAGAAATCAATGCTCCTGAACTGTGGGATGTCTTAGAATATAGAGGGGTTGGAACAAAATGTTATTGGTATGCTTCATCTTTCTAATGGATGAAACAATTGTGAATGTTGAACAATAGTGAATTTTAAAAAATGCATTTTTATATCCGGATCTAAGCTCTGAAAGTTGGCCCATTGATAATTTTGCTCGTCTTATAGAATATTTTAATCTTTAGATTTTAAAACATACCTGAATCTCAATTTATAAAGGAAGAGATTACAATAAAAAAGTCACTGAATATTTTATTGTCTATAATTGCTATGAAAAGGGAAATATTCCAAAAACATTCAAATAATAATTAGAGAAGATAGCTAAATGCCTATAGAAAAATAAATTCAACATCAGGGCAATTCTATATTTTATTTGCCATCAAACACAGGTAAGGGAAATAATTTAGCAAATCCGGAGTGAATTGAAAAAACATCTAGTCCAAACAGTAAAAATTAAATGCCGAAGAAAAGTAAAGCATTATTGTTTTGAAAGCATGGCTGTCCTTAGAGTTTTCAAGAGTTTCCTGCTGTGAAAGTCATTTGAACATAATGGAAAACTCCTTGATTCAATTATACTCAATGGGCCTTTTTCTACTCTTGGTTAAGCTAGTATAAATATGGAGTAACTCCACTGTCTTCAGTAGTTACTCTGGATTTATACTGCAGATCCTGTCTGTGTGAACTGCTGCTTTCCTTTCTGCAATAGAGCTGTGTGTCAGTGAGGAGGGTAACATTGGGCACTTTTATACATGCTCTTATTGAGCGTGTCCACACATGCAGGAACAAGCACTTGCAGCAGCTCAAATAGGAGTGGCACAAATTTGTGATGGGGATTTTTGCCTCAGTGCATATGCCTGGACATACACTTTAGTGTGGGGAAAGTTGTACAACTTGGAGAAAATGACCCTGACCAGTTCCTCCCAGATCTATAGCCAGGGGGAGCTAAAGCCTGGGGCCAGCACCTATGCTGGTCCTAGCAGTATAAAAACCTGCCCTATGCTGGCTCTAGTAGTATAAAAACCTGCCCTGGCAAGCATCTGTCAGGGCTATTTGCTCTCAAGAGCTTCTGGGGTGTCCTGCCCAGACACCAAGTGGCGGGACCTGCTCAGTAGGGGCACCCCAGTGGCTGAGCCTGTACTCCACCCTCATCCCACAAGACACTGAGGACCTCATCTGGTTGCTGCTTCATGAAGCTGTTGCCATGGGTGTGTATGTGGTGAACTTCACAGATACCCCAGTCTCCTGCCCTTTCTGTGGGCAGAGAGGGACCCTGGTGCACATGACCCTGGACTGTGCTAGGCTGCAGACTCTCTACCTCCACCTCCACCTCCAGAACCTCCTCCTGAGGTTCTGGTTGAATTTCACCCCCCATCTTTTTGGTTTTGGTCACCCCATCCACAGCCTCACCAAGTACCGGGACCTCCTGGTCAACCTTCTCCTGGCCCTTGTCAAGTGGGCCCTGTACTTGACCAGGAAGGAGGCTTTGGCCGGAAAGGTGCCTAGAGACTGCGGGGCCACTTTTCTTTCACTTGTCCATGCACATTTCCAGGCAGAGCATCAGTGGGCAGCATCCACCGGCTCCTTGGCTGCCTTTGAGGACTGGTGGGTGTGGCCCGGGGGGCTCTGCTTGGTGTCCTCCTCCAGAGAACTTCTTTTCACATTTTGACCCTTTGACCCCCATGCTACTCCTATCCTGTTTTTGCTTTTGTTCTCCAAATTAGTCGCATCTTTCAACTTTTGGCCCCACAAAGGGGCTATTGTTAGCTGGGTGGGCCTTAAGGCCATGTTAATATGGAAGATACAAATAGACAGGAGTTTTTGGGGCATCCTGCCCAGACACCAAGTAGTGGGACCTGCTCAGCAAGGGCATAGCTGGGGCACCCCAGTGGCTGAGCCTATACTCCACCCTCATCCCATGAGCCACTGGTGACCTCAGCTGATGGCTTGTCCATGGAGCTGTCACCACAGATGTGTATGTGGTGAGCTTCACCAACACCATGGTCTTCTGCACCTTCTGTGAGCAGAGGGAGACCCTGGCTATATGAGTGTGTCAGGCTGCGGCCCCTCCACCTCCACCTCTGAAACCTTCTTCTGAGGTACTGGATGAAATTTACCCCCACCTTTTTATTTTTGGACACCCCATCCATGGCTCCACCAAATTCTGGAATCTCCTGGTCAACCTCCTCCTGCCCTGGCTGAGTGGGGCCTGTACATGACTAGGAAGGAGGCTCTGGTCAGGAAGGTGCCCAGGGACTGTGGGGCTGCTTCGTTTCGCTGGTTCACACACCTCCAAGAAGAGTACCACTGGGGCGGCATCCACTGACTCCTGGATGTCTTTGAGGACCAGTGAGTGCAGCCTGGGGGGCTCTGCTCAGTGTCCCCATCAAGAGCACATGTTTTCATGTTTTGACCCTTTGACCCTGTGTCAACCCTGTCCTGTTTTTTGCCTTTGTTGTGCCAAGAATTTTGTTGCATCTTTCACCCATTGGTCCCACACAGTAGGGGGCTATTAGTTAAATTGGTGGGTCTTAGGGCCCATGATGCTTGAAAGATACAAATAGGTAGGAGGTTCTGGGGCCCAGCCAATTGGTATCTGGGGACACTAGCCCCTTCTGCCAGCTGGACTGCTGAAGCAGCCCTAACCTAGAGTTTCCTGCATCCTCCATCCAGCAGTCTGGCAGTGGGGGTTGCTGCCTGGATACGACCTGCAGCCACCTGCGACAGCATGTGGCCCCAAGGCTGTGTACCTGCTAGACCTGAATGGGGACTGCACAGCCGCAGCAGAGGCATTTGTACCTCTGGGATAGCTGCCAGCGGGCTGGGGCTGCACAGTTGGCCTTTGTGTGGCACTGCTGCCATGTGTTCCCCCACCCTGCCATTGGGCAGCTATTACCTGGAAAATGTTCCCAGTGTGGTGGCCTGCTTTGAACTATCAAAGCATATTCTCTTGGCCCCAAATAACCACGAGGTCAGCCACCTCATTTGTCCTCCAGTTAGGCCTTGGGTACCAGCCCTGAGCAGGCTCCTGTGCCTGGGTCCTGCCTGCCACTTGCCTCACTAATGGGAATCCTGGTCTTCCAAAACTGCAAATTCTCTGATAAAATACTCCAAAATCCATATTCTTACACAATTTAAACTAAAGATCTCTCTCTCTCTCTCTCTCTCTCTCTTTCTATATATATATATATATACACACACATACACACACACACACATACATACATACATACATACATATATATATATAGAGAGAGAGAGAGATCAGTTGAGCAACGTTTTATTGATCTATTTACAATTTTAAAGCAATTTGGAATCCTATTAGTGTGTCTATCATCATAATAAAATAAATTCTAAATATCTATATTCTTTGATGTTTGCTTCTGGCTTTCTTATCATAGAAAAATCAGAGCTCCCACTGACCCCTTCAATAACCAGGATGCGTGGATAGCTTCCCCTGCAGCCACAGCTCCTGTCAGCAGGTCTTAACCTGTCTGGAAGCTGGGCATGCTGGGTGTGTGATGGGGGGTATGTGAGATTTGCAGGAGTGGGGTGGGAAGAGGTGTGTGTAGGTGTGGCAGGATGTGAGTGAGTGTGGGGGTAGTGTGGGATTTGTGGGTGGGGATGTTGTGGGGTTTTCAAGAGGGGGGTGTGGGGGTGTGGGGATTTCCAGGTATCAAATTCTGAGCCTGCACTGCAAATGCAGGGAACATTTTTTCATTCACAACGTGCCTCTTGTGGCATCTCAAACTGGTTTGAGGCACTGCAGGAGGCATGGGTGTTTCCATCTGGACACGCCCATTGAGTCTGCTGGAGCATTTTAATAAAAATGCTCCAGCATGCTCCAGCATCTCGTGAATTTAGGATTTAAAAATGGTGGTGGGAGCACTTTAACTAAAGCTAATTCAATGAGCTTTAGTTAAAGTGCCTCCACCACCATTTTGAAATGTAGGATGCTGAAAACATAAGATGCTATGGGTGCTTTAATTAAAGTGGCTCCCAAGAGCCCGGGTAAGTAAAATGTGCTCCCCTGCCCTTCCCCAACCCTGGAGCAAATGTATCAGTGCCCAATAGGTGCAGACAGAAGTGGAGTTCCCAGGTCTAACTCATGGTGAGTTAGACCGATCGCCTGAGTCAAGATACGTTAGCTGTTGGATTAGGAGGGTAGAGTATTGGCTCCAATTTGGAGCCAATTCAGGGAGAGAGGCTGAGTCTTCCGCTGGCTCCACCTGTCGTCCCCCAGCTCCATTGCTGTCTTTGGATGGGAGTGGGGAGAAGGCAGGGAAGGGAGGTCATTTTCAGGTTTTTTCAGCCCCGCTTGGGTGTGGGGGGAGGGCAGGTAGATTGGAGCCCCACAAGGTGAGGGCCTCTAATCCATTGGCCCCTCTCTCCAGCAGGGCTGAGAAAACCCCAAAAGGGACAGGAGCTAGAGCCAGGCTGCTGTTGCAGCCGGAGCAGACAGAAACTAATGAAGTCACTCCACTTAGGAGCAGCTTCATTTGAACCCTCATACAAAAGAAGGTTAATTTGTCATGCAACCAGTGCATGCAGCCATGGTCTTCTCTTTGGGCACAGCTTTAGAGTGATTTCAGGGGGTTGATCATGCAACAAATGTCATGTGTATCTGTACCTATTAATTTTAGGTTTCTCCCTCAAGAGATGACCCCCGAGTGTTTTGCCAGAGCAGCAAAACCTATTAGTCACTTCTTATTGGAAGTGCTGCCCCTACTGCATTATAATTTGGAATACCTTTAAATTTGTCTTAAATTCTTCCCAAATGATTCCCTGTCAGTAATTATGTCCCCAAAGCAGTTAAACTTTATATTTCTACTCTGTCTTACACCTGAGGATCTTAAAGTGTTTTTACAAGCATTAGGATGAAATTTCTTCCCCTAAAGGCAATGCACTTTTCTAATACTTGAGTCCTACTTAAACCCTCAAAATAGGATTGAAGAGTGACTTGCAAGATGCATAGATTTGTTGATGGCTGTTTGCATGGGGCAATTTCACCCTTAATGAATATTGAAGCTCAAATTTACATAGGTCAGGATCAGTCCTAAATCACAATGCATTTGTTATCTCTAATGCTGGATGAACCAACTTTTTTTTCTTTCAAGACTTTTATACAAAATTTGTAGACTTTTTTGTCACTTTATTGCTTTAAGTAAATTTTGTTTGCTGGGAATGAGTAAAAAATACATGTGAGGATACTGATATATATTGGCTCTTTCGTAATCTGTGCTCTGATTAAATTCAAGTTTGGATAATTACATGTGTAAAGTGTAAATTCCTTCTTCAATTTCAACTTGATATGGTTTCTTCACTTCCTAGCTAAGTAACTTATACGTATCTCATTACCACTCTCTTTTTAATGTGTTTAACTTCATAACATGTCTGTGAAGTAGGCAAATACTATTATCTTCATTTTAGAGACAAGAAGTTGAGAGCCAGATTCAGTTTGTAGGTATAGGCACCTACAAGTTAGGCCTGATAGGCTAGGTTCCTAGTTCTCTGCAGCTTGGGTACCAGAGCAAGGGCTAAAAGAAGGTGAGATCATCTATTTAGGATCCAAAGACTAAAATTCTCTCCTAAGAGGAGGTGCCTATTGTTCTTTAAACAAACAGAAGGCCAGCTCTTGTTAAAATGCTGCCAGAGGTGGGGCCACTGGAATTGATGCCTGCCTTTTATACAATAGTGAATATTAGGGCACTCAGGGAGCAGAAGACCTAAATACTAGGCCCCCCGCAGCTTGGAGGGATTCAAATCCATATCTCACACTTCTCAGGGGAATGACCTAATCGCCAAACTATAGAATACTTTGGGCAAGGGCACCCTTCACCTTACCTGATAAATGAGCACAAGATTCATAGGGCCAGAAAGAGAAAAGCAAAAAGAAAGGTCAGAATAATGGAAATTTAACTTGAATTTACAGACTTCCATGTCCAACTGTTGTTAAATTGGAGGCATTCCAGTTTTTTGTATCTTGAATAATTGCTGATGCCTAGAGTACACCACTTGTTAAAAGCTGGCCATGATTTTTTGAGAGTGCCTTCAGTCACAAGAGTCTGGTGATTATGTAAAATAATGATTCAAAATTAAGGAAGATGCATTTTTAATCTGTGTTCTTATATTCACTGCATTTCTTAATTAATTTTTTCTAGTCATGACTGAAAATATTTTCAATTTGTTCAGCAAGAGGGATTCATTTGATCAGTTTCTTGGAAAATTAGAAGGAATTCAGGAGTGAAGTGCTACTGCATGTCTGAATGAACAATGGCAAATCATTATTTTCCACAGGACTATTGACATAAAAATGTATTTAATAATTGATCTAATAAGATTAGTTTCAAAAATAAAAAGGTTCCTTTTTTCTCTTTCTTTTCTTGTGACACTTCTGCAGTAAAACTATTTTAAAAAAAGAAATGTTTTTCTTTATCATTGAAAAGTTTGGGTTAAAGAATGTAATACCTTCTTTGTTGATGGGGATACAGTTGCAAATGGATTTGTGCTGACCCCCACGTGCTTTACCTTTCTTATTTTCAAAGCCATTGAACTTGTAGAGAATAAACTACTACAGACATCTCCTGCTTCTCTTCCAAAAATAGTCTCCCTCTTCTTCACTATGAGCAACTAATCCATCTCTACAGCTCCTTGATTTAGTACCTCGATTGGGGTACTAAAGACTAAATAAATTAAATGATTGATCCCCTCAGTTAGGGACAGAAATTACACATGGACCAATATAAGTGATTGGAAACAGGTTCAAATCTGTAACACAACAGAAGTTCACTGCATATGAACTGGCCAAAACTGGTTTAAGATAAGCCTGAATGGATATAGTATCAGGTTTACTACCTTACATCCCCCATCACACACATCAGACTTAACTGATTTAGGTTACATCAATTTATTGAACTTCTGTCCCAGCTCCCCTCCAGATTCAAGTTAACTCACAGCCTCTCAGCATCCCACAAAGTTTTGCACCTCTCCTACAAACACCCCTTGCATGGTAGGCAGGGTAGCCTTGGCTCAAGCTGTCTGCTCCAGCTGAGCAGGGAGGTGTGCTCTAGCACCACCCAGATTTATTTCCAGAATCAATAGTGAAAGTCTGTTCACTTGCTTATTGGTTCAGTCTATGCAGCTTAGACTAACATGTGAAGATTGAATCTATTCAGCCTAAGCCTTTTAGACTGTCTATACTTAGTCCTCATGTGTTATGACTTTTGAGTCTGGCCCTATGCTTATTAATGGCATCTGACTTCAGTAGACTTTGGATCATAGTCTTTGTCTGTGAAACTTAGTACCTACAGAGAAAGGGTGTGTGTAGATGAAATGTGGGCCCTAAATTGAAGCAGTAGGTTTTTAAAAACACCTTCTCAATTTAGGGCCAATTAACCTCCCCCCCCCCCCCGTGTCATGCACACACCTGACTTACCTGCCTTTCTGGTGGCGGGGAGAGGGATGAGCTGCTGGCAGGCAGAGCAGTCTCTGGTCTGCAGTGGGGGCTTGTGCTTTCTTCTGCAGAAGTGGCAGCCCCGCCACCCCCCAGGCAGCACCACCCTCAGGCATCCTGCTCAGGCAGTCCCAGGGGGCACCGCAGGTACAGAGGGAAGCACTGGGCACAGCTTGGGCAAGCTCTGGGGTGAGGGTGGGGGGAAGGGGGCAAAGATCAGGCTCACCACTTTTTTTTTTTGCTTCCCTGGGCTGCTGCCAGGCTGCCTGCAGGGCTTCTTGCAGAGCCCCTGAGCTGCACAGATCCCGGTGCTTCACTCCACGGCTTCTAGGGCAGCAAACTAAACTCCTCCTTGGAGTTTTAGTTTGCTGCACCCCAAGTTATTTAAGGCACATTACGCTGCTGAATTTGCTACAGCAGCTGTAATTAATGTGTGATTTGCCACTAACGTGTGCAAACACTGACACCATTAAAGCGGTGCAAAAGTGTTTAGTCCACTTTAAAGTGTTGTGCACACATGCCTGTCATTTCATTTACATATGGCCAAACTGATTCCATTCTTCTCTATTGTGTCCAAGCCAGTTTGCGCATACCTAATTCTTAATTAGAATAGAAACAAGAATAGTTGTTTTGTTTTCAAAGAGAGTTCACAGAATCACAGGGCTGGAATCATGGCTCATCTAGTCCAAACTCCTTCACTTACGCAGAATATATTATTCCTAAACCATCCCAGAAAGATACCTAAGAAGTCTTTCCCAGAAAACCTCCAATGAAGGAGATTCCACAGCTTTGCTATGCACCTTGTTCCATTATCCTATGATTATTTCTGTTAAGAAATTCTTTTGTTGGTTTTTTTCTTCTTCACAGATGTAACTGAAAACTGCTTTGCTGCAGTTTAATCCCAGGGCTTTGTGTCCTACCTGCTGTATTAAGAAAAAACATGCGTTTCCCCTCTTCCTCATACAAATATTTAAAAACTGCTATCATATTTCCCCAATTACTCTCGTTCTGTCCACACTAAGCTTACTGGTCTTATAACCATTCTTTTTACAACTTGCATTCCAAACCCATCATCATCTTTGTTGTTTGCCTCTGGATCCTCTCCAGTTCTTCCACATCCTTCTTAAAATGTAGTGCCAAGAACGGGACACATTACTTCAGCTGAGGCCTAAGTAGGACTAAGAAGAACACTACTCTTACTTCTTGCTTCTTACATACACTCTTTCTGTTAATATAGCCACAAACTGCGTTTCCTTTTTTTAAAGACAGCATCACACTGCTGATTTATGCTGAGTTTGTGATCACTGTCATAATTCCAGATTCTCCTCAGCAGTGCTACTGTTTAGCCCAGTGGTGCTCAACCTTTTGGTCCCATAGGCTGGATGACATGCGCTGAATTGGGCCTGCATTGCAGAACTGTGCCCTGCTCTATCCCATCCCCACACTCCTGGACTGGGTTCTGTATAGCTCTGCCCTGTACTGCCAAATCAGGCTTCACACTGTCAGATAGGCACCACACCACCTCCAGCCAGCCCCACCTTGACTAGCCCCTGGGAACTCAGATCAGCTCGGTGCTGGCTCAGCCAGTCTCTGCACACCTGAATCACCTGGCCCTATATTGCCTCCAGCATATCTAGATTGGCCCTGTGTAGTCCTAGCTTCACATGCTCAGATCTGTAGGCTGTAGGCATGGTCAGTGACTGACAGACCACACCGACCAGTGCAGGCTGTGGACCTATCAAAATCCTGAGTTATGAATGATGTGTGCTTAAGCTGGTATACAATCAAGGATCAATGAGTTTGCATTTAAATCATAAACAGTAGCTGGGAAAGTAAAATAAGAATTTGTTTTTCAGGCACCTAATATTAGACTGGGCCAAGAATGAATAACTGCTTTTTGGAAAAGAGTGTAACAGCATCTAAAAGTAACAGCTGATATTTTGCCTTTTGATAATAATTGAGTCGTATGTAGTCAGCTAGAATCTTTGTTAACTTGTTGACAGCCTTGGCCACTTTCACGGGACTCATGCTAAGTTGCAGAAATGTAGCGAAAGCAAGCCACAAAGCCTGTTTCAGAATGAACATTTGTAGGTGGTACAGTTGGCCTAGTCCATAAAGTAAAAGAATCTGAACATGGCAAGTAGCATTCCTAGATGGTGAAGTCAAGAGATAAAAAGTCCTCTCTCCCAGAATTGTAGTTCTCATAAGGACACTGTGACGGGGCAGCAAGTAAGCCCTGCCACAAAGAAATGGGAGACAGGCAAATTCCCCAGAGGGGAAAATATTCTTCCTGAAGCCCAAGACTGTAATTATTAGCATCTGCTGTGGCAGGGAGTTATGGTGGATTGGAAGTTCTGCTGGTAGGTGTGGATGGACAGCCAGGGTGAATTTAAGCACTGGCTCAGGCAGAGCTCTACCCTGAAAGGTGAGTTTGCCAGAGGCAAGAGTCTGTGTGGCTGTACGGAGGTGCAGTGACTGCCCAAGCTACCTGAGATGGTGATGGGTATTAGCACAGAGCCAACTTGGTGAAGGTGACGCTTGCTGTGGTGGAGCGTCCTGGGAAGTCTGGTGGGGATCCTGCTGGTGAGTAAACTCTCTTGGTAATCTGGAGGAGGGAAGTAAATGGAAAGATAGACAGTCAGCCTTGTGAAGATGTGGCTTCCCTGGGAAGAGGGAGTTAATACTTTGTAGAAGTCATTAAGGACTGTGCTACTTGAGTGACTGCTGGATAATGTATGCAGAGACTGTTGGGCCACTGAGTTTGACCCTAAACTGATGGCCTTGAGGCCTCTGGGGATAAACCCAAGAGGGGAGTGGCTCAGGGTTTAACTGAATAAGATTGAGGCCAAAAGAGACTGTAACAACTCTCTTGGGCTTGACTAATTATTGAGAAAATTTGATACTGCAAACTGTGTGAATTTGGATGGTAGAAGGTTGGACTCAGAAAGAATGATACCTTTAATCTGAATAGCACCAGAACATGTGAAGTAATAAGGGCAGGGTATAGGGATGGAGGAGCCCTGCAAAGAGATTAGGTGACTAAGTAATTTGCAAAAAGGACCAGCCCAGCAGATCTACCACCCAAGATTTACATCTTTCTTTGGTTTCTTTTTTTCACATCAAAGGCATGGCAGACAAGTTCCAAAGAGGAGCCAACTGATCCTGGCGTACTAACTGCAACTTACTGCTGAGCAAGATCAAGGACTTGGATAAACACCAATTCCAGCTACGTAATTAACATCTTCTGAGTCCACAGAAAACTGGATCATTCCAGTTACTAAAGTCTCAGTGAAACAAAGAAATCTGTATAACACTAATCAGAATATTTATTTATATAAGCCTCATATAAATATTATATGTAAACAAGGGGAATTTTGGAGAAGACCTCAACAAATTCAAGACAACCTGCTTCCAGCCTGCATGCCCACTTCCTCGTGCATCTTCCCCCCAACTGGTATAGGTGAAAATCTGCATTGTGCATTTCCATGTAGCTAGATAGACCTAGAAACAAATGCTTATTCTTAGCTTTTGGGTATAATCAGTAAAAGGTTGAGTTGTATACTTGTCTTTTGCCTCTTTTTCAACTTGGGTGGTGTCCAAGTAAAAATTTTGAAAGGTGCTGGCAACACATGAGTTAAGTTGTGATCATGCGCAGAGAACCAGTCTCATGGAAAATTCCACCCTGTGCCCAGCATGTGCCCCCTGGGTGACCCCAGGAGCTGTCAATCACTGGTGACCTACTTTCCAGCCCTGCGCATGCCTGGTTTCCACACAGAGCTTGATCAGACGCATGCTCAGTTAACAAAAGCATGATGTAATTGTACCAGAAAATTCTGATTGCCAAGCACCCTGATTGGCCAAGGGGTTGCTTTAAAAGCTAGTGAGCCCCCAACCTCGGGTGTGGGTGGTGTGGGTTGTTGGGCGTGGTTGGTGTGAGTGTGGTGAGAGAGAGAGCTGCTCAATCTGCTAACAGAGGCTGCTTTTAGCAGGGACTGTGAGGCAGACAGAGTTTGGGATTCAAACCCCCGGTTCTCCTCATAGCTTCACACAGTGATTAACCTCATTGATTTCATTTCTCTCATATTGATTCCTCGGTTATTGAATGTTATTTGGCTTTGAATTCGACTTTGATTTTTGCGTATAAACTTTGATTCCGGTTTCTACTTACCTGGCTTTTGACTGACGACCTCGGCTTCATTTACTGACTATGGCTCGGCTCATCCCTACTCACCTCGATTGTATCTTTGCTGCATCACATCCTGGCTCTCGACCTCGGCTTTGTCAACGACCATCCGTTGTCCATTTGGACTGGCGTCACGACATTCATTCCGTCCATTGAGTTACAGTTTTGTTTGTTCATTTATTCCATTTAATGAGCTGTTGACCAGCCCTGGGACTATCAAGTTGGGCAGCCACACCTAGCTCTGGCTAGAAAGCAAGGGCTCACTTGAGAACCCCATGGGCCAACAGCCCCTCCATTGTTTGTTGTTCGCATTTAACTGTAACTGAAGAAAGCATCACTACCTATGCCTCAAAGCGTAAGTCTAATAAATCATCTGTATTTTGAAACCATACACTTCCGTGCCTCAGATCTCCATGCCAGTAATCCCACCTGTATCGTATCCGATCTGCCACCCCGACCAACTGTGACACTGGGGCCTGGCTCATCCCCGCTCCGGGACAGGTGGTAGTAATATCTTACCTGCTAAGAGGAAATGGGCATCATTGGGGAATGTGACTGTATCTTGATTTGGTATACAAAAAGAGTAACAATAAGGGAATTGTAACTGTTCCTGAATTCTGTGTTTTAGCTTGCAAAAAAGTCCTCATCTTAGACAGACTGTAGTCTTGTCTCTCAAAAGACTGCATGTTACCCAGTTTTTGGTAACAGATTGCCCCACCTTGCCCCCACCTCCTCCACTCAGCCCTGCACACTTGATCTAGCATGCGGGAACAAGCTATCTGGCCTGCAGGGCTCTCCACAGGTGCAGAAATTTGGCAACAAGGTAGTAGCAATTAACACTGCCACTCCTCCTCTGCCTTCAAATTTGAGGACATGAAGTGAACTCTGCAGGCTGGATAACACGAATCTGGTCCATGGCCAGGGGCTAACCACCCCTGCTTAAGTCGGTTATCCTCCACTGTATCCTCCAAACTGTTTGAAACCCCTCAATCTTTTGTGTTATTTATAGATTTTATTAGAAAGATCACCTCTGAGAGGTAGGTGCTTCCAAGTCATTTATATAAATGTGTTGTGAAGTCAACCGGTAGGGTTGAGGCCTTGTCTTTCCAGGGTCTGGTGTGGATGTGCCATTGGAAAGTGACTCAAGGAGGGTGCTATCCTCCACTTCTGATGGACTGCTGTCACCCGCCATGACTTGATGGAATGTTTTAATTTATTGGGAGCTAGAGTAAGTTGACAGCTTGCAACCTTGAATTCCTGCAAAGGTTTTCCAGGGGGCTCCTCTTCCCCTTAACATCCCACTCATACCACATCAACACAGTTGTTAGGCACCCTGAGCCTATAGATGGGCAGCTGTTCTTTATCTATTAGGCCCTGAAATGTCAACTTGTCAGTCAAGGCTTACCCACACAAGTTCTTACCCCGCTTATGAGTTTTCAGGCTTCTTGCACTAGTGGCACCAAGATTTCTTATAGTTCTCACATATAGTTCTGTTAGTAGTTTCAGATGAATTTCATTTGGTTTTGCCAATTTAAATTCATTCCAATTTGTCAAAATGCTTTTGCTCATGCATGTCCCTTCCATTATTTATATAATATTCAAAACAAAAATTCTTAAAAATCTTAAAATTCAAATCAATACCTCTTATGAGCATTCCAGTATATACAATTTACAGGATAAATAATTCATTATGATTATAACTGCATTTCTTAAGATGGGCCTAGTTGTTAGGTTCATTTTCAGAGAGGAACACTGGTCTGAAATAAGAGATTCCTTCAAGAACAAAAGAAACAAATAAACAAAACCCCAGAAATATTTCTTATCCTTTCTGAAACGCTTTAAGAATTTTCTGTTTTTTTTGTTTCTTTTTTAAAATATTTCTTACCTGGAATTGTCACAGGTAAATAAGAGACAAAAGTACTTGAGAAAAGTTCTCTCTCTGTCTCTCATAGCCTTAGTGTGGATACATATAAATGACAGAGCAGGCGATGCATATCAATAATATGATATCAATATATCTTAATTTGAGATTAGGAATACTGTGTCTCAATGTACCCATTGTCACACAAATCTTTGTTAGATAATGTACAATGTGATTTATACATGGTATATTAAAGACAGTGGAATTATGAAAGATGAACTTATGGGTAAATGTGGTAGTAAGAGAGATTCTGGGAATGCAAAAGCACAAATAGAATAAACAGAACACAAGAGAAATTCATCAAATAATCTTAGAGTATTTTAACTGGTATCATCCAAAAGTTATGAGATATAGAATATAAAACCTATTCTCTTTAATGACAAAAATTTTGAATCAGCCTTTAACTAAGCCATTGTAAGACAGCAGACTTGAAGAAAATCAGTGTTTTGAGGTAGACTGAACTTGCAGAATTGTTGAAGTAAAAAATTCAGTGGATTTGGCTGTTTCCAACCACTTCTGGATCATAGGCACGGGGGGCACATTCCCCTACTGACAGGGCTGTCCCCACTGCCGATGCTGCTGGCACTTGCCAGCTCCGCCCCCACCATCGAAGCCACCAGTGGCATCTGCGGGTTCCCCCCACACTCAGAAGGCACCAGTCACCTGAATAAGACTGTATGAGCCTGTGGCTTGATCTGGTATGGGAAAGTTTAGATTCTTCCATGAAATGAACCAACAATTATAACTTGAAATCATTGTAGTAATCTAATAACCCTTAGGGAGCTCCAGGCCACAGTCCAGAGACTGCGTGCCATCAGGGACTGCGAGCAGGAGATAGACTCCTACTGCCAGGCCCTTCTCCCCTGGGAGCCGCAGGGGAGAGCTCCGTCTCCCTCCGCGACTAAGGAGGACTCTGGGACCTCCTGCCCTGCCCAGTCAGGGGCATGGACCAAGGTGGTCAAGGGCCCCAAGGCCAGCCGCACCAAGGCCCATGCCCCGCCGGAGCTTAGCAACAGGTTCGCACCTCTTGCAGCCCCAGCAGAGCCCACGCCGTTGCCAGTACCTGCAGGCAACCCAGGCTCGACCGCAGCTACTGGCCCCGCTCTCCCCAAGACAAAGCGTAAGGTGTTTGTTGTGGGAGACTTCATCCAGCGGGGCACTGAGGGGGCAATCTGCCGCCCCGGCCCCTTAGCCTGGGAAGTCTGCTGCTTCCCAGGGGCCCGCATCCAAGACATTGCGGAGAGGATCCCGCAGCTCCTCCGGCCCACAGACCACTACCCCATGCTCCTTATTCATGTGGGCACCAATGACACGGCTCGGAGCATCCACAGCCAGGTCATGAGGCGCTACAGGGAGTTGGGAGTGGGGCTTAGGGGTCTGGGAGCTCAGGTGGTGTTTTCGTCGATCCTCCCAGTCTCGGGCTATGGGCTGAGGAGGGAGAGGAGGATCCACACGGTGAACCAAAGACTGTGGTGCTGGTGTTATCGGGAAGGCTTTGGCTTCCATGACCACAGCCCACTCTTTGGAGAGAGAGGCAGCGAGCTGCTGGGAAGAGATGGCCTCCACCTCTCTCCCCTGGGGAGGAGGCTCTTCTCAGCCAGGGTGGCTGGCCTGCTCCACCGGGCTTTAAACTAAGCCTGCTGGGGGATGGGGGGACTACTCCCCGCTGAACGGCCCTTGCAAAGCCAGTGGACCAAAGCACTTAAGGGGGCACTTAAGGGAGCCCACCCCTGCCCCAGCCCTGGCACAATCTGTGGGCAAGGCAAGAGCCCCCAAGGGCACACTTCCCTGCCTGTACACTAATGCCAGGAGCCTGGGCAACAAGCAGGACGAGCTCGTCCTCCTGCTCAGTGCAAAGAAATATGATGTCATTGGGATAACGGAGACCTGGTGGGACTCCACCCATGACTGGACCACGGGTATAGAGGGCTATACCCTATACAGGAGGGATTGTGTTGACAAAAGGGGCGGGGGTGTAGCTCTCTATGTGAAGGAAAGCTACATGTCCCTGCAAGCTGATGTTGGTGACCGGCATGGACAGCTAGAGACCCTCTGGGTAAAAATTCGTGGGGAATTTGGCACAGGGGACACAATGGTGGGAGTCTACTACAGACCTCCCACTCAAAGTCCCGAGCTTGACCAGGAGTTCGCCCGGGAACTGACTGAGGCCGCTTGCTCCAGGACCTTGGTTGTCATGGGTGACTTCAATTACCCGGACATCTCGTGGGAAGATCACTCAGCTAAATCTGAGCGGGCGCAAAGCTTTCTCTCGTGCGTGGATGACCTCTACCTGACTCAAGAAGTCTATGGGCCAACGAGAGGCAAAGCGCTGCTTGACCTGGTACTGGCTACGGGAGACGACCTAATTGGCGACCTAGTGATTGATGGGAAGTTGGGTGACAGCGACCATGAGCTGATCACCTTCACCATTCGCCGTAAAGCTGGCAAGTCAGTCAGCAACACAGAAGTCCTTGACTTCAGAAAAGCCAACTTTGACAAGCTCAAGCAGCTAGTCGGTCAGGCCCTCAGGGACCATGACCCCAGGGAGATGGGAGTTCAAGAAGAGTGGTTGCTTCTCAAGGAAGCGATCCTCAATGCACAAGCTAAATCTATTCCAACACAGAGGAAAGGCAGCAAGAAGGCACAGCAGCCCCCCTGGCTCTCCAAGACCTAGCGGACCTACTGTGGCTAAAAAGGAAAGCCTTCAAAGGATGGAGGACGGGATTCACCTCCAAGGAGGATTACTCTGCGCTGGTCCGGTCCTGCAGGGAGCAAACCAGGAAAGCCAAGGCTGCAACTGAACTCCAACTAGCTTCAGGCATCAAGGACAACAAAAAGTCCTTTTTCAGATATGTGGGGAGCCGGAGGAAAAGCAAGGGCAATGTTGGACCCCTGCTAAACCAGATGGGGCAACTGACAACTGACACCCAGGAAAAAGCCAACCTATTAAATAGGTACTTTGCGTCAGTCTTTCATCAGTCACACGGGATGCCCATGCCTGCTATGGGACAGGGAAATCTGGGTGAGGGGGATCCCCTACCCTCCATCAATGCTGACCTCATGAAGGAACACCTTGAGAAGCTGGATACCTTCAAGTCAGCTGGCCCTGACAATCTGCACCCCAGGGTACTCAAGGAGCTGGTGAGCGTCATAGCCATCTTTGAAAACTCCTGGCGCTCTGGTGTAGTGCCCGAAGACTGGAAGAAGGCCAATGTGGTGCCGATCTTCAAGAAAGGGAGGAGAGTGGATCCGGCTAACTACAGGCCTATTAGCCTGACTTCTATCCTGGGGAAGATCTTAGAAAAGTTTATTAAGGAGGCCATCCTTGATGGACTGGCCCAGGCTAACATCCTAAGGGACAGCCAGCACGGGTTTGTTGCGGGTAGGTCTTGTTTGACCAATCTCATTTCCTTCTATGACCAGGTGACCTATCACCTGGACAAGGGAGAAGAGATTGATGTCATATATCTTGACTTCAAAAAAGCTTTTGATCTGGTATCCCATGATCACCTCTTGGCCAAACTGCCCAGTTGTGGCCTTGGCTCCACCACGATCCGCTGGCTGGGAAATTGGCTTTGTGGTCGGACCCAGAGGGTTGTGATTGATGGCAGTCACTCATCGTGGTGCCCTGTGACCAGTGGGGTCCCTCAAGGCTCTGTCCTGGGACCCATACTGTTCAACATCTTCATTAACGATGTGGACATTGGAGTCAGGAGTGGATTGGCCAAGTTCGCCGATGACACCAAACTTTGGGGCAAAGCATCCACGCCAGAAGATAGGCGGGTGATCCAGGCTGACCTGGACAAGCTCAGCAAATGGGCAGACGAGAACCTCATGGTGTTTAACACCGATAAATGCAAGGTTCTCCACCTTGGGAGGAAAAACCTGCAGCACCCTTATAGGCTCAGCAGTGCTACGTTGGTTAGCATTACAGAAGAAAGAGACTTGGGGGTCATCATTGACCACAAGATGAACATGAGCCTGCAATGTGATGCTGCAGCTAGTAAAGCGACCAAAATGCTGGCGTGCATCCATAGATGCTTCTCGAGCAAATCCTGAGACGTCATTCTCCCCTTGTACTCGGCCTTGGTGAGGCTGCAGCTGGAGTACTGCGTCCAGTTTTGGGCTCCACAATTCAAAAAGGATGTGGAGAAGCTTGAGAAAGTCCAGAGGAGAGCCACGCGCATGATCAGAGGTCAGGAAAACAGATATTACGATGACAGGCTGAGATACATGGGACTCTTTAGCCTGGAAAAGCGCAGGCTCGGGGGTGATCTGATGGCCACCAATAAGTTTATCAGGGGTGAACACCAGGATCTGGGGGAACGTCTGTTCACCAGAGCGCCCCAAGGGATGACGAGGTCGAACGGTCACAAACTCCTGCAAGACTGTTTCAGGCTGGACATAAGGAAGAATTTCTTCACTGTCCGAGCCCCCAAGGTCTGGAACAGTCTGCCAGCGGAGGTGGTTCAAGCACCTACATTGAACACCTTCAAGAGTAAATTGGATGGTTATCTTGCTGGGATCCTATGACCCCAGCTGACTTCCAGCCCTTTGGGCAGGGGGCTGGACTTGATGATCTCCCGAGGTCCCTTCCAGCCCTAATGTCTATGAAACTATGAAATTACATACAGATCCCATACATTTTTGTGCTATTGGGGTTATACAGTTATTCTGTAGCTTATTCACTGAATTCCTTATATTTATTGGAATCATCACAGCAATAGCTTAAAATAAATTATAATAATTTCCTTAAATATAGCATATTTTTAGATGCACTGCTGAATTGGGGCTTAAGTCATTAATTTTTTATTTTATAGTCATGACTCTCATAACACACTATTTTTATACCAGTGTGACACACGTCCACTGAATTTAATAGAATTATTCTTGATTTACATCAGTGTAAATAAAACCCTTACATAGACAGTTTAGAAATGTAGCCTTTAATATTCCCAAAGGAGTAAATTAACTAATAAGAAATCTATCCTAAATAAATCTATCCTTTTGTTTGCCTCAGAACAGTATGTAATTAGTAGCTAAATATATTAGGCTACTTTTTAAAAAAAATGTGACTCATTTGTACTTACAAAATATAAATCTACAGGCACAAATAACCTGTGGCTTAAAATTTTGGCCTCTTTTTTTTCTACAAATCAAAGTTCCAGTTAAATTTTTGACATCCAGATTTGAGTGTTCTCAGAAAAATCAAAGCTCAGTCTTGTGGAATGAATACAGTTGTTTTGGGTTCCCTTTATTAATAGCCAGTGTTTGGAAAATGACATGATGTCTGTTGAATAGGTTAGCATCAAAGTCTCTAGATTTTTTTATCTGTTGACAGGAAACACAGACACCTACCTCTCAGAGGTCGGGAGGTGACATTATATTTATTTACACACTTTTCTCTGTTGCTGATCATTGTAGTACCCAAGTGTCTCACAAACATCAATAGATTTAGCTTCAGAATGACCATATTAGAACTTAACTACTCAAAGTTCTATTCTCCAAGTTTAGCTGATGGAATTGTTTAGATTCTCCAGTCATCTCTGTTTCCCTTCCTTGTTAACCATGCTCTGCATTTATTTCTGTGGGTGGAATTAGCATCCCTTGGTTGATTAGCAGGGTATAGGGGGGCATATAGGCAGAGTGAACAGTACTTAGGGAACCATAAGGATCTGGCAAAATTTTGGGGAGATGAGGGTCCAGAGACCTGGCCCTTGGTTAAGACGCAGGGGGCTTGCTGGAGAATCTAATGTTTGAATAGCTTCCCTGGCAATGCTTTAGTCTGGTATGCTGAAGTAGCAGAACAATAGAGTAACCTTCAAGTAGTGTATTAGTGCAAAGACACTGATGTCTGAATTCTCACTTCAAGCTATCCACATAGCCCAAGAAACTTGCTTCTATTTTCAGTCACTCACCATTTGGTCCACTAATTTCCCTCCAAAGCACTGTCCCCACAACCCAGGTTTTCTCACCTACTTAGAATGAGAGGAATGGGAAAAGGTATGGATGAATTTATATTGCAGGTAAACTTCAGTGTTTGAATAGCTTTTCCTGCAATGCTATATCAACCCTACAACATACAGAGGTAGCAGCACACAGGAGCACTTGTATCTTTGGGCAGACACATCTATGCATCAAAGGTACCCATAGTGCTGCTGCTTCAATACAAAATGTGCTGCCTCGCTCCCAGGGCAATACCCATCTCATTGCAGAACAGAGTCATCTTCATTCTTGTATGTGCCTTTTCTGGCCCTGTCTGTACTTTTTTCACCCTTGGTTGCCTAGTGGTCAAGTTTCTACAGGAGTCCTGGAAGGTGCGTGTATCCCTGACTTGCCCACAGCCAGGTAGTTAGGGTACTTAGCTAGGAACTAGGTGGAGTAGGTCCATATCTGGATGAAGAATTCTGTACCTTTTGCATCCTAAGGAAGTGCCTTAGTCACTAAGCTATTGAGCTAAAAGAAGGATGAATCCCTCTCCTCTTCATCATTGTTAATTGTTTTTTTTTAAATTAAGAATGCAGGGACTTATGTGGAATCCTCCAAGGCAGAGGAGGATCACAGCAGAGCATAAATGGAGGTGGATAGGTATAATAAAACCATATTTAGCATGTTTAGTGATTTAGATGCCTAAAATCGATACATCACTAAAAGGTAAAGTAAGATTTGGTGAAAGTTGGGAGACTGTCAAGATGGAGGAAGCTTGACAGTCCTTACTATGTCCTACAGAAAGAACTAAATGACCCAAGGAATGGAGTAATAAAATGGAAACTCATGTAATAGTTCAAGGTGCTATATGGGCTTAATAATAAGGACACCTCAGAGATTACATAGATTTCATAGACATTAGGGCTGGAAGGGACCTCGGAAGATCATTGAGTCCAGCTCCCTGCCCAAAGGGCAGGAAGTCAGCTGGGGTCATAGGATCCCAGCAAGAAAAGCATCCAATTCACTCTTGAAGGTTTTCAACGTAGGTGCTTGAACCACCTCCGCTGGCAGACTGTTCCAGACCTTGGGGGCTCAGACAGTAAAGAAATTCTTCGTTATGTCCAGCCTGAAATGGTCTTGCAGTAGTTTATGACCGTTCGACCTCGTCATCCCTTGGGGCACTCTGGTGAACAGACGTTCCCCCAGATACTGGTGGTCACCCCTCATAAACTTATAGGTGGCCATCAGATCACCCCTGAGCCTGTGCTTTTCCAGGCTAAAGAGCCCCATGGCTCTCAGCCTGTTGTCATAAGGTCTGTTTTCCTGCTATAAAATGGAAGCTCCCCAGATGGATATAACAGAAAAAGAGAATTAGTTCGGTGTATTAGTCAACTGTTGGGTGGCTATGAACCATCAGTACAACTTTGAAAAAGACAACTAAAATCCTAGGATGTATGAGGCTAGATATTTCCAGTACAGCTAGGAAAGTATTAATGCCATTATACATACTGCGGGTAGACCATTTTCACAGTGGCCTGTGATCCAATCTTAACTTCCTATGAATAACCCCAATGCAAGAGATGATGAAACATAGTCGCCCTCTATATGCTACAGGTATCACACAATTAACAAGTTAATTGCGGAATTACCATAAGACCAGCTACATGGACAAAGTAGTTATCACACAATACAAAATATCCAACCAGTTATGATGTTACATCTTGAAAATGTGTACTAACTTTACAGCTGGTTGTTATCAGTTTGCACGTGTAGCAGGGTCTCGCCTGCAGCTGGAAGCTCTGTCAGCTGACAGGTTTCCTGGCTGCAGGGTGCACCATTGTTAGCAATCCCTCATGGTCAAGGATGATCATTCCCATGGGTCAGGGGTGCACCATGCCCAGCATGAAAACCACAGTCCTAGGAAATCATGGCAGCCACAATTTTCAAAGTTCAGGGGTCCAGGGATCCCCTGGGCCCACATGGAACCAAGAATCCTGGGATGGGCCTGATGGAGTCCTGAAGCAAAGGGAGGCTTCCAGCTATGGGACTCTACATCTTGCTGATGCAGGGGAAGCCCAGGATTGGGTTCCCCTTACACCAGCAATAAGGTTTGATTGGATCTAATATGGAATCCCATGTGTGGCATGGCAGGAGGTGCGATTGTGTGATCATGCATTAGATCTGATTGTGCCTTTGCCTGCACATGTAGAGGGAGCCTTAGATGCAGAAAGGTAAATGGCACGTTCAAGGTCACAAAGGATATACAGAGAAACACTAACAACAGAACCCAAGTCTATTGATTTCTTGTCCAATGTTTCAGCCCCCACACTACCTTCAATCTTCTCCTATCCCCAGGTTAGGTTATATAAAGCAAATTATATTTCAATTTGTCAACCTATTTATTGCATTCCACGAGTTCCTATTGCTTTGCAGGAAGATGTTAAGACAAAAACTCCTTTTCTGAATGTTGAATTCATCATGTTCATTTCAGAAGATCTTTATTAAAGATTTTTAGAGGAGAATATGTATTATAAATTGCAGTTTCATAGTAATATATGATTCTGTTTCCAGGGATGACCCTTGGCATATATATATGGATTCATAAGAGCAGTTATCTTGGACATAATGACTTACTGTCATTGTAACAAATGAAAAAAATAGTCTCACAAAATTCTAATTGCTTATCCTTTTATTTTTTTTTTAAAAAAATCTAGACAGGTTTGTAATGATTTCTAAGTTGCATTCTTTCAAATCTAATATACTGTTTTCAAATTACTTCCTCCAAAGCAAAATGAACAAAAATGTGAAAAAATAATGGAAACATATGGAAAAATCAAAATAAATGAAGCATATTTAATATAAACTATTAAACCAATAAGTTGGGCTAAAATGTCACTGTCATTAAGCTATGTTTAGTAAATGTCAGAAAACTGGTTTTATGGTACTCTGGAGCCTTTTTCACAGACCTTTTCAAATCAGATAGGACTGGTATTGGATACCTTATTATTATTACATAGTTGCACCTCTTAGCATTATATATTAATACTAAAACAGCTTTAATTTAAACTGTTAGTAAGCAAAGAACCATTGCTGATGTTTTCCCTTTCTTCCCAAGTTAACTAGATGTTATTGTCATAACATCAGGATCTTGCAATAAAGCAACAAAGATGCTTTCATTGGAAACTTACATTATTTATAGAGGATGACATAATATGTCTGACTGCATGAAGTGGTGAATTACACACTATTATGTTTAATAATAATTATTTTTTATTTTCCCCAATGTTGCAAATTCCAGTCACAATGCTCCAGAACTGAAATAAGAGGAACCTCCTCTTGCACTAGTCACCACTCAGCTGAACTCTGACAGTATGGCTCAGCACTAAACAATTATGGATTTTAATGGATAACTGAAGCCAATAAAATCACTTCTTTGCCTTCTCTTACGTATGGCAGTATAATTGAAATTATAATTTATGCAAATTTAGTTCTTTAACCTTTTATGGAATTACTTCACCAGCCATGTTATGACAAATAGGTTCTGAATTTGACAATTCTTGGTGAATGGGAATATTGATTTTTATCATTCTTTCAAGTGCTGGTATCAGACACTTCAAATGGCTACTGGGTAGTGATAGTATTTCAGTGCTTCTGGCCCTGATTTTGTGTCCCATGGCAGTGGTTCAAAGCTATGATTTGGTCATTACAGGTAGAGTCTAGGGAAAGGATTGTGAAAGACTGGGAAGAATGCGGGAAAGTTATTGCTACATCAAAGTTTCCCCAACAATCAGTGCAGCCTTGGGACTAACTTGACGTGGCTTGCATTGACTTGACAGGTAGCATCCAAAAGTTAGTTTCCTAGTTACTGTAGGTATTGTATTTTTGGCCCTTATAAAGGATTTGTTATTCTGCTCCCCATGTAGATTTGAACTTGCATCTCCCTGACTGCTTGGGATGTTGCTGTAACACCCAGCAACCAAGGTAGGCATTATCCAAGCACCCTCTGCATCTCTCCTTTTGAAGGTGAGAAACTGCACCTTGCATTTTAATATTTATTGGACAAAATAGATAAAGAGCAGTAGAGAAGTTTGTGGGACCAATTGTCTGGGGTAGAACTATTGATTATCAAGAATTATTGATTTAAAGGTACAGTAGAAAAAAATGCAAAATGTGATATATTTCAGTTGAACTCTGCCTGGGTCTCTTTAAAACTTTTCACCACCTAGTCTTCTGATTATGTGTGAACTGTTGATCCATTTCCTTTTTGTTTCTAGTATTAACTGTTTTTTTCTCCCTTTAAAAATTCATTTGACAGCTTCTCAGTAATAGAATTACAATGTAAAACAGGTTATAAGACTTTCTAGACAAAATGAGCCTATCCCAGTAGTTGAGTTTCTCTACATTTCAGCTGTATATTTAATTAAAATGTCACTACTAAGACTTTTAGTTTAAACAACTGCTACTCAATTCACTTTGACTCCTGTTCAAAAACAAATCTAATGCTACAATTTTTCACAAAGGGCCTAATTATTCTATCTTTATGGCAAATAGCACTGTACACAAGGTACTGAGTAGCTATTCACTTATTTCCCTTGCAGGAGGCCCCTTCTTCATTTCTGTTTCTCTTGACATTCATGGATGAATTCTTAATTTTAACTATTGTACATCAAGTTTCGGCCCTTCTTGGGGCCTCTTGTTCATTTGGAGAACAAAGAAGTCATTTCCTTAAATCTCAAGTAGCCTCTCCAGATGACTAGTAAATGCAGGGGCCTTACCTTTTGGTGGTCCAGCTTGAGTTACTTCAAAAGGGTGGGTGACATTTTCTGAAAACCAGGTCTCTTTAATGTAGGCAGCTGAAAACTGATGTGCTTTAAATTGTTAGTCATTACGAAAAACTTGTCATAGCATGGAGGCTCTGACATTTTTTTTCTATCCCACTTGACATCATAGTAACATAGTTTTTGCTACTTCATACAGAGCGTTTTCATTTGTGGTGATGTTTGCAACAATCACCATCCTGTACAATTTTATAGATTACATGACTTATTTTACATGGTTATCACAAGTGAGTGTTCATCCACCCATATCACCTACTCTGAAGGTTTTCAAGAGGAGACTGGACAGTCACCTCGGTGGGGTCACTTGACCCCAGCTGTCTGCCTGCCTAGAGCGGGTGGGCTGGACCCGATGATCTGCAAGGTCCCTTCCAGTCCCTAACAATCTATGAAACTATGAACTTTCTGGATGCAGAAAGATAGGTATAGATGAGGTTGCATCTGTCAGAACAAAGAGAATGGATAGGAAAGTGACTAAATTCCACTTGGATCAGGGCAGACTTCAAGGAACTACATTCAAAGCTAAAACACAAAAAGAAAACTTATAAGAAATGGAAACTTGGCAAGTCAGTCCCTGGAGTGGCCAAAACACTCCCTAGCTGCCACCTAGATCCTGCCTTACTTGCCTCTCAGAGTTCCAACCTGTTGTCTCACCAGCCATGTCTTATGTTATAATTGGACTGGGAGGCTGCCTCTAGAGTTCAGGGGGTGGTTCACGTCAGGTCTTAGAAGCCCTTGTCTGGGCTGAAGTCCCCTGGATTAGTCCACTTTACTCTGGCTGGTCCTCTCCACCTGTGGTCCACCATCCAAGGTCTCTAGGCTCCCAGGTCCAAGCTCCAGCTTTGCACTTGCTTTGGGCCCCTCAACCCCTGTCTCACTCTCACTAGCTTCAGCCCCCTTGGCCACATCTTGCCCTCAGCCCCTATCCCAACCTCACAGACTCTGAACCCCTTGTCTCTTGTCTTGCTCTTGTGGGCTCTGGACCTCTAAGCTCCTATCTCACCCTTGTTGACTCTGGGTCCTTAGCCCCTGTTTCACCCTCATGGGTTCTGGGCCCCCCAACCCTTGTCCTGTCCTCATGCTCCCAACCATCCCTCAGCTCTCTGGGCCTCTTACATCAGGCCAAGCTGCTCTCCTTGAATCATCCCTGACCCCCAGCTGGGTTGCCTCTCACAGAGTAGCCCACCAGGCACCCCTCTGTGGCCTCCAAACCTTGCTCGTAACCACAATCTGGTCCTCCACTATCCAACTTAATCACAATGTAAATGCAAGTTACCTGCTTCACAACTGAAATCCACCCTGCTATGGGTAATTGCCTCACCACAATGTGATTCCTTGTTAGCTCACTCCTTCCAGCTCTGTGGGACAGCTTGGATATACAGCAGTTTGTCCCTACAGCCATCTTCCTAAGGAGTCCCTCTCCCTGCAGCCCCACTCCCTCCCTCACCATGGGGAGCCTTGATCTTCCTCCCAGAATCCTTCCCTTCCCTTCTTCCTCCCCTTATACCACAACAGACTTACCAGCTGGATGCAGCTGTATTAAGCATCATAAATTCAAAACCCACATTGGAACATCAAAACAGGGTGTCAATTTATAAATGTAAGTGTTGTTCCTTGCAACTCAAAAATTCAAAAGTCAAGGACTGCCTGTATCTCTAAGCATGACCCCTTCCAGTCATGTGGCTTCCCAGCCACAAACAGGGCTTCCCCCTTTGTCTAATAGCCAGTCTATGCTCCTCTGCTGCAACCCCCACACAGAAGGCCTGACATACTGCACTCTCTACTTAAAGTGGCAGGAGCATAAGAGTATTGCTCGGGCATACAGGGATGAAATCAGAAATTGCAACTGGAGTTGCGGCTAAAAAGGGATGTGAAGGGTAACAAAAAGGGTTGTTACATGTATGTCAGCAAAAAGAGGAAGATCACAGAAAGTGTGGGTCACTTACTGAACAGGGGAGGCAACCTAGTGACAGATGATGCAAAAAGGGCTGAAATACTCAATGCCTTTTTTTTACCTCAGTCTTCATAGGCAAGGTCAGCTCCAGGACTACAGCACCTGGCAGCACAGTTTGGGGATGAGGTGGGCGGCCAACAGTGGTGAAAGAACAGGTTAAGGACTGCTTAGAAAAGCTTGATGTGTACAAGTCCACAGGGACAGATGTGATGTACCCAAGAGTGTTGAAGGAGTTGGCTGATGTGATTGCAGAGCCACTGGCCATTATCTTTGATAACCCTTGGCAATTAGGAGAGGTCCCAGATGATTGGAAAGCGGCAAATCTGGTACTCATCTTAAAGAAAGAGAAAAGGAGGATATGGGGAGCTACAGACTGGTAAGCCTCACCTCAGACTCTGGAAAAAGCATGAAGGGGGTTCTCTAGGAATTAATGTCTAAGCACTTGGAGGAGAAGAAGATGATTAGGAACAGTCAGCACAGATTCACCAAGAGTAAGTCATGCCTGACTAACCTGATTGCCTTCTG
Source organism: Crocodylus siamensis (assembly GCF_052110815.1). Classification (NCBI taxonomy): domain Eukaryota; kingdom Metazoa; phylum Chordata; order Crocodylia; family Crocodylidae; genus Crocodylus; species Crocodylus siamensis. The sequence continues at coordinate 164,363,041 of NC_143399.1, read as the reverse complement.
TAATTAGATAACTGGCTCTGTGGATGCAGGAAGAGTAGTGGACATGATATAGCAAAACCTGAGTGGAGTAACAGATACACTGGAGGGTAGGCCTAAGATTCAGAAAGACCAAATTGGAGGATTAGATCAAAATAAATATCATGAAGTTCAATGACAAGTGCAAAGCCCTGCACCTTAGGATGGAACAATGCCATGCACAGGTGAAGGGGTTACAGTGGACAATAAACTGAATATGAGCCAGAAGTGTGCCCTTGTTGTAAAGAAAGCTAACAGCAGACTGAGCTGCATTCATAGGAGTGTTGCCAGCAGATTCAGGGAAGTTATTATTCCCCTTTATTTGTTACTGGTGTATCCACATCTGGAGTACCATGTCCAGTTTTGGGCCCTGACTACAGAAACTTTGTGGACAAATTGGAGAAAGTCCAATGGAGGGCAACAAAATACTTAGGGGGTTGGGGCACATGACTTCTGAGGACAGGCTGAGGGAACTGGGTTTATTTAGTTTGGAGAAGAGAAAACTGAGAGTGGATTTAATAGGATTCAATGATCTGACAAGTGGTATAGAAGAGGATGGAGCTAGACTGTTCTCAGTGGTAACAGATAACAGAACAAGGAGAAATGGTCTCAAGTTGCAGCAAGGGAAGTTTAGGTTAGATAACAGGAAAAATCTTGTTCACTAGGAGGGTTGTAAAGCACTGGAGAGAGGTTATGGAATCTCCATCTTAGAGGTATTTAAATCTTGAATAGATAAAGCCTTGGCTGGAATGATATAGAAGGGGTTGGTCCTGCTTTGAGAGCAGGGGAATAGAGTAGATGACCTCCTGAAGTCCCTTTAACCCTAATTTTCTATGATTCTGTGATTCTATGACTGGTGTAGGAAAATCAGCACACCCTACCTGGACACCCTGGCCCATCTTCCCCACCCTACCCCTGGGGCACCAGATGGAGTGGATTCTTCATGGGACCCCCATGGGCAGGACGTGGTCAGCTGGGTGGAAGGAATGGGTTGGCATGGATCTGGAGGCAGGTGGGGAGTGGTGTTTAGGCATGGGATGCTGCTTCCTGCCCTCCTGTGGCCTCATCCCATCCTCCAAGCTGTGTGCCCTGCCTGCGTGGATCCCAGCTGGCCTCCGTGGAAACCCTGAGATTGTGGGATGCACAGGGCTGGGGCCTGAGCCATGATCTGCTCCTCACACACCCCAGCCTGTGAAATTGTCACCCATTGTAAGGATGTTCAGGGAGCAGGCCCTGGCCCTGTGCTGTCACCACCACACAAACCCAGTCCCTGGCCCTGGCTCTGGCAACCTGTCTTCCTCTCAGATACCACTCCCCATCTGCCCACCGCCCCCTCCCATCTGCCCTGGTACTTAGGCAATTTTGAGTGGGGGGGTTGGCAGTCCAGGGGTGATGACCCGCTGGGGGGGAAGTGGGGGAGAGAGAGCCTGCAACAGCTCACCAAAACTCTCTAAGTGACCCTTGGGCCCAAAAAATTGCCCACCCCTGTTCTATGAAGTCACATAAACTGATTTCTAAAAGCATAAGTGAATTAGTGCTTGTGCTAAAAAACAAAACGTTTGGATTTCATGCTGGAAACAGTGCAAATATTAGGATATTAAAATGAATCCAAGCCTTTGAAATGTACCTACTTTTAGATTTAATACCTTTTGCATGGCCTTCCATTAGTTTTTTGTGTCATATATTTCCAGCCCCTTAGATAGCCTTCTCTTTTATCTATAGCAATGAAAAATTGAGTCTTTCTTTTCCTCAAGGGATATTTCTTAAAACTTATATGAATAAATTCCAAGTAACACACTGCTTTCTTGAAAGACATTGCAATTTGACATTTGTTTTTGAATTTTAAGAGAGCTTAGAAAGAGCCATTACCACCTTAGGCAGATATTGCCATCTATTTCTGTGATAATGAGGTACCCTGTGTTTTCCACACTTGCTGTGCAGATCTTGCTGAGAGGTGTCTTATTTGTATTCATTTCTATTGTGTCTTCCCAAGTTCATGGCATAAATAACATTTACAAATCTTAATTTCTTTTATCATTTATGCACAGATAAACAGCACAACAGAAATGAGGTATTTATTCTGTCAGAATGTGAAATGAGCAACTGAACCAGCAATAGACTACAGGATTTCAATCAATGTTCTTGATCTATTGGAAATTCTGGGTAAGATGAAATGCACAAGTGCTAGGTCAAAGGAAGCAGGGAGGCTTGTGTTGCTTTGAATTTACAAGCAAAAGCAAAATGGTTTACTGCTGTTTAAAAGCAGCATCTCTTAGAACTCTTTAAAAGCTTTCTGCATCATAAATCATGACAGTGTCATCACCAACTTTGGTTCTTTAGTTTCAATTGTCCTTTAGAGTTTCAGTTGTCTTTGTAGAAGGAACAAAATCACTCTGCATAACCCCTTACAGCTAAGAGGGAGAGATCATGACAATAAGAGTTATCCAGAGGTTTGTAAAGTAGGAAAGATTGAATATAGTATTTGGCACAGACAGTTAGGAAGTGGTTGATTTGTGCTAGAGATTGGCAGAGCAGAGAAGTGCCATAAGAAAGGATGAATGTTAGAGGGCAGTGAAAACAAAGACTCTACAGAGAGTCTATTTTCCTTTTGATTCATACATGTCATTCCCATTCTCATTAAAAAGTGACATACATATGTCTGAAGGAAAATCTATCTACCCAGCAAGCACATGATGTTGTATTAAGGATTCACTTTACGGTCTATGCAATATGGAATGAAATAGCATGCTTATTAAATTGTACTAACTCAGGCAGAAAAAGACACATTTTATTTAAACAGCCAGAAGTACATGAAATGTAAACAAAAGACAGATTTTGAAAGGTGCTAAGTTAATTTTGCAGAGTGCTTTATATTCACAATGCAATTGATGTAGGTCCCAATTGAGGAAAGTACTCAGGTAGGTGAAGAGGTCTCTTGTAGTCAATAGCACATGCTTTAGCACCTGGTAGCACTGGGGCTTTAAATGGATGTTGTAGCTGCTGAGAACCTTGGAAGGCTGAACCCTAAGGGTTGAGAATGAGAACTGAAATTCTTTCAGTGCAATCTTTATTGATGCATGGAAATTTCCTTCCAACTTCTCACTTTTTGGGATACCAGTGCTCTGCAACTGAGTATACAATGATTGCTATGCAAAAATACTTAGTTTATGAATTTGGTTGTCACTTGCATTATTGTGCAAGCATAGTTTAACATTTGCCAGTCAACTCCTTTTATCAGAACTCAAACTTGTATTCCCTGCATGACAAGACATTGCATTAAAACTGGACCACTGGGATATGCCAGCTGCATTCCAATTTCCTTCTTTTAACAGCAGCTTTAACAAATACATAAAAATACTAAAATAATCTTGTGGAACTAACTGGCTCCTTCCATTATATAACAATACACACGATTCAGGGAGCCCTGCTGCCAGGGTTATTTCTGATTTTTATTCAGTAACACTCTAATGTAAAATACATAAACAGTCCTGCCAGCAGAGACTGGAACTCTGATTTCCATAGTACTTCTGGGGAAGGACTGCGTTCATCACTGGGCTATAAATAGGGTGACCATATGTCCCAGTTTCACTGGGACAGTCACTGATTTCAGAGGCGGGTCCTGGAATTATGGGTATTGAGAATTATAATGGGTATCCCGGAAATGCAGGGACATAAGGCACAGTTTGGCTGGGAATTAGAGTGTCACAGAATGCTTTCTAGACAGGCAGGCAGGCACCACTGCCTGCCCAGCATGCCACCTTGCCTTCACCAGCTTGTTAAAGTGGAGGGTGGGCAAAGGGAGGGGGGCAGGACTTAGTATCCTGGATATCACAGATGAATATTCCAGATGTCTCAGATTTTCTTATGGTCAGACTAACTATAAAGTAACTTTCCCTTTATTTTTTTTTTCTCTTTCCAGCCTTTAGAATACACTCTTGACTGCCTGGTAGCCAAGTTTTAATGTTGAGTGAAGGAAGTTGAGTGAAGCACCTATATCTCCTAGTGCTTGGTGGTAAAAGCACTGTTCTTGTAAATTGGAGTTTGAGTCTTCCCAGGCTAAGGACCTAAAAGTGGGTTTCCCAACTGTTGGGAGAGTTAAGCTGTTGAGCAAAATGTGGATGCCAGCATTGTGTTTCAGAGTGCCTGTGAGTTCCTGCACTTTGAAGTGGACTTGATTTTGTCTGTGTCAACCATGTGCTAGCCATGCTGAGAACACCTAACAGACTGGGGACACAGGCAGATGACAGAAGTCTCATAGGAGCTTGTAGTGGAGCTTAGACAGGAGGAATGGTCCTAGATGTTTGATCTGCATTGCTTCTGAGCATGCACACAAGGCATCTAGAGAACTTGAAGGCCAAAATGGAGGCACCTAATAATTAAAGCTGACTACATGTTTTTTGGGTCCCCCACAATGAAGCAAAGTTGATCTTGATCATTCTTTGCGCTTTAAGTCATATTTAGATGCCTATGAGAATGATTTGGATGTCCTTGTAACCTTAAGTGTCAATTGTCTGTTTTTTAAAATAATATATGCTGATTTAATCATCGTCATTCATGTATTATTAGAGATTTTTGCACGGTTTCTCTGGAATAGACCAGTATGTTGTTATAATCTCACATTAATTTGAGTGATATGCAGCTAGGCACAATAGAAGAGTTTGATGTGTTTCTTTGCTTTGGATCTGCGATTGTACCATTTGCAATGAGAGAGAACTTTTTAATTTGAACTCGTGTTTACATTTTTAAAAGGATGCTGAAAAATTGGAGAAGGTACATAAAAAGCTATCAAGAAAAAGCAAGGCTGGAGAAAATGTCTTACCATATGACACATTAAGAACTGTCTCTATGTAGCATATTAGGAAGAAGAGAGGGAGGTAGATGATTTGATAACATATAAGCACTTCCTTGTGGAGAAAATGCTAGGAACTAGGTGGTTTTTTAATTTGGCAGAGAAAGGTATATTGAGAACCAGTAGCTGGAAACTGGAGCTAGAAGAATTCAAATTAGATATGTCACAATTTTCTTTTGATAGTGAGGGGGATAAATGATTTGACAAAGCCACCTGTTGAAATCATAGATTCTTCATTTTTTGAGGTCCTCAAATTAGGGTTGGATTTCTTTCTGGAAGATGTTTTCCTCTAGTACAATACAAAGATATCTGGATAAGATTTAAGCACCTGCAGTAGAGAGGAAACCAAGCTAAATAGTTTAATGTCCTCTCTGCCTTGTTGGGGACAGGTGGAGGAAATCCTTCAAATGTCTTTTGGTTGGGCTAGAATTTTCTTAGTCTTTATGAGCTGAACACATTTAACTTATCGTGGAGCCTAATTGTGCCTTAAGTCTTACTGCCATCATGGCTGACATCAGTAGGTCTTCATGGGGTGTTCCTCTGGGCCAGATGAGTCCCTTTACTTGCCTGTTGAGGAAGAAGTATTTCACAGGAAGCTTGTGATTCATTCCTGACATAATGATTGGAATTGATGAGCAAAGCCCCATATTCCCCCTGCAGGATATGAATAACTCCCATTGACTTAATGAGACTTACTTGTATCCTGCAGTGTGGAACTGGGCCTCCTAGTGTTTTGATATGATTCTGGAAAGAGTATGTTCTGGAGATGGATGAACAAAGGGGCCAGAGGGGAGAAGAGAATATTTTTTAAACTCCCAATGTTGTTTGTCATAGCAAGACTTAAATGGCTCTTTCTGAGTAAGAATGGGAGAAAGATTACTTATTCCGTACAGTTACTAATTATTTTCTCTATCCTGGAGTAGCGGAGCAGGTGAACAGGTATATTTTGTATATTGTAAAATGTTGCTAGAGGCTGGTAGGAAAATAGAAGAAAATGTTCTGTCTTTTGAGCTAGGTATATGCTAATATGCCTAAGGTACATTTACATAACTATTGAAGAACCAATTGACTGCTCTATAAAACAACCTATAGTTTTCAGTAGTATACTGATCTGATAATAACCCTGAAGTAAAAAAAAAACAATCTCTGCATATTAATTGCTTTTTGGGTTTTGGTTATTATAATATTTTTTCTGATAGGAATTACACAAATACAATAAAAAGGAAGGGAAAACAAATACCTTTTTCTAAAAAAAAATAGATAAAAATAACTTTTTTAATGTAGTAAATAATTAGGTGGATCTTTCTGGGCAAATTCTCTATGGTCACCTGTACATCTTCAGCTTTATAATATTAAAGGCATACCAATGTATCTTTTAAAAGCAACTTTTCTGAATGTTCAGTAGAAAGCTGTCTTTGAACTCCACACATGTCTTCCTGATGGGAAAACAAAGCAGGTAGATTTGATCCCATTTTATTACTCTCAGATAACTATAAATTCATTCTTGCAGTCAGATTTTGGATAAAATCTTTGTTTTGTAATTCATGAGCCTTTCTCCATTGCATCAAAAGCAATGGTGCAGCATATTATCTGCAGGTAACCAACTGTGTGCAGGAGAAAGACTAAGTTATCTGTTAGCCTGCTTGAATATTTAGGGGAAATTATTAATAACTATTCCAACATTATGTGACCTACAGAAAAACTTTTCACTGCAGATTGGTGCAATTTCTATGTATCATTTTTTACTAGTTCTTGTTTGTTACAAGGGAATAGAATGAGCACAAAATATATGTTTTAATCTTAGGATTGTGTTTGTAGCCTCATGGGTGGAAGATTCTAAATGAATACTTGGAACTACCGATAAGTATAATATTTACTTTTTGGAGGAATAGGAGGCGTTTGAATATAATTAAGAACAATAAGCTATTTAGCATTGAAGTCCTGATTCTGGACATATTTTTTTTTAAATCCAGGACAGCAGTTAGGCACATGTCCAAGTGCTTCCACGAACTGGACCCAAGAAGTGCAGACCTTTTTATGAAGCATAAACCACTTGAAATTTTGCTTCTTAAAGGTTCTCACTTAGGTTTCATGCAGAATTCTTCTGGACTTGACAAACATATATAAGCATCACACTGAAATGCTTTCCATACACTACCATAGACTCAAATTTGACAAAGAGTATATGAATTATGTTTGAGGTTTATCAAAAGCTCTAATTTTTGTGAAATGACCTAAAGTTATTTCCAATATTAAATCAGCTTTGGTTGGTAGACATGTGAGTTAGGTAAGAAAGGTGGACAAGAACATTTCTGACTAAATATTAAGTAAAAAGTATTTAATGTTCTTAAATGTAGGCAAAGAGACAAAGTATTAATCTTCCCTCAAAACAAACAAGCATGCATAAACTCTATTCCAGAGCAGACAGAGCACTTCTGCTGCATGTTTGCTGCACAGTAAATTGATTTTGTTTCATACTAAAAGTGAAAAAAGTACACAAAACACAGCATTACTAAAGAAAGAATGTCCTTTTCCAGGATAAGGTTACCCTGCAAGAAACTCTAGTAATTTTGCCCAGGAGCATCTTAATACAGAGTAAGGGTATAAACACAAGGCACATCTATGTCGGAGTTGTCTCAGTTTATTTTGGAAGAAAAGTGGAGAGGACACATACGTGACTAACAACATTTACTCTGCAGGAACGCTGTTCTGAGAAATTTACACTGGTGTTCTACCTTCATCTGAGATGCATTCCCTTTATTTATGAAAATTTCCATAATAGGTTAATTTTGATGGATATGCAAGACTCATTCACTTCAGTTGGTGGCTGCTGCCGTTGTTACAGCTGTATCTAAAAGCCTCTGCACTAGGCATGTTAGGTATGCAGTATAAGAGACAACGTGTATCCCAAAGAGGTCATCATCTAAACTCTAAGACAAGAAAGAGAAAGAATGGAGAGAGAAGAATTATTTTCTGCCACATTAGTAATTTTTTTCTTAATCACAGGAGCTGTCTGCCCTTATAAGATCAGTAGAACATAGTAGTGGAAATCCTGGTGTTTTTGAAGTCTGTGGAACTTTTGCCATAGACTGCAGTGAGCACAGGACTCCTGCCGCTATTTCAAAACTGCTCCGTAAACATGTAGTCTTGACTTTGCCGAAGTATTAGTTCTTTCTGAGCACTTGCTTTTTCTAGATTAAAATTTTGGTAATAACATTTTCTTGAGGTCATTAACTGTGACTACAGTTCTCGTCTGTTAATATCGGTGCATGAAGATTACTAAGTAATTTATTTTTTCTCTTATTAAGTCTGATGATTCAAGGAGTATTTTCACTTTATGCCAGCTATATGCAGGTTATTTGCAACAACAACCATGATAATAACATACATCTCAGTGTACTCAGTATGAAATTTTTGAAATCTTGGGTTACTAATTGAAGGCTGAAATCTCTTGAAGAAGAGATTTGAGGATTAATTTTTAAATCAGTTTTTAATCTGCTTATTCAGTTTTCATTACTGTGCAGTGAAAATTTATCATGAAAAATATAGTACTTAACCTTTAATAATGTTTCTGTTTTCAATATACTTAATCCCAAAGAGTCAAAAGGCACTGTGTATCAGAAATATATTTGAGGGAGAAGGAAACACACTCCATATAAATATAATATAATTTGTATTTTTGCATCACAACATATCCATAAATGGACTTTTAAGAAATTCATAATATGTGCATTTATATAATGCAGTATGTACCCTTTGATTTGGAAAAATGTGAACTCTATGTTACTAGTAAGCCATAGGGCAGAAAGTACTTCTTCAAGACTCAGCCATGTATCAATAACATGAAGAAAGGGAAAAAAAAATCTCATTTAAAGCTGCTAAATAAAATTAATCTAATATTCAAGCCAGGTTTTTAGGTACTATGAAACAGGAGACTTTCCTTGACAAAAAATTAATTAATCTGAATTGTATCAGATGAGAAGTTGCCTTTTACTATTCAGACATATATAAATAAGCTCTTATCTAGGAGACATGAGGGTATCTTCATTCACTTAAGTGGGAATATGTTGACTGACACCATCTGACCATAAGAACATACTAATACATACTAAAATTGTGGTCCAAATGAAATTTTGTCATAGACTTTAATATGGCCAGAATTTTATTTAAAGGATAGTCATCATGTCCCTTATATGGCCCTTCATTTTGTGTATTGAAAATACCTAGCACAACATACTACAAGATATTAATAATACTAATGACATTGATATACACCTGCAGTAAATCCAGTTAAGTTAATGATGAGCCTTTGAAGCCCATATAACATTATCTTGGTTGGCAAAAATGTGGATACACTGCTTTCTGAATTTAGCTTTAAATTTATGCCTCCACATTGTTATGCGTGCACAGCTGTTATTAACTCCACAAATAAATCAGAGTTGAATGTAGTTATAAGATTTCAAATGAAGTTCTGTATTTGCTAAGTGAAAGAGGTTTTTTTTATCTTGATTTTTTAAAAACATGAAGATAGCAAAGCAAATCAATGATAGTATCATTTTCCTCTGCCTCTTTTTTGTCAACAAGAACTTTAATCAATTTTGCCAAAGATACCCTTTGAACCAGGATTTTCCAGCCAAGTCAGATAAACAAAATCAATATTCTTGCAAAATGGGTGCACCTACATGAGATACTGCATCGTTGTAGCAATGAGCTACGGTGACATAGCTTGTTGCTATGGCAATGTAGCATTAGTGGGCACGAATCATGATGCTGACACGATTGCGCACTAGCAACGAGCTACTGCACAGTAGGGTCAGAAATGGCCTATGCGCAGCCAGGACTGCACAGTAACAACTGCGCAGATAGGGGCATGTGTAGATGTGCTCATAAAGCACAATAATATTATTGTTAGGAATTTATAATTATAAACAAACTGAATTTTAAACAAATAGCTTCTCCTTGCAGAACTTATTTCTATGCTGGTATTATCTTAGTTTTTGTTTTCTTTTTTCAAGATGCTTTAAGTCCACTTGAAAAGCTACAATAAGTCAGATATCAACCCTGATATTTGACCCCTGGGGGATATGAACCCTGGGGGATGTGAGCAAGCTAGAAGGGAGGAATAGGCTACAGTCGGACCTAGACAGGTTACAAGGGTGGGCAGATGAGAACAGGATGGGATTCAACGCTGATAAGTGCAAAGTGATGCACCTGGGGAGGAACAACCGGCATCATACCTACAGGTTGGGGAACTCCATTCTTGTCAGTACAGAGGCAGAAAAGGATCTTGGAGTCATCATTGACTCCAAGATGAACATGGGCCGGCAGTGTGGGGATGCGGCCAGGAAGGCCAACCGTACCTTGTCATGCATCCACTGACGCATCTCAAGCAGGTCCAAGGAGGTGATCCTCCCCCTCTAAGTGGCACTGGTCAGGCTGCAGCAGGAGTATTGCATCCAGTTCTGGGCACCACACTTCAAGAGGGATGTGGACAACATGGAGAGGGTCCAGAGGAGGGCCACTCGTATGATCAGGAGGCAGCAGGGCAGGCCTTATGAGGAGAGGCTACGAGACCTGAACCTGTTCAGCCTCCACAAAAGAAGGCTGAGGGGGGATCTAGTGGCCTGTTATAAACTAGTCAGGGGGGACCAGCAGGCACTGGGGAAGTCCCTGTTCCCCCCGTGCACTGCCAGGAGTGACCAGGAATAATGGTCACAAGCTGGCAGAGGGTAGATTTAGGCTAGATATCAGGAGGCGCTACTTCACGGTCAGGGTGGCTAGGGTCTAGAAGCAACTTCCAAGAGAAGTGGTGCAAGCTCCTACCCTGGGGGTCTTTAAGAGAAGGTTAGACGAACATCTTGCTGGGGTCGTTTGACCCCAGTACTCTTTCCTGCCATGGCAGGGGGTCAGACTAGATGATCTACTCAGGTCCCTTCCAACCCTAGAAACTATGAAACTAAGTGTTAATGACCCTCTTCTTTTTAATGGTCTTAGTGTTCACTAATCAAACTATCCTTCAGCAATTTGCTGTCCACTGGCTATTACTGGTCTCTCGTCTCCTGTTTTTATGCAAATTATTTTGAGCTCTTTTCAAAATCCTATGGAATCTAGTCTTCAGTAGCACCTATTGTTTCAGCTTTTGGCTGAAGTGGTTAAAACGGCAGCTTTTTCCTGAGCAGGAAAGGGAGGCTGAGTGAGCTGAACATTGGGCTCTGCTGTAGAGGGTAATAAATCTAGAGAAATCTTGCTTTCCTTGATTGTGTCTTCCCGAAAACAAGATGGGTGTCTTATTTGGGGGTATGCAGCCTGTGAAAAAGTACAGTGTTGCTAATAATTATTATTGTTCTTATTACAAATGCCCTCAAAATATAGCAGGAACCAGAAGCCTTAAATTCTTCCAGTTGAATATATAAACATAAGCAAGTTCAATAATTTTACGAGTCATGAAGGGGAGAAAAATAGCATGTGATCCTGAGGGCATGTATTATGAGTACAAACTTCACTGGAGGTTTTGCAGAATACCACATTTTTCATGTAAATGCCTTCCATGTTTGGTAATATTTTTGGATCATTTGTTTCTGTAATTTGCATTTTCAGGTTGTCAAATGATTTCATTTTTGACAGTCTAACATATAGCTGGTCATATCCAAACACAGGCTGTGGTAAGTAAACACTTATTTTATCAAGTATTTAACATGGCTTTAGTTAATGGTCATTGTAAAAGCTACCCTAATAGGAAATTACCTCCTGCATATCTTAAAAGGTAGAGTTGTATCTGATGTGCATAATGTGTCTGTTGGCAAAAGAACACATTTTCCAGTAGCCTGTTCTGTCATCACTTCTAAGTTTATAGTGTGGTTGTAAAGTCTTTTCACAATAAAACTTGCGCTCTTCTGTTCATCTTCTGTTTCAAGATGCAATTCATTATGTGTCAAGTGATCTTCTTCATGACCAGTTAGCATGATGGTGGATATCCTGCTGACAGATTTTCTATTTTTGATCTCCTGTTTCAATATTTTACATGAACACAGCAGGAATAAAGAATATATTTTAAAAAATGCTAGTATGTAATAATTTAAGCAGTTACTTTTAGCATGTTATTAAAAGCCAAAAAAAAAACGAAAAAAAATTGCAGTTAAATATGTTTAAAAGGCATACACACAAAGTTTGTTATAAGTAGTTGGCATTAATGTGTTAGGTGCAGATCAGACAGAGATCTGCTTTGCATGAAGTTTCACAGTCGACTGAAGTCCCCATTTGCTTAAGTGTTTATAGGTAGTACATGCATATGTGCTATATCATGTAATGCTTTTTCTATGGCTACTTTTTCATTCATTTCTCAGGTGTTTTTTGCTATTTTTGCATTTTGTGCTTATCTACACTCCATAAGCTTTAAAATGATATATAATGTGTGGATTATAATGTGTAAGTGCAAATACCATAAAATGTTCTTACACCATGTACTCAGTGTATTACAATATATATTTTGGAAGAAGGGAAGATAGGAAGATTACATAAAACATATGTAAAAGATATGTATAATACAGAAAATTAAGGCTCCTTGTCATAAAGAGATGTAAACAGTTGGAACATTATATCACCAAGGGATCCTACTGAAGTCAATGAAATCTGCGAGGGCAGATATTATTATAGGAGTAGAAGAAGAAATGCAAATATGTTTAAAAGCCAGATATTTTTGTGAATCTCTCTTGACTTTAGTGACTTTTTTCAATGAAACATGTTTTTGCAGCTGGAAAATATGCTTCCCTTTTGTTTCATTTCAATATTATCATTTTATTTGCCTTTGCTCTTTCATTTCAGCTGCCATTTTATTTCGGTTTTTCTGTTTCAATTTGGAACTTGGAAAATTCCACTCTGTCACAATACTCTGAGTCCTCATAGTTGGTTCAGTGTAGCTATTTGAAGTCAGATCTTAGTTTTTCCTTGTAACCAAAGGGTTTTTTTGTTTGATGCTGTGTCTGTGTATAGCACCAGAGCAAAGAGAACTAAGCCTTATGATAGAAACATAGGAAGCAAGAGCTTTTGGAAAGGACCTGTGCAATATACCTGGACAGCTGGGTATTGATTTTCAAGATGAAACAAGTGACTGGAAAACAGCGCTTGTCTCACTTCCTTATGATACTGGCAGTTCAAGCAGTAATGTCATTCCATTGCTCCCAGAGCCACAGTCTGAAAGCTGTGCTGGTGGTGCTGGATGACTTCAGTATGATACTGCTCACTAGCAATGTTCTGTAGAGTGTTTGAAAGCAGGAAAGAATAAGATGATTCCTTTTCCTAGCAGGTTTTAAGTGGAGAAGCTCTTGAGGAAATTCTGCAACATAAGACCTAGGAAGAAAAAACTGAAGTAGTAGAACCTAAAGGTATCTTTGCCCATGGTAGGTGTTTTCTATTAAGAGGACCTTGAGCACAGTTGACCATTCTGGGTTTAGAGCATATCTAGCTAGTTCAACTGAGGTTACTATTCTTAAACCACAAAACAGCAGAGTGCTGTTTAGAGATTGCCAATTTACTCTAAAGTTGTGTTCAAATCCTCCATCTCTGCTGAACATGGATTATGTGGGAAAACTAGAGAGGGATATAAGCAGTGCTGCAGGAACAATCACCAGCTGCAGCCTCCAAATCCTATTCTGCCAATGACAAAAAAGCAGGCAATGGCAAACAACCAGGAGGGTTAGGAATTATTTTCCCATTGATACAATCCACTATCATTTGTCAAATACATACACTTACAGATAGTCTGGGCCATAAATCCAGAAGGGTAAAATAATCTACATGATGTATCATAAACCTCATAGAAAAATAATCATAGAGCAAACATGTCTGCAAAAAGCTCAGAAGAAAAGCAAATGGACAACAAGTCTATTATTCAGCTAAGCTAGACATCACTGCTTTCAGCAATTTAATCAGTTCAGTTCAGCAATGTCTCAGCTGACCTTAGTGGAATCCTTAAAAAGCAGTTATAGTAGGGTCACAAGTGTCCTATGACCATGAAACTGGCTTCATACTGTACAAGCATGTCAGGCATATCCTTTGTCCTATGTGGAGAGTGAGGGATGTGGATGCTTAATCACTGCATCTACTCTGGGTAGAAGATGTTACTTCTATTTTGCTGTATCTTATGCTGCTGTGAAAAGCACAGTATAGCGAGGGCTGAATAGCTGCAAAGGATCTTATGGTGGTTGTAGCCTAATTCATTAGCAACCGGAGGCCTGGCAATGGTAACAAATACAGCCTCAAAAAACAATACTCCTCCACCCATTCACTCTCACTTTGTTTTCTTCCATTCTTATGGGAATAGGCTTTTAATTATGTGTGTATTTATGAAAGAGAGAGATTCCAGGTATAGTCTTGTTTTACCTTCTCTTCATTTTAAATGACTTGGGGAAATTAGAAATGAAAATGGTCACAGCTGACACTGTTCCAAGATGAAAAGGTTAAATGGTTTGTTTTGACATTTCTGAAATGCTTTGATATTTTGAATGAAATTATTTTTATCCTTTCCAATTTCCTGAAATATTCTGGAGAGTCTAGGCTTTGTTTCAACCCAAAATAATTTTTTCCCCAGATTTTTGATTTTGGCAATGAACCAAAAATGTCTGTTAGTGAGCCAGTTCTGTACAGGATTCTGGCTTAGATTTTTATTAATATTAATGAAATTTGGAAGGCAGCTTGCAGAAAGTCATACATAGAATTGCACTGCCTGTCCAAGCTCTTTCTGTGGTTACTGTAAACACTGGTGATTGTGTGGGAGAGATTCAGCTTTGTTTATAGACCTGACTTTCAGCAAGAAAAGAACTTTCCGTTTTAAACCTTCAATTGTCCTCACCAATATGATGTACAGATTTAAATTGAAAGTAGCAAAGCTATACTAACAGAAGTGATTTTTAGGAGTATTCTTCAGTAACTGGAAAAAAGCCAAAATTCACTGAAGTCACAAAAGCTTTTTACATATATTTCTTTCATTACACATTTTCTTTATCTTTGAAGTGAAAAGAATACCAGTATTACTCTGATTCCAAAGTTTTGCAGTTCATTGATACTGTGAAGTATCATTCAAATTACACACAAGAGGTGTACAATTATCTTGCTTGGTAAAACAAGCTAGAGATCTATTTTTCTTTTAGTCTGTGTGCTCAGCCACACTTAACCCATTCAGTACCAGCATCCACTCCGGCCTCTATAGCTTTAAGGAACATGAACACGTTTCTTCAGTGCCAAAATTAGAGCTCTGGCACTTCAAAAGTATAAATATACTCTTTATGATATTGAACCACAATCTCCTGCCACTGAAGGGAGTGCCCTGGCTACCAAGCTATCAGTGGGGTTTGAAGTGCAGTTTCTGCAGTCACTGTCTCTGCAGAATGCACCTACTTTGTATGAAGTTCCTTCAATACTTATTAAGAAAGACAGAATCATGGGGCACATCCAGAAGAGCCTGCATGTGCCTGTTGCAGCATCTCAAACACATCCAGAAGAGCCTGCATGTGCCCGTTGCAGCATCTTTGAGACACTTCAAGAGGCACATGCAGGAATGAGAAAATGTTCCCCATGCTGCAAGTTTGCAGCACGGGGGCAAAATTAGATCCCTGGATATCCAGGTGTCAAAAAACCCTGCAGAGAAAAAAAGCGGAGGCAACCTGAGGCAACAGGAGGCTGGCTCCTCCACAGAGATGCTCTGGCTTTCATAGCGTCTCTGTGGTTAGCCCTTGCTCTGGTGCTGAAGCATGCTGCCTGCCTGTGCAGGGCAGGCACTGTGCCAGCAGCAGGGAGCTGGACCCAGGCTCCACTGCAGGTAAGAAAGGGGTTGGGGGGCTGAAGGAGAGGGGAGGGGACCATGGGAGGGTCCCCCATTGGCCCCACCCACTCCCTCAGCCTCCCGGATCCCTGCCTTGTCCGGCCTCATCCCCCTCCACCCCACTGAGCCCCTCAACCCCAGCATCCCAGGGCAGCCCCTGTTGTGGGGACGTAGCCCCTGAGGGAGGGGACTGTAGCCCCTGTGTGGGGCAGCAAAACATATATTAACATATTCATGAATTCGTGAAACATGTACTTAAAATTCACTTTATTATGATGATAGAGACACTGGTAGGCTTCCAAATTGCTTTAACACTGTAGATATATCAATAAAACATTGCCCATCTCATCACTGTCTGTCTGTCTGTCTGTCTCTCTCGTGGCCTTTTGTTTTAATTGTGGAGGAACATGGATTTCAGGGTATTTTACAGAGTGAGTTTGGGAATTTTTTAATTAGGATTTTTCAGTTTTCCAATAGGGAACACAAGAATTCCTGCTAGGGAGGCCAATGGCAGGACCCTGCCTGCTCAGAGCTGGCACATTGGATCCAGCTTGCTGTGGCTGACCTCCTGGACAAATGGTGCCAGGAGGATATACTTTGACAGTTAAAAGCAGGCCACCACACCTGGAACATCTTCTGGGCAATAGCTGCCCAGATGGCCGGGCAGGGGGCACACATGGCAGAAGTGCTGCACAAAGGCCACAGCCCACTGGCAGCTGGCTCAGAGGGGCAGATGCCTCATCCAGGTCTGGCAGGTGCACAGCAGGTCACAACCAGGCAGCAGCCCCACACCCCATGGCAAGACTGCTGTAGTGGGTAAAGGGTGCCCGGAAAGCTCAGGGCTGCTTCAGCAGTCCAGCTGGCACAAGGGGTAGTGCCTCAGGTACCAATTAGCTGGGCCCCAGAAGCTCCTAAGAGCGAGTAGCCCTGAGCTGCTTGCCAGGGCAGCTTTTTGTATTGATGGGACCAGGACAGGGCAGCTTTTATACTGCTGGGGGCGGCACAGGTGCTGGCCCCAGGCTCTAGCTCTCTCTGGCTGCAGATCTGGGAGGAGCCAGGCAGGGTTATTTTGCCCCAAGTGGTACAATTTGTTCCACAACAAAGCACATGTCTGAGCACATGTGCTGAGGCAAAAAGCCTCAGCTTAAATTTGTACTGGTTCTATCTGAGCTGCTGCAAGCACACATGTTTGCCTGTGTGGATGTGCCCGTGATGACTCTCTAACCTTGTGGTTAGGACTCTCCCCAGAGAGGTAGGGCTCTTGCCATTGCTTCAGTGACTATTTATGAATTTATATAAAGTAAAACAGTAACACAGAAGAGACTGAGAATGCATACTGAAGCCATACCCTATAGCCAGGTAGTTAGACATTTCCCCGGCATGCAGGAGATTGGGAAGAGAAAGAAACTGAACCTAGGTCTCCCAAATTCCAGGTCCCTAATCATGGAACCCTTAGTAAAAAGGGAGTCATCTCCTCCAGTTTTGTGATTCTGTCTCGATATTTCCTTTGCTTGACACACAACATTTTACTCCTTTTGACACAGTATGAAAATATTTGGTTTGTTGTTTCAGGGTAGACAAAGCAAAATTTAACTTTATCTTAGATTAAATTAAATGCTTTTTGTTTCAATGTTTGCTCTTGATTCTCAATGCAAACTATATATAGACATACTGAGGTATACCTGTAAGTGATATAGGTATTTCTGAAAATCCCATTCCTGTGCACTTACTTAGGCAACTGTATAAACAGCATTTTTTAAATAAAAGGGAATTTATTTATCTGCCAGAACATGGATTATAATACCTAACACTGAACATTTAATTTTGAAAAGTTCGGCCTACAGATTAGCTAATTTACAATTTAGATAAGAGGCATTCTAAAAAATATCAAGCAATTGTAAAAGTAGTTATGTAAGTGGCAGTAGCTTCCTAGAGTATGGATTAAAATGCCAAGATATAAGACTAAAATAGCCATGTACTTAGTTTGACATTATGTGATGCTTAGCATAGTGTTCTTGAAAACCATTAAACTCAAAAGATGGTGTTGTACAAATCAATCCTGTTTCAAGCTCTTGGGCCAGCCAGATTTTGTGCCTATTCAGCCAGCATAACTGGGCCCTTGAAGATTTCCTTGGCAGAGGAGGATTCTTGGACAGACTTACAGAAGTGACCTTTACTTTGTGGTCTTCCAGCTACCAGTGAAAGGGATGTGGCTGAAGACAAGATGGATGGCAGGGTCACTTTTATGCCCCAGCAGTTTCAGCTACTGAAATGAACTTTTGAAGCTCTTTAGCAGCTGAAGTAGAATTTCTCATATATAGCAGCGGCTTCATTTTCTCCTTTTTGTTCCTATTGCTAGTGCTGAAACTTGTTTTATCCTTTGAATCTTCTGCTTCAGACTTCCATTTCCCTTTTGGAAGTGTCACATTATCTGCTGTAACTGCTGCTATCTGACACCATTATATTTACCTTGGATTTGTCCCCTTGTTGATTGTGTAGCAGCCAGGTCAGATGTACAGAACATATGTTCCACAGAAGATAATAATTTCAGTGGGCCAGGATTTAATAAATTAATATCCTGGCCCCAGAACAACTGAACATATTGATCTTGATCTTTCATTGGGTAATTTGCGTTATAGTATCTAAATATTTATGATACAGAATGAAGAGGTAGACCTTGGGTTACCAGGTTCAGTTTCCCGTTCTAGTAGAAAAGAATGTAACATGGTCCAACTTACAAATTTATCAAGCCCTATTTTAAAACTTCCTTGTTTCCTTGACCCTTCTGCTCAAAGGTGGTTCCAGAACTTCACTGTTTCAATTACTGGAAACCGTTTTCTAATTTCCAGTCTAAGTGTGTTCATGGACAGTTTATACCTATTTGTTTTTGTTACCCAACACTGTCCTTTAATTTTAAAAGCTCTTTTCACTCATGTTTATTCCCTAATATATTTATGGAGCGCAATTATAGTCCCTCTAAATTTTGCTTGCTAAGCTAAACAAATCAAGTTCTCTTAGTCTTTTCATGTAGTAGCCTTTCCATTCCTTATCATTCTAGTATCCATTTATGCACCTGTCTCAGCTTGAATTCATTTATAAACATGTGAGACCAGAATTGTACCAGGATTCCAGGTGAGCTTTTAACATTGCTTTGCATAATAGTATTAATATTCCCTAGGTTTAGTAGAAATGTGATGCATTTTAAGACTATTTTTGTATTTTTCATGACCACATCTCTCTGATGACTAAGAAATGACCAAACAGGCTAGCTCTTTCTTACTCTCTGTTCTTTTCAACAGATGAGTCTCTAGTTTATAGAAAAATAATATCTGTTATTATTCCTTATGTACATGATATATATATATATCTCATGTACTATTACATTTATCCTTTTCCATTTCCAGAGTCCTCAGTTCTGCCTACATGATATTCTGAACCTCCTCCAGATTGATATCTCTTAGCTTTATGTCATTAGCAAACTTCCCTTGTGTACTCCTGGGATGCTTGTACACATGACGAAAATAGGGCGCCACTGCTGTGGAGGGAAAGTCCAAGGACCCCCACAGCTCATTCACTGCTCAGCACCACAAAGCAGCAGGTGGCAACTGGACTCAAGTCCTGATGCTGGGAAGGAGGTGCTGGAGAGCTAGTGAGGGCAGGCCAGGGGCTGTGGGTCAGGAATGAGGGGCATTGGTGGGGCTGTGGGTTGGGAGTGAGGGGCAAGGGCAGGGGCAGGGCACTAGTATATCAGTGCTGCTCAGCACCCCACATACTGGTGAGTGAGGGGGGCGGGGGCCGCTCTGATTTTTCTATGATAAAAAAACCCCCAAAATAAATGCCAAAATGTATAGATATTTTAAATTAATTTTTTAATAATGATAGAAGCACTGGTAGATTTCCAAATTGCTTCAGAATTGTAAATATATCAATAAAACATTGCCCAACTGATCTCTCTCTATATAGTAGCATTTCATTTTAATTGCAGAAGAATACGAATTTGGGGTATTTTAATGAGAGAATTTGTTTTTTGTTATCATATAATTTTAAACAGGGAGCAGGGAACACCAGGATCATTGCTAGTGAAGCAAATGGCAGGACCCAGCTGGAAGGCAAATGAGGTGGCTGACCTCCTGGCCATTTGGGGCCAGGAGGGCATGCTTTGACAATTCAAAGTGGGCCACCACAAGAAGCACATCTTCTGAGCAATAGCTGCCCAGATGGTAGAGGGGGGACACCAGAAGATATGACAGCAGTGCTGCCTGAAGGCCAACTGTGCAGCCACAGCCTACAGACAGCTAGCCCAGAGGTGCAGATGGCTCTGCTATAGTGCCCATACCACAGCCCAGGAGGCCATGCAGTCCCTGTTTGGCAGGTGCACAGACATGGGGCAGCAGGTCCAAGGTGGCAGATGCTGTCACAGGTCACAGCCAGGCAGCAGCCCCCACTGCCAGACTGCTACAGTGGGTAGAGGGTTCAGGGGCCACTCTATGCTAGGGCTGCTTCAGCAGTCAAGCTGGCACAAGGGGCGAGAAACCCAGAGACCAACTAGCTGGGCCTCAGAATCTCCCTGAGCTGCTCAGGGAGCTGAGAATCTTCCTTATACTGCTATGCTGGCCCCAGCCTCTAGCTCCCCCTGGGTGAAGATCAGTGAGAAGCTGGGCAGGCTCAGCTTGCCCCAAGTGGCACAATTTGCCGCACACCAAAGTGCCTGTTTAGGCATGTGTACTGAGGCACAGATCTCTGGCACAAATTTGTGCTGCTGCTATTTGACCTACTGCAAGTGCATGTGCGTGTATGTGTGGATGCACCCATGAGTGCCATCCTCGATGTGAAAGTTTCATATTTCCAAAGTAGAAGGTAGTTAGTCGTAGATATCTAAGTACTAGAGAGACTGGCAATCATAAATGTACCACACTGATAATACTGGAGAATGTATCTCCCTATCTGTACAAGTGACATATATTGCTAGTACAGCATTTACAAAGCTTCCCTAAGGTGTCTTAGTGAACAAGAAAATAGGTATCTGAAACTATGATAATCTTGTTAATAGAGGCTTGGTTCACAATTTGTATACTAAACATTTCTGTCATCAGATGAAAAGAACAACTGAAAAGAAATTTCCTTGGTGTGTGAGAGATGTTCACTGAGTTTTAATTCTAGTTTGTAAGGTAAGTAACTTCTTTTGATTCAGTAGCTGTTTGATTCCTCTTAGCTAAGATAAATTCTTTGCATGGCTGAAAAAAAAGGTTAAGAACTCAACCACCTAACCTACAGTTGCCTATTCCTCTATCTTCTCTTTTAAAAGGAAAGCTTTAAAGGAAAAGTTTTATTTTCAACTGATCCTGAAGTTCAATAGTGAATGACTTGAAGAAACCCATTCTTTTGTTTAATTTTACTTTTCCAGAGAAGGGTACAACTGTAAGATAAAGAAAAATAATAGAACAGGAAAACAGTGATGTGTTTGAGATGGCCTTTAAAGACTTGCTCATTTGGGGTAGAATTTTATCCCATTTTATTAGGGATTTATAGGGAAAGAAAATAGACCTATTTCTCTTTTCAGGCCAGCATAAATTGTAAGTAACTTTATACAACTCAAAGGCATTACAGATGTAAATCCAGTATGAGAGAAGCATCATACCCAATAATGTTATTCTTAGTATTGTTGAACATAGGCAATAAGAGAATCTTTTTGTACAAGTTCAGAATAGTGTACATATGTGTCATTTCATATCAGTCAATGGAGCTGCAAAAACAAGAAATGATGCAATTGCAGATGTTATGCTATTTGCAGAACCCTCATTCTAGGAAAGAAAGTTTTAGACCTTCATTTCTATAACTAAAATTTGAATAATATTTTTTAAATAATTGCATTTGATTGTATTTGCTAGTGCAACTCAATATTTATTAAAATCTTTAGGGAGCAGGCAAGAGAGCTACAGGAGAAGGTGGCAAGGCTCCAAAGCATCCTCTACTATGAGGACTTCATCAGTTTGATGCTGGAAGAAACTTCTAGCACTGCTTCTAGCACTTCTAGCAGAGGAAGGACTGCCAGAGGTGGTGCTAGATAAGAAAGATGAACAGATATGAAGCCCTAGCAACATAGGAGGAGGAACATGTTCCTTTGGTGGAAGAGGGTAGGCTAGGCATTCCCAAAGTTGAGAGGATTGAGACCACTGCCACCAAGAGGATGGACACCATGGGTGGTGGTGGCTCCCTTCCATGGGAGATAGAGCATCCAGCTGCTGGTCTGACCTGTTGTTTTGGGAGGCCTGCTGCTTGCCCAGACCCTGAATTGAAGATGACATGGAAGGATTACTGAGACTCATCTGGCCTTCTGATTACTACTCCATGCTGCTTATCCATGTGGGCACCAATGGTACTGCTAGGGGTCACCCTGAGCAGATCAAAAGTGACTAAAGGACTCTGGGTGAAATGGTGAAGGGGACAGGGGCTCAAGTGTTCTCCTTGATACTTCCAAACAAGGGGAACGACCCAGGAAGGAGTGGACACACCCTGTAGATCAGTGCATGGCTGCATAAATAGCATTGCCAGCAGGGCTTTGGCTTCTTTGACCATGGGATGTTGTTCCAAGAAGAAGAATTTCTAGGAAGAAATGGGATCCATATGACAAAGGTAGAAAGAACATCTTTGCAGACAGGCTTGCTAACCTAATCGGGAGGACTTTAAACCAGGTTTTCCAGGGGCTGAAGACCAAAGCCTTGAGGCAAGTGGGGAAGCAGATGACCTGGAGGAAGCACAAGCAGAAGAGGGCAACGGGGGAGGCCTTATTCTTCCTGAGAAAGCTGGGCAATTGGTTAGTTACCTCACATGTCTGTACACAAATGTACGGAGCCTGGGAAACAAGCAGGAAGTTCTCGTTCAATCATGGAACTCTGATGTGATTGGAATAACAGAGACTTGGTGGGATAGCTTGCATGACTGGAGCATAATTTTGAGATTTTCTGTGGATAATTTTGAGTTTTTAGCTGTGTAATTAAACTGTGATGAATTGTGAATAATTTTTTTATTTGCACAGCTAATTGCAATAATTTTTTTAAAATAGTTTGACAGCCTTACTTCAAACAGTGAAAATTTCCTGATTGCATGCCCTGGTTGTCATGGGGACTTCACCCGGACATCTGCTGGGAGGGCAATAAAGCAGTGCACAATTTTTGGGAGATTGCTGGGAACAACTTTCTGGTGCAACTGTTGGAGCGGCCAACTAGGGGCCATTCTCTTCTTGATCTGCTGCTCATAAACAGGGAAGAATTGCTAGGGAATATAGTAATGAATGGCAACTTGGGCAGCAGCATCCATGAGATGACTGAATTCAGGATCCTGAGGAAATGAAGGAAGGTAAACAGCAGAGTAAAGACCATGGATTTCAGAAAATCAGACTTTCACTGCCTTGGGGAACTGAGGGACAGGATCTCTGGGAGGCCATTCTGAGGAGGAAAGCAGTTTAGAAGAGCTGGCTGTATTTTAAACAAACCTTGCTGAGGGTGCAGGAATGAACCATCTGAATGACCTGGAAGACTAGCAAGTATAGCAGAAGACCAGATTGGCTTAGTAGGGACCTCTTAAATGGGTTAAAGGAAGTTTACAAGAAGTGGAAACTTGGACAAACAACTAGGGAGGAGTATAACTGTATTGTTCCTGCATGCAGGGATGAAATCAGAAGGCCAAAGCAGAACTGAAGTTGCAGGAAGCAAGGGACATGAAATGTAACAAGAAGGGTTTCTACAAGTATGTCAGGAACAGGAATGGGTGAGGCAATCTAGTGACAGATGATGCCGAAAAGGCTGAAGTACTCAATGTTTTTTTTTACCACAGTCTTCACAAGCAAAGTCAGCACTCAGACTACTGCACCTGGCAGCACAGTTTGGGTAGGAAGTGAGCACCCCTCTGTGGCAAAAAACAGGTTAGGGATCATTTAGAAAAGCTGGAGGTATACAAGTCCATGAGGGCAGATGTGATGCACCCAAGGATGATGAGGGAGTTAGCCATTATGATGGCAGAGCTGTTGGCCATTATCTTTGAAAACTTGTGTCAGTTGGGAGAGGTCCCAGATGATTGGAAAAGGGAAAATCTAGTGCCAATCTTTAGGAAAGGAAGAAAGAGGATCCAGGGAACTACAGACTTGTCAGCCTGACCTCAGCCCCTGGGAAGATCGTGGAGCAGGTCCTCAAGGCCCTAATCACTTGGAGGAGAAGAAGGTGATTAGGAACAGTCAGCATGGATTCACAAAGGGGAAGTTGGGCCAGACCAACCTAACCGCCTTCTATGATAGGATGACTGGCTTTGTGGATGTGGGGAGAGCAGTGGATGTGATAACCTTGACTTTAGCAAGCCTTTTGATATGGTTGCCCATATCAATGGTTCAATGTCTAGCAGGCAGCCAGTATCAACTGGAGTACTGACCCAGGGTTCAGTCCTGGGCCTGGTTTCATTCAATGTCTTCATCAACAACTTGGAAGATGGGATGGAGTGCACCATCAGCACCCTTCCCTAAGCTGGGAAGAGTAGCAGATATATTGGAGACTAGACCAAGGATTCAGAAATACATCAACAAATTGGAGAACTGGTCCAAAAGAAATCTCATGAGGTTCAATAAGAACAAGTGCAAAGTCCCATAACTAGGATGGAACAATCCCATGCACTGCTATGGGCTGGAGGCCACAGAGAAGCTCTGCAAAAAAGGACCTGATGTTTAAGGTGAGCAAGAAGCTGCATAAGAGATAACAGAATACCCTTGTTGCAAAGAAGGTTAATAGCATACTGAGTTGATTTAGTAGGAGTGTTGCTAACAGATCAAAGGAAGTTATTCTCCTCTGTTTGGCACTGGTGAAGACACATCCTGAGCACTGTGTCCAGTTCTGGGCCCCCAACTACAGACAAGATGTAGACAAATTGAAGAGAGTCTGGTTAGAGGGTTGGGGTACATGACTTTTGAGGAGAGGCTGACAGAACTGGGCTTATTTAGTTTGGAGAAGAGGGGATTTAATAACAACCTTCAACTACTTGAAAGGTTTTTACAAAGAGGGTGGATTTAGACCTTTCTCAGTGGTGGCAGATGATGGAACAAGGAATAAAGGTCTCAAGTTGCAGCAAGGGAAGTTTAGGTGATATACTAGGGTAACAAGGCACTGGATCAGGTTACCCTGAGAGGTTGTGGAATCTCCATCCTTACAAGTATTTCAGACTTGGGTAGACAAATCCATATCTGGGATGATATAGTTGGGGATGGTCCCTTTTTTCAGCAGGGGGTTGGACTAGATGACCTCCTGAGGTCCTTCCAACCCTAATTTCCTGTGATTTCCAGAGAAAAAATATATTACAGAAAACCAAGCACTTGAGTACATTGACATATGAAAACTCTTATGTTGATATTTTTTACTTTCAAAAGGAGGGTAGATGGGTATGATAGGAATTCCAAGGGAAAATATTAAAGAAATTATAATTAACACAGAGGTTCATAGTTTGAATATTGGTGGGGTCTGTCCTTAAATAAAATGCTGTTATATAGGAGTTTCTCAGAAAACTACTTTTTATCATAGTCTCCTTCTGTGTCAATGGTCTTAATCATTCATGAACAAGGGTATACTTCTGGGAACTGGAAATTGTAAAGTCCTTGTCTTTGTCGTGCAGCAATTCTCAAACAGGTTTCTGTCACTTTGCTGTCATACTAAAATTGTCACTCTTATAGTCTGTTCTTCATAACCCAGACTATATGAAAGATGAGCAACAAGAGTCCATCTAAACAATAAGATTCCCTTTGTGATGTGCAAGCTGGTGTGTGGGCAAGCATTGCCATGCAGAAGCAGCATCTCAGGCACATTTCTGTCTGGATGGAATCTTTCCATGCAGTGTTTCTTCTTCTTGATAGACCTTTGAATTTACTGTGGCTCCCTTAAATAAGGAGTCAACAAGAATGGATATGGAGCCATCCTCCATATCCATGGCTTTCTTAAGATATAAAAATGATGTACTTTCCTTCCTCATAGGGGTATTCTGAGGATAAAAGTGAGAAGCTATCAGAGTCTATAACGATGGAGGCCATAGTATTTCCTTAAATAAGCATTTAAAATTTTAACAAAACTTAAACACACATCCTCAGGTGATTCCTGTCAACAGTGAAAGTACCAACCAAACAAAATTTCTATATATATTTTTCCAGATAAATGCTGTAAGATCAGTATTAATGATCAAGATCAATAATCAAGATCAATAAATGCCTACTTCCCTACTTTAAAAGAAAAAATGATGTGAGATTTCTTAAATAGATTTCTTAAGTGTACTCATGAAAAATTACAATTGATTTGGGATTTGCAAAGGTAGCGACAGTGTTTCAGAATATACATTTTTTTAAAAGTACAAGCTTTTATGTGATTTTAGTGGTGGTAAACTAAGGTCCAGATCCTCCAAGGTATTTAAATCCCCCCTAAGTACCCCTACAGATATGCCCCTAAATTACTTGTTTAAGGTCAAACGGGAGGTCTGTAGCAGAGTAGATACTAGTGCAACCTGGGGCTTCAGCTGTTCATCCCAGTCTGCCACCTCCTCAGTGGAGCACTGGGGCAGATACGGGTGGGCAGAACTTCAGCTAGGCCTAATCACAAGTCCACTCCCTGCCACCAGAGTGGCCAGAGACGATCGCTGATCCTTCACCTGTTCCAGTATATAGACCTTTGACCAGGAAGAGGAAGTATCCAGGCAGCAAGGCCTAACTTTGTACCTAGGCTGCTGCACGCTTGGCTTATGCTGCTACTGACTCTCCGACAGATTCTTTGGAGACCCAACCTGGCTTACCCATGGTCCCTACGTTTGGACTGACCTTTTGTCTCCTTGACCTGACTCTGGTTTGACCTATGGCTGGATACCTAACTTAACTAGCCTTGTACTCTTTTTGACCCTCTGGATAGCTGACCCAGACAAAAATCTCCCCAGACAGATCTCCTTGCTTTTGGCTTCTTGACTTCTCTACACTCAGACTTTGCACACTCCCCTTGGATCCTGGCTGCTTTCCCTGACCCTGGTTGACCCCCAGACCTGGCCACCTATGGCTTGGCATGATATGGTAATACCTGCAGCACTGAGCCCTCCTCTGTCTGTTAACTTCATACCCTGCAGAAGGATGCCTAGCAAAAGGCATGGGGTCAGAAAGAAGAGGCGGCACAAGAGGATATGTTTCTGTTGCCTACTGGTTAGGGCACTCCACTGGAGACGTGCCATCTTGCAACCTGGTCCCTGATTTACTATGTTTATGTGTTTTACGTTTGACAATCATTGGTTAAAGCAAGGCTGTCCAAGTTCAGCCACCAAGTTCTGTCCAGGGGCCCTGGACCAGATATAGTTTCATAGTTTCATAGTTTTTAGGGTCAGAAGGGACCTTAGTAGATCATCTAGTCCAACCCCCTGCCATGGCAGGAAAGAGTACTGGGGTCAAACAACCCCAGCAAGGTGTACATCTAACCTCCTCTTAAAGACCCCCAGGGTAGGAGCCAGCACCACTTCCCTTGGAAGTTGGTTCCAGATCCTAGCCAACCTGACAGTGAAGCACCTCCTGATATCTAGCCTAAATCTACCCTCTGCCAGCTTGTGACCATTATTTTTGGTCACTCCTGGCAGTGCTCAGGAGAACAGTGACTCCCCCAGTGCCTGCTGATCCCCCCTGACTAGTTTATAACAGGTCACAAGATCCCCCCTCAGCCTTCTCTTTTGGAGGCTGAACAGGTTCAGGTCCCGTAGCCTCTCCTCCTAGGGCCTGCCCTGCTGCCCCCTGATCATGTGAGTGGCCCTCCTCTGGACCCTCTCCATGTTGTCCACATCCCTCTTGAAATGTGGTGCTCAGAACTGGATGCAGTACTCCAGCTGCGGCCTGACCAGTGCTGCATAGAGGGGGAGGATCAGCTCCTTGGACCTGCTCGAGATGCATCAGTGGATGCATGACAAGGTACGGTTGGCCTTCCTGACTGCATCCCCACACTGCCGGCCCATGTTCATCTTGGAGTCAATGATGACTTTTCTGCCTCTGTACTGACAAGTAGGGAGTTCCCCAGCCTGTAGGTATGGTGCTGGTTGTTCCTCCCCAGGTGCATCACTTTGCACTTGTCGGTCTTGAATCCCATCCTAGTCTCATCCTTCCACCCCTGTAAACTGTCTAGGTCAGATTGAAGCCTATTCCTCCCTTCTAGCGTGATATAGTGTGAGCCATCTGCTGTTGGTGTGTACTATGGGATATCCCCTTGCTGTATGGGCAGCATCAGTAGTGCATGGCCCCCCACCCGTGTTGTACAGGCTGTGCCAGCAGCACATGGGCCCCTATTCTCTGGGCTGCACTGGAGGCATTTTCCACCCCCAGGGCTTCCGCCTGCTATGAAGCAGTGGGAGAGGTGGCTAGAGGGGCACAGCAGCC
This sequence comes from Crocodylus siamensis, assembly GCF_052110815.1. Classification (NCBI taxonomy): domain Eukaryota; kingdom Metazoa; phylum Chordata; order Crocodylia; family Crocodylidae; genus Crocodylus; species Crocodylus siamensis. The sequence continues at coordinate 164,334,946 of NC_143399.1, read as the reverse complement.
ACCAGTTGGACAGTACTGAATTAAAAAACACAGAAATAAGCTTGTTAGCAGGGACACTCCACTCTGACAAGAGTGCCATAGGCATTAGGCTAGAGACAGGCTCCCTGTGTCTGACCTCCTTCCTGTCTCTAGGTGGGAGCCATAAGGGAGATGGGAGTCTCTCATGTCCTGGGTAAATGGCTTAACCCAGTGCTTTTCACCCTGTAGGGGTCTACAGACTATGTCTAAGGGGTTCTTGTAAGATGATTATGATCGCTTGGAGTGCCTGTCACTTTAAGGGGATAGGCTTCTTGGGGAGCAGCCTGTAGGTGTGGCAGGGGCTAATTAGGCAGTCACCTGACCAAGAGACCTATGCTTGAGCTACATAGGCCCAGGACCTGAGCTGGTTAGGCAGCCTACCCCTGAGTGCCACAGGGAGAGTTGCTCCTGGGAGCAGGGCTCTAGTAGGGCTTCTGCCTTAACACCTGAGCTAGGGGTAAGCTGCACTGGGCCCAGGAATAGGTCAGGCCTTGGAACAGATAGGCCCGGGAACAGGAGCAGGTGAAACCATAGCCTGGAGAGGGACCAGAAGAATAGAGGGCCAGGGGCTCATGGTGAGAGAGCCTGAGCCCATTGAAGAGTGTGGGGCCAAGGCAGACCTTGGAAGAGACAGGTCTATGGCCCACAGAGACAGAAAGAGAGATTGAGTCCAGGAAGGGCTAGGTACAAGGGTAGAAGTTTCAATGCCTGGGTGGGACCAGCATGGGGATGAGGGTGCATTGAGGGAAGCTACAGAGCTTGGGTCCTGCCAGAGGGCAGAGAGTTGAGTCCGCAGGTCACCTGTGAGGTATGGAAGTAGGTACTGGAGAACATGGAGACCACAAAATTAGCCCTTATGGCAATGACCACGTGCATCTGTGGTCCTAAGAGTAAGATCAAGTTCGGGAAGCCCTGGGGCAGATTCCCTTCTGTCAGAAATCAATAACATAAAGGTGTGGTAGGCACAAAAAAGGTAGATGGCTCCAAGGGCTGAATGGCCTCTAGGGGGCATTATGACCACCCCAGGATGGGTACTTGCTATATCCTTGTACTTTATATTTTCCATTTGATAAGTATTAGCACTCTGAGTGTTTTCAAATCACCTTTTGGAGGTGCAAACCACTTCCCATTCTCTATATAGCACACTAGACATTTCAACCTGAATTGCTCCTGCCTGTGCCTGAGGTCTCTCCATGGACTGTATGGGATGTTAAATGACTAAGTAGGTAATTTGGAATTTCCCATTTGGGGCAGGTGCTCAAAAATTAAGTGTTGTTCCACCTATATTTAGATGAATATAAGGTCCACATATATTTAGATGCACTGAGGCCTTTTGAATCCTGCTGTAGTTATAGCCACATGGGGCAAAGCTAGGGGCACAATTTTTTCCTGTGAAAGTTTGTTTGCTGATCACAAAAGACGCTAGTTAAACCTGCAAATAAAAAATGCATTAAACCTCCCTCCCCATGGAATATATACAATTTCTATTTCTACATGGAAGAACATTCCTTTGATATTCTTACCAGGATATTATGCCTAATGTTACTTTCCATGTTTTAAAATGAACAACAGCAATCACATATATTGTGTTTATCTGCATGTATTAGTAGGTTTTTTTCTTTTCTTTTTAGAAAAGAAGTAGGTAGGCCCTGATTTGTGTGACTTGCATTACATCTTCCATTTTAGATGTGTCATTGGTACCATAGCTTGGTGAAACTTATAAGTTATGTGTTTTAGTCAATGGAGTAGTTATTTAGGTGCTTGCTTTAGAAATACTAAAAAGAAATTGGAATTTTCTCAACTGTCAGTTGTACAGCAAAGTGTGTCTCATGTAGGGGAACTGCATTATGGCTATTATACCAAAAAATTGGGCCTGTATTGTATATTCAAAAGTTTAATTTTCTTCTGAAAAAAATATCTGGGAAAAACTCAGTCATGGCATACACTCAAAGGGAGGGCAGAGAAAGCACTTGAAGGATGTCCTCAAGACTAACTTGGAAGAATGCAACATTGACATCGACTCATAGGAGAATATCACCCAGGACTTCCCCAAATGGAGAAAGAGTAATCTGGTTCTCAGTACTTTGAAACCTATGACAACAACAGGAGCATTCACAGACCAAACCAGAAATCCAGAACCACCCATCCACATGGAAACACATGTCCAAGTTGCAGCAGGATCTGTCAGTCCTGAATTGGCCTTGTCAATCATCTTTGGACCCAGAGAAGGCAATCTTGGAAGACAATCATACTTGACTGAGAAGGATTGCTGGTGATAAAGATACACCTTTACCTTGCCTTCTGTTGTAGGATTGCTGTGATTATTAGGACATCTTACAGTTGTTTGTATGATGTTTCCATTGCAACTTTATCCTCAGAATAGATGGCTTTAGGGAACTTCAGCATGTGGACCATCTTGGCTACTGGCTTTCTAATGAGAAGAAGAGTAGCTGTTTTCTCATTCTTAATGTTTTATTGCAACAGGGGCTTGCAGCTGAACAGAGCTATGTGCAGCCTTTTACTTTTTCCCTGGAATTCACACCATGAGCAGTAGAAGCAGAAGTCTTTGGAAAAGAATAATATTGGCACCTTCCTTTTATCCTTTGGTGAATGACAGAGGGTTTTTTTTTAAATTTCTCTAGCACCATAAGAAAGCTTCTACCTTTTACCTTTGATATTAGCATGAAGTGACCAAATGTCCTTTACAAATATGTAGGTCTTCATCAGCGACTAGGTAAGCAGCATGAAGATGTGTGACTGGCTGTATCAGTGAAAATGGTGTCCATTTATGTATCATTGCAACAGTTACTGATCTTTCTCTTCCTCATGTGTGCTATACATGACTAGGCAGTCGGATGTTTAAGGTATGTGGTACAGTTTAATCAAGTTGCCTGATGCCATAATGCATCACCAGTTGTTTTTTGTTTTGTTTTGTTTTTTGCATCTAACCCTTTTATAGCCTTCTTGCCAGGTAAAAGGTATGCTTTCATGCAGAGAGAAACATATGCTGCATCATTTTGAAGTGCACAAGTCAGCCAGGCTGTTGAACCATATTACTATGTCAAAGCGGTAAAGATTAGTGGCATCATGCATATTTGGAGTTGTAGCACTATCTACTCAAGTGAAATCTGTTCCATCACGCTCATATCTTTAATCAGGATTAAGTGTACCAAACAAATAAAAACCTTGATATAGATGAAAACACACAGCCATCCATTCTTTTTTTAATTGCAAATTGCTGGGTTTAAAATGCACATCATGAACTCCGCAGCATATCTGATGTTAGGAAACATCTCTTGTAATCATAAAGACTTAAATTAGAAGTTTTAAAATTTGTGCACTATACTTACACTGTTCAGTTTCCAAGGAGAAAAAAACTCATCCTAAACTCCCTACCCACCAACCCCTTCTTTGGTGGGGAAAAAGGAAGGCTTGTAGGGGCAGGGGAAAAAACAGGGGCCTGTGATTAGCTTTGAAAATGCTATCACTAAAATTTAAAAAAAAAATAGCACTCCTGTGTCAAGAAAATGGATTAATGATCATACTAGTTAGAAATATAGTTAACAGAGATTTTTTTACCTCTCTTTTATAATAATCTATTTCTGCAGGAGTATGCCCTATAAGACCCAAAACAGCAAGTTTGCCCAGAAGTGCTCTAATTAACTGTACCAAATGGTCTGCTATGCTGTCAAGTTAATGCCTTCTATCTGGCTCTTCACTAGCCATCATGTATCATTGTTCAGCGAATGACAGCAGTCAGGTTATTAAAGGTGTAGATATTAAATTAACAACAGTAGTAAACATTGTAGCTGTACTTCACATCTCAGCAGAGCCAATGAAGTGGATGACACTGAATCCATGCTGATATGCTGCAATGACAGATGGGCATCATTTAACACAATACATCAGTGGGCAACCCACGTACCACATCTGTCCTCCACTAAATGAATTAGATCAGGGTAATTAATCTAAGGCAGAACGTATTACTAAAGTGGGGCCTAAGCAGAATTAGAAATGAATAAAATATCCTGTTTAAAAAAAGGGTGGGGGGGAGGAGGCTTCATGTAAAGATGGTCTAGAAATGATTACAAAGTGTTTTAATTACACTAAAAAGAAGGCCCTTTTCATTGTGTAGAGGAAATATAAAGAACACCATTTTGTTAACTAATATTTTATCATAATCTCTTTTGTCACTATCTACAACAGAAAAGGCAGGAATCACAATAGCAGGCGATTAGGGTCAGGATGACAATTTTGTCTTGGTCTTCTAAACTAGAAAGAATCCTATCACCTTTTATTACCTACATGTACTGCTGAAATAATTATTCTCTGTTCTGGCTGCTCCTCTGATATTGATCCAGATGTTAAATTCCAATTTCACCTAAACTGAGGGGTCTTTTTTTGTGGCATGAGGATAACAAACCTAAAACTCCTTTTCCTTCAAGGAGATTGCTTTAGACTTACTGATTGTTACCAGATAAGGAGAGAATACTGTGGCTTTTAAAAGCAACCTGCTATCTTAAATATCTCAATTTGATTTAAGGGCACAATCACGACAGTATACTGCATACATGGTAATACTTCAAAAAATATATTTTTCTCCTACCACATTAAGCTAAGGAGGAGGGTCAAGAAGGATTGAAATATATGATTTTCTCTTGCTTCAGTATTGGTTAGTTATTAGATTCTTTCCCCATTTTTTAGATTGATATTGATGTTCTATATGAACTCACTGCAGCATGCTCTTTGATAAACAGCAAATCAATGCTTTGAGGTGTGTGAGATTATAAGCAGTTTAAATATTAAAGGTTTAAAGCTATCGTGCGCCGATTTATCCATAACTACATTCCATTTTAAAAGTTAAAGAAAAGGTTAACAAGGAGCATGGTAATGACAGTTCATTGTCTGTCTTGCACGTTTTGAATCAATTTTATTTCCAGTGCATTTAAACAAAGTACAATAATGTGAAAGTACAAATCCCCATAAAGAATGTTTCTGACAATGGAAGACATTGATCAAGCAGCAAATACCTGCTTAACTAGATCAGACCACTTCAAGCATCCTCTTTCTTCTTTTAACTCTCCCTTACCAAGACCTACTGCCCTCTGAAATCTTTCCTTCCTTTCTCTAATCCTTAAAGAGTGAGACCTGGTGTTAACCGTGGCCTTTTGAGGAGGAAGCAAGGAGTAGAAACATTTGGAGAACTCTAGTGGTTCTTTTTGTTCCTGAGGGTACTCATGTTGACCTCTGCTACTTTCAGATAATTTGAACTTTTGGTAATTCCTGGAGTTTATTGATTATTATATGTAATTTTAAAAAGACTGTCAAGAGACCAGGAGAAAGAGTACATGCTTATCAGATTTCAGTTTCTAAAACAAATATGCTTTAAGAAGTAGAAAAGCACAAACATTCAGCTTTACCTAATACGTTTCTATTTTTTTGCTTTCATCTTCCTTCCCCCCCACCCCACCACATCATCACTAATCTCTGACCTTCTAATCCAGTTCACCAACAAAATCTCTCATCAATTATCTCCTGCTTTCGTTGCTACATCTTCCACCTCTTATTGCTGCCAGAAAACACATTCAAGCCATACAACCTACATATACAAAATGGGGATGCCAAGATAAACTTAGCACATCTTTCTTTGAGCATATCAATCTCTTAATTCCTCTACCGCATCATGTTCAGGACCACCAGTATTTCTTCTCCTCTGATGCTTATGGAAGATCAACCATCTAATAATTACTAAATAAAGCAGTAGCTGGGGATAATTTTTATGTCAGCTATTTTAAAAAACAGTCCTTTAAATATTCTGAATTTATTATTCATGTGTGCATATACAATTTTATGGTCATCTAGTCCAATCCCAATCAATAAACAGCTTCTGTATATGTACTGTATTATTCTTAACCATATCTTTCTTCCGCCATCCATTCCCTCTCTCTTTTTTGTTTTGTTTTTGCATAACTGCTATTTGTGTCTTCTGTTCAGCAACAAGATCTTTGGGAAAGGGAACCTATTTTTTTTACATAAACCAAAATATGTAGTTGCTGGACATTACTGTTATATAAATTAAAATTAATAGTAGTAACATCAATTTCCTTACATTGCTGCATCACGTACTTGCCTTGTCCATGGAAAAGGGAGTGTCCACGGCCATTCAATGCAGAGAGTTTCTGCAATGACTACCAAGTGCATTCTGGGCTTTTTAAAAATTTTTTTGTTTAACAGGCATGTGCCCCCTAGGAACTGAACTGAGACAATTAATTTGTGTATTGTAGTTGACTAGTTAACCCTTTGATGCCAGTTACTTTCAGTTCTTTGATGCCAGTTACTTTCAGTTGCTACTGCCTTGATCTCAAAAGGAACTGAAGACTTAGAGGGGAAAGTTAGTATGTGGCCTATTACTAATGCCCTGAACAACCTGATGGAAACCTCCAAAAATTAGAGTCCCTAATAAAATGCTGTTGTAATCAACTGTCTTGCAGAAAAAAAGTGCAGAAAATGCAGGAAAAAACTAAGTTAGAAATAAATGATGATTTATCAAGGTGTCAGGTGTCATGCAGTGATGGATGAACCATGAAGATTCACTGGTTCAGCTTGCATAATCATCCAAAAGTCTTACCGTTATTGAGAGCTCATCTTAAAAATTTTGGTTTTGAAACAGAGCTGAAAGCACAGGAGAGCAGGCCTCCATTTTTCCAGTTCTTTAACTTCCTACAGTAACTGTAGATGGCAATTCTGTCTCTTTACTCTTCTTCAAATTTCTCCATGGAGAGACTCTCAGTTGTTTTGATTTCTGGGAGGTGGGAAATGTTAGTTCTTAATTATACATTTTTACAGGCACAGTGGGCCTGACCTTACTGTGCCCAGGTGCTACTGTAAAATAAAATCTCTACCTTGGAGAACACATAACACCAGCAGAATCTCCCTATGCCTGACAAAAGGTGTTTGTGCCTGAAAGCTTACAAAGACCTTTTTTCCAAATATTTAGTTGGTCTAATAACAGGTATCAGATCTACCCAAAGAACCTTGAATGCCTATGGCTTTAGAGCAACATGGCTACAACCAACAACACTGTAAAATAAGAACACTTAATGGTTAATAGCTAATAATTAATATGTGTTGCTGATGCCATCTATGACTTTCCAAGTTCTCCTTGCAAAAGAAAAACATTTCAGTTTCACCACTATAGAGTGATAGAGGAGAGTAGAATAGAGAACAGAAATCGTATGGGATCTCAGAATACATGGATACCTTATACATAAGCAATGATATAATCTTTTAAAGAAGTGGATAGTGCAGTAAACAAAACTGAATAGCATCAACACTCACTTATGTTATAAGAGAAGTCTCTCTGACTGGGGACAATTGCAAGGGCTTATAAATCTTTCTAATGGTAATCTGAAAGAGATATATTAAATCATTAAAAGTCATATCACATTTGCATTGATTGTCATGCAAACCCTAAAAGTCTGTGTATGTATTAGGGCAGTGTTTCTCAACCCATGGGCCGTGACCCAAAAGTGGGTCACAAGAATACATGAAAGAGTGGTGAACAAACTTTAAAAATGGATTCTCCTTTAAAGGACAAAAATGTGGGAAACTGTGGCTTTTCCCTTGCAGGTTGGCACAGTTCCAGCCTGCAAGAAGCTGCTTAGGTCCCCCCCCCCATGCCCTACACGCACCCACCCTGTGCCCCACACACTGGGAGGCTGGGGTTTGGGGGTGGGGACAGCTGGTCAGGAGTGAGGGGCACTGGGTCGGGACTGGCCATCAGTGTTTACAAATGGATCCAGGTAAAAAAAAAAAAGGGTTGAGAACCACTGTATTAACGGAAGCAAAATTCGCCTTTAAGACCATCAAATAGCCATGAAAATGTTACATCAGGTTAAGTGGTCATAGCCCCTTTTTCCCATTTCCACATATTGGATGACTGATGCCAGCATTACTTCCCAGCAGTCTTTACCCACAGAGCAACAATGGGAAGTAAAGCCAATCCTGCTGCAGGGCATCTGTAGAGATAAATAACTTTTTGTTTCCTTTTCCTTGCATTGCACAGGGCTGGTCTCAATCTAGTTTGATATGTTTCTGTGATATATTTTATCAGTCCTGGTGCAAGAATTGGGGCATTGGGAGGTTCCTTGGTAAGGAATGGTCAGTTCCTGTAGGAGATTAATGTGTTTTCATTCTGGGATGTCTGGTCCACACATTTTAGTCCCTGTGGTGGATAATCTATTTTATTTTAAGGGGTGTGAATAAAGCTCACCTAATTTTCTGCTGAACTGCATCCTTCTTGTTTCTCTGACTGTTCAAACTAAAAGGCTGCCTGCTGGGCTAGTTCAGGCTCTGGTGTACTGGAAGTAGAGAAGAGAAGTGTAGTGGAAAACAAGACATAAAGATAAAAAGGGTCAGAAAGGGATGAATAAAGTAATCAGACCCAAAAGCTTTAGTTACCAAAGGAAGCAACCCTTTATTTATTCTACTCAGGAAAGAGCTCAGTAATTCACTGCTTTTGTCCATCACCAATTATCAGATTTTATTCTCATATAATATAAACTACTGTGTATCTCAGACAAATCTTCAGTATTTACCCCAAGAAATCTGTGCTGAACAAATGTTAGTTTGTTTTAAATGACAGTTTTAGGAAAATTCATAAAGAACACTGGTGATTTTGAGGCCAAAACTGTTAATGTATGGCCTGAATTATAACTAACTACAAGGATGTTCGTTTACTTCAATAGTCTTTGGATCATGCCCTTGATAAAAACTTTTTTATAAAGAAGGATTTTCACTGCCTCCCCCCTGTTTGTTTTGAAATAATCTTTTCATTATATTTCATCTGCATGCTTAATGCTCCACTGAAATCAAATAGTGGAATTGGAATATAGAGTTGACAGAACTGTTTCATTGATTTGATTGGAACTGACCCATGGATTTCATCTTTTTTTTTTTTTAACCAAAGCATTTTTTATTGAACTAGTACTGTATGATTCATTAGAAATTATCCTTTCAGGAAATTCTGCTGAAATCAAACCTTACTAACAACTTGAGGTTCTTTCCAAAATACACTAAAAGTAGGGAAATTCATGGCAAAGAATAAAACATTTGGTAGCTAATTCTAAACAAAATGAAGTGCTCTTCCATACATTACATAGGTGTTTCTCATTGCTCCTCAGAAACTCATAAACAGCTGGTGTAAACTGGCATAGCTACCTTAGTCTCTCTTCTCTGATCACTTACACTGCATGCAGATGAAATATAATGAAAAGGTTATTTCAAAACAAACAGGGGAAGAAGACCATGAAAATCCTTTTGTATATTAAAAAAAAAGTTTTTCATCAAGGGCATGATCCAGAAACTACTGAAGTAAATGAACATCCTTCCAGTTATTTATAAATCAGGCCATACATTAACATGAAGATTCTGTTTCAAATCCATCAGAGCATCTGTTATGAATTTCCCCAAAATTGTCATTTAAGACAAAATACTAACATTTGTTCAGCATAGTTTTCTCAGGGTAAATACTGAAGACTTGTCTGAGATGCACCCTCTCTCTACATGGTCTTCTTTGACCTCATGAAAGCTTTTGACTCTGTCAGCCGAGAAGTATTGTGTAGGATCCTAAAGGATGGATGCCCATTGAAATTTGTCACCATTCTCTGCCTGCTCCATGACAGTATGCAAACGGTGGTTCTCAGTAATAGACTATTACAGACCCCTTTGAGGTTAAAATGGGAGTTAAGAAAGACTGTGTCACCGCTCCAAAACTCTTCTCAATATTTCTTGCTATGATGCTACATCTGATCACCAACAAGCTTCCAGTAGGAGCTAAACTACTGAATGGATGGTAAGCTGTTAACCTCAGCCAACTCTGAGCCAAAACCAAGACCACCCTGACCTCAGTCATAGAGCTCCAGTATCCTGATGATGCTGTAGTGTGTGGTCACTCAGAAGTAGACCTTCAGACAATTTGTCGAGGTCTTTACCAAGGCATACAAGAAAATGGGACTGACACTTAACATACAGAAGTTAAGGTCCTCCACCAACAAGTTCCTAATGAGCAATCCCCAGCTCCAGGAATCCATATCCACGGTGAGACTCTGGAGATCGCTGAGTATTTCCCATACCTCAGAATGCCATCTCTTACAGAAGGCTGACATTGATGAAGAAATCCAACATTGCTTCAAATGTGCAAACAAAGCCTTTGGATGCCTGAAGACATGGGTGTTTGAAGATTGCAACATCAGAAAGCTCATGGTTTATCAAGCAGTCATGATCACCACCTTGCTGTACAGAGCTGAGAGATGGACAAGGTACAGGAGACATCTACAGTTGTTAGAGAAGTACCATCAACACTGCCTGCAGAAGATTCTCAGATCTAGTGGGAAGACAGCCACACCAACATTAGCATCCTCCTGCAAGCAAACACCACGAGTATTGAGGCAATGATCATCCAACACCAACTTTGTGGGGTTGGCCAGGTTACCTGGATGTCTGACTCTAGACTCCTAAAGCAAGTTTTAGTCTCCCAGCTCAGCCAAGGCATACATGCAAGAGGAGGGCAGAGAAAGTGCTTCAGGGATGCCCTCTGTCTCAAACAGCAGTTATGTAGCTTGCAGCAGAGTGTGTTTTTTAGGCCCTGCAACTTCTAACATAGGTTAAATAAATCTTGCTAGCCTATGTGAACACAACAGAAGGCAGTCCAGATACCTGTCATAAAACTACAAACAGCAAAGGAATGCCAATACCTGATGCAGCTGAGAAGGTCAAATCAGAAGCATATTATTCATATCAGATAATCTTTATAGTTAGCAGTCCAATAATAGAATACTGTGACTATCACAGCACTTCATATTGAAAAGTTTGCTGTCCCCAGATTGTATGCTACTTTTGCATCAGTAAAATTTTTAGTCAGCCTTACTAGAACAATTATGGTTATTCATGACACAATTCTTATATTAAGTAGCACTCTGAAACCTCAACTGGGACTTCATTTTGGGCGCATCTACATGTCATCATATGGTGATGTAGAGCTGCACTATGTGCCATATGGCATTCTGCTGCAATGTGGCAATTGTGTAAGCGCACATGATCGTTATGTCACAGTAGTGTGCCATATGGCAACATAGTGCATTGCTACACTGTCATAGCAGCATGCTCCCCAGGTATAGTGTGATGTAGCAGTGAAAAGCTGGTGTGCCATGCACACACAGTGCAGTAACTGCCTGCACATCTCCTACACGTCATTTGTAGCCTCTTCCCAGCTGCGAAGAGTATCCATATTGCAACTTTTGGTTTTGTTAGGAATTTTTGTTAATGTACATATTTCTATATTTATTTATATTACAGAAGGGGAGGTAGAAAGTCAAAAGAAATGACTTGTTTTGTTTCTTATAGGTACAAGAGAAGTGGGTTTCCAGGAGATATTATGTGAGGAGAAGGCAATGGCTTTTCAAACTTCCTCAGAGCTGGTATTGTGGAACAAAACTAGTGATGTTTGTGGGGAAATGAAAGTGGAGCAGGGGGCGTGACGTGATGAGAGAATGAATGAAATAGATTCAAAAGAAAAATCATCAAAACATACTTTTAACTGTCTTCTCTTGTATAATTAACATGCAGGTTTTATCTGACTTCTTTCTGAAGTCTAAATAAATGCCCCTATTGTGCAGCTTCTGGCTTACATCTTACAGGAGATACAGGTTCTAGTCCATCATTAAAAACAAATCCTAGTTTTACGAGCCATATAAAGAATAAGGCTGCCCATGGCTATAATTGAGTTACTGGTTTTTATCTCGCTACAGTCTGTTGGATGTCTCTCTGGCTATAAAACAAGCAATTTTACAAAGACCCTGTGGTGAATAGAGCAGGACTTGGGGCTTTCTAGTTATTTAGTTCCCTGTTTTCTCTTCTTTTTTTTCCAGAGGTATCAGATGCAAATTAGGTTTCTAGTTTCTCTTATCTCTTTGTTCCTTCCAAAGCTGAGATTGATAGCTTTAAGGAGATCAAAGTCAACTTTCAAATGTATCCCAAATTGATAATCTCCAGACTATCATACACCTTGTACTCAGAACAAAAAAATAAAATCCATAATGACATGAGCATGGTAAATATGGTTCTTCTGTTAGACTAAGGAAAGTAGATTATACATGTTTTTTAGACTTCAAAGGCCTGTCCTTTAGGTCAGGTTTCTTTAAGGTCTCAAAGGCTGTATGCACTCCTTTTTGTGTAAGACTAATAAAAGACACTGCAGCAATAACTTGAGAGGATTTTTTTCTTGCTAACACTGCAATTTCAAAGATATATGAACAAAACATTTTAAGGGAAGAAAAGCAGGGATATATCAAGTTAATTCAATGTAAATACAGCAGTATAATGTGCATTAGAGCTAGCTTGTGCTGTATAGCTGGCTCCATAAATTGTTCTTTGTTTTCTAAATATGCTGGGGAAAAGGTTACTCATCACAGAAGGCAAAATAGGAGGCTCTTATGTTTTCTTTGCCTGTCAAAAGATATGAGAGAAGAATGTGTACCACAAAATGTATGTGGGTTGGAAGCCTAGACCAAAGCCAATTGAAATCTAAGGGGAGGAGGTCTTTCAACTGACTTCAATAGGCTTTCAATCAGGGCCAGATGGAGGTGAATTTTTGAGAGATGGTATATCCTTTCTCTCTGAAGAGCTGCCTGGGGCAGTAGAGACATGAGGTGGAACCACAACTGGGTAGCATAAACAAAGAACATGCCAAAATTTCTGGTCCCAGTCATGTGTACCCACAACCAGCCACATCCCCAGTAGTGACAGCACAGCTGGTTTGCAGCCATGCTCCCATTAGCTGGCAGTCAATGATTGTTCTCTATGACTCCTCTGAGCAACATCAACTAATCCTGAACTTTCAAGTAGACTTTAGTCTGCTCTGGAAGGTAATAAATGTCAGGTACATTCTCTCTTGCTTTTCTCTCTTGTTGCAAGAGTTAATTGTTTGGATGAGACCATGTGGAGAGTGAAGGAACATCTCATATAGCCTCTTGGCCCTTACTTGGCCTTTTTTTATTATTGTCATTTTGCTCCCTGCTACAATTGAGCCAGGACATGCGTAATGTATGCTTGAGCATGTGATAGAAAGAAAAAGGAACCAGTAATGTAGCATGTGTGAATAATGCCAGCTGGATAGTGGGGTGGTATATTACTATATTCATACAACCCAAGATAGATATATATAGTCAGGGAAAAAAACATGTTTTTCTCCAATATATATATATTTGGAGAAAAACATGTTTTTTCCTAACAATTTTACATTCTATATGCTTGGAAGTTCTAAAGTATGTTATTCTGCATGTATTGTTTTGATTGACAATGATTGTAAAAGATTTTCCATTAAGGAATGTCTACTGTAATGTAACACGATCAGTCCTTGGGGAAATCTTAAAGGTTCTGGGAGAAGAAGTATTGTGGCTAGAAAAAAGGGAAAGAGAGTGGATAAATGGGAATTACTCATTTTAATCTCTGCAAATCTCAATGTATTTAATGGCCATGCAGATGTTAGATAGCTTGAAGTCTTCATAAAAGTAGAAAATGAGCAGTGATAGTGAACATATCTACTTTGCAGGTTTAGTTTTAGGGCTCTCGGTTGCCCTACTGAGGCTGACACGGAAGTTGTCAGTTAAGGTCAATTGTTATTATTAGGATAGTGTTATAAACCTATGCCTGAACAGAAAAATACCTGAAAATTTGTCCTTTGTCATATATACTGAATCTAATTCACATTCATATCTAAGCATGAATAAAAGCTGCATCAGAACCAGACAGACAGGAAAGACTGACATCCAAAAATTTATTAAAATCTGATTTTGGAACAAGACCAAGAAGTGAAGAAAATTCTCAAAACTAAGGGTTGGATTTTGCTGCTTCTGCATGCATGAATGCATAGAAATGAAGAAGCACTTGGGCCTGAGGTCCATGTATCATGTAAAAGATCAATGGAATGAAAAGATAGAGGGAAGAAGGCATAGATCTTGTCCTACCCTATTCTGGGTAACATCTGTATGCAGTTGTTAAGTTGGGAAGAAGGGTATGTATGCCTTACCTCTACTAACCAACTATAAACACTACTGTATAGGCTCGTTGTGTTAATTGCATCTGCCCATATCTTGATATACAACTAGAATGGCTCAGTTAACTTGCTGAAAATACTGTGGTTCTATTTGACTCCAAGAACCACTCCACTACACAAGGCCATAATATTGCCTAAGTAGGAAGTTTCAAACTACCTCCAGACCACAGTTTATCTACCCAGTAGTCCACCAAGGCTCAGTACAGACAGTCAAAAAGCCCAAGGCTGAATCGACTCAGCCTTTGCAGGTTACTCTAAGATACAGAGATTAAACTGAAAAAAAAAATGGACAAACATTCACTTTTATTCAGGAAATACAGTCACATACATGCAGTGGCTCAGGCCAGAAGCCAGGGGGTGTTAGAGCACTGATCTCTGGCTGCATTCACTTCCTCTTCTTGCTGCCCCTGAGGTCTCGGGGATTTGCAGTCCAGAATCACAGCAGCAGGATTCTGCAGGGTTGCTCCTCACTTCCTGTTTCTGCTTCCAGGTACCTGTGGGATTTGTAGTTCACAGTTTCAGCCAGCAGTAAATTTTCAACAGGGCAGGGTGACTCTGTACTGGGGGGAAGGGATGTTTAACTCCTCTCCTTCCTCCCCCACATCCCAGACCCCAACTGGGGTTTGCTGGGATGGAAGAGTGGTCAGTCCCTGCCTCCCTGCCCAACCTTTCTCTGCTGGAGCAGACAGTCTAGCCCAGTGCAGGGCTGGAAAGCATGTTGGGATGCTGGGGGACTATGATTTAACTTGAGGCAGGAAGGGGTCTGTGACAGAAGTTTCATAAAGCAGTTTGACTGAAATCAAACTGTTTATCTGTACTAAAATTCTGTTCTCCTATAGGTTTAAACCAGTTTCTGATTACTTAAACTGGTTTATGTGTAGCTTCTGTCCCTAGCCGAAATGTCCTGCTGGACTAGCATATTTTCAAAAGCATCCACTTTTTTTAGGTTGGTGATGATGATTATGTGAATTGTCAACTGTAGCTGACAATGTATTGTCAACTGTAGTTCTGCTTTCAACCACAGCAAAATGCATTTGCACTAACTGCACTGAATAAACTGAGTTCCTTATCAGATCAGAGTCCTATGTAACTGGATTATAGTGATAACGAAGCAAAAGCTGATTGCTTCCAACCACACAGGGAGAGCTGGACAGAATTACAAATAGCCAGCTATGGAAGTACTTAGCCTGTCTGTGTCTTTGTTTAACTATCACATAAATAAATTCAAGTTTGGAGGTAAAGACTGCCTTGTGTCCTAAGCAGCACTTCTAAAAGCCTTAAAATCAGTAAATGGGGAATAATAAGGGTATGTCTCCAATATGTCAGACCAAACTCTGGAATGCTGTCATGAAAACACATTCTATCCACCATGGGTGGATCTAGGACTTTGAAGATGGGGTGCAGATGATGACATGCATCACCACATAGAACAAATACTTTTCTCCAGTTAAAAAGAAAATAGAAACTTTCCCAATATGCAATGGGCATAGGGCTGTATTATTTCATTTAAGATTGAAGCAAAACCAAGTATAACTTCATTGGCATGAGTTAAAATAAATCTGAAGAGCTGTAAAATAGGAGCTTCATTACCAGAAGTAGCTAACAGATAGCAGAATTGCAGAAAAAAGGCTAGCTTCATTGATGAAACATCAAGACCTTTAGAAAAAAACACCTGTGGAATGAAGAGTTTAGTAGGGATCTGGTAGATTATAATAAGCCATGAAGTCAGTTGACTCCCTCAGTGCAGCATGTCAGGCAGCTGGTTTTAAACTTTGAGTGGACCAGGAATCAAAGAGGTGTCCAAGTGCACCATTTCCTCCCACTCCCCTCCCCGATGGGCCCCTTGCTGCCCACTTACTTTTGTTCTGTGTGCGTCAAATATGGAAAAACGTAAAGCAGAAGAGAAAAGGGCATGTACCAATAAATATGCCTGACACTAAGAGTCTCACTCAGCACTAGGTTTGCCCTTAGCTAAATGGTGCATTCTTTCTGCATGTGGTGCACTTAGTGCAGGAGCAAGCTGGCACTCCATAGGAAGGTCAGAGTTATTGTAGAGTATATTTTTTATTTGGTGCACCTCTTCTTGAGTTTGCATGTGCACAATGCTGTCTCATTAGAAGAACTCTGGAATGCTTGAACTTATAACCCGGTGACCCACTTTGGATGTATGAGCATGCATTTTAATGTCTGTGTGAATGGTGGGAAACCAGAGTACCCCTTGTGAGGGAATGTCAAGCAACCACTGTGAGTGACAAATGGATGATGATGTGAATGACAAAGGGGAATAGTGAAGTGTATGATTGACAAGTGGCAACTCTGTAAAACTGGGTGGCTGAAAGTGGGGTGACACGGTGTGAATGCAGGTATAAGAGATGGTGACAAGCCCCTATGTGTGTGCGCCAGGTGTTCGAGTGGGTTGGTATATGAGAGGCATGTCTGTGAAGTTCATGAGGTATCTGGAATGTCTGAATGGCTTTGGTGGGGTTGATCTGGTTGGTAAGCATGCATGGCTTGAGGATCTTGCAGACGAGATCTCCATGGCAGAGAAGTTCCTGTGAGGAGAAAGTAGGGGGCTCCATGGTACAGGGCCTGGGTGAGCTTGCACTTATAAACACTGAGATACTGCAACTATACTCCAAAGGAGCTAGTCAGAGAGCAGAACTGTAGAGTACCAGTATCCTTTTCAGATAACCATTGGGGCTGAATTGGATATTTTCCCATCATGAACTGAACTGGTTGCTAACACAGGCATTCCTTCTGTTTACATCTCATTCTTTGGTTGTTCAGACCCATCATGGAGTCATACTGTATTTTTGTTTCTCTCCATTTCTCTTTTCCCTTTGTTCTGTTATAGGAAATCCTCTGTATGTTTTCACCCTTTCCTTTATTGTGACTAAAATCAATTTACTAATAAAACCAAGGTGGTCCCACAGTCAGCATTGCTGGGACACCACAATGCTTGTCATCTTGTTTAGTACTAATCCACTTACCCCCCAAACTTTTATCAGCCTAATAATTGTGGTTGCATCTTTCCACCAAACTTTGGGCTCAACAACACAGACATTCTTCACGGGAGAGACAAAAAATAGGACATAGGCTGGCAATGTATGTCTTGCAGGTTGGATCTGGTCGATGAAGAGACTGGATCCAGCCTCAGCAGCTCAGGGAGTTGGCAGCAAGATCCAGCCAGGGCAGCAGAGGAGGTGCCCACAGGATCTTACCATGTGCCTTTCTTCCATATCATCTGCTGATTACCAAGGGGTGCAGAGATTTGTAGCCTGCAGCCAGGTCAGGGTTGCAAGCCATGGAAGAGGATATACATATTTTTAAATGGTTTCTTACCGAAGAGTTGTTTTTCTAATGTGTGTTTGTAGAGCTCAAAAACAATAATTACCAAATATAATCAATCTCTATACTGTTCTATGTGTACTTGGGGCATGTTCTGTCTTGATTTAAATCAATGGATGTTTTGATGTTGACTTCAAAGGAAACTGGATATGGCATGAAATGGACAGGGTTTATTCATTTCATCAATCATTTTCATTATTGATGAAGTGACTCTATGAAGTTGATACATTTGCTTATTAACACAATAGTAACACTACAGAACATAATATTCCCCATATGTAGTGCCTTTCTTATCCCAAACACTTTGTGATACTTCATTGAACAGGAAAGCGATAACTTGAATGATTTTGAATACAGCTGGGAGACATTTTTCAGACTTACACCTTATTACCAACCCCCGCCCCCACCAAATGCAACACAAAGAGGAAAAAAACCCCCTCAAACCATTACAAATTTGGGTCAAATTTGGGTGAATAGTTTTGGCCAGAAAAAGAGGGGAGAAAATTAGTAAAAGTCAAAAAAGCTTTGTGTCAATATTTAAAAAAAAATGTTTCAGCATGACATTTTGAAACAGTATTTCATTTCACAATAATGATTTATTTAGTAAATCAGTTTTATTTTATTTTGAAAAGGGTGAATATAACCAAGAATAATACTTGTCTTTTTAAATGGGTTGAACAAAAGCTTTCACTTGACCCAGAATTATATATTTTGAAGATTTTGTTTTTGTTTTTTTGCTCTGTGTGTGTGTGTGTTTTGTTTTACTGAGAAAAAAACAAACCTTTTTTTTCCCTTTTGATTTGAGTGGAAAGATTGGTTTTCCTCTACTTTTTCAGTTAGGCCACAGATAGATACTACATTGAAGAATGGGACATATAATGGACTAATATATTACGTTTCAGACTGTGGCTTGTGAAGTCACGAGGAGTTCAGGTAACAAGCACTTGTGATGCTGTATTCAGCATCATACTAAATTGGACCCTAACATTTCAGGCACTTTCTGAGTCAAGGTCAGACTCCTCTTAGTCATGATGGATAACAGTTATATTTGCTGTCTCTCTTCTAACATTTGGCTGGTCCACAAAACTGTTAGTAACATATAGCAGAGGCTCAAGAGAAAATAAAGTGGTCTTGCATTAAGCATTACAGTACGGGCATTGCTAATTATTTATTTCCTGCTGTTAAGCAGAAAACAGGCTTGACTGCCCTCCTAACAGCTGCAGCATCACCACATGTGAAACAATGTGAACTTTATATGCTAGCTCTCCTGAAGAGCTTTGAGGGCAATGGGTATTACAAGCAGGTAGACTTAGTTGTCAGAAGAGGCTTCTGAAGAGTCCTAGTGCATCAGCTGCAATTAATGCAGGTGGTATTTTAGACAAGGGAGCTAATGAGCTTTAATATGCATGCAGGTGAGGGAGTGCTGAATCAGTAGAGCCATTAATGAACCTATGACAGCCTAATTAGCTACAATTTAAAATCTATGGAATCTAATCAGAGGAGCTGAACACTGCTGCAAATCTGTGTATGAATGAGTCTTTCTAAATACTCCAATCTGTTGCTTAGTCACTGATTGATAGTAATTGCTTTTTTTCCTCTATTGTGTATAGGAAAATGCCCAATTTTGTTCTGATAGAGGAGGACACAACATTGAAGTTAAATGCCTGAGATGTTTGACTGCTTAAGTTTTAATCAGGGGATGTTTAAAAAAAATCAAAGTAAAATTAATTTTCAGCCTCTGAATATAGATGATTAAAAATACACCACCAACTTTTGGTGTATTTGGCTGGCAGAGATTATTTTTTAGTTAATCAACTCCAAATAGCTTATATGAAATTAAAGATAGAATTATGGCTGAAGTGGCATAAAATGCTCATATTAATATGACAAAAAATCTTTATATAGGACTTTTCATTGTGCTTCTTTGAAAAATGATTTTTAATATCCCAGAAAAAGCAGCAGCTTTTTAAAGGCAATGCAGGAAGACCTTTTGAAGGTGTTGTTTAAAAAACATTAAAAAAAAAAAAAAACCTTTTTAGAAAGACTGTGTGTTTGCTGCATAGCAGTGGTGCTACTGTGACTGTGAAAAATACATACATTTCCATTCCATATAAAAAAATATACAAAGTGGTTGCAAAAGCTACAGCTGGTATTTTTAGTGCAAGAAAAAAAATGGCTAAAACTCCTAAATCATTGCTACATATTTCTTCAGTTAAGCATTTGGATCCCGCTGTTCATATACAAGCTAAATCCTATAAGAGTTTTACCTCCATGAGGAGTGTGCAGATATCTTGCAATAGGACAATAGACAGATTTATATCAACCTATGGGTGGGAAGATGCCTTTTTGGCTGAATTCACTTAATAGACAGCCATCTTTGGCATCCTCAATAAATGTTATTGTAGTCAGCATGGGTATTAGCATAAATATCTGCAGTAAAATCAGGGATAACTGTGCCAGGGATGCAGTATTCAACATCACAGTGGACTATTTTCAAGTAGCCACACAATACCTGAAAAATGAGGGTGTGCACCACTGGAAATAGAACTTTCTGAAATAGCTGGTGCCCACAAGCTTAGAATTGCTATTTTATCAAAAGCCATGTACACAGCAGTTTGATGGAGAGCGGGGAGAGGGAAAAAAGGAGGCCTTTAAAGACAATTTACACCTTGAAGATTGCTTCTCTCTTTACAAGATACCATGGTGATTGAGATCACTGGAGGCACTCAAGATCCCACTCCCTTGGTTTAATCAGGAAATGTCTGGAGGGAAGTAGTACTATTATGTCTTCAGTGAGGCCTCATCAGTTCCATAACTTGTTTCCTTTGTTGGCTCAAAGTGGGGATCTCTGGGTAGGACTAGCTAGAGAAGAATAATTTAATTTTGTGAAAAATGTTCAGTTTCACTTAGAATGTAGGCAGCTTGGGTTCAAGTCCCTGCTACCCTGGATTCCAAAAAGGAGCTTGAGCCTGGGCCACTTGCATCCAATGTGAATCCCTGAGCCTTCACTCTAACAGCTGTCTTAGGAAGACTGTTTTTCTCTCTCTCTCATTCTTTCCGTTGAAACCAATATATTTCTGCAAAACTTTCCATTAAAAAAGTGGAATTTTTAGAGGCAAGAAGTTTAGTAAAACAGTTGTACCACCAAGACACACCCCCAAACCCAATGAAAGAGTTGTCTGCTGCCAGAAACCTGGATCTTTCACACAAGCTCTAAGCTAGTTTATGGGTTTTGAATATTGCTGTTTGCGAATGTCCTTCAGGTCAGGAAGTATCTGCTGATGAAATCCTCAAATAATTCTGGATGGTGAATACTTTTGAGAAAAATCATAATCTGATCATCGACAATTCATGGACAGAAGAAAAGGTGAAATTCATTGAATAAATAATGTGCTATGAATTATCTTCTTAGTTCTAATAATCAGTGTTGCTTTCTACGATAATTTGCTGAAGCAGCAACACCAGATTTGTTGCAGTTGACATTTATCTCTGATGCTGTGGTCTTTTGAGATTGTAGCAGATATAGGATTCTGATTTCATAAACCCCAACTTCCCCATTTCCTTCCTTTGATAAAGCAAGTGAAAAGCTACATTGCAAATTGTTCCATTTTATATGCAAATTTTTTTTCCTTCCAGTTCTAACAATTTGAATTACATAGCAGGAGTGAGAATAAATCACAAACCAAAGGCTCAGCCCTAAAGTCCTCACTCTGGGAAAGTTCCTCTATAAGGAAACGGAGAAGAGAAAACAGATACTATAGCAAATCTCAGAAGCCCTGTAGGATGGCTTTAAGCCAAACTTATGCTTTTGGGGAAAAACATGATCCAACAATTCCAAGAATTTGAATACTAGTATGAATAAGATCATACTCCAGTTTATTTTACAGGCCTACACACAAGGCAGAATTTGAAGCTCACATCCTAAATATTAAAATTGCACTTCACCTCTGTGAAGGAGATAAGATACTAAAGCTGATTAAACTGAGGCAACATGAGGCCAATGAATGTATTCAAAATAACACAGAGATTCAGTGGGACAACTGGAACTGACCTCAGGGTACAGACAATCAAACAATCTACAGAGGACTAAATTACTCCAGGTTTAGATCTCAATTACCATAGATAATATGCACATGGACAGTTTTAGTGGAGATGCTGATGCGTGGTCAGTCACTACACCCTTTTAATTCATTGAAACATACTCATTTGTCCACACTCTCAGTTCCACTAGTGTAAATTAGAAGTAGCTCCATTGAAACCAATGACATGACATAGCGCTATAACAGTACAATAGGCTGAAAACAGCTGTCTTACCGAGTTGCTAATCAGCATTACTTTCTAAGTAAGTAAGTAAAATTCATGGTCCATTTTTTAACTCAAGAGTCATGTATATATCTGAAACCAGAGAAAGTAGTGATGACTTGGCCAGGATACTAAAAACTTTGGAGGCAAATTTTATACTGGATTTGAAAAATGGGCCTGCAAGGGCAGAGTATGATCCATCAGAATTGATTCTGTAACAGGGATGGGCAAAATGATGGATCTGGCTGGTGGCCAGACTCCATTTCCCAGCAGGCCCTGCTCACATTGCTGTGGCTGGTCTCCATGGAGGCCCCAGGGGCACCCAGGCAGATTGCAGTTCTGCCCCTGCTCTGGACCATGCTGCCACTGCAGCAAGATCCCAGCCCTGGCCCAGGGGCTCCTGGGAAATGGAGTCTGCCATGGGCCCGATCCAACCAGAGGGGCGGACGTTGCCTACCCCTGTTCTATCATGTCCTGAGCACTTTGGCTTAGGTCTGGCCAGGCCCTTAAGGATACCAATGCTCCTGTTTAAATGTAAACATATGTTTACCTACTTTACTGAATTAGTATA
Source organism: Crocodylus siamensis (assembly GCF_052110815.1). NCBI lineage: Eukaryota > Metazoa > Chordata > Crocodylia > Crocodylidae > Crocodylus > Crocodylus siamensis. Next base: position 164,312,594 of record NC_143399.1, on the reverse strand, counting down.
ATAGCTCAGCACCATTCAGGATCATCCTTTAGTAATTATTATAATTCACCAGTACAGGAAAAACTTTGTGAAGCTGTTTATTTTTAAAAGGGGCCTTTTCATTTTCCCTTGTTTAGAAACACTTTTCTTTATTTTTTCTGTATAGTGGCAGCTTTATTTCTTATTGCATTTCTTACTGGGGCATAGTTGAATAAATTCATTTTAAGGCAGCTGGTAAAGTGTTTTCTTTCTGTACATCTCTGGTGATGCATTTTTTAATAAATCATTTTTTAAGGTGGCTGCTTCAGTATTTTTCCTTTTTATTTCCTGCTGTGGAGACAAGGGCTTTAATAAACAATTTTTTTGAAGTGGCTATTTTTACATTTTTTCTCCTGTTTCCTGCTGTTACAGTGCGGTAAGCCTGTTACATGTTCATTTGTTTAAAATGGCTGCTATTTCTTATTTTATAAATGATTCTTGTGCATGTAGACTTAGTTTGGATATTTCCCTTCTCTCCTCTACATAAACCTATTGAATAGGAAAGCATGGTGCGAATAGAGCTTAGGCAGAGTGTTGACATTACATCTCTCAAGATTTAAGGACCTGGTTGTCATACACTGTTTATGATCTTAATAAAATTCTTTGATGAATAATTCATTCATTAATTATTATTGCTATTTTATTTGTTTCCAGGAGCAAGCATAAAGGCTGTAGTCCCTCTCCAAAGAGGCCTAATCTCTGCCCCAAGGATCTTACATTTTGACAAAAAGAAAACAAACAAGCAGAAAGGCAGGGAATAAGTGAACAACAAACAAGCAAGGTGCCCTAATCTTGATGGGGAATGGCCACATCCTCAAACTACAATGTTTGAACGCTTTTCTCTCATTCTCATACATATATACATACATCCCCCCATCATACACACACACACACACACACACACACACAGAGGACAGAAATAAAATTTACCAGAAAACGTTAAATACAAGGTAACCAAATTGAATTTGGTGAATGCTTTTAAGAAAAAAAAAACAGTTTTGATTTTTTCAAAAGAAAATATTTTCTTTCTGTCCAAACATGATGCTTTTCATTTAAAATTACCTCATTTAAAAAGGAGAGGGTTAAAAAAAAGGCTTAAATAACCTGAAATGATGCAAAACGTTTTAGTTTGGGTCCCACCCAAACTTAGTTTTACCTCCCACCCCCCTCCATCCCTGTGGCTCCCAGGTCCATTTCAGACTAATCCAAAAAGATTTTTGTTGATTTTTCATAGATTTCATAGACATTCCAGTTCAGTCATGCAATTGCAGCCAAGCAAAGCCCCCCACAACTAAGAAGATGCTTCTGGTGGCAGAGGAGGCCAAGGCCCTTACGTGCTTTATTCTGATAGCCAATAAGTTAGTTCACCTAGGAAGCAAGAAGTGCAAATTTTAGGCCCTCCTCACCCAGAGGTGTTTTGAACTTCCATCTCCCTTGCACAGAACAGTAAAATCAGTAGCCAGCAACCTTTTCCATCCCATGGGTAAGAAGAAAGCAGGTGTCAGTTCTTATTCACCACCACCATCATTGCATCTCCCTAATGCAGCATGGGAAAAGCTCCCATCTGCACCATTGCCTCTTTTTGGCAGGGAAAATTCTCCCACCACTGTACTTCTCTTTCCTGAGGCACATGGGTTTGTAGGCTGCCCATCCCTGCTCTAAAAACTAGCTCACAGGTAAAGTATTTATTGTCCACTCTCCTTTTCAGCCCTCCTTTTGAAGTCAGCCACCTGGGCAGCCTAGAAGGGGATAAATGTGGGGCTAGGAGGAAAAGAATGAGCATGAATGTGTGGCTCAGTGGGATGGTTGCTGCTCTCAAACCCTGAGATTTAGCTAGGACCGTTGCTTCCTGTCAAGTCCAAAAGCTTCCTCATGGTTCTATTTTAACCAATGAATAAATTAAAAGTCGTAGTGGCTCAGTTTCAAAGGGAGGCCTAGATAATACCTAACCTGTGGCCTTGAGGGGTTAAAGAACCATGCTGGGAAATTGGAAAAGTGAACATCCAAACCTCCTCGGCAGCAGACTAGAATCTTTGTCTCCTTCTTTCTGGACAAGTGATCTAATCACGGGGCTATGATGTGGGAGGTCTTGTTTCTTCCTCCTCCTGGTTTCTGCAGGGCCGGAATATTTTGGACTTATTCTCAGGAGTTGTGTACCTGCCCAGCCAGGGCTCACTACTGGACGTGCTGGGCGCATCTACACAAGATGTTTACTGAGGAGTTGACTGATTAGCATTGTAGTAACCATTGTGTATCTGCATCCCTATTACACGGGAATAACCTAATTAACTCTATAGCAAGATAATACTTGTGAATACATGTGTTTTCCTGCTGCAGAGTTTTTTACTCCACAGAAGCACATGAATAGACACTGGAGGGGCTGGCTGGGGCATGAGGGTGCTTTAGTGCAAGGACTGCCTGCTGGCTAGCCATGAATTAAAGCACCCTTTTTCCCCAGCCAGCCCCTCTCAGCACATTAAGCTGAGAGGAGCAGCCTCAGGCTGGCAGGCTTTCCCCCAGTGTCCCCTACTAACCAGGGCTGCTCCAACATGGCTCAACATGCTGCAGTCCCAGCGTATGTTCAAATATGGCACCTAAGAGGAATAAACTCCAGTACAATACATTTCCAGAGTATATTGCTTTGCATTAATTGCACATGTAGATGTGTCCAGCAGTTGAGTAGCTATGTAAGTGCTTAGGCATCCGCACTGCATGCAAACTGGGAAGAGGTGCCAAAAAAATGGCAGTTACCACTGCCATTTGTGCTTTTATTGTAAAACTAGATTCTGCTCTTGGTGTCTATACTTTATATAGATTTACCTGTTACTTTTAATAATCAGAAAAGACTTCAAATAATAATATAATTTTAGGTTCAGAAATATAGATGAAATACTGGCCCTATGGTAGTCAATGGAGATTTTGAGGTTGAGTTTGTCAGTTGATTAATAAATGCTGCCATATATATAGGCCTAGTGTCTTAGGTCATATAGCTTATATTTTTGTCGGTCCTTTGATAGTGGACAATGGGAGCTTGCAGGCTGAGTCAGAGCCTGATTTTCTCCCTCATATAACTCAATATGTACATTATATAAGAAGTCCTTGAACAGAAGTGGTCACAAAGAGCATGCAGGCTTTCATTAATTGAGGGATTTCATCTTATTTTTTCAGTATCCAGTTTTTACACAGCAACTCCGCATCAAAAATAAATCCTTGTTAGAGAGGACTAAAGCATAGAGGAAACTGTTCCCACAAATATTTTGTATCAACACAGTATTATATTCCAAACCTAAGAACTTCCTTCCACTCTAAGAAAAGGAACTTGAAAGAGTATATATATTTGTACTTGGGAAATATATCCACACCCTATCATATCACTGCAATGTGAATTATTCTTCTAAAAGAGTCATTTGCTTCATTTTTATATGACAGATCAAATCATGCATCTCATTTACATGCAAAATATCTATAGAAATACTCCTGAATTCCTATAGTCATCTTTTCTTATCTTACTTCTTTGTTGCTTGAAATTCCTGTCAAGTCCAAAAGAAAAAGAAAAAGAAATATTTTAGTGAATTGTATCATAGAAGAGAACAATTTGAGTCAAGTCCAAATCCTTGGATTTGATGGCACTTCTCTTTGGGGCAAGATGAGCAGAGAGATCTGCCTTTTATATAAAAAACCCTATCTTCACACTTGACATGGATTAACACTTCATTGTCAATGTGACGTGGCACCAAGTCTGCCCCATCACAGAACTTTGGGGGAGTGAAGGAAAGCAGAAAACTTACCTTAGCAACCAGTCCCAGGAGAAAAGGGGCAGGGCTACCTGGATGGGGGAGAGAGAGACCCCGATTATTGGGAATCCCTATGATCTTGGAGCATGGGGGGAAGGAAGGAGGGGGAGGGAGCAGGGAGGAGGGAAGGCAAAGCAGGGTTGTCTCTATGGGGGTGGGGTTATGCAAATAAGGGAATGAGGAGGGAGGGAGGTAGAGTGATTCCCAAAGGGCGGGGTGCAGATGTAACATGGGCAAAGTTATGCAAATAATAGGATGACCAGCAGGGAAAGGAGTGGGAGGGTGGGTTTGGAGGCAGGGTTATGCAAATGAAGGACTGGGGCTATGAAAGGGAGGAGGGGTTATGCAAAATGACAGGGAATAGAATGGGGGGGGTGGAATGGGGCTAATTCCACTTTACTCCCTTCCCTCCCACCTCTCTGTCTCCATTCCTGGACTGACCCTACATCAGGGGCTCAACCTCAAATTTGCTCCCTCTCCCTCCCCGCTTCCCCCCGCCCCCCCTGCTACCACCCCATTTTCTTTTTTGAAGCTTTGATGCTAGGGCTTCTCACCATTTTCTTTTTTGACGCTTTTTTCTAGGCCGCACTACCCCCGCCCTGCAATTTTGTGCCTTTTTGCAGGCCCCAAGCTTTTACATGCAGGCCTCTACTTATTATGATTTTGGTAGGTCCCTACTTATAAAGGTAAAATTGTAATTGTAATCTCTGTACCTGTTCTGTGGCTAGAGGAAAGACTTCAGCCTGTAAATCTGGTACCTTTCACAAACACTAAGCACACTTCAAAAACATAGATGAATGTGTTAATTTTAGCATGAAATTAATGCAGATTGGATAATGGCTTCTCCAGTTGCCCAAACCTTGAAGGGACTGTAATGAAATCCTTTTTGAAGTTTTGAAACTGTTGATTTTCATTAACAGCCGTATGAATTTGTATGTTCCATTTTTTTCAAAAATAACCAGAAACAGAAATACCAAAATGCCAAGGGATGAAAATCTTTCAAAGCTGCCAGCCACAAAATGGGAGGAGAGGAAGATGGAAATTTCAAAAAGCAAATATCAGGCAGACAGAAATATGTCTACATGGGAAAAGTAGAAAGAAAAGGAAAATAAAATACTTCTCCAAACACTGTACCCTGAAAGGAAAGGTGGAATAAGGACTGTTTTCTAACCTTCCTTGGCTGAGGTTAATGAGAGTTGAAGCCATTCAGCACTGTGCAGGATCTGCTTTGTCTGATAAACCCTTTCCAGTACAGGTCAAAATGTGTCTGTGATTTATTGTGCACATGCCAAACCACTTTCAGTTCCAGTATCCAGATCCCAAAGTTAAAGAGAGAAAAAAGCCAGTTTTCCTGGCTGAATTTCATTTTTAACACATTAATGAAATCCTGCTCCTTTGGAGTCTATCCATAGTAACATATATGAGCAGCCCTTAAAACTGTTTAAATAAATGCATGAGGTTATTCTGTCTGTCCTTTGTCTTTCCTTCCAAATACATACATATATTGACTTCCCTTTAATTTTGCATATAATTAGGAAACTAAGATAAATATCTAGCTATACAGAGCTGACTGGGAATACAAGAGATGCGATGCACTCTATGCACTGTTGCAAGTAACCCATTGTTAACTAAGCAATCTTGAATTTAGACTTTATACAGCAAACCAGTAGACCATATAGCTATTTAGATAGTGTTAAAAAACCCCAGAAAATAATTTACCAAGGAAAGATATTATTTTTTGAGAGCGATCCTTCAGAAACATGGGTATATAGGGGGAGAAAAGATGCATAAATATAACCAGGATCAGATATCTTAACATAGTTTTGATGAGAAAAAAGGGTTTATTCTAGACTTTATAGGGAAATTATCAAAATAAAAAGGAAACATATTACTAAACTTGTTGAAATATGGAATCTCTGGCTGCTGCTAGGAACGTGATTAAGAATCAACATTTTCAAAAAATGAGGCCATCACTATCAGGCAAATGAAACTGAGCCAATAATAACACCAGACATTACCTTTTCTTGACTCTATCTTCATTTTTTATTTTTTGCTTCACTTGAATATGAAGCTATCCTGTGTGATTGAACTCTCTCATACTGAAGAGTCAGCATTGCTGCTGCAGTTGAAAGAGCTACATTGAGAACTTTATTATGCACATCTGAAAGCAAAATCAGTAATTACGAACAACTTACAGGACAGCTGAATGTAGTTAAATCATTTACTTGTGATACACCCAGTCTTAAAATGCTTTAATATATAAAAACATATTCAGCAGCTGCAGCACTTCTACCGTACCACTCTCCTAACCTTATAGAGCAGGGGCAGGCTATTATTTTAGGCAGAGGGCTGTTTACTGAGTTTTGGCAAGCCATCAAGTGCCTGAAAGATAGCCCCACCTCTTGACAGGTGCCCCACCCTCTGATCACCATATTGGGACCTGGAAGTCCCACCCTTTAACCCCTGACTTTTACCACGGGACGTCCCTCTCCTTGCCCGCCCCCCTCCCCAGAAGTACTCCTTTCAGCAAGGGGGTTTGTCATTTCAGAACTAGAAAAATACCAAATTATATTCTAAAAATCAAACATCTACTACAACATTCATTGATTTACCTGTGTTTATGTAGTGCACATAGAGGTGATTTTAAACAATAGTTTAAAATGAAGTCTTACTCTTGTACATTGTGGGGGCAGTGGTGGGTATAGATTTGTGGGGGTGGGTGTGTGTGTGGTTTGTGAGGGGGTGGATAGGCATGGGGGTGTATGTGGGGATGGGGAGCATGTGAGTGGGTGTGTGGATATGGGGTGTGGGTGGGTATGGGGCATGGGGTTTGTGGGGGCATGTGAGTGTATGAGGGGAGGGTGGCTGGGGAGGGGTGTGGTATGTGTGGAGTGGGAGGGTTTGCCCACAGTCCTTCATAGCAGGAGCATGGGACAGGGGCTGGCAGGGGTTCTGGAGCCAGGCCATGGTGTGCCAGGAGGGAGAGGGGAAGCCAGCTCAGATCCAGAGCCACTGTTACCCCTCTGGGCCCCTGCTCACCCTGACCCTGGCCCTGGGACACCAGTGTGGGTCCCATGCTCCTGTCTGGCAGTTGCTGCACTCCCACATGCCTACTCGCTGCCCCTTCTCCCCTGCCTGCTGCAGCTTTCAGTGCTTCCCTGCCTGTGGCTGCTGCTGCTGCTGCTCCTCTCCACGCACTCCCCCTGGCCAGCTGCTCTAGCATCACATGATTCCCAGGTGTAGTGCCGGGACTGCAGCAGCCAGCTTAGCCTGAACCTGAGGACCTGATGATCACCTATGGTCCTCCTCTGCCTCTCCCCCCAACTTCTATCTGAATTTCCCTCCAGTGGAGGGAGGCAGGAACAGGCCCATGGTCCCAGGCCAGAGCCCTCTGCTTGGCAGGGGTTCTAGCTGGAGATAAGGGAGGCAGGGCCAGGCAGGCCTTGCTTCTGCAGTCACTTGGTCCTGCCAGCATCTTCCCCTGGGTCCTACTGACCCTGGATCCTATCACCTTTGACAGGCAGTCAGGGGCAGATAAATATTAAGTTTCTAAATTTGAGGGGAGGGGGGCGTGGGCCAGATAGAATGGCCTGGCTGGCTGGATTCAGCCTGCGGGCCATATTTTGACTGCCCCTGTTTTAAAATCATAGAATCATAGAAAATGTGGTTTGGAAGGGACCTCTGGAGGTCATCTAGTTCAACTCCCTGCTCAAAGCAGGACCATCTTCAACTATCTCATCCCAGCCAAGGTTTATTTAACTGGGTCCTAAAACCTGCAATGATGGAGATTACACAGCATCTCTGTGTAATCTGTTCCAGTACTTTACTACCCTTCTAGTGAGAGGTTTTTTTTCCTATCTAATTTAAAATTCCCTTGAAACTTGAAACCATTGCTCCTTGCTCCTTGCTCTGTCATCTGCCACCACTGACAACAGTCTAGCTCCATCCTCTTTGCAACTACTCTTTAGGTAGTTGAAGGCTGCTATTAAATCCCCACTCAGTGTTCTCTTGTTTAGACTAAACATGCCCAGTTCCTCCAGCCTCTCCTTGTATATCATGTGCCCCAGCTCCCTAACCATTTTTGTTGCCTTAGGAGCTTATGTATAGTCTTCTGTAATGAAAAAGCAATTGCAAGTGGACTTTCCTCTGCCCTTTGCAACCAACTGAGATCCTGATTGTCTAATGGAGTTGAGCCCAGCTTAGAAAAAGTGCCCTGCACATTGGTTCATTTCTATCCTGTAAGTTATGGCACTTCTACACAGTAAACTTACTGTTTTAGGCAATGGTATCCTCAAACATGCCACGTTGCTCTGTGTGGACTGCATCCTAAACAAGAAGCAGTGTAGGTGTGTCTGTGTGGTGTCTCTAGTGGAGTATGGAGAATTGCTGAGTGACAGTGCTGGTTAGCATGGGCCCATACTAATAAGTTGCAGGGATGCAGATACATTGCTCCTGGTTTAGAAAGTATCTTTGTGCAGCAGCAAGGCAAGCTTACTGGTATAGTAAGTGTACTATATAGACATGATTTCAAAGTATCAGGAGGGCTCTTCTGATAGATATTAACTGCCAAAGTGTCAAAAGGCTAATTTACAGTAGGAAAGGAACATCAGGCTGAAAGGAGCTGTCCATCCTGTATTAAGTGTATGGAGTATGGGTAACATAAGATTGTTTTTCCCACCTCTCATTTCTCCATCCCTGCCCCATTGGAGGATCCTCATAAATGGGATGATCTGTTCCTGTGGGGAGCAAAGCAGTCAAAGAGCTGCTGAAGTTGTGAGCCTAGACCAATGGTGCTCAACCTTTTGCCTCTGTAGGCCAGATAAGTGGTGTGAGGCCAGCCTGCAGACCAGATTGGGCCCTGTGCCTCCCTTTCATACAAATATCAGGGCCCTATGCTGCCCTTGTCCAGCTCCATGTGTTGGGTTTAGGCCCTACATTCTGGACCCTGGGGCCCTGTGCTGTATCTGCCCTGCCCAGTACTCAGTGTAATATCTGGCATGTTCTATGGCAGGAGATTGCAAGGAAGAACTTCATGGCATGGTCTGTCTGTCTTAAAATGCTAGGATAGTTCAGGACATATACTAAGATAAATTGGTTTGAGTTTAAGTTGTGTAAGCCTTCCAGGAATCTAAATCAATGTGGCCTGCATCTTTTCTTATATTATATTGTGCCACTTGACTATAAAACAAACAGCAGAACAAACAATACGGGTTGGTGAAATATAAAAAGGCACAAAATGCCAAATAAATATAGGGCCTTGGTACCTGGAGGGGGAGAAACACAATGGCCTCTTTCCACTGCAAGAAGCTGTTATCTCACTCACCCCAAGTCATTTCAGCTGGGACTTGAACCCAGATCTGTCATGTGGTGGGTAGGCACACTGCCACACAGCCACCACTGATAGCACTGCTTCAGCCTGCTAGAGGTATTGACCTTCCTGGAGCCCTCACCTCATGTCAAGCTGCCTGGACTCTGATTGGAGGAGCTGGAAGCAGAGCTGGGAACCTCTCTGGTCCCTGCTCAGATCCTTCCTGGAGCAAGGGAGCCTCTCCTGCTGGCTGCAGCCTCTTGTAGGGGATCCTGGAGTCCAGTGGGGAGCCTCTTCTGCTGGCCACACACTGCACTGCTGAGGGTCCCACTGCTGCCTGCAGGTACTGCTCTTTCAGGCTCTTCTGGGGCACTGCTCCTACCCCTCTGGCTCAGCTCTTGCCAGCTCTGTGAAGCTCCTTCCTTGTTGTCCCTCACTGGTCTCTCCCCTGAGTCAGCCCACGCTGCCCCTTTTATCCCCCTCCAGGTGTACCAAGGGGCCAATCAGGACACGGGGGGGGGGTGAGTCTCTGGGGTCTGATCGGTGCGGAAAGGGAATCCCAAGTCCTCTGATCATCTTTTACCCCTTCAAAACCCCTGGGCCAGGTCACTGCCAGCCAGCCCATCACACATGTTTTTCCAGGTCCTGAACAACTACTTAACATTCAACTGCTTGTCAGTATCTGGTTGGGATAGGGTGTAAGGGAAAGATATGTCCAGACTTCTACTTAGGGACACCCTCAGGGCTTACCCCAAGCCTGTGTGGACCGCCTACACTGAAAATCCCTAAGCTTGCCCCCTGAAAGCTCTGCTGAGCACCAGTACCTGAATTCAGGCCGACCGTCAGAATTCTCCTTCCTGAGTGTGTTCAGAACTCATGGAGGCTGCAGGCCTCATGCACCAGAAAATTGCAGTAGTAAACCTACAGCTGCCTGCTCCTAATTTCATAGCTTCTTTGTACTCCCTATCTACAGCTCATTATTATAGTTATGCACAAAGGGGGACACTGATAAGTGTGACACTAGAGACTGCTGGAGCATGGAAATTTCCATGCTCCAGCAGACTTGATTAATCGAGTCTGCTTTGACTTGCTGAATTTCCAAATGGGTGATAAAAGTATTCACAGATTATAACACTGTTATATTAACAGTAATTGATAAAGTAAATAAATTAATAAGAAACCAGAAATATCTAGACAGATACAAGTTCAAAATTTTATTGAAACAGGATTTGGGATATTATAGGAAAAAAGCTTTATTACTTCCAGGGGATGATCCAGGGAGTGCAGGAGGACTTGTGGCCATGGTCCCTTTTGCTGTACAGTACATGTACAATGAACCCTCTGAGCTAATCAGTTTATCAGAGTGGCTTCAGAGCCCTAGGGAGTAAATGCTGCCAGTTGTCTTTCCATTCCCTTACCTACTGCCAATATGGGTGATGGGGAAAGGAGGGGGTAAGCAGTAGTAACAGTCACCCCCTAGGTTGCAGAGCTGCACTGATAAGCTGTTGGGCTCAGGGAACTCACTACGCTACACAACCAAAAGGGGAGGGGCCCCAAACTTCCCCCTTCGGTTCCCCCTTCTTGATCTGCCCATGACAATGTCTGATATGCATATGGGAAGTATATGAAGAGTGAAAATGGGTAATGTCGCCCTGCACAAAACTAGTTTTTTTGTTTCCTATTTAACACAATGTTGATGCTTTACATTGGTCTTAAAACAAAGATATTGAAGTGTTTTAAAAATGTTTGGATACTAGGTTTAGACTAAAATCATGAAAACTTGGAAGATCCTAGGCCTGCCTTTCAGCCAACAACATACTCCAAAGTAGGGCAAGCAGGGAAGGACATTATCAGCTGTAAATTCAATCTTGCTGTAGTTTAGTCATTCTATTCTTCTTAACTGGTAATTACACCATGGGAAATGACTACTTAAATGGAATTCTGGTACTACTATTACATTTTTCAGAAACGTATTAAAATATACAAGACAGTTTTCTATTTAAACATTAAAGTTTTAATTCAAAACAACTTCATAGTAGCAATTTTACCTGAGACTATATAGACTTTAAAGGAGGGCAACTTACATTTTAAATCATTGTTTTTGCTACTCCTTTTTAGAAGTATTTGGTATTTCTCAAGATTACATTTTTCAAAATACATGGATGATCGTTAGGCCCAGGTACATAATTTACAATGAGCAATTTGCGTGATGAATTTTGAATTTTATTTCTCTTCAAGAACTTCACTTTCAGTGGTAAAGCGTGCATCCAGATTTTTCCTGGACACCTTCACAGTGGGACAGGTATGCACTGCTTCCTCAGGCATGCTGGCCTTGGGGGAAGGTGCCGAGTCTCTTCTGGAGAACATCTGGATCCATTTCTGGTGCTCTGGTGCACTCCCCCTCTGCCTTCATCTCCAGGCCCTCATTTAGCCTGTTGCCTCCGGGCCCCAGGCCAATCAGCAGAGTTCTTTCAGTCAGCGTGGCACCAACCAGCTGGATTGTAGCTCAGCCACCTGGGCCATGATGTTGAGGTGAGTCAGGCAGGGGCCCGTTACAGAGCTGTTCTTGGTTTGAGCCAGTCTGAAGTACTTGGGGACGCCTTGAATATGGAAGATGTTATATACAACACAATTTTATTCTAATACACAATCCAAGGTTTTATTCAGTATCAGGACAATGGAAAAATGCTGTTGGAATTTATTGACAAGTATTACTTTCCTCTCACTTGGTAGCATAACTGGGGTGGCAGAAAGAGGGGGGCAAGTGGGGTACCAGCCCTAGATGTCTGCTTAGGGCAGATGTCTGTGTGGTTTTCTTCCCCCAGGATTTTTTTTTCTATGGCAAGCATAGCCCTGTGCAACCCAGCCATAGGAACTGGACAAATACAACCCCACATCTGCTAGTGTACTGGGGGCAAGAAGGAAAATGATATTCCCCTCACACCCACAAGGCTTTGCTGTGAGAGGCATGTCCCTACGCTCAAGGGGGAGTGAACAGGTCACCAGGAGAGCCTGTGCCTGTCCTTGGAGAGCCTGTGCCACTACTTGATCCTCACCAGCAGCTACAGCACTCAAATGAGGAGAGTCGGGGAAGATAAGATTCCTCTCCCTCTCCTCTCCATCTTTCCCTTTCCTGCAGAGTAATCAAAATAACTCCCTACCCCTGATATACATACATGTGCACACACGCGTGCACACGCACACACACACACACACACACACTTCTGTCCCAGGGGCTGAAAGAGCTTGCTGTGTCTCTGCTCTCATTTACACCATTTTTGCTATTTACTTCAATGAAGTTACTCCTGATTTACACCAATATGAAAGGAGACTCAAGACACGTATATCCATTTTTTAGTATTTTATCGTATGACAGTACATAAATTGCAATCATGGAACATTTTGTAAAAGTGTAGCAGCCCAACTAATTATTTTTTATACCAGTAATGAGGTACTTAAAACACAATGTACAAAATTATTTTTAAAGATGGATCTAATCATCTTAATAGTTAGTAAAACCAATTCTTACTAAAAAGAGCAAGTGAAAACCATATACTTCTGAAAAATATCCTGCTTTTTTCCTTTTCTTTTCTTTTTTAAGATTTATTGCCAGGAAAATTATGTTATACTAGACCATCTTTAGGGTGAGCACACAGATAATTCATTTCCTAATTATCTCTGATGATAATGTGTCTCACAGGTAAAAACAAAGAAAAATGAAGTATAAATAAATTCAATGTAAACTCAAACAGGGAGCAGCTGTTGTGTTCAGAGTAAAACATACTATAACATTATCACTAAAAAAGGTCATGGGTTTGTTTCCTTATCCTTAACAGACCCATCTGACCAGACCCATCTGTGTCAAATCCTCCAGGCAAGGATCTTTTATTGTTGAATGGCATTTGTCCAGTCAGCAGTGAAATGGGTACCAGCAAGAGCCAAATAAAGCAACAGGAGTTCATCGGCCCAGAACTCATCTGATATCTTGGAGGCCTCCTGGCTTAGGGGCATTCATGAGTAGGAGATTTTCACCACATGCTTCTGTCATAACACAGCATGCACGGGTCCATTTGTAAAATAAACACATTGGTTGCAAAAAAGCTGCAGTTGTTCATTGTAGTAGACAGACATCAGTAGAAACTCTGCCTCTTTTGTACAACATAAGAAGACAAGAGATTAGAGGTTGATTTAAAATGTATATCTTTATGGAACCTTTATTAAAGTCTACAAAATGATAAAGAATGCAATGAGTGCTTGTTATTAACATTGCTAATACCTACATTTCAGTCCTAGTAACTACAATTGATTTTGATTTTTCACAGCTATACTGACAAAGAATGAGAGATAGAAGAAATGGATATTCTCGAACCAGTATAATTTGCTTGTGGGATTAAGGATAGATTTTGAATATCTAATAATATTAGTTCCCATAATTCCATGTATTCGGAGTTTGTGTTTAAACAACTCAGCTATGGTTCATCAGAGATATGTTAAATAAGAGTAATAGTTAGGTCTTGATCTACTGACATACTTAGGTAGATGCATAATTTTTAGCATGAGTAATCACACTGAAATATTTTCCTGGGCAGGGTCTCAAAAGTTTGAATCACATTGTTTTCCATTAATGATCTTTTTTTTTTTTAATAGTACTTTGGTTGATGGAAATAATAGTATAAAATAACATGTACAAATCTATAAAAAATAGACTGGATTTAAAAAAAAATTGTTGTAGTTCCATTAAGGCTTTGTACTTTGGTCACGGGATTTGCCATTAAAATATTTCTTCAGTTGAATGAAAGAAGCAGATAGAGATAAAGAGAGGGGAACTTTAAGTACTGGGAATCAGATTCATGACAAAATTTACCTTATTAATACTTGCCTGAATAGATAATATAATGAAAGGTACATATTCCATTTAAAATAGGTCAGTGAGAATGAGCTCTCTGCATTATTCTGATCCATTTTATAATATTTTAATTTGTTTAAGAGTAACAGCTGATTAAGTGGTAGGTAAACTAAGCTTGAGGGTACTGTAACAATTCTGAGTTTTGCTGTAGCCCACGGTATTATGTACTCTGTTTCTTTAAAAATATAGCTTTAGGTAAAGCAGGAGTGAGGATTGGCAAAGTTCTAGGCAGACATTATTAGTGAAGCAGAGACAGAGACATTTTTACTGTTTCCTTTTTCTTCGAAGCTCCTTGTTCAGTGTTAATAGAAAGTAATTTTTAATTATTTTTTTTGAATGCCATATGCCATGGTGCTGTAATGTAAACACAGACACATTCACCAAACGGTCCAGTGGCTTTCAGCAACAAAACCGCAGTTAGAATCAAACTAATCTACTTAGTGCAAAATGAGGGAAAGGATCTCTCTCAAGCTACAGTTTCATTAAAAGTATCACAAGCACCAACACATACAGTAAAGAAAAAGTCATCCTTAAAAAAATGCAGTAGTGTACGCTGGAATTGATATATTTTTTATGTAAGTGGAACACTGGAAATATACTAAACTTTTAACATGAAAAGAGTGGTTAAGGTATAGTCCAGAGGATTAAAGAAATGCCAAAAAGAAGCAATTTCTACACAGGAAAAGCCTGATTTCATTCTGCTAGAAACTAATGAGGAGGTTAAGCAAGAATTTGTTCCTATTACAAATCATTACATAGCTCGCAGCCTCCTAATAATAGCCCAACTCAAAATGGCTCAAAAATCTCAAATTACCTAAATTATCCTCAGAACAATGTGAACCTTTAAATAGGAGTATAGCAGTAGAAGTAATTAATATGATAAAAAAAACTATTCCATCAGGTAAAGCTGCAAGTCCAGATGGATTCCCAACAAAATATTATAAGCCATTAGTCTCCAAAACTGATCCCTCTTATAATTCAGGCACTTAGTAATATTTTCTTTATGCATGAGGCTGATATCAGAATATACCTTAAAGACTATCTCATCATAGAGAAATACTCCACCTTTCTCATTATTAAATACTAAAATAATATAATCCTCAAAATGGAAGAGGTAATTTCCATTATAATCCATAAAGACTAAGTTGGATTCATATGGGGATGGCGTTCAGTTCACAATACCCGCCGGGTGGTGAGCTTGAAACATTTTGTTAGTTCCTTTGCTGAAAGGAACTTGTACAATGCTCTCAGCAACTTCAGAAAAAGCATTTGACTGGACTGAGTGGAATTATTTATGCCTATGCTGTCAACAATGACCCTTCTTCACATTTTTGAGCACTGCACAATAGCTTCAGTAGATGTCCACCGGTAAAACTGGTGCACAGAGGTTCCTGTTCATTAGCTATGCTTCTTGGGGAGGATCTCAGTTCCTTAAATGGCTAGATCCTTAAATTAGAGCTAGGTCCAGTGAAGGAGTTGAGCATCTAAAATGACTGGTGTCTCGCTCCCCAGAGTGGAATTCAGAACTCTGAGGCTCCCTTTATATTTATATATTTATATTCATCTCCCCTAGACAGAGAAAATACGTGCCACAGACTGTGGCAAGCATGCTGAATGAGGAACAAGGATCTACCTGAAGTCATTTTGTCCGATAAGCAGCCACATAGAATTAGTGAAGGGGGAATTCAGGGGACATGTGTACATGTTGTATGTCACACTTAACATCCCTTACTCTGATATTTAGGGTGGTTCTTCCATATACTCAGGATTCACTGTCTGGGAGGTAAATGCTGTCTCTTTCTTGAGGGTAGGCATGTACAAGCTGTCCTTGAAAAGCTGAGCAGCGGTCATCTTTTTCTTCATTTTCTTTTGCTCCAGGGAAGGAGCAGGTTGTAGTATATATACTACAATATAAGAGCTTGGTGGTTATAACACTCACCGAGGCATATAGACTCCAGGTTAAATTTCCTCCTCAGTCCAAAGGGATTCAAACCTGTGTCTTCCATCTCCCTGGCGAGTGTCCTACCTATCAGGCTTTTTGAAGCAGAAGCTGATTGAAGCCCTCTGATTGAAGTTGTGCAACTGCTCACAAGTAACTGAAAAACCTGGCTGTGAAATATTGTTAGTTATAGGGAATGTGCAAACTTATTAGTTTCCTTCAGGTCAAAAGGGGAGAAAATTGATTGTGTATCAGTTGTGCTACAGCAGTTATCTGTGCATACTACCTCACCATGCTGTAGCCATCTTTCAGTGCTAAGTTAATACATGGTAGCTCTCATCAAGTGCAAAGAAAAAGCATGCACATTGACAATTACCACAGAGCTGATATGCTGTAAATCCTTGTCCCACTTAACGTTGTGTAACTAGTTCATGTGTCCATAGTTGAGACATAACAGGTCGGCTTCACTCTGAGGCATCAACTATTTTTGTGCCTATCGCCTACCTTCAAGGTGGCACCCAGGGATGCTGCCTACTCCCCACACGCTGTTACGCTACCAGCCCATTCCAGTAATTGCCAAACATTTTATCTTTACAACTGCTAAGATGTCTAAGTGGAGAACAGATTCTCTGCAGCTTCCTTTCTTACACCAAACCTCTCGAGAGAAGAAATTCAGTCAAAAACTACAGCAAAACAATATAAAAGACACTGTGTTTGTGATCACAGAAAAGCCTGTGTTTGGGGCAGAAGTAACTTGTAGTTGAATAATGCAATGGATCAGGGATTTTATTCTCATCTGACACAAAAACAGAAGTATGAATTTTGGCATAAATTACTATGGATGTAAGGTAATTATGCTGAGTTTCCTTTTATGGTTATTGTTAAAACTTGGAGACAAATGACAGGGTTGTGCAGTTATGTTAAATAAGTGAGAACTTTCCTTCCATATGAGTATGTGTTAAAACCTATAAGTCTATACAGGCAGGGACTTCAAAAGTATCCAGTGAAACTCTACTCTCATTGAAGTCAAAGGTAAAGCTCACCCTGTTATGAATGGGAAGAGAGCTAGGCCAGCACTCAATGCTCTTGAAAATCCCACATGGCAGATGGTGTATGTCCAAAGGTGATTTTGGACCCTAACTATTGCATCAGAGAAAGAAACATGACAGACAGACAGACAAAAAGAGGAGACAAGAAACTTCCAGTTGAGCCAGAACAAAAGACACTTTCTGGACAGCAATTATAAAGCAAAGTAAGGGATCTACTATTTAACCAAAAGAAGCTAACTTCTACTTCAGTTTTTACAGTTCATTTTTTTACTTCTATTAGTGTGATATTTTAGCTGTGCTGACTTGTGCTGAGAGACTAGTGAGGAGAGATTTGATACAAACTACTTTAGTCTTTTGTTATCTCTGCTTCCTGCGATCTAGCCAGATACTCTAATAAGAAGGCCTCTGAAGTTTTCAAATGCAGCAGCTACAGTAGAGATATACTTTCAACCAATCATTGACTGAGGAAGTGTAAAATCTATATATCATTTAGGGAAAAAGTGACTTAGTTAGTCAGCACTTCAGTATTTAAATGATCTGTTGACCATCCCCGGAGTGTCTGCTTTAAAATGAAAAGGCTAATATAATATTTGGGAGATGAAGTTCTTATTATTAATTTTTACTTCTAAGCATAATGGCCTCCATTTCTTAAAGCTATTATACGCTCAATAGGAATTTTGTGCTAGATATATAAAGCTCTTAAAACGCTTAGAATGCTTCAGGGAAAAAGGAATCCCATGATTTATGATGGCTACAAGAGTTGCTTCTGCACAAAACATCAGTGAACTCTAACATATATATGTATGTCTTTCAGGCTGTACTGTAGCATATTAATTTAGACTGTGAACATGGACAAATCTAGGAACTACCAAGATAAACAAAATTTGCCTTTGTATTTGCAAGGAATTGTGAACAAGGCTAAAATATGTTCTCTCAAAAACAAGCTCTTTTCAACAGAGGCATAATAGTTGGTGCCCAGGGCTATTGGCCCGGTCACCCACCTCCCCACCTGCCCACCCTCCTTAGTTATACTACTGGATTTGAATCCTGGGGGTCAGTTCTATCTAAATCCATTTTATCTGCTCCTGGAAAGATTTGCTCAGGTCTGTTCTGGTATATATTCTCCATAAAAAATGGCTTGAAATGATCTATGATTGAATAACTCTAGGTATCAAGCACTTTTGTTTCTACCATGCAATGTAGCATAATAAGATTCATAAATATTCCTTGAATAAATTAATGAATGTGTCTGAAATGATCTAATCTGAGCCCCCACCATGGCTGCCTGGCATAAAGTATCCATAAACCCCTTGAGATGGCTACCTGAAAATTTATTCTGGCAAACTAAGTATCCCTATATTACATAGACCAAACACAGGCTGTGTTTACCCTTTGCTTTGGATATGTGAGCTAGGTGTTATTTATGTAGTTAGGGAACCGATAGCAGTGAAGCTTTGATAGTTTTTAGTGCAGGCTGCCTATCCTGCCTGGACCCTGCATACTTATTTGGTGGCTGAAGTCTGTGCCAATAACACTTCATCATTCCTTGTACCTGAGCTATTTACAATGAAATTAGCTGGGTAAGACTACACTTCTCACTACAGCATGGAGCACAGCCATAGCTAGTGTCTGTCATATGATCTTCTCCCATCCTGCCTCCCAGTGTAGCCCAGAGACCAGGGATCTGACTAGACTAGATCTATAAATCTACAGCTCCAGAATACAACCTTGAATTCTTGAAGTTGGCCACAGCTTAGATTAGCCCTGTGGCTGCTCTTATGTGCTGCAGGAGTCAATGGTCCAAGCCCAGGATCATGGAAAAAGAAAAGGATGGAAGGGCAATACAGAAATTCCCTTTTTCTTTTAAAAGGTTTACACTAAATTGAGACTCAGGGTGGAAAATTAACATCTATGGAATCATTTAGGAATTTAGGAGCAGTTCCAAGTCAGAAAAATAAGTTTGTAAATAAATTTTGTAGTGAGGTGCTTAGCTCTCAAAAAGCAATTCAGATCAAGCATGCCCTTTTGGCTAGAAAACCCCTGGTGCCTAATATCAGGAGGTGCCTCCAAATAGGTATATCGGCACTTACATTTAAGCTTTTTCTGTATTCAGAAAAGCACTTGATTCCGAAAAGCTAGATACCTAACTATTGCCTAAGCTCTGCTGAGATCCATGTCAGAGCTGGTACCTCTTGTCTTTACTTCATATCTGCCATATCTTGGCAACTATCAATCCTCTGGTGTACGTGCAAGAGGTCTATGCAACTGTCACACCAAGACCTTCAGCATGTACACCTAGGGAAGAGCATGGAGGAGTGAAGGCTGCCCTAGACCTACCATCCCCACTTTAGACCATCGAGACAGAGTCCAAAAGTCAGACTGCCCCCAGGCATTCAGTGTCTCAATGGTTGTAGCTTCTGCCAGATAGCATTACAGATTATACCTGCTACTGACTGCCTAATGCTTCAGGGAGGTCATGTTGCTGTCAGGGTAATGATCCTTAGCCTTTCTCCAACCAAGGAGTACTCACAAGGCAGTGAGGGCTAGGGCTTTTTTCTCTCTAGGTTGCAAAATGATGGTATTTTATAGGAACTACCCCACCAAGAATAGCCCTAGCACGTTGCCACCAAGCCCTACAGTTGGATGTGGTTCACAGTAATACTGAGGGCCAGTCTGCCATTGGATCTGCCAGATAATATTCCCTAATATGACATTAATCTTTTTTTTTCACAGCTATATCCTGGTAGCATCTCATAGCATCCTACAGTTGACCAGTAGACCCAGGTCAGTCTCTTCCTTAGTTGCTTTCAGTCTATGCGCTCCTGTCTAATAGCTGAAGTATTTCATATTGTTTTTTTAAGTACGTGCTTTAGCACTTCACATGTTAAACTTCATTCTAGTTCTAATGATCCATTACACAAGATTCTCTAAAGTTTCCTGTATAACAGTCTGGTACTCTTCTTTACGTACAATGCTTCCCAAGGTCCCCAGGCTTGGTGTATGTTTCATGAAGTCACATCTAGTTTTAGTATGAAGGTTGCTGACCTACAGGGTTGGTTAGGGATCAGCAGTATTTTCCTGTGGGGGAGCCAGAATTATACAGCTTGGGATAGAGTTGGGTGAGCATTTAGATACAGCTACCCCTGGCACTTCTCCCTGCTGTTCAGCAGCAGCATAACTCAGCAAAAGCCCCTCTTTGCTAGAGCCAATGCCACTCAATTGCTTGATGGCATGGGTAGAGCTTGCCTTCTGCTGGAGCCCCAGACAGCTACATGTGATGAGGTGTAGGGACATCGCCACATCTCCCTCTTCTCCAGAGCCCCAGGTAGGTGACTGTAGTGCAGCACAGAAATGTTGCAGAAATCGCGGTTCGTTTCTTGGGAGGCGAAGAACTCTCAGACACACTATTAGCAACAAAAAAGGTATATTTGCAAATAGGGTCAGAGCGAAGACAAAAGACCACACTCTGCCCTCAGGGAAAACTCTCAGCTGGCTTTTATCCTCTCTCTCTTGAGCATGTGTGCAGAAGCAGGAACTCTTACAACTCATTTCCGGTTCATACAAACATATATGTAAATATGTCACTTCATACGTCCCATGTGCATTATAATTAACTACTTAAGTATGCGGGGCGGATAGGCTTATATGCATTAGCTAATTACACATGGTTAGAAAAGCTCTCCAGGTTACCAAAAGTTCAGACTCCCCTTTCTCTCAAGGACACAGCCAATTAAATCATAGCCTTTGTAGTTTACAAGAGTAGAGGCAGAGGAGTTTGAAGGTATGTGTGATTTAGTGTTACAAAGAGATAGTAAATTAGCGAGATGTCCTTGGTGGTGTTTCTGCTTATCAGGTACGAGATACAAACTGTGTAGCTTTAACAACACTCTATTCATTATGCATTTCTAATAATATTTCTATTTTAATAATATTTCTAACAGAAAGACCCTCCTGGTGCTAAAGCCACAGCTCTGTAGGCTGGATCCAAAGACTCCATGGGCTAGATCCAGCCTGCAGGCCATAAGTTGGTGACCTCTGGAGCAGGTTAGAAAGCAGTGGTTCTAAACTCTTTTAGACTTAAGACACTCCTTAAATTCCAGGCACCCTTTGGAAAATGTCAACTCTTAGCTTTCACTTGATTTTTGCCTACAGAAAAATAATAGAGCAGTTGTTCTTCTGCAAAGAAGTCAGAAAGGCCACAACAGGTCAGAATGTTTTTGACACTATGTCTTCCTTGAAATCTCTGGATTTATATTGTGAATCATGTGTAGGTGTTTGCACACCTAAGTGCACATCTATATGTGCGCATTTACTCAGCAGTAACTGAAATTACTACATATTATGGGCACGTATCTATACAAGCATGCCTGTAAAGTTGGGCCTTGATTTACACAGTATTTTTTACATGGTTTCAGTCATGCATGGTCCATTAATTGTGACCCTTTATTTTTGTACGTGGTATGGACTTACTTTTACACAGTGCAGCGTGGTCACCAAGACGTGCAAATGCGCCTAGAATCGGTTGGTCGCTTCCCACTCCCCACCCCACAGCATGCTGCTCTCAGCGTTTGATGAGATATTATCTTGTGAACTTCATGTTGTCCGCTTGCCTTTACCCGCTATTTATCACCCTTAATAAGTGTTTACCATGAGCTCAAAGAGGAAATTGAGAGAAAGCGGCTCAAAAAGTGATGCATCACATGTGAAGAAGCAGAAAAAAGCACTGAATTTACCACAGAAAGTAGAAGTGTTGGATAGGCTTGCTAAGGGTGAAGGTTCATCATCTGTGGTTAGAGCTTATGGCCTTAATGAGTCATACACTGAAGAGAAGTGAGGCAAAAATTAGAGTGAGTGTTGCTGCAAGTGCACCTAAAGGTGCTGAAGTGTCCTTCTATACTCATGATACTATCATACAAAGGATGGAGAAAGCGACGAACATGTGGATTGAGGACCAAACAGAAAAGAGTTCCATTGGATGGGCCAGTGATTCAAGAAAAAGCAAAGAGATTGTATGATTACTTAAAACAGGACGCTGTGTCAATTTCAGGGGACAGCAGTGTAGCTAAGGAATCCACTTTTATAGCCAGTAAGGGATGATTTGAGAAATTCAAAAAGAGGTATGCGCTGCATAATGTTAAATTGGTTGGTGAAGCTGCATCTGCAAGCCACGAAGCAGCAGCAAGGTTTCCATCTGAGCTTGCTGAACTCACTGAGGAGAAAAGTTACCAATCAGAGCAAGATTTTAATGCCAATGAGACTGGCTTATTTTGGAAACGGGTGCCAAAGACAGCCTTTTTTTCAAAAGATGAGAAATCTGCTCCGGGTTTCAAGGCTGCGAAAGACTGACCCTTCTCATCTGTGGAAATGCAACGGGGGATTTTATGGTAAAGCCAATGCTCCTTTACCAAGGATGCTAAAGGGCAAAGATAAATATCAGCTACCAGTGTTTTGGAGGTCTAATCGGAGTGTGTGGCTCACTTCAGTGCTTTTTATAGACTAGTTTCATAATTGTTTTGTGCATGAAGTGGAACGCTACCTGGCATCAAAGAACCTGGCATTTAAGGTCTTACCAACCATTGATAATGCTCCGGGACACCCTGAAAGCCTTCAGGCTGTGCATCCCAATGTGGAGGTAGTTTTTATGCCTCAAACACCACATCACTCTCCAGCCCCACGACTAAGGTGTCGCAGCAACTCTTAAAGTTTATTATACTTGCCGCACCTTTCACCACATCCTAGATGCTATGGACAGTCACCCAAGTTTAACAGTGATCCGGTGCTTTAAAGATTACACCATAGCAGAGTGTATTAAAAATAGAAAAGAGTCTCTGGATGAAATAAAGCCTTCCACAATCAATGCATGTTAGAAAAACTTGTGGTGAAAGGTAGTGAATGATTTTCATGGCTTCCTCAAAATGCAACACGAGGTGGAGGAAATTACAGAACTGGGTTATCACGTTGGAGATATTTGACAATCTCCAGGTAATGGATATAGAGGAGCTACTTGAGTCCCACACCACTGAGCTCAGTGAGGAAGAGCTGGAAGAGCTGCTTCAGTCAAGCTCCAGTGACGAGGACAGGGAGGAGGAGGAGGAGGAGGAGGCGGCACCGAAGCTGCACCTGACAATGAAGAGTCTGGATAAGGGTTTTTGATTGGTCAAGGAACTCAGAGACTGTTTTGAATTTTTTTTCCCTACTGAGGATCCATTCATGGAAGGTAACTTGAAATTCAAGAGAGCTTGAGAGTGTACAGGGCTTTTTACAGGGAAGTTTACAAAGACATATACTAGAAAACAAAACAACTGGCCCCAGTTTTTCCCCCACATCTTCCGTCATCATATGAAGTTCATCCTGAACATCAGTAAAGGTTAGTAGCAAGTTTAAATTTCATTACAATTTGTTGATAATACCTCTTTTGGATAAATTAGGGAGGTCATTTTGTAAGCCTGGAACCTAAACCCTTATTTCCTATAAACCCTTGGTATCTTTTTACGAGATTTCTATTTGCACAATGTTTTTTCAAGAACAGTGGACTGGAAACAAGTTTTTACAAATACTTAAAAACAGTACTTTCTACAAAAAACTGTTTGTACAATGCTTAGAACAATGATTCTCAGGCAGGGTGGTGCAAGATTCTTTGAAGGATGCCATGAAGTATGAGAAGATAAACCAGTGTGAGGAAATAAGTAGATAACCACAGGCTCAGGCTGTCCCTCTAGGGTAAGCACTGTAAATAAGTAAATTAATTTTTGAAGTGGGGTGCTCTTCAATTCAGAAAAGTTATGGAGGGGGACCTTGAGTCTATTGCAAAATGCCTGAAGTCTGAAAGATGTTGAGAGCCACTGGCTCAGAACAATAGTGTCTGACATGGTTATGGTCATTAAACACTACTAACATATGTTTCAGCAAAGCTTTTGGCAGAAGGACTTGAGATTTTCTGCTCATAGTTCAATAGTAAATGATAAAGCAACCTTAAGCGGAGTGTAACTATCAAGGAGTGGCATAATAATGTGTTTATGGACAAATATACAGCATAGTATTTCTGCTGTAGAAGGACACAAGGTTGCAATTTATGAGTTTTCAAATAAAAGTTACTATTATTTTATCTATAGTTTGTTTTGTCTACATTTACTGAACACTTGTAAAATAACTAGATATACGGGCATCTCTTGTCTACAACCAAGAGATGTTACCCCTCCAAGAAAACTGAGATATTGCCTTTCTAATTGTGCTGGCTCCAGTTGTATGAGTTTTATAGTGAGAATAGTCTATTAGCAGTTACTTATTCAAGGTGTTATGTTTATGTCTAGACCACTAAGTCGCACATAGAGCTGTATGGAACAAAATGACAATACAAAATAAGTCGAGTGCCAGGAATCGAAAGAGATAATAAAATGAAATTTATAAGCGTGTTCCAGCACGGCTTTCAGTGTGGGGACCTGATCTTTTAAGAGGAGATTTGCTGCTCATAATTAAAACCAGAGCCCTTGTTTATGATATCAAACTGCTCTTTTAATCCTTGTTCTTTTTGTATCACGCTTTTGAAAGTGACCTATATTTAAAGCATTTTCTGAATTGAATTGTAGAGCTAATAAAAATTTTGAGGCCTTTTAAACTTTTGTTTCTGAGAGAGGTATTGTGAATGTTTAGAATGTATACTTACACATAATAAGGAACTTTTCCTTATTGCAAATAAGGCAATCAGATAACAGTAGGGATGTGGAGATGCCTCTTCAGTCTTGTAGCTTTTTCAGTGGAGTAAACTGGTACAAAGTCTTCATGTTGTATAGGCATGAACTTTAGTCCCAATAAAGAAAGACTGGCCTTTTTCCAAGACTTTTCAACTAAAGAGCACAGCTTATGAGTACAGGGAGGAGAAGAAAAATATTTATCCAAGCAGTGTGGATAAAAAGGGATGTCTTGATATGGAACAATTTCAGTAGCTTCCTTTCAAAATTTCCAAACCCTTTGGCTACATTTCTCATAAAGGGGTCATCATAACCAGCGTGGAAAAAAAATATTATTCTTCAGTCTCCTTTTTAAAAATGAAATAAGAATCTAAAATCACAGTAAAAGTCTTTTAAGACTTCAAAATCAAATGCTGGCCAGTAAGGAAGTGCTAGAATTAGTCCCAACTGAAATGTTACATCAATCCATTTGTGTTTATGCATAGTGATGGTCAGTTATTAGGGTCACGTACAGACATTCAGTTTTTCCTGAGAGTGCTGCTACTCTTTCAAGAGAAACTATGAATGTACACATGTTCAGGATTTTTCTTCCAGAGCAAAAATGACTACTCCAGGAGAAAAAATACACAGGAACAACAGGGTTAAATCACCCCTGGGGAGAGTATGAATTCTCTTTCTCATTCTGTTTTGAAAGAAGCCATAGCAGGGTCCTCCAGCATCGCAGGATGCTTCAATTCCATTCCTTTGGCCCCCAAGGAGGCAGCGAGTCACTGTCTGGACACTACTCCAGCATGTTACTCCAGCCACACAGGGAGCAGAACATTCCCCTTTCACAAGCCTCACATTGTGCATCAGGGCTGCATCTATACAAGATGCTTACTGAGCAGTAGTTCATTACTGCTGCGCAGTAGCATCACACCATGAACCATGACATAATGCTACTGTGCAGTAGTAACAAGCTACTGTGCAGTCAGCATCACCAGGAAGCTGTGCGGGGCTGCTACTGTGCAGTCACACTGGTTACTGTGCAGTCATTTAGTACTTAGGTATGCAAATACTAAATGACTATGTAGTAACAACTGCACAGTCAGTGTCTTGTGTAGGTGCAGCCAAGGAGACACAGGCGGATGCAAAGCAGTCTTGATTAGCCAATTAGGGATGCCATTGTCTCTCTGGCCACACTGAAGGGCTAGAGACAGAAGTTACATACAAACCATTTTAAGTGATCAGAAACTGGTTTAAACCTGTAACAGAACATAAGTTCAGTGCACATAAACCAGTTTCAAAATGGCCAAAATTGGTTTAAGATAAACCTGGTTGAATATAGTATCAGACTTAACAGATCTGGGTTAAACGCCAACTGGTTTATGCAATGTCTGTCCCAGAACCCTTCCTGGTTTAAGTTAAATCAGAGTCCGCCAGCATCCCAGACGCTTTGCAGCCCTGGGTTGGCAGGTCTGCTCCAGAGAACTGGGCTGGCCCTGCCCCTCTTTTCCCTAGCCAGAGCACTATCACTGCTCTGGCTGGCAGAGGGACTGCAGTGTTTGCCAGGCTTCCCGCTGCACCAGCCCCCACCATCACCACTGGCTTCTCAAGCAGGGACCCATCCTCTCACCCCTAGCCATGCCCCCCCCCATCTCAGCACTATGGAAGGGGGGGGCTGCTCTAGCACCCCCTGGCTTCTAGCCTAAACCACTGCAGGCATGGACTTGCATTTCTGGAATGAAAAGGGAATGCCTATCCACCTCCAAATCAGTTCAAGCTCTGCAGGTTAGACTAACCTGCAAAGATTGAATCAATTCAGGCTCTGGCTTTTTGAATGTCTGTCCCTAGCCAAGGGGTCCAGAGAACACACTGAGCTATGTGCAGAGGGCTCCTGGAAACTCTCTCCTCTTCAAGGGCTCAGCCTGCAAAGTCTATTTAGGAGTCTCTGGGTAAGTTTTCCTACCAGGAGAAAAAACTAGGGAGAATTCTCCCAGCTCTTTTGAACATGTGTACAAGGCTACATGGTCTCATTCTGTTTGCTCTATGGGTCTTTCAGTCCCACTGAGTTTCAGGTTGATAAGTTGAAAACTGAGGAAACCTAGTTAACTTTCATTACAAACAAAGAAGTCAAATATTTTATTTATGAAATAGTAAAATTTCTTACAAAGTGTTTTAGCCAAAACTATTCTTCATATTTGACTTGTATTCACAGGTCATTTCAGTCAATATACAACATTTTTGGTGAATAACTACCCCAAAAACATCTCTAACCTTGATGAGACCTCTGTTTCATGATGTAAGGGAATTGCACAAAACAAAAAACAAAGGACATTTTTTTTCTGAGGAAGACCCTCATACTAGGACATGGATGATTTAGATAATATCCCTCTCCCTGGCTAGAACTTTAGTTAAGGCATTTCCTAATATTTAGTGCTTCATTTTGAAACATCAACATTTTTTTCAATCATTTTAAATGCAATTTAATATATTTTTACATAGATAATAAAATATGAAAGTTTATACCAAATACCCTTATATTATGCCTGTGGTATGGATCTGTGGCCACGTCTACACAAAACTCTAATTGTACAGTTGTTACTGTGGTCATTTAGTATTTACATAACTAAGCACTAAATGACTGTGCAGTAACTGGCATTACTGTGCAGTAGCATCCCTGCACAGTAGCCCAGTGAAACTGCATAGTAGCTGGTTATTACTGCATAGTAGGTTTTTACTACTGCACAGTAGCGTTGCATCACAGTTCGTGCCCCATGATACTGCTGAGCAGTAGTAACAAGCTACTGCACAGAAAGCATTTCATGTAGATGCGGCCACTATGTATTAGACCTTAAATCATTTTAATATATCCTATGTTCTTACTGGTTATGGATTCTTTTTTTTTTAAGGGAGATTACATTCTCAGTATTATCTACAAGGTGGATGATGTAAAAGTGTGCTTATCTTTATCTTAAAATTGTTCCCACTTAGCTTTCTAAAGAACTTTTATCTTTAATGTTATACATTTTATGGGCTGATAAAGAATTTTGTTAAATTCTGTTCTGCTCACAAAACAATTATTTTGGATTTTTTCTCATAGTACTTTTGACTGACTTAGGGGATGTAGCCTAGATAATTTTAATGGTTGCTGCCAGCTGTTGTGAACCATCTGAAAAAAGAAATAAATAGCAGTACACTTCAAGGTTTCACTGAAACGGGATATTAACAAGGATACAGGGAAATGTGTAGCAGTTTGACCACAAGGTAATGGAAAAGGCTGTAAATTCATATTGTGCTTGCATTAGGAAAGACAAAGAATCAGGGATAACTTCTGAGTCCAGGCAAAGACTTCAAATCTTTGAGGTCTTTCAGAATGACTTCCATTCTGCATTTCACTTTTTACTTCTGTTTTAGCAGAAGTAGTATTAGTGACATGTGACAGGAGATAAGGCAAGATAATACAAAATTTAAATATAGGAAAAATATGCTTAAAAAGTTTTGGAAAGGATGCCAATGAGTCATTTAAAAAAGGGGAGAGGCGCTAGGTTTTTAACCTAATTAAATGTAAGCCATTTCTAGGCTGAAACCTTGAACAGTTCTGATAAGAGTTGTAAAAAACAGGTGTTTATTCTAAAACTACCCTACCATAACAATGAATACTTCCTAGATAAAAATTAATGAAGGGAATACTCATAAATGTGTCAGAAGAAGATAATTATTATTTCAGATACAACCCAGATGCTTTCCATTGGAATGCAAATTAATAGTCCTGACTAGAAGCCTTGCTTTACAAAAGACGTCTCAAGTCATGACAAGGGAGACTCTCCATTGGCAGGTCCTTTCTAGGCTACATAAAAATGAAAGAGAAATAGCTTCCTAGTCTTAGCAAGATGACAGTTGTACAATGAAGAAATTATTGTGTGAGATTAATGAGAGTATGGTTCCCATCATGGGAGGTATATTTAAAGAATGTCTTGAAAATATGTATGGTTTCCAGTGAGGTTGCATTCTACCCGTTCATCTTTATATTTAGTGGCTTGAGAGCCTCTTAAGACCCTGTTACTTCTATGCTTTTGGAGGTCAGAAGTTTAACTTCTATTATGAAACAGGAATAATTTAATTTTAAAATCTCGGTTCAAAATGGAAGCAACATGATGTTAGATGCCATATGTATTCCTGGGTTTCCATTATCAGCATCTTTAAAATAATGATGTCTGGAAATATAACCAGAGGATGTGCAATTTGGGTAGACTCGATGTTGAATGTTTTTACTGTCCTACTTAGCCTTTTAACTTAGTCACAGAATACACCAGCAGTTATAAGACTAAGCAGAAACTAAAATGTCTGAAACTTATTTAAGTTCTACTCTTGGGTAGTTGAAATATGGCTGGCCAAACACTTGTAAATTTACATAGAGAGCATGCTCAGTATGGGCAGGAGCTTGTAATGTATAACCTAAAGAATCCTCCCATCCCTAGTTTTTCATACAGTGAAGAGAAAACCTGACTTCACATTTTCCTGTATGTATCTGGGGAGAATTCTTTTACCCTTTGGGTGCCAAAATGACAATTTTCTAGTCATGTTAGTGGTCTTTTATCATTTAGGAATTTTTTTTGATTCTGTTACTCACTAATAATAAGTAAGCATACTGGTACGTACTACACATGCCCAGTAGTCTATGCACTGACTGACTAGGTATGTGACTATGGATGCACGTCCAGTGTAAGTGTGTCAGTTATGCAATTGTAGCTGGACAATAACCTAGCAGGTGTTAGGTGCCAGAAAAGAAAGTCCTCCCCTAATTTAATCTCAAGATCTTAGCGATTGGACTCTAGGTGCTGCATACACAGAAGCGGTTGACTCTGCATTTCTTTGACTTCTAACAGAGAGCTCTAATCACCATGCTACAGATTAGGTAATATCCAGGACCCTTTTTCAGTATTCCTTTTGTAGGCGAGCAGCTGCACTTGCAGTTATGAGTCTTTGGATAAAATGGAGGGAGAGTAGTAGGGAAGTTTCTGTTCCAGTAGAAGTAAGGTTCAGGGCTAGATCCCAGGACTTACTCTTTTCCAGAACAGCAGCTACCTCACTAAGCTATAGTCCCTCTAGCTTGATATTTTCATCCTGCCTCACATATCATCAAGTTTTGCCATCCAGGAGGTCTGCTTCAGAATGTAGACCGGAGAGGGGATAAGGAAGGCTTTTTCTCCTTTTTTTTGGTGTGTGTGCCTGCACAGAATCTTGTTTCAGGTCAAATTTGATAAAATGGTTCAGTCAATCCTGGCATATATGGGGAAAAAAATCAGAAAATTTCCAAAATGTAAAAAAGAAATTCCAGGTTAAGATAGGCCTGGGCTTAGTTTCATAGTTTCATAGTTTGTAGGGTCGGAAGGGACCTGAGCAGATCATCTAGTCCGACCCCCTGCCATGGCTCATGGTTCATCAGTACAAAGAGATTTTAAAGGGACTGGCAGCATTAGACTTTCCAAAAGATAGGAGACGTGGTGTAGCCAAAGACGTCAACTGAATAATTTGTTTCAACGGGAGAAATTCAATTCTGTAGCCTTTTAGAAGGTGTTGTAACTCATATTCTAACAATCCCAAGTTAGTCATGGCACTGCCTTAGAAGCTACAATAGAGATTTTTATCCTGGACTGCTCTTTACAAGAAAAGAACCGTTATTAACTATAATTAATCAGCAAAATCTTTCTATGTTCTTCCTTGGTTTGGTCTCATTAATAACTTCTTTAGGGCCTGTCTTGACTTTATTTTGTTAAGAATTAATAGCATAGTAAAACAATTGTACATTGCCAGCTTATGTAACAACAAGTACTTCTAGAGAGTTGTCAATAACCATTACCGCTCTATCAGATTGGCAATGGTTATCAAAATCATTAATCAATAGCTTTGTCTGTGCCATTCCATTCTTCTTGTATGTAACACCGACACACACACTCAGGTTGTGTATGGTAAAGTGTGTGCTTTTCAGTTGTGAATAGTGGGGTTTTTTGTGCGTTTGTTTTATGTGGGCGAAATGGCACCTGTTGTTCTTGCCATGTGCTCAGCACACGGCAAACTGATGCCTGTGGCAGAAAGCCACCTTGGTTTCTCCCCAAAATCTCTGCCCTGTGACAATGTGATAAAATCTCTGTGCTGTGACCATTTGAGTAGGGTGGGCTCAGCAGAGGAGACCACACCCTTACCCTGTCTCTTTAGGTAACTTGAGCTGGCTGCATTCCTGAGGAAGGGGGGAAACCTGCTCCCTCTGCCTATGTGACTGGTACCTGGGTGAGAGGCATCTACCTGGGGAGCTGGAATCTGCCCAGTAACAGGTGATGTATTTCAAATTGGTTGGCTGACAGCCAGCTGGGGCTGGCCTCCACTGGACCAGGTGAATGAGGTCACAGGGGCTATATAAGTTAGGACGGGTGAGGAGGCGGTCTCTTCGGCCATGAGGTGAGGCAGCAGCCATGCGGAGGACACAGAGAAGCTTTACCATCTAAAATTGGCTCTCTCCCCCAAACTTACGAGCTAGAAACCACCTGCCTCCAGAGGGGAAACTTCACCAGCCTCTGGAAGATGCTTGTGAGTAAGCTACTCAAGATCTGATTAGATATCTAGCTGGCAGTAACTTAGATGCGTGATCAAAAGGCTACCTCAGCCAGACTGTTTGCTCTTTAGGAATTCTAGGATATTGCTCAATCTTGTACCCTATTTTCACCCTACACCTGTAACCAATAAAGTCTTCCTTTGTAACTGTTGTGGGAGACTTATTGAAGGATGGGTCTAAATTATGCCTAAGAGACCTCTTAGGTCTGCGGACTAAGGGAGACTGTACTTTTTTCCCCAGGACTTGGGCAAATGCCCCAAGTGCCTGTATTGGGTCGAGTACCTGTAGGACATTAGGCCTGTGTTTCTCCAAGGACACAGGGCCAGGAGTGAATCCATTCTTGGGGTGGTGGTGGCGACGTTACCCCCAGGCTAGCGTATGTGCTCCAGGAAGGGGTCGGGCCGGACATAAGACGCCCCTAGAGAGGCATTCGGAGCCTGGCAGGTGATCGGGCACAGGGAGAGGGGCGGCTTAATGCAACAGCGCCCTCTACTGGCCCACCACAATGCCTATATCTGGGAAAATATGTAAAACCCTCTGGCCTCATTGGCCAGAGGAAGCAGAAGATCTTCCAGGCAGACTGAGTAAGAGAGAGGCTGGAGTGTGGTACTCCCTAATTGGACAAGGGTTTGGTGATGTCACACCAGGTATATAAGAACAACTCAGCTACAGTTTCTCTCTCTTTCTCCTGGGGCTGTTAAGAGCTGCACAGCTGCTAAGAGATAAGAGCTGCACAGCTCTCCAGAGGGAGCAAAAGCTATGTGACAGGAAAGCCTTGGGTACAGGGAGAGAAAGTCTGTTTCAGAATTTGAGACTCCTATTTCCTCCCTCTTTCCCCATTTTTTCGTTGAGTGGGAGTGTTGATCCCTGGAGCAGACTGACCAAATATGGGCCCTGGCAGTTACTGGCCACATGGGACTGGCCCTTTCTGTTTTGTAAAGGTGGTACGGTTGAGACTGGATGTCCGAGCTGCAGCCATAGGCATGGGCCCTTTTTGCTGTGTCACAGCTCTTTCATTTCAGCCAAGCTGTATAGCTGAACCACTGCCATATGTTTGGCTGGCAGATTTGGGCCAGGGTGAAGCCTGGCACTACTTGTTGTTTATCCAGGCCTCAGTGCAGTATAGGCCTGACCAACTTTTTGCTTCCCAGTTCAGGCCTAGCAAGATAGGCCTGGGCTTAGTTTCATAGTTTGTAGGGTCGGAAGGGACCTGAGCAGATCATCTAGTCCGACCCCCTGCCATGGCAGGAAAGAATACTGGGGTCAAATGACCCCAGCAAGATGTTCATCTAACCTCCTCTTAAACACCCCCAGGATAAGAGCCTGCACCACTTCTCTTGGAAGCTGGTTCCAGACCCTAGCTGCCCTGACTGTGAAGTAGCGCCTCCTGATATCTAATCTAAATCTACCCTCTGCCAGCTTGTGACCATTATTCCTGGTCGCTCCTGGCGGTGCTCGGGGAAACAGTGACTTCCCCAATGCCTGCTGATCCCCCCGACTAGTTTATAACAGGCCACAAGATCCCCCTCAGCCTTCTCTTTTGGAGGCTGAACAGGTTCAGGTCCCGCAGCCTGTCCTCATAGGGCCTGCCCTGCTGTCCCCTGATCGTACGAGTGGCCCTCCTCTGGACCCTCTCCATGCTGTTGACATCCCTCTTGAAGTGCGGCGCCAGGAATTGGACGCAGTACTCCAGCTGCGGCCTGACCAGTGCCACATAGAGGGGGAGGATCACCTCTTTGGACCTGCTCGAGATGCATCTGTGGATGCATGCCAAGGTGTGGTTGGCCTTCCTGACTGCCTCTCCACACTGCCGGCCCATGTTCATATTGGAGTCAATGATGACCCCCAGATCCCTTTCTGCCTCCGTGCTGATAAGAGGGGAGTTCCCCAACCTGTAGGTATGGTGCTGGTTGTTCCTCCTGAGGTGTATCACCTTGCACTTGTCTGTGTTGAAACCCATCCTATTCTCATCCGCCCACCCTTGTAACCTGTCGAGGTCTGATTGTAGCCTGTTGCATCCTTCCAGTGTGCCCACGTCCCCCCACATCTTAGTGTCATCAGCAAATTTGAACAGGGTGCTTTTTACCCCCTCATCCAAATCGCTGATGAAGATGTTGAACAGTGCGGGCCTGAGGACCGAGCCCTGCAGAACCCCACTGCCCACGTCCTTCCGGGGTGAGAAGGACCCATCTACTACCACCCTCTCGGTGCGGCCCTCCAGCCAGTTGGCGACCCATTTGACTGTGTGGGTGTCTACACCACAGCCCCCCGGTTTCTTAATGAGAACAGGGTGAGAGACAGTGTCAAAAGCCTTCCGGAAGTCCAGGAAGATTATATCCACTGCTACCCCTGCGTCTAACGATTTGGTGATCTGATCGTAAAAGGCCACCAGGTTGGTCTGACAGGACCTTCCACTGATGAACCCATGTTGGTTGCCCCTAAGCAGGCAGTCTCCTGCTGGCCCCTCCTGGATGTGTGCCAGCATAATTTTCTCAAACATCTTGCCTAGGATTGAGGTGAGACTAAACGGCCTATAGTTTCCCGGGTCCACCTTCCTGCCTTTTTTGAAGATGGGGACCACGTTGGCCCTCTTCCAGTCCTCCGGTACCTCACCAGAGCACCACGAGTGCTCATAAAGTTGTGCCAGGGGACTTGCAATGACCCCGGCCAGTTCCTTTAGAACTCTAGGGTGGAGATCATCTGGGCCGGCTGACTTGAATACGTCCAACCCCTCCAGAAGCTCCCTAACTAAATCCTCTCTAACCTGTAGCCCAGGTGTGCCTCCCCCGGGGCCCAAAGGGGGCCCAGCAGGGAGGTGGCTGTTCTGGTCTCTACTTAGGAAGACGGAGGCAAAGAAATCATTAAACATGTTAGCTTTGCCGTCTGGTGTGACGACCAAGTTACCCATGTCGTCCTGCAAGGGCCCCACATTACCCGGGACCTTCTTTTTACCCCCTACGTATTTAAAAAAAAGACTTCTTATTGTCCTTAATCTGGGAAGCTAGTCCCAGTTCCATCTCTGCCTTGGCCTTCCTAACTGCCCCCCTACATCCCCGAGCAACTACAGAATAGTCCTTCCTGGTGATGACCCCTTCTTTCCACTGGGTATAAGCCTCCTTTTTAGCAAGGAGACATTCCCGGATGCTTTTGGGGAGCCACAGAGGCTTGTGTGCTCTCCTGCTCCCTTTGATCCTCATTGGGATTACCTTCCTTTGGGCTTAGAGGATCGTCTCCTTAAGGAGCGACCACTCTCCTTGGACACCTGGCTCCCCTCCCCCCCGGGACCTCAGCGCTTCTCCAACTATCCTCCTTAGCTCGTTTAAGTCTGCCCTCCTAAAATCTAGGGCTGCTGCCTTACTGTCCCCCTTGTAGTTTATGTCCCAACCAAGCGGTGTCACTGGGCACTAGTTGTAGTTCATGCCCAAGCTGAGATAGATCTGACCTCTGAGCTCTTTTGTAGTTTTCTGCCCAGAATAGCTGGGATTGGGACTAGGAATTGTGGAATGTGATATGCTGATGACAGCCACAGTTAACCCCTCAAGGCCACCAAGGGGTAGTGGAGATGGGAGCTCCACCACATCTCCAGAAGCAATGGAGCCCCTTGCAGTGCAGAAGGACCCACGCTCTTGAGCAGCTCCCTGCGGTGACCACAAGGAGCAACTGTCTATAGTTGCCACCTATGGACTTTCCAGTGTGGACCCCACCTCTGCACCCCATTGCTGAAGGGCAGGTATAGGGGTGCAGGCCCCGAGAACTACCCGTTGGGGAGCCTCAAGTCCCAGACTATCTGGGTATGGGTAAAGCCTCCCCCAAGAGGTGCCACCTATAGACTTTGCTTTGTAGTTAATAGTATTTTTAAATTATCTTTAGTGGTTTTTTTATGTTTTTTTTATTTTCTGTAATAAATTTGTGTTTTTGCACTTATACTGCTTGTGAGGAGAAGGTTTTGTTTGTACAGGATGCCCCGGCAAATTTAGTGTTCCCAGATTTCTGAGTTGGGGCTCAAGTCACTGGTATAATTTATGGAGTACACTGAAATGTGAAACCAGCCCTTTTTGCTGCTGACTGGTGCCTGGCAGAAGGCGTACATGTACAATTACATGGGGTGCTAAAATTGTTTTGGATGCTCAGAACCCAGTTACTCAGGCCCAGGTGTCATATCCTTGGATTAACTTTGCAGTGAAAACATCCTTTAGATAATAGGTGACAATCATTTATGTTAAAAATCCCCAATCTGCTTTCATTAAAAAAAACAAACAAACAGTATTTGTTTTTATAGGCACTATCTGATTATTTTTACTTTGGACATGTGGCTGTTCTAAATTTATTGTGTGATTAACCAGTTCATTGTGTAATATATGTAGCAGGGGCCTTAATGGCAGTTATCCAGTTACCCTGCTGAGTAAATGCATTTTTTGAAACTTATACACAATTTGAGACTGAGCTGTGGGCATGCAAGTGTTTACATCCTCATCATGTGCATACCTGGGTGAATGTATGTAACTGAGGCTGGGCCATTCAAAACACCATGCAGATGGCAAGGAGGAGGAGCAGCAGGAAGAGAGTCTCTTCTTTTGCTTTTAGCAGGTACAACTCCAGGGTGATTCTGTTGATCCCAAAACATTACTTATGAAGCTAGGTAAGCACTGTTCAGGCATGTAAAATGAAATAGGATTTTTTCCTAGGAACTCAGGGAATGGGAAGAAGAAAGATGTAAAGGAAATTGGGATGGAAGAGACAAAGGCATTTTGAAATTGAAATGCAGAAAACTTTCTACATATACATCTTTAAACACCTGGGATAGGGACAGACATTACACATAAAGCAGTTTAAGTGATCAGAAACTGATTTAAATCTGTAACAGAAGAGATGTTCAGTGCATATAAACCAATTTGAAAATGGCTAAAACCAGTTTGAGGTCAACCTGGTTGAAAGTAGTATCAGACTTAACTGATTTGGCTAAAACCAGTTTCTGCAATATCTGTCCCAGACTCTTTGCTGGTTTAAGATAAATCAGACACCCCAGCATCCCAGCATGCTCCCTGGGCTGGGTGCGGTGCAGGGTTGGTCCCTCCTCTCTGCTTGGCACATACTTGCAGGCACAGAGCATCTACTTGGCTTTTCCCCCTCTGCCTTACACAGACACCTCAGCATTAGCTAGCAGACCACAATCTGGCTACAGTTTGGTCCCTGCTGTGGGAGAGGACAGAGGCAGATAGGCTTTCTGGAGCTAATCAACAGGTAGCTTAATGTCCTTCCTTGGAAGAGCTGTTTAAGAAGATTTCCATTAGTTAATGGAGAAAGGCATTGTTTTTTTAATGAGTTGATAAACACTGAGTTAAGGGCGACAAATATTTCCTGCTGGACTGCTTAGGGAAAGGTGGGGGAGGAATAATCAGAGCATCTTGCCCAGGCCTGGCCATGCCCCCCCTCACCTCTGCCCTGTGGAAGAGAAGGGAAGGCTGCTTTAGTGCCCCCCTGGCTTGTAGCCTGAGTCACTGCAGGAATGACCCTGCTTTTCTGGGATGTCTATCTGGGTTGCAAACTGATTTAGCCTAGCCGGGTAGACTAACCTGCAAAGATGGAATCAATTCAGGCTCAGGCTTTTTGAATGTCTGTCCCTACTTTTAAGTTTTTCAGTGTTTAAAAAAACTCACCCCCCTCATTTCTCACCACCTGGAAGGGCTGCTTTACAAACTGCTCACTGAATATCACTTGCAATATGGGTCCTTTTGAAGTAAAGTCCAACACAGTGCAAGTAACAGTGGCAAAATCAAGACTCAAGTGATTTGTCCTATAACATAGAAGTAGCCTGCAGTTAAGATGTGAATAGAACCTAGGTCTCATGATATCCAGGATTTCCTCTCTCTCTCTCTCTCTTTTGGTCAGTCAAGTAACATTCTCCATAAGTGGAAATACATAAAATCATAGTCCCATAACCAATGTAATGAATCTGAAATTTAAATCTATTCAAGGTAGACAACGCACCAAGCTTTAATGCTACCAGACTGATTGTAAGCTAGAAACATATTTCACTAGTTCATATAGTTGAGCAGAGAGGAAACTGGGTACTAAAACTCCCAAAGGCTGTGGGAGAGGTACATTAACTAATAGTGAATAGTGTCATCCTTGGATAATTTATAGGGAGACAATATTAGTAACTCAACTTTTCTATCTTTTTATTTATCGGCTCTCAAATGGGCAGACGCAAACTATTGCTACTTTCTATTTCTTCACAGATATGCTCCTACCTTTTCACCTCTCCCCCACTCTTTCTGGCTAAAAAAATGCTTTTCCTTGTACTTGTCAATTGATAGATGCAGAAAACAAAAATAGAAAAAGGATCATTTTGAAAAATATCACAAATAAATCACCAGGAGTATATTTTAAAGAGCCCACAAAATCTGCTACCGGATGCTGATATGAGACCTTGGTTCCTTTTATGATCTCCTCATACATGCTTAAGAATAAATAAAGACTTGTAACCCTAAAGATTCCTTCAGTTTTTTAATTGGTTTGAGCTTGATGTGTTGTACATTTTGTTTCTTGGCAAAAAATGATCTTGTAACTGTACTAATGGTCAGTTGGCTTTGTTGACATTATTGATTTGTAAGTTAATTAAAAGCATATCCACTGGAAGTATTTACTGTTGTGTCAGATGTAAGAAAGGACTATAAATAGCTATCAAAGGGATAAATAAAAAAAAACACTGAAAATTATTTTTGCACATTTTCTGAAGGACAACTGGAGAAAGGAAAAGAGAAAAAAATCTAAATGAAACTGAGCTTCTTAAGGAGAAAAATAAAGGAAAAAATATCTGACATGAAGTAAGAAACTTGCAGAACATTATTTAGATGTAAGCCTAACTAGGGGGCAGATATGACTGACATTTTCATTATGTCATTAGTTTACAAGGTGATTGAAGGACCTCTGAACAGCATCATATATCATACATAAACACAATATCATACTTAATACACAGGCACAGAAAGTCTGGCTTGCTGGAGATAAGCCAGTTCGAACAAGTGGCCAAGGTAGAAGTGGGGGATAACACAATATTAAAGACCTTCAGTTTGGGCTGGCCTTTAACGAGTTGCCTGTAACATAATGACCTCATTTTGTAATACTTATCTCTAAGATCCCCTGACAACAGGGACCACCTATTAAAGAAGTATCTAGCACTGAAGGACATTAGAAGGTATGGGAGACTTGCCCATTCAAGATGACAACCCTATGGATAAAGAATATTTGTACACTTTCATAAATAATTTAGTTACAAGAAATAGGATGACCTACGTACTCTCTCTTTTATACAGCGTCAGATATCCAGTTACATCCATTGTCTAGTATTATCTCTTAATGTGCTGATTCCATCTGCCCCATTTGGGCATTTGTAAAGATTGCAGTTTTTGATTAAGCTGTTTGTTGGACACCACTTTCACACAGGGGGCTGTCTGAGATGTTCATCTTGTAAAGTGTCATTTTGAAGCGTCTGTATCCAGATCTGTCTTTTCAGCTTGACCCACATTAGTCTGTCAAGGTCATGCCCAAAGGGATACTCATTTGGTGTTGGTATAAAATACTGTAGGAATAGGTCTGACCTCTCCCAGTGGTCAGCCCACTCCCTTGCTGCCCATAGGTTTGGTTTGGCATCCCCAATTTTTTCCAAGAGCTTGTGGGCTTCATGTATATGTGGTTTATGACTTTTAAGTCTCTTAAGCCTCCATCTATTTGGATTTTTAGTTAACAGCTGATGGAACACGTGATTTTTGTCATTTCTTGCTTCTATTGCCAGTAATGATGTTAGGGTCTGTCGTCTTATATTATTTGGTCTAATGCCTGAGAGTACAGGGACTGCATCTGTATATGTGTAAGCTGTGCAGTCTATTATGCATCTCAGTGCATTGTTAAATAC
Organism: Crocodylus siamensis; assembly: GCF_052110815.1. Lineage (NCBI taxonomy): Eukaryota > Metazoa > Chordata > Crocodylia > Crocodylidae > Crocodylus > Crocodylus siamensis. The sequence goes on along the minus strand of NC_143399.1, from coordinate 164,273,385 downwards.
AGTGTCAAGCTTCTTAGTATGACAGATTCTGGACCATACAATATTCTGCTGTGACATATACAGATTGAGGCCCCTGTGGTGAGGGAGGGAGTGGGGCAGGGGCAGGAGCTGGGGTAAATGGGTTCCTGGGGCCAGGGCAGGTTGTGGGATGGAGCCGCAGGTGGCTTGTCCAGGTGTGTGTGGAGGACAAAGCTCCCCACCACTACACCCCACCAAGGGGAGTCATGGGGGCATGTGCCTTCTGGATTTGTGCATGGGGTAGAAATGGGATGCCTGCTGTGGGTTGGGGCTCTGCACACTGCAGCCTTTGCCCCATGATACTTGCATGCTGGCCATTCGTGCCCTGCCCTCCCAGTGGCAGGAGGCACAACATGGCATTGCATGGCTCCCAGGGCAAAGGCAGCAGGTGCAGAGCCCCCGCCCACAGTGGCAGCTCACCTCTGCTCTGTGCACAGTTCCGGGGGGGGGAGGGGCAATGATATGCCTGCCCCCCAGGGTGTGTACTGTGGTGGGGAGCCACACCACCCATGCCCCTACATGAACCTCCCATGGCTCTGTCCCACAACCTACCCCAGTCCTGGGGCCCCATTCACCGCAGCCCCTGCCCCTGGCCCACTCCCTCCCTCACTGTGGGAGTCATGATCTGCCTCCTCCACCCCTTCCCCTCCACAAATTTATCTGCTGGGTGCTGCTCTATGCACTGTCTCCCCTCCCCCACCCCCCCCACCCCGGAGTCAGATACCTAAGTTATTCATTTAAAAAAATTGAATAGAGATCTCAGCAGTGTAAGGAGGCCTGGCTTCCAATGTTGCCACTGCACACAGGATTGCAATCTCATGGATACGGTAGAAGCCAGTCTCTTGCTCCCCATGCCCATCAGTACAGGACTGATTGCCCTTGTTACCCTGTCCTAGTTACATTAATTTATTTTATTTTCTTTCAAAATGCAAGAGGTTTTACATTACAGACTAGTGTCTATAGTGCTTACCTTGGATCTGGGAGACCTGGGTTAAATGCCCTTTCTGGCTCAGGTATTTTAAATCCAATATCTCTCACTTCCAGGAAAATGTCAAAGAGTCAGAGTGTAGTCTAGACTGGGTAGGCTTACACTGCACCAACACCTGCTAAAGCTGGGCCACCAACCAGAAGGAATTCAAGATTTATAAGGCCAGAAAGAAGGGGGAAGAAGGAACAGGAATTGATGAGGAATTAAGATTCTTACCTGAAAGGGGGAGAACTGGGTTCCAGTTGGTGCTCTAAGAGAGTTTAATTTGCTTTCAACAGTTATTGTTTAAAGTGCATAGATAATCCTTGGAGCAGGGACCACGAATCTAGACTCCTCTTTTTCCTTCTGCTACCCACTGCAGTGAGGGGTTTCATATAAAATGCCTCTTTCATTTCCTTTACAGTCAAAAGCTGAGCTGTGACAAACAAGGAAGTAATGAAGGGGGCTGTTACACTTTCAGGGAAAAGTATGGACTACAACAATATAGCTGCATACATTTGGGCAACTGATTTCTTTAGCGGGGAAAACAGTGGAAAAGTGCTTGATTCAAGGTTACAGTAAATACATTGTGTGGGAAAAAAGATTGGGGTTAAACACAAATTTTAACCACCTGCTTTTCATCATAGAGCTTTTCTTTTCAACCCAAAAAATCACTCTAGCTTTGCTGTAAAATTATTTTAGGAACAAATTTTCTTTTCATTCATACCAGCTGCGCAGAGCCTCATCTAGAGCAAATGAAAAATAGGTGTCATATCACAATTTACTAACAAGGGCAAAGCCAAAAGCAAAACCCCTTACTGTACTAATTAATTGTACATCAGAGCTTCATCAGAGTTCATTGTTTCATTCTATATAGGAATAAGAGGTAGAAGGCATTGTAGAGCACTGAGCAAATTACATCCAGGGAGCCAAGCTGAGAGGTAAATGCAGTTTCACCAACTGCATAAATTAACAACTGATAATTTCTAAGCATTCTAAACTATTTTAAATTAATAGCTTCATACACACATGGGGGACTCCAATAGTTTTCTAAAAATTGTTTTACATCTTTCTTATTGTTCTTTGCTTAATATCATAGGGAGAAACTGAGCACAGAAAAGTTTGTAATAAAATACACATATAAAAAATATTATGATAGGCCCTTAATCAGTACAGAAAATAGTATTCAAACATGAACTGCTACTTTGTAGAATTTGGTAAGGGTGAAAAGAAAGGACAAATAGACTTGAGAAGAGATGGAGTAAAAAAATGAGAGAGGAAGGGCTTAGATCCCAGGTGAAATCCTGGCATCACTAAAGTCAACAGGAGTTTTGTCACAAAGTTCAGTGGGGCAGTATTTTACCCACAGAATGAGACCTGGTAGTCTGAGACACCAATTAATATTTTTTCATTATATTTTCTGTATGAAAGTGGAACACGTTTTTGCTTAACTTTTAGTTTTGCACCTAACGTGTCAGGGCATTTGAACATGAATAATACATTTTTATTTGCTGTGTTTTGTACTGTTCTGTCTTTGTGGAAGATCAGGAAAAATGTGGGTCTGTTACTGAATGGGAAAGAAAACCCAGATGATGCTGAAAAGGCTGAAGTACTCAATGCCTTTTTTACCTCAGCCTTCACAGGCAAAGTCAGATCTCAGACTACTGCACTTGGAAGCACAGTTTGGGAAGAAGATGAGCAGCTAACAGTGGTGAAAGAACAGTTTAGGGACTATTTAGAAAAGCCAGATGTTTACCAGTCCATAGGGCAAGATGTGATGCACTCAAGGGTGCTGATGGAGTTAGCAGAGTTACTGGCCATTATCTTTGAAAACTTGTGCCAGTTGGGAGAGGTCCCAGATGACTGGAAAAGGGCAAATCTAGATACAATATTTAAGAAAGGAAAGAATTCAATATTTTTATCAACAACCTGGTTCAAGATGGTTTGAAGTACACCATCAGCAACCTCCCCCAAGGGGGGGAAGTAGTAGCTATGCTGGTGATTAGGGCTAGGATTCAGAAACACATCAATAAATTAGAGGACTGGACCAAAAGAAATCTCATGAGGTTCAATAAGGACAAGTGCAAAGTCTTGCAATTAGGAGTGCACAATCCCATGTACTGCTACAGGCTGGGGGTCACTGGCTAAGCAGGATCTCAAGCAAAAAGGAGCTGGTGTTTACAGTAAGCAAGCAGCTGAATATAAGCTAACAGTATGCCCTTATTGCAAAGAAGACTAATAACATACTGGGTTGCATTCAAAGGAGCATTGCCAAAGGATCAAGGGAAGTGATTCTTCTCTTCTATTTAGCACTGGTGAAGCCACATCCTGAGTACTGTATCCAGTTTTCGGCCCCCACTACAGAAAGGAAATGGACAAACTGAAGAGAGTTCAGTGGAGGGTGTGAAAGAGGGAGACCAAACCCACCCTGATTCTTCCTGGTACTTACCCCAAGGGAGATGACGAATGGTAGCTATGGTCGGATGCTGAGATGGTTGGCTCAGGTGCACCAGTTCTGGAGCTGCCTGAGCCTTCAAATCAGCAGTGAGATAGGGCAGGGCAGAGGAGAAGAGCAGGCTGCTGAAAAAGTGGCCAGAGAGAACAGGTGGGGTGGCATGGGAAGATTCAAGCCTGTCAGCTGAGAGATGTCAGGGAACGCTGCTGTCGGTGACACCCAGCAGGCTCTCCAGGAGAAGGAATGGGGAGATCAGCTGGGGACAGGGCAGAGGTGGCACCAGCATGTCCAGCTTGCTCTTGGGGAGAGAGACTGGGAAGCGCTGTGGAGTATGGTGCAGACGAGGCATCAGCAAGTCCCACAGGTACTCCAGGAACAGAACAAGGAGGTGCTGTGGAGCGCAGTGCAGGAGAGATGCCAGCATGCCCCAGAGACTCTCTGGGAAGAGGACTGGGAAGAACCACGAAACATGGTAAGGTGGCACTGGGCCAGGGAGGAATGGGCCAAGTGTCACTGAACTGCCACGCTGGTGGGGAAGTCTGTGGAGGGGTGAGACCAGGGGATCGCATCATCTGGTCAGGCTGCCGGTGGGACAGGTAGCAGCATGGGGTTGTGAGACCATGACAGCCTGAGGCCCAAGCAAGGCAGAGAGCCAAGAGGGGCTGCCAAAGTGGGTGATGGGTACACACTGGTAAATGGGACAGAGCCCAGCATCAGGTCAGATGGAGCCAAGGTGGGAAGGGGTGGGGATCCAGAGGAGAGCCCCACAAGTGGACCACCAAGGGTGCAGCTGGGACCAGCCAAGCCCACAATGTGGCTCTTAAAAAGGGGAAGATAAAAGGCCCCAGTCTGAGCCTCGGAGGCAAGGCCCAGGGGGGCCAATCAGTGAACGTTAATTATTTTCTGTTCTTATTATCTATAAGTTCACTGTTACTTCAAGATTGAGACCAGTTTTGTTGCGAAGGTCATAGTACCCATATGAAGGATGCCTCATGAATGCTGACAGCCAGGAGGTTGCCAACCCTCAGAGGGGACGGGACTACACAGATGAGACTGTATTATTTATAACTGAGACCTCTGGTGACTGATATCTATCTCAGTCGTGGATGTAGTAAGGGTGGGGGTAAAGGGAGGTTGGAGCCCCATGAAGAACTGCAAGAGTGAAACCACATGAGCCACTTGCCAGGAACTCTTACCCAAAAAAAACATCAAGTCATGCCAGGAAAGCAGGAACAGCAACCAGGAGACACAGGTGGTGTGAATTTGGGGTCCCATCCTGATGTTTCTGTGGGACAGGGCATTGGCCAAGTGTGGATGCAAGTCCTACAACTCCTACCAATGACAGAGGGCAACAAAAATGGTTAGGGGATTGGAGCACATGACTTCTGAGGAGAGGCTGATGGAACTGGGCTAATTTGGTCTAGAGAAGAGAAGACTGAGAGGGGATTTAATAACAGCCTTCAACTAAATGAAGGGTGTTTTCAAAGAGGATGGAGCTAGACTTCTCACTGGTGGCAGATGACAGAACAAGGAACAAAGGTCTCAAGCTGCAGCAAGGAAAGTTTAGGTTACGTATTCAGGTAACAAGACACTGGATCAGGTTACCCCAACAGATTGTAGAAACTCCATCCTTAGAGGTATTTAGGACTTGGGTAGACAAAGCCTTGTCTGGGATGATATAGTTGGGGATGGTCCTGTTTTGAGCAGGGGGGCAGACTAGATGACTTCCTGAGGTCCCTTCAAACCCTAATTTTCTATGATTCTATGATTCCCAGAGGAAAAAAAAAGTAGAGATAACCAAGTACTTGTATACATTGACATGTGAAAACTCTACGTTGACATTTTATACTTTCAAAAGGAGGGTATATGGATATGATAGGAATTCCAGAGGAGAATTTTAAGAAATTATAATTAACACAGAGGTTCCTAGCTTGAACATTGGTGGGGTCTGTTCTTAAATAAAATGCTCTTATATAGGAGTTATTCAGAAAGTAGTGCCTACTTTTTTTTCTAAAACAAACCTAATTGAAAAAATATTACAAAAAAAAAGTGTATCTTTGCTAAATACAGAACTATTTTTATCATAGCCTCCTTCTGTGTCAATGGCCTTTTTCACTTGTGAACAGGGTATACTTCTGCAAATTGTAAAAGTCCTTGTCTTTGCTGTGCAGCAGTTCTCAAACAGGTTCTATCACTTTGCTGTCATCCTAAAATTGTTATCTTAATGGTCTGTTCTTCATACCCCACACTATATGGAGGATGGGCAACAGAGTCTATTGAAACAATAAGATTGCCTTTGTGATGTGCAGGCTGGTGTGTGGGCAGGCTGCTGTGTGGGCAAGTATTGTCACAAAGTGCAATCTGAATTGCTTATTAAAACCCCCATCCTTGGAGATTTTTAAGACTTGGCTAGACAAAGGCTTGGCTGGGATGATCTATTTGGGGATGGTCCTGCTTTGAACAGGGGGTTGGACTAGATGAACTCCTGAGATCCTTTCCAACCCTAATTTTCTATGATTATATTATTCTTTCTATTAATATCCTTTTGGATGAATAAACTGGCAAGAGTGACAGAAACACCGATATTAAATTAATAATTTAGAATGTATAGAATACATAGAATTTATACCTGCTTTGCTGAAGGTAGAAACCAGGTTCTAACAATTATTAACCATATACAGCAAAAGCTTTGTTATCTGTCACCTGTGGGAATGGGGGGTGCCGAATAACAAAATATACCAGTTAATTGAGAGGCCCGAACAGGCATCTTTGCCTGTTTAGGCTGCTGCTTCGCCCACCACGTCCAGGATGTTGTCACCCCTCCCGTCACATCACCACCCCTCCCGTGGGCCCTGAGGGACAGGGAGGTGGGCCCTGTGCAGCCTGCTATGCCCTGGGCTGTGGGAGCTAAGCAGCGCAGGCTGCTTTGCCCTGGGCTGTGAGGGCTCAGCAAAACTGAAAGTGCTACAGTAGGCACTTCCGGTTTTGCTTTTACCTTACAAGCCAGCATGCCAGTTAATAGAGCATGCCGGCTTGTAAGGTGCCAGTTAAGGCAGCTTTTACTGTACATGGCATCAAGCATTCTTGCAACAGAACAGAACACTTAAGCATATATCTAGCTTTAAGGATGGGCATGGTCTTAGTGAAATCATGGCACTGTGTCAGAGTCGGGGTAGATATTAATGTTGGACCGTAACAATTTCTGCTTGACCATACACCTATAGATGTCTAGAGGAGGTCCATCTTTTAACTTTAATGGGATCAGGCCTCTCGTGCACCCAATTGAGGTATCAGGACAAAATGTTATTGTTCAGATGAAAATTTAATACAGCCTCTAAGATTTGAATCTCCTGAGGTATACAGTGCTATTTCCCCCCATGTTCCATGCACAGTGTGATACAATGACTCTCTTCAATGAAAAGAATCATTATTTTCATTCCTTTGTGAATAGCTAAGAGGAGAAATTATACTGTTTGCATAGTTTACCTAATGAACCTAATTTACAATGTCTGGCCCTCTTACACAATTGACCAAGCACTATGATATTCCTATTGAATCTGCTTCATACTGGGAAAGGAGGATTCCTGCTTCAGAAAAATACATTAGGTTTCTAAGGAGATGGCATTCTTGCATGTATAGTAAGTAATGCAGTTGGCTGTGGTATTTTAATTAATGTACTGCTGGCTATATTATCCAATTAATTACAACACGCTGTCTCTGAAGAAGACCATTTTGCTTCTATTCTTTTTTTCCTTAAAATTTGTATACCAGAATGAAAATTTGATTATTTTAGCAGTATGCAGGACAGAGTGCATGTATGGAAATTACAGCTGGCCCTATCATGAGCCATCTTAATTACACAAAACCTGAGGTGGTGCAAAATCTTCTTGTCTTCCCACATTATATAGAAGTGTTCCCCAATTTGCAGTTAACAGAAGCGACACAATTTATTAAATGAAAACAACACAACTGTTTTGCATCCAGGTTTTTTATATATCTTCAATATATATAATTACACTTAAGATTGTGACAGAACAGCTAAAGAACAAACCCAACCATGGGAGAAGTACATGCCAATAGCAAGAGACAAAAGAGCAAATCCAAGCTGCTAAATTTCATGGGGAAAGGCCTATTGTGTTCACAAACTAAGACTTTTTCAAAGGGCTCATGGTTGTTCTATGAGGTAAATAGTACCACTGACTTCAGTAAGCACGTATATTGTGAGCACAGTTTGACCATAGGAAATTCAGTGGACCAAACCTGAGTGCAATATTGCTACCTTTGTTTATACACTGGGGGAAACCCTTTGCATCTTGACACATTACGGTGTTTACTTTAACGGTGTCATCAACATTGTTTTGATATAATATCAAATTGAGAATTGGTCTGCCTGACTGTAGCATGTTGGGATTCCAGGGGTGACTCTGATGGCCCCTGGTAGATCCATGACCATGCTGCACTCTGCCCCTAGGGTGCCTTCACTTTTTGCCCACCATGCCTTGAACGAATTATAATAATATTAAGAGGGTGGCTGCCCATGGCCCTTCATGTGGGTCCCAGTCTAGATGAACCCTGCACTGGTGTCGACACGGAGTGCTGCCAGGGCCCCTGCCCGGGGGGCGTGACCTTCCCGGGGCTTGGCTGAGGCCTCCACCCAGACGGAGCCCACAGGGGGGTTGGGGAGCCTGGCCTGCGGGAGCTGCCTAGCAAGGCCTGGGGGGGCAGGGACTGGGGACCCCCACACCTGTCCTGCAGGCGCCCGCCTTAGGGCCCTGGAGGTGTGGGTAAGGAAGCTCCAGGAGGAGGTTAGCAGGCTGAGGGGAATCCAAGAGGCAAAGGAAGAAATTGACAGGTATTTTCTTTCCCTGCAGGGTTGTGTGACCAAGGAGGATGCACCTCAAGAAGAGGCCTCCACTGCTAAGTGGCAGACGGTCATGTCCCGGGCCAGGGCTGCTCGAAACACGGCAGCACCAGTTCCTCCAGTCCGGCTGGAGAACAGGTATGAAGCCCTGGCAGCCCAGGAGGAGGAGGAAGTAGAGGACGAAACCGGGGAGGAGGCAACTCCACGCTCACCGCGTTCTGCGCAAGCTGAAGGAAGCAAGAAGGCCAGGAGGAGGAAGCGTTGCGTGATCGTCATTGGTGACTCCATCCTGAGAGGTACGGAGGGCCCCATCTGTCGCCGGGACCCCTCGGCACGCGAGGTCTACTACCTGCCTGGGGCGAGGATTCAGGACGTGACAGGGATGCTCCAAACTGTAATCCGTATGTCCGGTAGCAGTGGACATAGTCTTCCTGGACTTCTGGAAGGCTTTTGACACTGTCTCTCACCTCATTCTCATTAAGAAACTGGGGGGCTGTGGTATAGACACCCACACGGTCAAATGGGTCACCAACTGGCTGGAGGGCCACAACCAGAGGGTGGTAGTGGATGGGTCCTTCTCAGCCTGGAAGGACGTGGGCAGTGGGGTTCCGCAGGGCTCGGTCCTTGGGCCCGCACTGTTCAACATCATCATCAGTGATTTGGACGAGGGGGTAAAAAGCGCCCTGTTCAAATTTGCTGATGTCACAAAGATGTGGGGGGATGTGGGCACACTAGAAGGAAGCAACAGGATACAATCAGACCTAGACAGGTTACAAGGGTAGGCGGATGAGAATAGGATGGGTTTCAACACAGACAAGTGCAAAGTGATGCACCTGGGGAGGCACAACCGGCACCATACCTACAGGTTAGGGAACTCCCCTCTTGTCAGCATGGAGGCAGAAAAGGATCTAGTCTAGCATCCCTGGGTACTCTTCTAGACAGGAGCTCCTAACCCTGCATCTTGCACGGCTTAACTAGCTTGCTAGCTCAAGCCTCAAGCTTATATCCTGCCAGGGCCCTGCCCTCTTCTGGATACCCTGGGCTGCCTACAGGTGCCTGCTAATCAGTTTTATTGCCCTTGTGCTCCAGTAACTTGCAGCTTCTGCTCCCTGCCTAGCCTGCAGTGCTCCCCAGCTAGGCTGCTTCTTCCTTAAGGAACTGAAGGACCCAGGCTCTCTCTTACACTGACAAAAGAAGAGACTTTATGGATATGCAAGTGCACTCTGAATTGCTCATTAACATTTTTTCAACCATTTTAATAATATTAACTCAGTGTTTACTCAATTAACTCAGTGAGCTACTGAAAGTAAATATAACCATTTCATGTAGTATTAAACTGAGACCAAATCTTTAAAATCTAATATTATGTTTACACCCCTAAATAAGTGCCCTGACTTTCAGAAGTGCTTGCCATGATCGTAATCAATTTTTGTCATGTATTAATTTAATTTCTTGCTAAAGTTATTATTGAATAAATATAGATTATGAGTCTATACCACAAACCCAACTTTGAAAATACTGGGCTAGGTGATTTACCAAAGTAATGCCACAAGTTAATTATTTGGCACAGCTAGAATAGAAACCAAGAACTTCAACTCTCATTCTCCTTTTCTAAACATACCTCCCAGATGCTACTCTTCCTACCCCCAAAGGAATAAGAACTGAACTCTGTCCCATGAACCTTCATCCAAGTCCTGCCCTGGGCCACAGGCATTAGCTATTAAAGCTATGTGAAATTTCACCGACTGTTTCATTTCAAAGCTGTTTTGATGCATTTCGAGCTCAAAACAGTGAAATCAAGATGAAACAAAAAACATTGAAACAGCTTTGAAATGCATTGAAACAGCTTTGAAATGAAATAAAGGCACTTCCCTCATAGCCCTGCTCCACCTCCTGCCACCAGGCTGAGCTTCATGGGGCTGTGAAGCCACTCGGAGCACAGCCTGGAAGTGGGAGGTTCGCAGAGCTGGGGCTGTGCTGTGCCTCCCACAGCCGAGCTGAGCTCCATGGAACCTGGTGCTGGGCATGGGCTGCGCCCAGCGCCGGTCCCAGGTGGCAGTGGCAGCCTCCTGTCATCTGGTGCAGATCTGGGGGCCCGCACCCCCAGGAGGAGTCTGGCACAGCCCTGAAGCCCTCCCGGGGGTGTGGGCCCCCATATCTGCACCTGGATGACAGAAGGCTGCTGCCTGGGGCCAGCAACAGCATCAGTCTTCCTCAATGCTGCACCAGTCCCAGGCAGCACTGGCCGCCTCCTGTCATCTGGTGCAGATCTAGGGGCCTGCAACCCCAGGAGGGTTGTGGGGCTGTACTGGACTCTTCCTGGGGGTGTGAGCCCCTGGATCTGCATGCTGGATGACAGGAGGCTGCCGCTCTAGGCAAGTGTCATGAATTTTGCTTTCAAGACTTTGAGGTGCAGTTTCTGAGAAACGACTGCACCTATCTCCTTAAAACTTGGCTGGCTTCATGCCCTCAAAAGGGGTACCATCACTGCAATTTGCATCTGAATCAAGCAACAAATGACAATGTTTTAGGCATTTTCATGATTCCCCATAATAGCCTATGGGCGAAACGATGAAATGAGTTGAAACAGTGAAACAGTTTCAATGAAATGAAATGGGACAGTACTTAGAAACAAAATGAAATGATGAAATGAAGGGCTGTCCCTTTGAAATGGCAAAACAGATGTCGAAACGAAATGATGGTGTTTCGCACAGCCCTATTAGCTACCTCTATAAAAAGCAAAGAAATAAAATCAGCAACATCTCCTAAAACCTAACTTAGTTAACCTGACATCAGTGGCATTGAATAAATACCACAAGCGACCCGCTAAAGGGCAGGAGCATCAGCAATTTCACTTATTAGTGGTCATTGTTCAGGTCCAGCCCTGGACTTGGGTCAGGGTCACCTCTAGCAATGGATTTATGTTATTAACACCTGCTCTAACTTGTCAAACAATGAAGTATTGAAGCCTTTAGAAGTAGACACCCAGAGCAGTTCAGCAGGGTTAGTGACCCTGTCAGCATTGAGTGTAACACTGTAAAGATTAGTTTATGATAAAAATGATTCTCAGTGGAGATGCTATATCAGAGAGAAGATAATTCATGCTCTGATCATCATAACACCATCAGCTGTAAATTTAGAATATGTTGCTGCTCATAAATAGGCAATGCCCACATGGCAGTTTTCTTTTATGACTGGGTCAGCCTCAGTTTGTTATGCTAATTAATTACTGAATGTTTTAATGGTAGTGTTGATGATGGAGTTATGAAAACAGTTGTTTTCAATTCATTTACAGGTCATTGAAAAGTTAATTCTGATTGGCCCTAAGCATTATTTTTTCAAAATTTCAGCAAAGCAGAAATGTATGAAAAGTATATTTCAAGTTGAACAGAATACTTATTTTTTATATGACATAAAATATTTTGTTTAATTTTCCAACATATGGGTCTAATTTTTTGGGGGGGGAGGGGGGATTAAAGCTATTTTCATTATGAAACATTCCGTACAAAAATATCAGAAGCTTTGTTTTGAAAATATCACAATTAAATTATTTTTAGGGCTTTTTGAGGGGGAGGAGGGATTTTTTTCATTTCCTCCTACACTTCTACCAAAACAATTTGGTAAAGTTTGCATGAATCTGTAATGTACATAGCAGACCCCAAATTTGCGTTTTTTTCACTAAATGATAAGGTTTTGCCAGAAAAATATTGCCCCTTTCTAATGACCTTTCTAAGGTCAACTCACATGGCCAGTGAATAGCTAACAGTTAATCTGGTTTAAAGATCAGCTCCAGCTTTTCAGTTCTAAAAAAAAATTATCACCATGGAGCTTCAGGAAAGCAAAACAACCTCTTCCTTTACCTTCCATATAGAACAAGACACATTTTTGTTGATGTATTACTTTGTTTCCATGGTCTTGTCTGTGAGGGTGCAAATGTAACTCTAGAATAAGATAATGCAGCAGGGTTCTCTGTGTGTGATATAATATTACTGAAAAGACTTAACTTATATGTTATTTCAGGACACTTAACAGCATGGGTACATATTACTTTTGTAGTTCTATACACACTTCTATAGAAAGATATAGAAAAAGCAAATGCCAATATGTTTAGGCTGCTTATAAAGTCAGAGAGAGAGCAGATCCGTTTTAAAAGAAGAATTTATCTGTAGTGCTTTCTGTACTACCACACGTATCGTGTGGACTACAGGGACTTTCTCCGTCCCTTCGCATCCAGCCTGTTTGTGGCCAGGATGGCTGATCTTCTGGACAGGGCTGGAGGATGGGGATACACAAATTCAAACATGTCCAGGGACCATCTTATAAGTAATCCCCATAGATAGCGATGCTGGGAGAGCTACTTTTGTGGGAGCTAAGCGAATAGTTCTCCATCGGCAGGACAGGAAGATGAGGGCCTCAGTAGGAGGACTTAGGTGCCTATATACTAATGCCAGGAACATGGGGAAGCAAGTGGAGCTAACCCTCCTATTCTCCAGTGTGCATTATGATTTAGTAGGGATTATGGAGACCTGGTGGGACTCCTCACAGTACTAGAGTGTAACTATATAAGGCTACACCCTGCATAGAAGGGACTGGGTGGGGAAGAAAGGTGGAGGCGTTTCTCTCTATGTGGAAGAGCAGTACACCTCCTTGGAGGCCAACATTAGCTCCAAAAATGGACAACTTGAAAGCCTCTGGGTCAAGTTTCACGGGTGGAGGAGGGGTGGGCATGGTGAGAGAGACCTAACTGTAGGTGTATACTACAGACCACAAAACCAGGGGGAGGACAGGATCTGGAGTTCACCTGAGAACTGACCGAGGCCATATGTGCATGTAACATGGTCATCATGGGCAATTTTAATTATCCAGACATCTGGGAGAAACACTTGGCCAAGTTGGATTGGTCGCGATCCTTCCTGACCTGTCAAGGAGCTCTTCTTGACTCAGGAGGTGCATGGGCCAACCAGAGGTGATGCTCTGCTAGATTTGGTCCTGGCCAAAAGAGACAACTTGGTGACTGACTTAAATATAGAGGGAAGTCTGGGCAACAGTGACCATGAAACCATCATGTTCACTGTCATATGTAAGGCAGACAAATCAGATAGCAGGATTGAAAGGCTCTACAACCCAGCTCTTTCTTGGACTTAAGTTTACCTATGTGTGCATGTAGCCATGTTCCTGCCCATCCAGCAGGTAGCCTGATGCATATGATTAAGCTATGCATATGTGTATGTGTCCACAGTGTAAGGGTAATAGAATTGCAATCTGCTCTAAGTGCCAAAAATGTCACATGCACAGCTAGGAAGCTGTCATTTATCAAAACAAATGAAAATAAAATTCAGTCTTTTGGTCATTTATACACAAGCTCCAGGAGTGGGGGAAGAGAGAAGGGGCGGGGGGGCTCCAAGAGCTGTTTTAATTAAAGCACTCAATATGTCTTGTGTATCAGCATCCCCATGCTAAAAAATGGCTGCCAGGACACTTTAAATAAAGCTTGTTTAATTAAGTCTGCTCTGATGTACTGTAATTACAGCATGTTGGAGCAGCCCCACTACATATGTATTGTTGCCCTTTGTACAAAGTGTGGTGTCTCTAGTGGGTGCTGTGAGTACCGTACCACCCACTTGACTGGAGTGCCCCTCAACTCACCTGCCATGACTTATGGTTACTGGATGAAAGGAGAGGTTCAGTGGTGTTCCTCTTCTCAGGTGACCCAGCAATAGAGGTACTTAGGTTCATGCCATGGTGCTTCTCGGGGCTCTGCCTCCCCTACACACGTCCACTCGCCAGCTGTTCAGATGTTCTGTTAGTTGCTCCATGAACCCCCGCTTTGTTACAGGGATCCAGTGTCTGCTTGTAGCAGGACATTAAGGTGCCTGCTACTCTCAGAGCAGAGACACAGGTGTGGGTTGCTAGGGCAACCACTGGGGAGTCAGCTGACTGGAAGGGGCAGGGCCTAGCACATAAACCCCAGGGCTGAGACCAGGAGACCAGTTCTCCGCTAGCAGCCAAGGGAGAAGGAGCTCTGCTGGAGCAAGCAGAGTAGAGAAGCCTGACGGCACGAGTAGCTCCTGTTTGCTGTTATGGGGTGGAGAATTCCCTGGTAGGGATTGAATGATGTTTAGCTAGAAGGCTTAGATTTTATGTTATAGCCCAGGGGCTTGAGTTTTCTGTTTGTAGTTTTATAAGACCGGTGGTTTGGGTGAGGCTATTAGGGGTTGAAGGAGGCCTCATAGGGGATCCCCAGTGGCGTGGAGACCCCAGTGCCAGAGAGGGCGCAGCATTTTGGGGTGCACTGACCCCATCCCCAGAGAGAGGGGGGCAGCGAGAAGTGCCAGAGAGAGGGGGTGGCAAGAAGCCTCACAGAGAGGGGGCAGCAGAGCACCAGGAAGGCGGGGAACCAGACAGAGTGAGACAGGGCCATTGAAAACCCAGGGAAGACAAGGGGAGGGCCAAATTACAACAAGGTCCAGATCAAACCATGTCAGTATCATCTGCAAGGCTTGGGCTGCGGTGTAGGGGAGAAAAGGAGCCAAAGATAGCACCCCCTGGCACGAGGGCAAATAAATGGGTAGCCTCCCGCTAATTAACATCCATTAATTAATCAAGATCAAGGTGTGGCAGGAAAGAAGGCAGGCAGTTGGCTCATAACAGAAGGGAGGAGTCACCAGTAGACAGACTCCAGTAGAGGTACTCCTGTCACACTGCTCCAGGCAACTGGCTGGTCACCTAGGTGTTATCATTGCTGGAGCCGCAGTCTCTGATCCCAAAGGAATGCGCTCCTTGGTTTCTTGGCATTTTTCCTCCCCCTCCTTGGGAGAGAGATGCTCCCAATAAATTCTAAGGTTGCCAGGCTGGGGACAGTCCATCCTTAGCCTAGTGCCTGACACTGCTCTCCCCTCCCCCCGGCTCTGTGGCAGAGCGGTGTCTGTCAGGCTGCTACTGCCAGCCTGTAGAGCCACCAGTGCTGCCAGTCAGGCATGCTCCTGGCTGGCTTGCTCTCTCTCTCTCTTTCTCCCCCCTGCCAGGTTCTGGTGGGGCTTTTAAACTTCCCGTGGTAGCATCCTCAGCACAATGCTGCCCCACCTCGGCAGCAGCTGTTTAAAGAGTGGGTGTAATACTAGCTTGCGCAGCCGCTACTCCAGCTCTGGCTCCACCTCCAGTTGTGCTCCTACAAGTAAGTCCCCTGGGGTGTGGGGGGTTGTTTGTTTACTGCGAGGGTGCTTGGGGCTACCCACAGCCCCCTGGGTGCCTGTGGGGGCTTTTCACCACCACACTAAGCCATGGAATAGGTGCACAACACTAGATGCTGAAATAGTAGTCTTCTTTCATTTGTACCCCTACACAAATGCCAATTTGCATTCTGTGTATCCAAAAGAAACCTAAGATTGCTTCCTTCAAGTTCTGCTAGATATTTTTTCCCAGTAGAATGGGGACTAGGCCCTGGATCCCTTTCCCTGACTGCAGTGGCTTGTTGAAGGAGATGGATGGCTTAAGAGGAATGGTGAAGTATTTAGATTTCCCATGATTGCTGAGGGAGTAATTTTGCTCAAGTAGTCGTCTATCTTCCTCTTGGGCATTGTGGCCTTTATTCCAGTGCTTTAATAGCAGAATTTTGCCCTTAGTTATCATTATTTCTACACACTTCTTTCTCTGTGTACACACACACACACACACACACACACACACACACTAACCAATAGCAGTGAGCCCTTGTCAAGTTGAATCCATGTTTTGTTTTTTTACTCAGATAAATGTAATTTTTAAATCATCTCCATTTCATTTTACTCCCCTTCAACACTTCTGTTTTTCTGTTTCCTTCTCTTTATCCTCCTTTCATTCCATTGCGTTTTTGTTTTTTCTCTTTCCCTTTCTCCATCATCCCTTTGTGCTTACACTCCTCATTTGTTTCTATTGCTTTCTTCCTTTTAACAGTCCTTTCCAGACTCACTAAAATTACTGTTCATAATGCTTTGAAAGCCACATTATTTTCCACAAAAACAGTCTAAAATATTGCTTTTTTGTAGACTCAAGCATCTGTTATCCTGTCTCCATGGCCTCAACTTTTTCCTGTTAATGCGAAAATGAACTTAGCACACAGGCTGAGTGGAAATCAAAAAGCTAGGGTCAAAGTCTATCTTCCGGAGCCTATCAGCCCATAGGGATAATGTCAACTGTTGCTGTGTCTACACAATCACCGGACTGCTTAATACTTGCATAAGCAAGTACTAAATGTGTAGTAACCGACATTACTGTGCAGTACCATCTCCACATGGTTTTTTTCAGATGCTACTGTGCACTAGCAATGAGCTACTGCACAGTAGCTAGTTAATACTGCACGTAGATGCACCCTGCAAGCAGTAGCACAATAGGGGGTGCTATTAATCTACCATACTTGGGTCATAGGCCTAGGTTAAAATATTCAAGTTCCTGTAGCCAACAGTGTAAAAGGTAGTAGTGAGGCTGGCATCACATCTAATTAGCTTTGGCTCCCCAGGTATCCATTTACAACTGGATTGGTTTGTCTACAGCAGGACTCATTCATGCCTTGCTTTGGTATTGCAGGTCTGCTGAGTGTAAATGCCTACTGTGGTATGTGCTGTATAGAGAAACATCCATATACACACTTATATTATTGTTGTCTCTTTTTGGCTATTGAGTACACTGAAATATGTTGTTCCAATTAAGCTTTACTCAGTAATGTCCATCAAAACTTCAGCAATATCCTTACTCTTTCACATTTCAAATTCCCAGAGAAACTGGGTGATCTAATTTTTTTTTTTATCTTTAATTTCTGTGGATCGAATCCTGGATTCCTAATTCAATGTCTATTCAGATAGAACTTTTGTAGTAAGGAGTTATTAAGAATAAGGCCTTGACGATTTTACCCTGTGTTTCTATGAAGGTAAGTGTTTTTGTATGAGTTCCCTGACACAGAATGAATCTGAAACTCATTACAAATATCACTGGTATGGCTGTTTAATAATAATTTATCCACAGCTTTTCCTCTGATTTTCTAATAATATCATTATGTCCAGAACATACAAATATTCTGGTTATGATTCAGAGATTTACTTACAGCATGAAAAATAAAATGTGGTTTCATATGCAATAAGATTAAAACTGTCTAGAGCCACAGTATTTGTTCAGAAAAATATTACTTTAAAAATTAAGTGTTTTTAATCATCCTTTATTCTAAAGACTGATGTCATGTCTGTTTTATTAGAACTTAATAGCTAGCGTAGACCCCATATTAGTTCAAATTGTAACTGGTTCTAAACGAGAGTTTGGATACAAAAGTTTTTGTCATCTTTAGTAATGAATAGCTTGATCCTTGTTACATAGATGTCATCTTTTCATTTGAGTTTTTTGTTTCATTTTCAAGTCTGCAGTGCTTCCTCTTGTACATTTCTTGCTCATTAAATGATTGTAAGGATTGGGAATGTAGGTGTTCAGGAAAGATGTCAATCTTTTCACTGAAAACACATCAATGACCTTTTATTTTGATATAAATGAGGGCCATAGTTTTGTTCACGAAGATTAAGAGCCTATCAGTATTAGAGATGTAAGTTTCATATTAATCCACAAGTCTGAGCTCCTTTGCTTTGCTCTGTTTAACCCTTAGAAATAATCCAATTTGTATGATGCAGAGTCCTGGGTTTTAGCAAAAACTGTTTATATTACTGGATAATGATCAGCTATGTAGGTGGATATTTTGATGTGGGCTACTGCTAATCAGGGGATTAAAGTGAATTCTTCAAACTTATTATATTTAGTGCCATATAAATGAATGACTTTCAAGAGGAAATTAAATAAATCACAGTTCCTGCTAGGAGGTGTAGGAGGTACAACAGAACTCCCAGGTACATGTAGGAGTGGCCCATACCACATCTTACAGTGTATGTTTGATCTGTGCTCTGTCAGACTCATTGGTTAATGCCCTTGTTCCTCCTATTCTCATTAGCCTCATATTTGTACTCAGAGAACACAACAGCTGGGATGATGACTAAGCCTGGTGCAGGGATAGGTGGGAGGGAAGGGCATTTCTTATGTTCTCTTTCAAAGAGAAAAGAGATGGTGGATACAATATTGTATCTAATGAACCCAATAAAAATGTTGGCATTAATTCCAAAAGCACAAGGAGTTCAGTTTTTGTACAAATATTTCTAAAACCTCAATTTTAAGTTAACCAAAGTTCTTCATCACTTGACAATTATTCAAATAGAGACATAGCTAAAGAAAGAAGTAGGATATAGAGTATGTATACAGGTCCTGATGCAGAATATGATGCATTTATCTTTTCTGGGTGGTAGAGAAAAAAATAGAACAAACAAACCCAAACCTCTAGGCCTCTGTTAGTGCCTACTGTTTTCAGGAAAAGATTTTTTTTATGTGAATGTTAACTTATCCCTATTTCTGCCTTCTCTCTCAGATGGGACAATACAGGGTCCCAGTGGTTGAGCACCCAGAGGATATATGTGGTGATATAATATTTTCCATGATGATTATTAGCAATGTGACTCTTCTGACTATAAGGGTGGTCAAGTGTCAGAAAAGGGTACCTAGAAAAATTGAGGAATCTCCTTCCTTGAAAGTTTTAAGGAGCAGGTTAAATAGACATTTGGCTGGGATGATACAGTTAGGGATGATCCTGCCTTGAGCAGAAGGCTGGATTAACCTTGTGAGGTTCTTTCAGCCCTACCTTTCCATGATCCTGGGGAATGATTGAGAGTACTCAATAGTTTATAGTGTTATTTGGCATATATGATGACACTTGACAATTCATGGTGTTAGACAAATATCATAATCCCAGGTGCTTGCTTGTTTGTTGCACAAATACACACAAAAAACCCTTTTACATGACACTGCAATTCAGATGCCTGACACATAGACAATCACAAAGGAAGGCATGCAATGGTGAGAGTACAGGAAGAAGCATCTCACTACCGCTGCCATGTAACTCTTACAGTTTTAGCAGCATATGCTAAGGTTGAGGAAGCATTCTCTCTCCCTGTTTAGCTATGCCTGCCTTAACTTTAACTTTGGTTATGTGATCTTTGTACCTAAAAGTCTCTGCAAAGTAGAAAGGTTTTTAGGTGCTTCGTCAAAGAGGGAGGCTTCTCATACACTCATTGGCAAATGCTCCTAGGTATAATAAACAGCAAATAAGAATGCATGAAAATATGAGAAGACAAAATAAGGAACTGTCAGGAGAAAAACTTGGGGAGCCTATGGATATAGAAAAGGACAGAAGTGAGAAAAGGGAAGTGGTAGAAGATGGCACAGATCTGTATTGTTCAATGATCAAAACTCTTAAGCTTCAGATGTTAAAAGAGGATTTTTTCAGAGAATAAGGCAATGAAAAAGCACATTGGAGTGGTGAATGTTTAAAACTAATATGAGTAGCAGCCTTTGGATTGAACTTAATTGGCAAGAATGGGAAGAAGAGGGCTGGAGTATGGGGAGTGTGTATAATTTCCTAGCAGGGGGGATATGACTAGATTAATAGATCATTTGGCGTATATAGAATATTTTGTTCCTTGTTTCAGGATGTTTGGTCATAAAGAAGGGCAGATGTGGACAGGAACCATTACCTAAGAATTTCCACAAGATAATTAATTAACTGCAAAAAAAGACAATCAAGAAAAATTACTCTTCCCAAAAAGATTCTCAAGCATGGATGGAGTTTTTAAACTTCAGCTTTGAACAAGTTTTTCATCCCAACAAATTTGAATGTCATTTTTATGGTGCAGAAAATACCTGGAGAACCACGAGAAATGCATGTATTGATATGTCTGATTTTGCACAAGTAGGAAAGAAGGGTTGGTCACCAAGACCATATGGGATGCTGTAGGGTTGCTAATCACTTCCTCTTCCTGCTTCCAGGTACCTCTGAGATTTGTAGTCCACAGTTGCAGCAGTAAGTTTGAACAGGAGAAGGGGTGTTTAACACTCCCTCCCCAACCCCAGCCCCAGCCCCAGCCCCAGCCCCCAGCCACTGTATGCCGGGGTGTGGGGGCAGTCCTTCCCCTGTAGACTGGGCTGTATTCCCATCTGGGCTTGCCCCCCAGCCGCACTTGTCAGCCAGCCCTCACTGCTCCAGCTAGGGAGCAGGGAGTGAAGTCAGCCCTGCTCTCTGGAGAGACAGCACAATTCCATACCCAAATCAGCTAAGTTTCATACTACGTTCAACCAGGTTTATCTTAAACCAGTTTTGGCCATTTTTAAACTGTTTTTTATGCACTGAAATTATGTTCTGTTATAGGTTTAAACTAGTTTCTGATCACTGAACCTGGTTTATATGTATCTTCTGTCCCTAGTCTATATGAAACTATAAAAATGGACCAGTAAAGACAAACATGAACATATCCACACCATTCTAAAAGAACAAATGAAAAGATGGATAAAGGATATTCAGTATATATCTTAAGCAGACTTCAGCAGAAAGAAAATTCAACGTTGGCATCATAGATGGAAGAGCTAAATGTCAATTGCAAGAAAATCATCCTGGAAGAACTCAAAGTGGCTATCAGTGAATAGAACACAACCCTACATACAAGACGATCCCCCAGTAATTAGATTCTATATATGGAAAATGTATAAATTTGTTATAATTTTCCAGGTATAGAATCTAAGTATTGGGAATTATCTTGAATCCCCCCCCTACCTCTCCTCCCCCCTGCTACAGCAGGGAAAGCAGTTGCTGTAGGGGGTCAGGTGGCCCCCTTGCTCTCTGCCCCCTCCACTTTTTCCCCCTGAAGACTTCCTACCCCTTCTCCACTTCCCCAGGTTCCCACAGTCTCAGCCCCTCCCCGCTTTTCCCCCCCAGTCTCTGCCACTTCTCCCCCTACTCCCCCCCACCCCGAACCCAGTGTCTGCTTTGTTCTGTCCCCATTCCTCCCAGTCTCTGCCTCTTCCCTTCCCCCCCTTACTGACATACACAGCTTAGGCTGCACCCTCCTGGAGCACAGCACGCAAAAGATCAGCCTTTGCCTGGCAACACAGCATTTGCAGCACTACTGATTGGCCAGGCAGGCAAAGCAGCAGTGTCAGCATTTCTGATTGGGTGGGCAGGGAAAGAAGTTTCCATGTGCTCTATCCCTGGAGGAGACCCCAGCATGAGCCAGAGCTGAGCTACACCTGAAAGTAAAGGGAAAATATACAGGGGAGAGGTGTAGAAGCTGCAGTAGGGAAGCAGAGGTTGGGGCAGAAGGCTGCCATGGGTCTGAACCTGGCCCCAACCTGAGCCAACCCAGGGCCAGAGTCAGACCTGCAGCATCTGCCTGATCTCCCTCCACTCTGTATGTGAATATAAGATGAGGGGCTTTTTTCCCCATGCTGATTTGGGGGGAAACCTTGTCTTATATTCAAGTAAATATGGCATAGTTTCTAGAGTCTTTGTCAAGATATCAAATGCACAGCAATCGGTAAGAAAGAACTAAAGCTAGTTTGGTGTTATCTTTGGAGTTACACGAGGACGTATCCTCTCCCTTTTTGTTTGTGGTTGCTAGAGATCTTGTTACACGACTGACCTCTAGCACGGAAAATGGAATTCTATGGGTGGACAAAGAGCAAAATTGTATGTCCCTTTGGGCATCTAAATAGCAGTTTTCTAGTCCTCTAAGAGTGCTGTTTTTGCCATTTATGCATAAGTTGCAATTCTGTGATTCCTGCACATACAAGCATGCTTACAGTGACTAAACCTGTAGAGTAGACTATGCATTGGTCAGCCAGGAAAATGACTACATATGCAGGCTCATTCTGTAAGTACCTTCATCTAAGTCTCAAAAACCTAGCCAATGAGAAATCTATGACTAGCCCATGCCTGCCATCCCATGTTTTAACCCTAGTAGCTGAGTTGTTAGGAAATTAGCCCAGGAAGCCCCAGAGGGAGTAATGTGGATCTAGGAGGAAGTGGGCATGCAGAAGGGTGCGTGATTCAGTGTGTATTATATGCTGGTTTGAAAAGGAACAGGCCTGGTTTTCTAGCTTGTACACTACTCCTAATACGGTATTAATTTCCCCATTGCACTACTTTCAATTCATTTAATCCAATGACTATTAAATGCAATGTGAAGTTGCTCAGGAGCACTGGAGAGGGGTCTGGAAAATGCCTGACCTGTGGTATGGTGGTTGAAGCATTCTGTTAGGAAGTCAGAAAGGAACAAGTGTAAACACCCTCCAGATAAGGGTATTACTGACTTCATGGGCTTGTGGTCTAAACACTCAGTCCATGAAAGTCAGTGTGACCTTGACTGATCTTATTATGCCTCTAGGAATGGCTTTGAGTTCTTGGAAGGAAATATGTTCTCTTCAGTCTTAGACATCAAAAGCTTCAACTGATAGATGGACGTTCAAATGGAGATATCAGATATACATATTAAAGATACTAACACTCTAATATGTGACTTCAGAAACTATGAGAAATGAGAGGGGCAAGATACGTTTAGAGCTCATCAGACTACAGGTGAATTTGCATCTGCTAAAATGTTCTTGCCCCTCTTTACAGTTTAGACTCAGTTATATAAATTATTTGTCTAGCATGTGCTTCCATAGAAGGTAGAAAATTGTCTTTTTTGCATATGTAGATGGAATATAGTCTTCAGTGGCTCACTTACACATTATAGTTTGTTTTATAGTATTAAGTATTTTTCATACAACATCTAAACTTATAATAAACTTTAAATAGATGAAAGGAGAAAACAGATGCATACTAATTTTGCTGTTCCATCTAGAAAAAAAAGTTCATGAAAAGATGGAAATGAGCTGTGAATTTTTAGCTATGAGCTAATCATAAATCTCAAAAGCACTTTTTTCTTACTCAGTTGAAACCTCCTACAAGTCATTTAAAAATGTATTTTTGGAGGAAAAAAATCTGTTTATTGAGTTAACAGTTGTGTGAAGAAAAACAATACAGAAATAGCTCACACAATAGAAGCACAATTGAAGATGCAGATGTAGTAGATGCTAAAGAGAGCAACAGGATCTTTGAAAATGTAGTGAGTCAAAGTGAATATAAGTGTATGAATAAGTCAATTATACCAGTAGGCTGACCATTGTATAAATTCCTCTGTCAAAGACAGCTGGCCTATAAACTGATGTTTTTAGATGGAGCTGAAAAATAATTCTCGATTTGAACACACAGACAGTAAAAGTGACTGAAGTCCTAACAGAAGCCCAACGCTTGCTTTAGTGAAGTACATACTGACCCTAGTTTTTGCAGTGGATACCTATGTGTTCTTGGGGTCAATACAGACAATACTTTCACATCTGCAAACTAATGAGGACTAAGTGAAATGTCTGTGTGGTGTTTGTTGTTCCTACACCAGAGCCAACTGCCAGAGCCAAGTTTTATCATGACTGAATGCTGAAGAGCCATATTGCCTTCTTCTCAGTTTCCAAGATTAAATCTTTCTCCTTTTATACATACCATCTTCCACCTATGTTGACACAGTAACTTTGTCACTGACACTGATTCTTGCCTCTAGCAGCCCGAAACTCTGGGTTGAGAGGCACCCCAAGACTTGACTGGCCCATGCATGCTTGAAATTCACATATCTTGCACCCTGATTCAATTCTTCCTTCCCTTTTTTGAAATATCTAGACCCTGTTAGCTGAAGCCCCCATAGAAACATTTTTAACACTAAAGCCTCTGACTGTGGTTCACTAAATGTTTGGAGCTAAACTGAGTCATTATTAGTTAAATTGCTGAGTTTGAAAAAGTAAGATTTCCTTTCTTATTCCCTAGCTCAGTGCTGATCAGTTTACAAATGCTATGAATGGAGGAAGGCAAGTGTCTTTTCTAATATTACTTTGTATAAGCAGATGAATTGGGGAGGAGGAAATGCAAGCAGAGCAGCAAGATCCCTTTCCCCAACACATCGTCCTGCCCAAGTGACGAGGTATCTAGTGGAGAATATACCACTCCATGAAAAACTGTGAAGGGACCTACTTCCACCAACCTCAGAGAAAGGGGAAACAAACAAAGAATAGTCACTCTTTCAGACACAGGCTTACGCTTACTCAGGGCAAGTGTAAAGTTAGAACTGAACCCCCTGGCACCTGGACTGCTGCCTAATGCATACAGGTAGGTGAAATACAGGACGGCCAATGGATTTGAGGGTTAAAGCACTTTAGAAGGTTTGGTTTAAAATGCAGCCTTCATCTTGAGGCATATCTACAGTTATTTTGGCATATGCTTCTATATTTCCATTCTTACCCCACATACCATCCCTCAAAAACATAAAAAAATCCTATTTATTTGCACTTTAAACCCATACTTACTTGCATGGGTGTGGTTATGGGTTAAAGACTCAGTTTAGCTTGTGCTGAAACCTTGCAGTGACAGGGTATGACCGTTGAGTGCTGACAGTCCTCCAAGATCCTTCTCACATTTTCCCCAGGGGATGACTGAGTCCTCCAATATTTGACACAACTTAATAAGAAAGAAGCCTATGGTGTTTCAGCATAAAGAACCAGGAAAGATGCTTTTGTAGATACAAAAGGATAAGTGAGGCTGTAGTGAGGCTGCCATAACACATGTAGAGTTTTATTGTGGGAATGTTCACATTTAAGCTAGGTTAACACAGATGCCAAGAAGCAAGCCTAACTGGACATTGTAGACAGATCCTTACTACAGAGTCTGCTGTGGAAAGCAGTTACCCTTCTCATATCCCTGCAGGATGTGTGTATCGACACCTAAGTGAAAAAAGCTAGTTAAGGGACTTTAAGTACCTTAGATTTTTTTTAAATAACTAAACTGTTTACAATCACTTATTAATGCCATTAAAAATGGTTTATCTGCAGAGTGCACTATGATTGGACCAGATTGGTAAAGAGCCTTTATAGCCCCGGCTTATGCACCCTCTAGGGAAGACAATTACATTGGCTCAGAACCTCCTCAGTCAGACTGCAGCTTTCATCTAAACCATTTATGTAGTCCAACTGCATAGTCATTCATTTCGATAGTATTCCCTTACAGTTTTATTGTACTGTTGCCAGACTCATATCAATAAATATTTCTAAATAGGTTGAAGATTTGCAGCTTTTAAAGAAATCAGTTGAAGAAACTGAATTCCTGGTACAATTAATACATTACGAAGCTGGCACAGAGAGCCAGAGGAAAAAGTGCAAGGATTTAAAGCTCTTTTGCTTTAGAAATGCTGGCCCTGGGTGGTCTAAATCAAGCAGAACATAGCCACCAGGCAAAGGACCCCAACACTGTCAGTAACCACTCAAGGCATCTGCCATTTTGTCAGAAGCAAGAGCCTCCCCACCATGTAAAAGAAGCTCATCACTGCTTTGACAACTTTAGGTTCCACATCATTAGTTTCCATTTGATTCTATAGCAACAAAATAAGAGAAAATTAATTATAGTAGATGCTGGAATCCAAATAGTGGAATTAAAATCCCAGCGTTCTCATTTAATGGCCAAGGAACAAATTACACTATTACAGCAGAACAGCTTTTTAACCTCCCTGTGCTAGCTTTTACATTTTGTACAAATGTGGAGCTTACACTTGAAAATAAACAACTACAATAATAGTGGAATATTATAGTGCAGAACTGCAGCCAACCATTCCCAAGATGTTTGAATGCCAGTGGTGAAGTAAAGTGCCACGTAAGAAATAGGTTTACACCCTCCTATTCCATTTGCTTGCAGGACTTGTGCTAGGAACAACCTCACCCCTTCATGTTCCCTGCCTGGATCACTGTTGTGATAAAAAGAATGCCAACAGCATCCCTGAGTACTTTGCTTTACTTTCACTCTAATGTCTACATTTAAAGTAGGACTGGATTCATCCATTTGGATGAAAACCTTCTGAAATCTTTTCCTATACTTCATAGTCACAAAACCTTTTTGGGAATCTGAGAAAATCCTAACTAATTGATTATTAATTTTTCATGTTTATCACTATTAAATTCTTGGTTTCAATCAAAGTAGAAAGTTCTGAAGGTTTGTGCAAGAATGCTCGATGATTTCAGTGCAATTCATATAGCCATGGGTTTCTGGCAAGCTACAGTTTCATGATTCAGGCATGGTTATGCGATCAGAATAAGTGCACATAAATAGATGCATACCAGGCCTGTGCGAAGCGGCTAGTATTCGACTGATTTGGTGGACATTGATTTGATTCAGTGATTCAAATCACCATCCTGAATCAATTTGGCCGAATCTGATTTGGAGGCTGCCCTGCTTAGCCCCAGTGTCCTGGCTCTTTAAAAAAAAAAAAAGGCCTATACTTACTGGCTCCTGCCAGGCTGGGGAGGGGAGGGCGGAGGGCAATCCCTGCTGCCCCCTACTGCCCTGCGCTGCATGGGGGGGCTCTGCTATGAGCCCCCAGAGGCCCTGATGGCTTCTGCAGCAGCCAGTGAGTGTGTTTTTTTTTTCCTTTTAAAACACCAGGACACTGGGACCAGGTCGGGCAGCCATTGTTGGGGCTGAGAAAGTGGGCGGGGGATAGGGGCTCATGGCAGAACTCCCCCATGCAGTATGGTGCAGTGGGGGGCAGCAGGGATCATCAAGTAGTGTGGCCATGCCCCAGCTCATGGCACTTGAGACCTAACACTATGTCACCAGACCTTCTTCCATGAACTGAGAAATAGGCTATGTGTCGAATGCTGTATTTGGAATTACAGACATAAAAGGAAAGAGGGAAAAAAAATTCCATATACATTTAAAATAATATGTTTGGAGTTGCAAATATAAGAGAAAAGAAGAATTGCATTTATTGGACTAGTCAATTTAAATAGGTAAGGTGAATACAGTATTTCAAAATGATAGGAAGTAAATTCTCAATGGTCCATTGGGTTCAAATATATTTTTATTTCTTATATACATTTATGACTACCTTGCAAAATTAAAATGTGTATCTCTAGATCGTCATGCTTTCTGAAAGTAAATAAACTACTGATATTATAAGAGGAAGGAAGCTCCTAGGGCTTTGGCTATGGACAAGCACTAATTTCTAGTGCTGCAAGTTTCTGGGAAAGGTGCAGGGGAGTAGCTGCTGCTCAGCTCCTTCCACACTGCCAAGCAGCAGTCTGCTTCTGAGCATGCTGCGGAGCCCCTGTGCTTCTGTGGGATACTGCATGTGCCCTAGCATCACAGCATTCACGAGCCCCTGCTATCTAGAAATATGTAGAAAAAACACTTAATGCTGTCTCTATATCCAAATCTCTGAATCTTTCTGAATTGCCCCGAATCAGTTTGGACGGTTACGATTTGATTCAGAGAGATTAAAGGGTCTGATTCAATTTGGATTTGGAGATTCGGCCACTTAATTGAGCTGAATCTCTGCCAAATCAAATCGGGGTCTGAAACTTCACACAGCCCTACTGAGTATGTTACCACAGTGTTGATGTTTTATACTCTTTACTTATTCCCTTCCTTTGGCCATTTGGCTTGTGACCCTATCCCCTATGATTTTCTATATAAAAGTGAGAACTCCTCTTGATTATTGTGCCGGTTTCTGGGGCTGCAGGATTGGCACAATATTTACTGTATCTCTATGTTTAAATCCTAAAGGCTAGGGACAGAAATTACACATAAACCAATGTAAGTGATTGGAAACCAGTTCAAATATGTAACACAACAAAAAATCAGTGCACATAAGCTGCTTTTAAATGGCTGAAACTGATTTGAACTTCTGCCCCAGGTCCCTTCCAGGTTTAAATTAACTCACAGTTCCCCAGCATCCCAGGATGCTTTCCACCTTCCCCACCACCCCCCCTCACAGGGTGGGTGGGATGGCCTTGGGCCAGGCTATCTGTTCCAGCTGAGCATGCTCTAGGTCCCCCTGGCTTCTGGCCTGAGCCACTGAAGGCATGTGGCTGCATTTCTGGAAGCAGAAGTGAATGTCTGTTCAGTTGCTTATTGGTTCAATCTATGCAACTAAGACTAACCTTGAAGACTGAATTGATTCAGCCTCAGGCTTTTTGACTGTACTTAGTCAAAATGACTTCAGGCTCTTACACTGCTCTGAAATAATTTTACTGTAGTTAATATTATGCCCCCCAAAACTAAATTGTAAAAATCAAGCAGCTTCTCAGCTGGTGTAAAATGGCATGGTTCCATTGGCTTCAGTAAAGCTATAGAGTTATTCCAGTTTACACTGCTAATCTTGTTCACTACTTTAAAACAGGGCTATCCAACTAGTGGCCCACAAGTGGCTAGCAGCCCACAGGCCCCTACAGTTGTCTCTCCCACTGTTTCATGGTGGGGAAGGGCTCAGTAGGGCCTGCATGTCTCTGGCATGAGCTATGGAGTATGGAACAGGGGATTTGCTTTGCACAGCCTGAGCAGTGGGGGGCTGTATGCCACCCCTACAGCTGGACTGGAAGGGACCTAATGCTTCCAGCACCACCCACTCAGTGGAAGGGTAGTGGAGATTCAGGGATCTCACCTCCCCCTCCCAAATTGTCGCAAGTGGTATTTGTCTTGGGAGCTGTACACTGCTTTCATACATGACCCAGAAGTTGGACACCCTTATTTTAAAGAATGACAGTACTTCTCCATTGCAATCCTTTTTTTTTTTTTCTGTGCATGTAGTAAGTTTGGGAAGGCACCCTTCAAAAAACCTATCTGGAGTTGAGACTGGTCTTTGGCAAGCACTGCCAGCAGCTGAAAAAAGATTTATCCATAAATCTTTTTCAGCTGTCAGTACAGTAAAGAGCCTACTTTTCTAAATGTGTAATGGTATCCTGGAGACATCCATCTACTATTGGTGTGGTCTAATATACAGAATGACAGTCCTCCTTCAAAATGAAGCACTTATTAATGAAACATCTACAGCTATAGACACAACAAACATGTGTTCATACAACCTTATGACCTGCTCTGAACAGTAGCCACTGGAATCAACTGATAATCATCCTTGTTATGTGGCAGAGATATTATTAATGCAGAGCAGTGCTTTGCAGCAAAAGATATGACCCTGTGTGTTTTATGTAATTCTTTGCAAGGGAAAGAAATACTGTATGAATCACATAGTAGTGATGAAGGGAAAAAATGGTAAAACAGGATCATTTTTCAGCTCTAGAGGAAAAAAGTCTTTAATATTAAGATTGCTTTTATAATAACGTGTAATTAGATCATCTTCACACTAATTTGATTGGCCATTGTAAATTATTTTGGATCTTTCATTTCGTTAAAATATAATATTTCCATATCATAAATCATCTTTGCCCTTGGGCAGCAACTATCTGCTTAATTTACATTGTATAAGCAGTTAAGGTGCTAAAATATTCTTTCAACTAAGACAATGAATTACTTTATTGAAAATGTATAGTAGTGAAGATACTAACTGCCATTATGATAGTATGGAATGAGGGCTGGTAAAGGAATGTGAATGGAACTGGACTAGAAAAGATTATCATTAAGAATATCTTTACAAATACTTGGGAAATGTGTTGTTTTATTTTTAAAAAATGGATGGCCTACAAATAATATTAATTCATTGATATTACGAAGTAATTTATTTTCCGACAAAATGTGAGGTAAAACACAAAAATGGCAGGTAAAACACAAAGGCTAGAACCTTGGCCCTACACCATCTCCTTTGTTTTGCTCTGAATAAATACAAGGGGTAAAAAATTGGCTTAGGCAGTCTGTGAGGAATTTCCTTTGACTAGAAGAACATCTAAGGGGTATAAAACTGGCATTGGTTACTCTATATCTGTTCCTTTTACCCTCAAATGTCTCATAGATAGGATGGTCAAGTACTGGGATGCGGCATAGAACTGATTTAAGAAACTAAATGATAGGATATAGGCTTTAGAATTGCTTAATATTCCTGAGTGGCTTATGTTCCAGAAGCATGGCTTTTTAGATGCTGCTTCAGGTAGCATTGGTTTGAGCAATCTTAAAGTGACTTTAGCTTGTTCAAGGGTCCTAGAAGTCCAGGATATCAACAGAATTGGGAGAGCACAAAGTTAGCATAATATTTCCCTTTTCCTTACGTGTGCTATGTGGACTTGCAATTATTTCGGGCAGAGGGCCTTTTAC
This sequence comes from Crocodylus siamensis, assembly GCF_052110815.1. Taxonomy (NCBI): domain Eukaryota; kingdom Metazoa; phylum Chordata; order Crocodylia; family Crocodylidae; genus Crocodylus; species Crocodylus siamensis. The sequence goes on along the minus strand of NC_143399.1, from coordinate 164,243,081 downwards.
CAAGTTTTGGCAAGCTGTCGAGGGATGCATTGGTAGCTCTGCTCCTTGACAGGTGTCCCATCCCCTGGTCATCATCTTGTGACTGGAAGTTCTGCTTCCTAACCCCTGACCTTTGTCACAAGAAGTCCCTCCCTTTGCCCCCAAAAATACTCCTTTCAGCTAGGGCTTTTGCCATCTCAGAAACAGAAAAATAACAAATTATATTCTAAAAATCAAACACATCTACAAAATTAATTTGATTAAAAAATATTTTTGTCTTGATTTGCTTGTGTCTGTGTAGTGTACATAGAAGTGATAGTATAATAGCTTAAAATGAAATGTTATTTTTGTATACTGTAGGGGGTGGGGGGGAATGGGGGATGGATATAGGTTTGTGGGGGAGATAGGTGTGGGGGATGTGGGGTGAGGGAGCATGTGGGTGTATGTGTGGATATGTGGGGTGTGGGTGGGTATGGGTTTTGTGGGAGATTGTGTGGGGGAGGGTGGCTGGAGTGTGTGAGTGGGAGGGGTGTGAGTGTGGGGGTCTATGTGTATGGTAGTACAAGGGAGGTGTGTATGGTGAGGTGTGCATGTGAGACTCACCCTATGAAAACACACACACATACACACACACACATATACATGGACATGCAACCTCCCGCTCCTGGTCCTTGGGTACCCCCAGAGCCCTGTGCTCCTGTGGTTCAGTGATGCACCAGAGGCCATGTGGTGCTGGAGCAGTCTGCAGGGAAGCAGTGAGAGCTGCATCAGGCAGAGACTTGTGGTTGGGGGAGAAGGGCTGGGAGAGAGCTAGAGGTGGCACAGGACCAGGCTGGTCTTGCTGGTGAATCCTGTTGACTCCCCCTTGGTCCTAATGTCCTTGGCTCCTGTCAGATAAATGTACATTTTCTAATTTTTTTAGTGGCCCCATGGGCTGGATGGAATGGCCTGGTGGGGCAGATTCAGCCCATGGGCCATATTTTGTCCACTCCTGCCCTAGATAAATTGCTGAGCACACCTGGACAATTATGGATCATGGATGACTATGCATGAATGCAGCCTGGACAGGAGCAGTAGCAGGAGGACATACACATACCCACTGTGGATTCATAGTGGCCTTAAATGACCAAAATGGAATGGACCAAAACTTATGACTGATAGAATTTAGAAACAGAGAAGGGTTGAGAGACACTTCCTTCCCTGCTGTCCCTCTTCCCCTCCCTACAAAAACAGAATCACTAAGGCACTCAACTTAGGGGTCAGAAATCCTAGGTTATAAGGGCCCCTCACCCACTTTAAATCTCATTTTCTGACATCTACCACCCACTGCAACACAAATCATACATTATGCAGGTTCTTTTCTGACACTCCTTTTGAAGTTGGTCCTCAGAAAAAAACATGTAAAGGAGGGATGTGGGAGATCTTTGGGGGCAGGAAGATGGAATCAAGCTAGAGAGTATGGTGGTCAGTGAGGTCGCTGCTGCTGTCCTGAAAGGCAGTGGGTCTCTGGAATTTAGTCTGGGCACTTTCTCCCAGTGAGGTTAAATGTTCCCCTTGTACTGCTTTTCTTCTGTTTTTTCCAACAACTATATTAGTGACTCAGCTTCAGAAGGAATGCCACAGTGGGGTTTAAGCCTGGCTTTGTTGATTTGAATGGCTACAGTTTGGGGCTTATATTGCAACTGTAGGAATCACTACTCCAGATTAAGATGTACATCCCAGCTAGTGGGATCATAGCAGATACAGGTGTAATGTAGAGCTTGGCTGTAGACAATGGATTCAGTGGTATGCTTAGGATGAAAGCTGGTGGAGTGGAAGTAGCTGTGGTGGTCAGGTGATTTTTTTATACAATGTGGTAGCAATGTGGTCACTGCAAATCTCCACTGTAGTGTTTAAGAAATGAATTTTCTGAGTGGAGTATTCAAGTGATCGAGGGGTGAAAGTCACTAAAGGCCTGGTAAAATTTCTCTGGAGATTCCTTCCCATGTGTCCATACAATGAAGATATCATCAATTTACCATAGGCATGGGGATGAGAGGGAAGCCATAGAGGAAAAATACTTCATAGTCTATAAGGTGCAAATCTACCCCGGGGCCATCTACACGTTCATTAATGTGCCTTTGTTACTAAGCATTAATTTTAGTACCTCTAATATGAGGTACTAGAGAAAGGTGTAGTAGGTGCACTAATGCACAGTGGCAAAGGTAATGGTTTTTGTGTGACACTTAATCCACAGTAGACTAATTCTACTGAGCATTAGCACTTTAACATGGTTTTGCTGTGATGCACTAATGCATAGTAGAATAGTCCACTGATCATTAAGTTCTCTCACGTAGGAGTATCCACTGTCTGCTGCTCGACTTCAAACTAACACCACTAAGTATGTCTCTTTCTGATTTAAATACCACCAAAGAGTCTTTTTGGTTTTAAATTCTGATATTAAATCCCTTTACAGATAGTTCCTTATCTAATGTCCTAAACAACGTGGATTTTGGTAAGATGCTGCAGCTGTTAGGAAATAAAGAACGATGTCTTATTTCCTAGACAGATTTCTAAAACACATTTTTCAGAACATACTGCATACTCAAAGGGAAAACCATAGCATTTTTTTCTTAGAAACTTACAGATTGTCTTGCTCTGCATTTGTTAGTACAATCTCTTCTTGGGTTGTGACATACTATATTGAAGTCTTAGAGGCATTATAGCATTTATATATGACATTGCAAGGCATTGCTATTCAACTAAGTAATATTTTGCTACTGATAGCATTGAGATGTCAAAAATCATGTTCTCCTTTGGCCTTTTTAATACAAGTAACGATTAATTTATATTGCAAAGCTCTCAGTTACATGCTTTCTGTTCAAACACTTTAAACCCATTACCAACATGAATATAAATCTAATTAATGACTTTTGATTATCAACTTCTCTTATTTGCACTATTCATTTTCAAAAGTAATTGTACATTAAAACAGAAAACATCCCCACTAGAAATGGGCAAATGAAATGGAGCTGCGAACATCTAAAAAACTGTCTTATTTGGAGTGCGTATGCAACAATTTTGCAACTCAAAGCTCTTACATACAAGTACCTTAATATGGACTATGGTTCTTGCAAGTTACATCCATAGAGGGACCTAACTGCCTCTTTTGGTGCATAAGCTTAGCATTTAGGTTGCACTGGGATCCTTGTGATCCTTGGGACTTGATCTGATGGGTGGTCCCAGAATATGACTACAGGATCAGGAAGCTGGTGAGAAGATATTTTGAGGTGAGTTAGCTGTGTAAGAACATGCCTAATCTTACCCAATAGCCCAGTGGTTAAAGAACTCACCTGGGAAATGGCAGACACATTTTCAAATTCTCCTTCTGCCTAATTTGGAACAAGGACTTCCTTGTTCCAAAACATGGGCTTCGATGCCTTAAAAAGGTGCCAAAGTCTCAGGACTACTAGAGAATCTGATCATGAGCTTGTTTCTGTTAAGACATGGCAAGCAAAAAGAAAATCTCTTTTTCATGTTCAAATCCTTCATGTAATAACTGTTTAATTATTTATCACACTATATATTAAGTTATTGTCATTATTGTTCCCTGGGAGCTCTACACTCCTTTTTAATGGGTAGCATTATCATTGATTTTGCAAATGACTATACCCTTTTGTATCAGGCGGACTGAGGCCTTTTCAGTGGAGGTACCAGGCATGACAAAAAAGACACATAATGACAGCTGCTTTAAATATTTTATGATAACAGATACCTGGGACAAAGGAGGATAAGCCATAAATTCCATCTCTGGGGAAGGATTACACTTTCATACATTCATAGATTGTTAGGTTGGAAGGGACCTCAGAAGACCATTGGGTCCAGCCCCCTGCACCAAGCATAAAAGATAACTGGGGGTCAGGTGACCCCAGCAAGGTGACTCTCTACTCTCCTCTTGAAGATTTCTAAGGTAGGTGATTGAACCACCTCTGGAGGGAGCTTATTCCACAGTCTGGACACCCTGACTGTGAAGAAGTTTTTCACAGTCAGGGTGTGCCGGGGCACCAAGGCCCCTCCCTCGCCGGAGCTTAGCAACAGGTTCGCACCTCTTGCAGCCCCAGCAGAGCCTGCTCAGTTGCTGGCTCCTGTAGGCAACCTAGGCTCAACCACAGCTACTGCCCCCGCTCTCCTCAAGACAAAACGAAGGTGTTTGTTGTGGGAGACTGCATCCTGTGGGGGACTGAGGGGGCAATCTGCCGCCCTGACCCCTTAGCCCGGGAAGTCTGCTGCTTCCCAGGGGCCCACATCTGAGACATTGCGGAGAGGATCCCAGAGCTCCTCCGGCCCACAGACCACTATCCCATGCTCCTTATTCATGTGGGCACCAATGACACGGCTCAGAGCACCCCCAGCCAGGTCATGAGGTGCTACAGGGATTTGGGAGTGGGGCTTAGGGGTCTGGGAGCTCAGGTGGTGTTTTCGTTGATCCTCCCAGTCTCGGGCTATGGGCTGAGGAGGGAGAGGAGGATCCACGTAGTGAACCAAAGAGTGCGGAGCTGGTGTCATCGGGAAGGCTTTGGCTTCCATGACAACAGCCCGCTCTTTGGCAAGACAGGCAGCAAGCTGCTGGGAAGAGATGGCCTCCACCTCTCTCCCCTCGGGAGGAGGCTCTTCTCAGCCAGGCTGGCTGACCTGCTCCACCAGGCTTTAAACTAAGCCCGCTGGGGGATGGGGGGACTACTGCCACTGCTGGCCTGTTGAGCAACCCTTGCAAAGCCAGCAGACCAAGGCACTTAAGGGAGCCCACCCCTGCCCCAGCCCTGGCACAGTCTGTGGGCAAGGCAAGAGCCCAGGAGCCTGGGCAACAAGCAGGAGGAGCTCATCCTCCTGCTCAGTGCAAAGAATTATGATGTTATTGGGATAATGGAGACCTGGTGGGACTCCACCCATGACTGGACCACGGGTATAGAGGGCTATACCCCGTACAGGAGGGATTGTGTTGACAAAAGGGGTGGGGGTGTAGCTCTGTATGTGAAGGAAAGCGACATGTCCCTGCAAGCTGATGTTGGGGACCGGCATGGACAGCTAGAGACCCTCTGGGTAAAAATTCGTGGGGAATTCGGCACAGGGGACACAACAGTGGGAGTCTACTACAGACCTCCCACTCAAAGTCCTGAGCTTGACCAGAAGTTCGCCCAGGAACTGACTGAGGCCGCTTGCTCCAGGACCTTGGTTGTCATGGGTGACTTCAATTACCCAGACATCTCGTGGGAAGATCACTCAGCAAAATCCGAGTGGTCGCAAAGCTTTCTCTCATGCGTGTATCACCTCTACCTGATTCAAGAAATCTATGGGCCAATGAGAGGCAAAGCGCTGCTCGACCTGGTGCTGGCTATGGGGGACGACCTAATCGGCAACCTAGTGATTGATGGGAAGCTGGGTGACAGTGACCACGAGCTGATCACCTTCACCATCCGCCGTAAAGCTGGCAAGTCAGTCAGCAACACAGAAGTCCTTGACTTCAGAAAAGCTGACTCTGACAAGCTCAAGAGGCTTGTTGGTCAGGCCCTCAGGGACCATGACCCCAGGGAGATGGGAGTTCAAGAAGAGTGGCTGCTTCTCAAGGAAGCGATCCTCAATGCACAAGCTAAATCTATTCCAACATGGAGGAAGGCACAGCAGCCCTCCTGGCTCTCCAGGGACCTAGCAGACCTCCTGCAGCTAAAAAGGAAAGCCTACAAAGGATGGAGGATGGGATTCACCTCCAAGGAGGATTATTCTGCACTGGTCCGGTCCTTCAGGGAGCAAACCAGGAAAGCCAAGGCTGCAACTGAACTCCAACTACCTTCAAGCATCAAGGACAACAAAAAGTCCTTTTTCAGATATGTGGGGAGCCAGAGCAAAAGCAAGGGGAACGTTGGACCCCTGCTAAACCAGATGGGGCAACTGACAACTGACGCCCAGGAAAAAGCCAACCTATTAAATAGGTACTTTGCGTCAGTCTTTCATCAGTCCCATGGGACGCCCATGCCTGCTATGGGACAGGGAGATCCGGGTGATGGGGATCCCCTATCCTCCATCAATGCTGACCTTGTGAAGGAACATCTTGAGAAGATGGATACCTTCAAGTCAGCCGGCCCTGACAATCTTCACCCCAGCGTACTCAAGAAGCTGGCGAGTGTCATAGCCCAGCCCCTGGCACGGATCTTTGAAAACTCCTGGTGCTCTGGTGTAGTGCCCGAAGACTGGAAGAAGGCCAATGTGGTGCCGATCTTCAAGAAAAGGAGGAGAGTGGATCCGGCTAACTACAGGCCCATTAGCCTGACTTCTATCCTGGGGAAGATCTTAGAAAAGTTTATTAAGGAGGCCATCCTTGATGGACTGGCCCAGGCTAACATCCTAACGGATAGCCAGCATGGGTTTGTTGCGAGTGGGTCTTGTTTGACCAATCTCATTTCCTTCTATGACCAGCTGACCTATCACCTGGACGAGAGAGAAGAGATTGATGTCATATATCTTGACTTCAAAAAAGCTTTTGATCTGGTATCCCATGATCACCTCTTTGGCCAAACTGGCCAGTTGTGGCCTTGGCTCCACCCCGATCTGCTGGCTGGGAAATTGGCTCCGTGGTTGGACCCAGAAGGTTGTAATTGATGACAGTCACTCATCGTGGTGCCCTGTGACCAGTGGGGTCCCTCAAGGCTCCGTCCTTGGACCCATACTGTTCAACATCTTCATTAATGATGTGGACATTGGAGTCAGGAGTGGACTGGCCAAGTTCACCGATGACACCAAACTTTAGGGCAAAGCATCCACACCAGAAGATAGGCGAGTGATCCAGGCTGACCTGGACAAGCTCAGCAAATGGGCAGACGAGAACCGGATGGTGTTTAACACTGAAAAATGCAAGGTTCTCCACCTTGGGAGGAAAAACCTGCAGCATCCTTATAGGCTCGGCAGTGCTACGTTGGATAGCACTACAGAAGAATGAGACTTGGGGGTCATCATTGGCCACAAGATGAACATGAGCCTGCAATGCGATGCTGCAGCTAATAAAGTGACCAAAATGCTGGCTTGCATCCATAGATGCTTCTTGAGCAAATCCCGGGACGTCATTCTCCCCTTGTACTCGGCCTTGGTGAGGCTGCAGCTGGAGTACTGCATCCAGTTTTGGGCTCCACAATTCAAAAAGGATGTGGAGAAGCTTGAGAGAGTCCAGAGGAGAGCCACGTGCATGATCGGAGGTCAGGAAAACAGATCTTACGATGATAGGCTGAGAGACATGGGACTCTTTAGCATGGAAAATCGCAGGCTCAGGGGTGATCTGATGGCCACCTATAAGTTTATCGGGGTGACCACCAGGATCTGGGGGAACGTTTGTTCACCAGAGCACCCCAAGGGATGACTAGGTCGAACGGTTACAAACTCCTGCAAGACCGTTTCAGGATGGACATAAGGAAGAATTTCTTTACTGTCTGAGCCCCCAAGGTCTGGAACAGTTTGCCAGCGGAGGTGGTTCAAGTACCTACATTGAACACCTTCAAGAGTAAATTGGATGCTTATCTTGCTGGGATCCTATGACCCCAGCTGACTTCTTGCCCTTTGGGCAGGGGGATGGACTTGATCTCCCGAGGTCCCTTCTAGCCCTGATGTCTGATATCTATGAAATAATGTTGAGCTTGAATCAATCTTCCAGGAGTTTGTGGCCATTACTCCTGGTTTTCCTCTCAGGTGGCCTGGTAAACAGTTGCTCACCGAGCCCTTGATGTACTCCCTTAGTGTAGTGGTAGCAGGCTGAAGAGTCCCAGATCCCTCAGCCTTTCCTCATATGGCATGCCTTTTAAGACTCTGACCATATGGATGGCTCCTTTTTGGACTCTTTCAAGCTTGTCCACATCCTTGTAAGTGTGGTGCCCAGAACTGGACTCAGTACTCCAGCTGTGGTCTCACCAGTGCTGAGTAGAGCAGAAGAATCACCTCCTTGGTTTTGCTGGACATGCATCAAATGATGCATGCCTTAGTGTTATTTGCCCTACTGGTTACAGCATTGCACCGCCCGCTCATATTCATACTGTGGACTATTATTACCCCCAGGTCCCTTTCATTCTTGGTGCTAGACAATTTGATGCCAACAAGCCTGTAGGTGTGTTGGGGGTTGTTCGTCCCGAGGTGGAGCACTTTACATTTCTCGACACCAAACTTCATCAGGTTCTGATCTGTCCAACTTGCTAGCCTGTCTAGGTCTGCCTGTATCTGTTACCTATCTTCGAGTGTGACTATGCTCCCCCATAACTTGGTGTTGTCCACAAACTTGGCCAGTTATGTTTAAAAGTGTAACTCTTGCCATATATCCTATAAGGACCTGGTGTTCCTAATTTGGGGTTGAGGCAGTATAGGAGTGATTCTCAACTGGGAGGATGGGGGTAATATTAGCACTTATACACATTTCATAAGATAAATCCAGAAATTTCAAATAAAAATACGTAGTGTCAAACACATTCTGACCTGTTGTGGTTTTTCTGAGTTTTTTGAAGCAGGAGAATTACTTTCTTATTTTTCCAGGTTAAAAAAATGAGTGAAATCTAAGAACTGGGATTTTCTGAAGAGTGCCTCGATTTTAATGAAGGGTGCCTTCAGTTTAATGAGGGTTGCGTTGAGTTTAAAAAGGCTGGTAATGGCTTCAGTAGAGTGTCTAAAAGTGAAGCATTTTAATTGCTAAATGCTGTTTTTGGGGATATAGCCCTAAGCACTTAATTTTCTTGTTCCACATGTAATTTTGCTGTTGACTTCCATGTGAATAGAAACAGAGCCTTAGACTTTTAAGGTAAGATTTTCAAAAGTAGTTAGTATTGGCCTAACTCTAGTCATACAGGGCACATCTACATGTGCTCTTGCTGTGCATGAATTAACTCCAGAGCTTACTGCTCCAGAGTTAATTGCTTCTGGGCATACTGTTGAATGTGTGCCTGGGAACAATTCAGGCACAGTTTATTCATGTGCAGCACATGGAGCTGGGTCAGAGCAGCTCTGGCTAGCAGGGAATCCTGGGGGTCAGTCTGCTAGCCCAGAGTTGCTCCCTGCAGCTCAATGTGCTGCAGAGGGGCTGGCTGGGACATGAAGGAGCTGGGACTGAGGCACTGTCATGCCCAGCCAGCCCTTCCAGCATCATGCACGCTTCTGCGGAGTACTATCCTGCTGTGGAGTAAATTGTTTACTCCGGCCTAATAGGCATGCATGTGTAGACACCAAGACATTTACTGTGCAGCTAATCAGTCAACTGCACAGTAAATGTCTTGTGTAGACACACCCAGAGTCAATGATTAAAGTGCTACTAATGTAAATGAAGCAGAATTTTATTGACACTAAATAGTTTCAAAAGTTACTCTTTTAAGTGTTTTTATTGTATTTTTTCCACTTACAACTACTAGGCATATGCCTTTTCCCAGCAGTTGAGTTATTTCTCATTTTAAAAGATTCATCATTTTTCTATACAAAACAACAGAGTAAAAAAAGTATAGATGAACTCTTACAAATAGGTAACAACAATGACAGCAAAAATACCTTAAAAAGGTTTTCTTCTAAACAATTTTATAAAGCTAGGAATACAGAAAAATAAATCATTTGGCGTTTTATGGTATTTCACAGCAAGGAAACATGAGTTCTGTCAAATAACAAGAGAAACGTAGAATATAAGATATATACCCAAAACAATAATGGAAATGCATGCTTGTATTGCAGATCATATGTTGGGTGCTTTCCAAAAAGCACTTTACCCAGTATAAATCTTCAAATGGACAGATATTCTCACTCCAGTATTTTTCAAAATATATTGACACGGCTTCTTTTTTTATATATGTGCATTTGTATTAGTACTGGTTGAATTGTTCAAATGGAGCATCAAGAGGCTTCAGTACAAATAGATTACAGATCTTAACATTACAAGTTCAATTTAATGGTTGCATAGTGGTTGTCATTGCAGGGCTGATGTCTGCAAAAAGACTCTAACTGACAGCAGTAGGTATTGGGTCAGGCCCAAAATGCTGAACAGTGATACAACAGACTTTTTGGTACTTCTTGTTTTTGGTGAAGTGAATTACCCCACAATAGAGATCCCAGTGCCAAAAAATACCGCCATGCCAGAAAAAAAGTGGCATGGAGCACATGGCAGCAGCATGTGCCACCTGAAACTAAAATGTGGCTGGCCAGAGCCAAGCTCCAGCTGCCGGCCAGGCTCTGCACGCCCAGATTGTTCACCACTGCTGGAGCCCCAGGAGGCCTCCAGGACTCCATGTAAGGCTGCTGGAGCCAGCCCAGATGCTGGCTTCAGCCTCCCCTAACATACCCGGGGCAATTTGCCATGCATCAGAGCTTGCAGGCAAGGGCATTCCCTGGGGACAACCAGCAGGGGCACAAATATATGCCCCTGCTGGTTGTCCTTAGGGAACGCACATTCCCACACATGAGGATGCACCTGTAGAGGCCACCCTGAGGCCATAAGAAGGTTTGATACAGTTATAATACAAGGACTAGACCTGAAAATGTTTTAAAATGTGGACCTTAATATAAACTGCTAAGGCAGAGACCCTAAAAGAAATGACTGAGGGCTGTTCCCAAGCCAGCCATGCTGCCTAATAACCAGGCCTTCCTTCACCAGACTACCAGAGTGAGAGAATGGGGCTTTTTTTTTCTCAGTAGTTGTACCTGGGGTGCAGGAAAGCAGTATAGAGATGGTCCTTGGTTTAAGAATCTGCTTCTATGTATGAATTCTCACTTAGATTTTCTGTAGAAGAAAAATTTGATCTTGATGCAGTAACTTTCCAAAAATGTTAGTGTCTTGAGACAGAACATGAGATGTTTTGAAAAGGAATAGAGAAGCAGAGACACTTCCAAAGTCAAGTTTAGAAGCAGAATGATTCTGAACCAAGGCCTGTATCCAAACACCTCCGAATTTCTATATGAGCACCTAGCATAACTAGGTTTTAGTCTATAACTCAACTTCTAGGCTCTAAAAAAACAGTCTTTTTTCAATAGTCGCTGGGGTTCAGAATGAATTCGTACAAAGAGCTAAGTCCCTGCAAATGTATATTCAGATATTGTAATTTGAACTCTTCCGTGTGTGTGTGTGTGTGTGTGTGTGTGTGTGTGTGTGACCTCCATGACTATAATTTTTGAATAAGTGGCCCACAAACTACAACTTGTGGGGCTATATACTACTGAAGAGATTCTCTGGCATTTATCAGCATTGCTGCCCTTGTCCCAGAAAAATTCAGGCCTCCAGCTTTACAGTTTGTGAGAGAGCCTACAATATTTTGCTACCATAGCAAATTGTCATAGTTTTTTATACAGATTTTTCTTATGGTTTCTCCATGTATATGCCTGGAAATTAACTCTTCTAAAAAATTATACTTTTTTTCATGCCTCTGAAACATTTCAGAGAAACAAGAATGATATGCTAAAGTCTTAGATTTAATATTATTTTTGTCTTCCAATTATGTAGGTAAGCTAGTATAATTTCCAGCTGCCCTATACAATTAATAATCTTATATAAAAATCTGATAATTTCTCCCTTCAGCCATATACAATCTCTTTTTCCTTCAAAGTACCAATACTGTTACTTCTAATAATACTGCTACTATATTTTCCTTCAGTTCATTCACTCCCCCAGTTGAACCTTCCTACATAGGAAAATACTGGAAACTCTGACCCTGAATGCAATTAGGTTAAAAAGTCCAGAATAAAAATTAAAAGGACAACCAAATTTCATAGTCAAGACACCTTATCAGAAATCATCCTGGTATAAGAAGGGAGTAGGTTCCCATGCACTATTTAGAGCAAATATTAGGAAAAGCATAAACTGTTGGAAAGGTGTTTAAAATAACAGGGAGAAGATGCTAGCTTGTAGGCAGCTCCCGCACGGAAACACCTTGTGCCCCAGCCAGCCATGTCAGCATCTACACGTGTCGCTGTGCAGTAAAGAACACCGCCGCAGGATAGTATTTGTATTTACAAGTACTAACCTACAGCAGTGTTTATTAGTTTACTACAGCCGCATGTATAGACATGGATACTTTACTGCAGCGCTAATTAGGCAGCTCCACAATAGACATCTTGTGTAGATGCGCCCGCTGTCTAAGTATCTAAGCAAATGTTTGTCTAACCTACACTTAACTTCCAAGGATGAGTTTCCATCCTGTCTAGATAATCTGTTCCAGTGCTTGGAATTTCTATTTTTCTTTTTGTTCCAAACTGGAACCAAACAAGAACTCCTCAAAATGTTCTATAAAATAAAGCTTTAAAAATTAATTTCAGATCTATTAAAAAGAGACATTTTAAGAAAGAGGATAGATTTGGCTATGTTAATTTACACCTTATTATAATAGCTGTATAATGAGGGGCTACTGATTAGAGACACAGAGCACTTTTGCATATGGTAATGGTAAATTTATACCTTTTTCTGCTACATAGACCATAGCTTATTAAAAACAATTAGGAGTTTTTTCCTCAACTCCAAAATATAAAACAAAGAACAATGGTGGCATCAAGGGTAAAACCTTGCTTCTCACCCCTACTGTATAGAAATTACACACAAAAGAGCTTTTCACATTTATCCAGGCTCTTAAAAACATTCCACCACAAAAATATTTAGCAACGAGCAGTGAATTAAATCAATTGTACTTCCCTGTGACATTGATGAAGTTATTGTGTGCTGTGTTTTACTGACAAACACATCATTAGTGTACATACATTTAAGCTGATTATTTCATTCATCACAGGGGACATTAGGGTTAGAACTATATAAAAGCCCAAATCACACTTGATGTTTCCCAAATACTAAGCTTTGTGTGGCCTAATCAAGATTTCATCAAATGTTTTATTAAACTCAGTCACGCGAGCTTTGCTGAAGCCAGATGATCTCTTATTATCAACCAGCTGTAAATTACATTCATTTTTGGACTGAATTTCAAAGAAACCCTTCCTAAAATACTTGGAAAGGAGAAGGGGGTCAAACTCATAAAAATATAACATTGCTGTCATGTTTTTCCTTAGAAATATAACAATAAGCAAAGGAAATCAGGGGGAAAATGTTACCAATCACAAAAAAATCATAGAGGTTATGATCCTAGGGAAATAAACTACAATCACTAATGACAAGCAGCAGTTTGCTTTGATGTGCTGAAGGAACTGGTTACACATTAAATTACAGGGCATAAATATGATGTGAGAACTCTTCACTTATATTATGACTACCGACCATTTAATTACAAGGAAATTAATATGCAGTGCCTGCTTGCCAGTGGTAGGGTAAACTGCGTATCATTAAAGGGCACACACATGGATTCTTACATTCCCTACATTACAGGTCACGTTTATTTTGTATCTATTTCTTGTAAATTATATAGTATGAAGGATAGAAATTATCATGCTTAAGAGCATAAGACAACCCCTAACCAATTGAAAGTACCTTCTATATACATAAGTTATTCCAAAAGTGATTAATGTTTCCTTCCTGTGTTCTTTTCTACCTTTTCTGTAGCTTTCTTCTGAAGCATCTGCAGTTAACCACAATTATGAGAAGAGGCCATAGTAAAATTTGCAGGGGGTCACAACCCCCTTAGCTCCCTTGCAAAGTAACTAGGGAGTACACAGAGCTGCAGCAACCAGCTGCATGGTGGATCCAGGGGCTGTGTGGCAATGCAGTTGCATCACTCTCTTCTGCTGCAACAGACTCAGGTCAGGAGGAGCCCCTGACCTGTTCCTGCCATACCCTGTCTGAGGTCTGCAGGAAGCAGTGGTGTGGAGTGCAGGGCTTGGCTGTGGATATAAGCAGCAGTGGGCAAGTGTCCTCTTCCGGAGACTGCTCCCTGTTGCTCCCCAACTATGATCTTTAAAGTCCAGAAGCAGGTGCTGGAAGGAGGAACCGTCCTCCCACTTTCACTGGAAAGAGGAACCCTTCTTCACTGTCCCAGCTCATGCAAGCACAGGGGAAGACCAAGAGGTACTCCTGCTTACTCCAGCTGCAGGTTTCAGGGAGCAGCTGTGTGAGGAACCAGGCTTGGTGAGGGACAATGGTTGCAGAGTGCAGGTTCCCCCTTCCAGCACTGCTTTCAGTCTGCAAGAAACAGATGGGGGTAGCAGTCAGGAAGCAAACCTGGAAATAGGAACCTGTATGCTGCTGTCTGTCTCTCCAGCTGAGTCCAGCTCCTCGTGTAGCTTCTCCCTACAGTCCAAAGCTGGAGTGGGGCAGGAGCAGCTCTGGGGCTCTTCCTGCCTCGGGTCAGCTGGAGAGACCAGCAGTAGTATCAAGGGTATCTCTCCTTCCCTTCATGCACCTGCTGTCTGCTGGCTATCTGGTGTCCTCTGTCAGTGCAGGGATTCCAACCATGCCTCACTCCTATCTTTCTGTGGTCTGAGGGATGGTGTGCCACACCTCTCCTCATGTTCTGCCATCTTGACAGGGTGGTGAGGCTTGCATGTGCCAATAACCCTAAGAGAAACCATTGGAAGTCTTGTACTCCTGGTAGGGTCACTGTTAAAATAAGAAAGCAAAAGGGGGAGAATTCCCAGTAAAATGGGTGAATCCTAATGTACTTACCTCAGGAGATGGGATGATTACCACCTGCTTGCATGGCAGGAAGCCACATTTCTGGAGTGAGTGTTTGCTCTGGGTTGCCCAGGATGCACTGAGCTGAATACTTCTGACCCGGGAGAGGGGCAGCCTAGGGGAGAACCCAGTGCCTGGAAACTGGAGAGATAGGGAAGCTCCACTCCCAAATCTGATTACCTGAGAGTAAGGCAGGATCCAAGCACCAGGGAGAGGGTGAACAGAGATTGGAGGATCCCTGCCAAAAGAAGTGCTGCTGCGGAAGTTTGCTCCTGTAGGAGTTCGGATTTGCAGGACCCAGTTGAGTAGGAGCCTGTCTCCCAAAGTAGGTGAAGGAGAGGAGAACAGGGAACAACATCTGGAGAGCTCAGCCCTCCCAAAGGGCCAGACTATTCATTAAGGACTGCTCACTCGAGCCTGGAGGTACAGTAGTCTGGGGGCAGGAGGGGAAAGGGGTTCATATGAAATATCTATTGGTACCACTCTGAGGTAATGTCCAGCCAGTAGAGAATTTATTTCTTTACTTTGTCATTATCTAGGGCCTCTTCCTGGGATATTTTTGGTAGACTGCTTGGTCCTGTCCCACCAACAGCACCCTCAACTTGTTGGCCCATTTATTTATTTCTAGTCCTGCAGCCACTGCCACCCTTTCAAAAAGTCCCCAAGAAGGGCTCAGGGTCATTTTATTTAGTCATTTTATGGACCCTAAAGTCCACTATATGTTGCTGGGCCCATTTTTGCTCCTGGACAATCTTTTGGTTTAATACATTTGGTGGGCTTCCTGGTGCTGCTGGTGTTGTAGTATTTGAGCCATTAAGCTCAGCATTTTCTGCAGCGCCTCTGCTCCATGCATAGCCCTGGACTGTAGCTCCATTCCCCCTTCAGGACTTAGGCCACTGTCAGATTTCTCAGCCAATGCACCAAGACATTGAGGATAAATGCTATATGGCTGGGGTCTTTTCCCCTCTGTTAGTGAGTAAGGAGGTACAAATATTAAACCCCCTGATATTTTATTCTCACCTGCCATGTCGTTGATGTTTCTGATTAGAATCAGTGGGATATTCTTGCTAAGGAAAAGGAAAAAAACACTGCTTTGGACAACCTGGCTAGATGGAACTTATGGGGCTCCTCCTGTGCTTACACCCCAACCTGACCATACCT
This sequence comes from Crocodylus siamensis, assembly GCF_052110815.1. Lineage (NCBI taxonomy): Eukaryota > Metazoa > Chordata > Crocodylia > Crocodylidae > Crocodylus > Crocodylus siamensis. The sequence continues at coordinate 164,227,360 of NC_143399.1, read as the reverse complement.
GGGTTAATAAATCACAAAAGAAAATCAAAGCACGGTCATTTCCAAGGTGATTTCTTCCCCAGATGGGGCTGTCCCAGTCCCAGCCCCTGTGTACTTTAAGGGGGTCTGTATCACAGCCCAACAACTGGCTTCAATCAGGACAAACTGCCCAGTCCAATTGTATAATGCCAAACACAGAATAGGGAAAAAAACCAACTCCCTCAGATGAGGGAAGTACCAAAAAAAAGAAAAAGAAAAGAAAAGAAATGAAAAAAAACCTCTGACTACTGTATGTCCAGGATGCAGTGAGCAATCCTTAATGAATAGTCTTGCCCTTCAGGAGGGCTAAGCTCTGTGGCTCTTCCCTGTTCCCCTCTCCCTCATTTATTTTCAGAACCTGGTTCCTGCTCAACAAGATCTCACAACTCTAAATGTCGGCAGCAGCACTTCCTTTGACTGGGATCCTCCAAACTCTGTTCACCCTCTCCCTGGCACTTGGATCCTGCTTTATTCTCAGCTGATCAGTATCAGTAAGGGATCTTTCCTGCATCTCCAGCTTTCAGGTGCTGGGTTCTCCTGTGGGCTGCCCCTCTCCAAGGCCAGAAGTACTTAGTGTGACACATCCTAGGCCAATCTGGAACAGGCACTCACTCCAGAAATGTGACTTCCTGTCACGTGCACTGGCAGTGATCCTTCAGTCTCCTGAGTTAAGTACATGGGGGTTCACCCTGTTTCCCAGAGAATCTCCCCCTTTTGATTTCTTTTGACAGTCACTCATGGTGGTAAGGTTAAAGGTGCAGAACAGTTCAACATAACCTAAAGACCTCAGTGATGGAGCAGATGGATGAAGAAGGCATACATCTTAACAGCTGCAAAGGTGGATGAAGGCTGCAGTGGAAGAGTAACCCCAGTTGTCTTGGATCTCCTTGCCACTGGACACAGGTTTCTCCTTTGCCAAGATCCATGTCATAGCTAATGCACAATGGCCTCCTCATTTAAAACAAGTGACATGCAGGTGCCTCCCACTGTATCCAACATCTACCCTAATATCCAAAAACATCTCCAAAGTCCCATGGTGATGGATGAGTAGCAATAGGGGCAGACAAAGTGATTGTCAGGAGTGCCTAGTATTTTTGTGGCTCTAGGTTTGGCCTTCTTAGCCATCAATAGACTCATTTACAACCTTTTACTTGAGCAATGAAAGTGATCATCCTCGACTGTGAAGAATTGCCTCTGACAGGCATCGCCTCTGCCACACCCCATAGTAAATCCTGGATCTGTCCATGCCCAGGACTGCTGAAGTACTCCAATGGTTTGCTCTGGCTTTATTTCCCAAGGTATAGTTACTCCAGTCCACTGCAAGGAGCCAAGGGCAAGTTGCAGCTAAATGAAGAATCAACACCCTTTGAGGTAAAAGCCCAGCAAATAGCTCAGTGCATGTTCCTTAATTTGGCAACCTATTCCAGATTAGGTGGACTGTGAATCACCTGTGTACAAATGACCTGGTTCTACTGTACTTGACATGATGATCTAGCAATTAAATCTAAAATAACACTGTTTATATACTAAATTTTGCTACAGCACAGGAGACTTACTTGAATGCAGGAACAGGATGAAATCATTCAATTACAAATTCCCCATTCCTTATTGCTAAGAGTGTAATTATCTTTTTAAAGATTAAATTGCAAACACATCAACAAAGTTGTAATCTATATCCACAATCTCAGATACCACCAAATCTGTTCAAAGGAGAATACTTATGATACTCACCTTATGATACTCACCTTATCAATTTAAAAATTGCCTTTACTCAGCAATGATGCTCTAGCAGAGAAACATACCATATCTTGGAACAAGCCATCCAAAAACCCACACTCCTGGTTCTTATATACACTCATCCTTGGCTTTTAAACAACCTCCAAACCTCCCCCAACACATCATCAGAAGTAAAACTTCTTTCTGGTCAGTAGACACATGAAACACAACCCTGCCTTAAGAATCAATGCCAAACCTGTCAACACTTCTTTGTTGCTACCACAATCAAGGCAATGGACAATGAAACAATTAAAATTCATAAATCCTACATATCTATCATAGAATGTGGTATAGCTCATCCAATGCATCAAATGGCCTCATTGGAAACTATGTGGGTGAAACTAAACAATTACTATGTGCCAGAATGCATTCTTAGAGAAAAAACGATAAAGGACAGAAATGCACAATCACCAGTAGAAGAACACTTTTCAGGACAGAACCACTCCCTTTTTGATCTCACAGTCCTTGTACTCAAAGGAAATCTACAAAATGCCTTCATCATAGGGGCCTGGGAGCAAAACTTCATAACCTTGCTGAACATTAAAAACTGGACTAAACACTGACAAAAACTTTATGACTCCTTACAATATATCTGCTTTCTCAGCTAGCCATTTTATATTTCACAGATAATAAGGATCCTTTTCCCTTTTGAATGGTTGTGTCCTTTGCATGGTTATCTATTCAACTTCATGTCTCTTGTTTGAAAGCTACTTATGACAATTTCTCTCTATTTTACAGCCTCCCTGATATATCAGAATTGAAATACCTGTTATAATTAGCGATAAGCAGGGATCGTGGTTTTCTGATTTTAAAAAATCCCCAATTTTTGGTTAAAAAAGTGACCCCAAATCCACATTTTTCCATGATTGAAATGAAACATCTCTCTCTCTGTCTGTCTCTCTCTCTCTGTCTCTCTCGCTCTCTCTCTCTCTATATAGTTGGTGTTCATTTAAATCATGGAAAAATGGGGATTTGGGGTTACTTTTTTTAAACGGAAAATAGGGGATTTTTTTAAATAAGAGAAAACCACGATCCCTGGTGATAATAACTGATGTATACATATTTACATTTCTCCTGATATATTTCAATAGACAAAAATTTCAGGCCATGTACAGAGAGGTTTTTAGCTATGTTAATCTTAAATTAGGCTGAAGGCAGGGTAGAGAGGCATTTTATAGATTAGCTGAATCAGATATGCATATGCTTGCGTGAGTAAGAGTTCATTAATCTGATTTATAGAGATCACTTTACACATAAACTGCAATAAACCTGCTTTCTAGGATCTACTTCAGAAAAGGAGACTGTTTCCCATTTCTGGTCTCTCTCTGAAAAAAACAATATCTAATATTCATTCCTGAAATTATTTCACATATGATCAATTATGGAGTTTTCTTTTCCTGACGAGTTATTGCAATAAGTAGTCCATATGTTCCATGTATAGAATTTTCAGTCTTTAATGTACTGTACTTTGAGATAACTGGAAAGCCCTTTATTATTTTACAACTTAAGTAAAATCACCCTGTCTAGAAGTGCTTTATAATTATTTTTTAATTGAACTATTTCAGTAAGTTGTTTCAATTCGGACTGCTATAACCCTAACAAAAATATTTTCCTTGGGAAACACAACACAGACAAAGAAGTGAAGTTTTGAGGATTTGAGCATTTTTGTATGATCACTTTTTTGTTTGTGCAGTATTGTTTCGATGGCTTTTAGCCCTACATCATGCATTTTAGATCTTTCTCATTTACATGGACATTTTTTTCTCTCCTGAAAGCTTCGCCAGGAAGAAAATCAGAATGATTCAGGAAAGAACTCAAAAAGTAATGATTTCATAATGACTCCCTAAAATGAAGGTGGCATGTAAAAAGGAATGGTTCTAGGGATGCTCATTCTGAGGTTAAGCTTTGTTTATGTAAAGCGTGGAGCCCCATTTGAATTGATTCCAATGCTGTCTGAAGTACTGCAGATGCTGCACATGCTTAGCTCAATAACATACAAACTATACTGATTAAGATAATTTTATTCACTTTAATTCTTTTTTCCCAGTGCTGATTGACAATACATTATACTCTCTTTTGTAATTTATAAAACCTTTCTGTGTTGATGAGACAGTTTTAATCACCCCCTTACTGGAGGTCACAGAAAATGTGACAGAAAAATGTGTGGGTTTTAGATGGCTGACAGGAAAATAAAATTTTGAAAGGATTAATTTAAAATATAAATTTGTGGGGTGTGACTTATAACTAACTCTACTTTTTCCTGATAAAAATGTATCCATTGTAATGTCAATTGAGGCAGTGATCAGCCCAAATTCAGGGGCCACTGAGAAGAAACCTATTTCTGCAAAGTGTTGGATATGAAGGAATATTACCAACATCCCCTTTCCAGCATACGAAGTTGTTTCAGAGTGACTACAAAGAAGTGATTCCTGCCCCATGGCTGAAAAATAATCAGCAGTTAACACTGATGCAAACCTTGCTACAGAGAGTGAAACCAGAGCACCTTACTGTACATAGCTTGACAGTCCTTCCAAATCTAGCTGTTTCCCTCCTTTTGGTAAGGAACTCTACATCCAGTGAGTTTGGGGCTGACTTTGCCCTCCAAAACTGTTTAAGAATCATGAAAAATCTGAAACTCCAATTAGAGCACATAGCATGGACTTTGGCCCTACTTCTTCCTGCATATAAATAGTCCTACCCTCTTCTTACTTCAGAACTTTAGATTTTACTTCTTAAAGGAGATGATCAGAACCCAGATTAAAAGATCTTCAGCTGAAAGGTGTGATTACCGGTGAGCTTCAGCCTTGCAAAATGGCTCAAAACTTCACTTAACAGGCTGCTTAAACTGATTTTACTGTCCTTTGAATTGCCAGGGCTTCAAAAAGCAGCCAGGCTATGTGAGCCAATCTGGCCGAAAGTTCTTTTAAAAAAAACCCACCAATATTTGCCTAATTACTACAGAAAAGAGAAAGAGTGCTTCTTCTGCTGGAGCAATTTAAAGTCTGCACAATAAGCAGCAGAGTGTATTGTTCAAAGCTTGTCATGCATTCCATTTATACTTACTGTAAACTGGTTCATGCTTTGATATTTTGTTGTACTTGTTTGCTTGCCTATTTCAGTCTTATGGCAAGTTTATTTCACAACATGCATTTTGTTACATCACATCCTTCTCATTGAAATTAGGACAGATATCTACATGGTTGGCTAAACTTATTAAGGAGATTTATTGTTATCATACTGAACGGAAATGTTCTGAACATAGTCTAGCCTGGAATCTTGAATTTTTTTCCTCCTGTCTGATTTAATCCTTTTCCAATCTACTCCTTTCAATTTTGATCAGATAGAAATTCTTTTCAGTAAGGGTTATAGATAGTAGAATTTTAAGCAAAATAAATGGAAATATTAGTACTAATGAGATTAAAGTAAAGGAATGGTTTATATTCATTCTGGGAAATTATAGTTTAACATTTTGCATGAGATGCTTCAAAGGAAACAAAAAGGTTTTTTGGTTTCATTAAATGATCTCTTTATTCTTAGTCATAAAAATATAATGAAGTATAAAATATTACCATTTCTCCCCAGATTCAAAGAGGAGGATTAAAAATGACCTCTTCTTCTCCCAAGCTAAGCCAAATACTAGAAACAGTCTTTGGCTCTTGCATTCCTTGGGCTCCTAAAGTTTCCAGCCTGATAAAGTGGACTTCAAAATAGCATAATGGATATACACTAGGCCAGTGTGAATAGGGAAGTATTTGATTTGAATTCAGATTCAGGCAATTCAGAGGGCAGTGATTCAATTCAGTGATTCAACTCACTGTCTCCATTTGATTCGGATGAATTCTGACTGGAGATTCTGCTCTGATTTGGTGCTGATTTGGAGATTCAGATAGGCTGGGAAGATGCAGGCACAGCTGAGTGGCTGCAGGTTCTCCTGTGGCTCCTCTGGCTGTGCCTGCCTCTCCCTGGGTGGGGGGAGCCATGGAAGAAGCCCCCATGGCTGCCCTGCCCAGCCTCTGCCCCCGCCCCCACCCGGCCTCAGCCTCCCAGCACTTAAAAAAAAAAAAAAAAGAAGCCTTGCACTCACTGGATGCAGCAGTGGGGATCAGGCCCTCTGAGAGCTTGTGGCAGAGCCCCCCTGCACAGTGCGGGGCAGTGGGGATTGCCCCCCGCCTGGCACCCACATGACAGCTGCCCCATGCTGCGGGTGCAGTGTAGCTCAGCAGGGTACTGTGTGCTGTCTGGGAGCTGGGGCTCCCAGACAGTATGCAGCAAGCCATGCCCATATCCCACCCCACTGCCCCAACTGGGGAAATGGCAGCAGGGCAGAGCCCCCACTCCCAGTGCTGCTGTGCCTGCATCCTGAGCCCCCCAAATCCCTCCCGAAGTAATGTATATCCCCCACCCCGGATGGGCAACTTGTTCCAGTTCTAGCCCCAGCCCCAGCCCCAGCCCCAATCCCTCCCTCTCCCATATCCCTACCCTCCCCCCTCCCTCAAACCCAACAGATTTACCAGCTGGAGGTAGCTGTGTCAGCTGCCTGCTTAGTCTATGGCCGAATCTCCAAAGTGGCCAAATCTTTTCCAAAGTTTTTCCGAACTGATTCAGAGATTTCTCTGAATTGAACTGGCTACCAAAAATTTGCACATCTCTAATATACGGGCAACCCTCACCATTCGTAGGGGATACATTCCCATGATCCCCGTGAATGGCGAAATTCACAAATAGGACACTGCATTCATGAACGCAGTCTGCTTTCATGAATGCAGTGCCCCCTGGCAGCTGGGTGAGGGGGGCACAGCAGCAATGGTGGGAGGATGGCGGTGATAGCAGGAGTGTGCCAGCAGCGGCAGGAGCCTGGCAGCAGGAAGTGCAGAGCTCCTGAGGAGCTTTGGTGTTTCAAGTGCATTTAAAATGCAAATTTGGCATTTGCGAATATTTGAAAATGTGAATGCTGAACCCGTGAATAATGAAGGTTTCCTGTACACTATTATTGAACCCTGTCTATGCATTTTACATTGTATGATGGCTGTTTTTTTTTTAAAAAAGAGAGAGAAGTGAAGTGATCCTAGAATCAGGGACTGCAATCTAATGTTCTCTTCCCTGGGGAGTGTCACAGTCACTGATACTAGAGCATGCTCCATTGCATTTGCTCTCCATATGAAGTCCTCCCAAAATTGTGATTTCACAGATATTGCAGAAATCATGAAATCCAACATTCTCTGCAAAATCGGGTAATGCCTGTGAAATATGTGGGGGGAAAAAACCGTACTGTAAATAAAATGCTGGTTCCCCAGAGGGAGCTGGCAGTCTTCCTGGCTTTGTGGCCTAGCTGCATAGCCCACTGGGAGTGAAGGGTGGAGGGGTGCTGCTTGCATGAAGGTGAGTCCAAGATTGCCGTCACTTCTGCCCCTTGCTGATTGGCTGAGAGAGCTGCCCGTTGTGTGGCCCTGCCTGTGTCCACCAATCAGCAGTGAGGGGTAGGGCCACCAGGGCCCCTTGTCCAATCAGAGGCATGGGGAGCTTCTACTGTGACCATCACATGAAAATGGCAGCCAGCTCCACAGTCTCCCCATGAAATCAGCTGTCTGCCTCCTCAAGTTGGGTAGAGCCCTACTTATAACTCTTGGACATCTAAACATGTGAGCTGGGTAGAGGGGGTGACATTTTAATTAGAGAAGCTTTTGGCAGCCACTCGTTTCAGCACCTAGGTGCATTTCACACAGACAGATTTAGAGCCTACACCTCTGGCTTTCCAGCAAAGTGCCCTAAACCTTAGACCACAAGTTAAACATTATATAGAGACTTCTATAGGCCTCTTCTAGAAGCTGACTCACTGATCCTTGCATTTGCTGTTCTTCAGATAAAATGGATGGAAGTCAGTGGGAAAGTTTCTGTTCCATTGGAATCAAGGAGCCAGGGCCTCTTCACATCAAAGGCGTATTCATTTCATTAAAACATACTACTGCTTTGGGTTATTTGTTTCCTTCTTCCCTTCTCTTGGATGCATTTAGTCTTTTTAATCAAGTGTTCTAACCCAGGGACTGGCAACTTACAGCCAGCCAAGCCTTTCTACGTAGTCAGTGGAGCCAGAGGGTTTGGGCAGTATTTCTACAGCACAGGGCTTTGGTTCTTTTTCCTTATGGGAATACCTGGCTAAGCAGCCATAGTGCTGGTTAATGAGCATGCCCAGTGTGTGTGTGGGCTCACTTTCATGTCTGAAGCTGAATTGCAAACTGTGCGTAAGTGGCAAAAGTTACAGTTATGCATCTGTGTATGTGGCATGAAAATATAGAACATAAACTAGTAATTATATTTTAAGCTCCTGAGTAGGAGTTCAAACACACCTTTGTGCTTAGCACTTCCTATAGGCTGTCTGTAGAGGCTTCTTGGTTTTCTCTGTTGTCCTGTGGAGGCACCAATCACTCCCCATTCTCTGTATAGAGTATCCAGATGCTTAAATTGGACTAAATTGTGGCTTCTCATTGCCTCTATAGAAATAATACATGCCTAAGCCTAGTGAAATCGGATGATTTACCCAAGTCAAGGTATCTACATTTTAGGTACTGGGCTACCTAAATGAGACCTGACTGGATTTGTCCCTTAGTCATTTTCTTAGTGAAAGTAAACTCAGGACCTATATTCAGTATTTCCTTATGAAGTTTTGAGTTTTTAAAGTATCCAGTCACTGAGTATATTCACCCCTTACCCTGATGTGTGTATGAAGGACCTCCACTTAAGACTAAGCAGAATCAGTACATTGGTATGAATGTTTCTCCCAGACAACATCTGTTATGGTCCTTAACAATATTTGTGATTCCTGAAGTGGTTCCTTTGTGTGGTGGGATAAGAACCATTAAAGATTTCTTTACTTCATCTGCTTCCATTCTTTTGTGTTTAGCTTCCTGCCTGTTACAAGCACTGTCTACTGTGACAATGAAAACCTTTCCTATTGGTTTCTGCCAATTGACTTGTACCAACATGCTAGATCAGGGGTCGACAATGTTTTTAGGCAGAGTGCCAAAAACACCCACAACCTCTGCTTGAAAGATGTTGACATGACAGGGGTGGATGGCAGGGGAGGAGGGGGCTGTGAGGGACCCAATCCTTGTTGTGGCAGTACAGCCTGGGCCCTTTCCCTGCCATCCAGCCTGAGGCTCCACTGGCAATAAGCCAGGCTGAAGCTCCATAGACCCCGGTGAAGCTTCTTGTAGCCTCCTGCTCTGAGCAGTCTGGGCTCCATGGCAGGTGGCAGGCAGCTGCACCGGGGTTTGCAGAGCCCCAGCCTACCTTGTTGCCAGCAGCAGGTGCACATGCATCTTCAGGCGGATTGCAAGGGAGCCGTGAGGGGCCTGATCCTTGCTCTGGCAGCATAGCCCCAGCCTCTTTGCTGCCAATTGCTCTGCGGTACACATGCCAAGCAAAATGCCTTTGTGTGCCTTTCTCTGGCACATATGCCTATGGCTGCCAACCACCTGTACTAGACTGTCAAGTATATTGCTTCTTCCCAATATCCTTCTGCTCCTGAGAATGTATGACTTTTTTCTGTGAACAATAATTCATGTGAAAAGTCTCATAGAGACTTCTTATATATTGATTTGCAGGTGTGAGCCCTTATTATGCACGTGGTACTTGGGAAATTCTCACCAAATAGTATGGCTCTGATTTAGCAGAAAGTTCCAGCATGCATGTATATTTAAGCACACAGTCAGGTCTTTAAAACTGATGGAACTAGTGACATGCTTAACATCACTAGTGCTAATGTGATTTGCTGCACTGAGGACTAAATCCTGGAAGTGGTTAAAATGAAAATCCCTTTTAAGTTATTTTTCTATCCCAAGTGAGAACAAAAAAAATGAGTTTTCCCACTGAGAACTGGGTTTTCAGGAAATAATAACCTGGGCACTCAGGCTCTTCAACTCCAGGCTTCTCACCTACCCGGTTGCCAAGAAGCAGTGAAGCTTGTGAAATAGGCAAACAGCAGAGACACTTGGTCTTTCCTCCTATTCCCTATTTCTCTTACTTAGTTATGGATCCCCAGCTGTCTACCAGAAAAGTTTTTGTCAATTTTACTATGTTCTTGAATACAGAAAGCCAAAACAACAAATTCCTTTCAGATGGAGATCCAGGGCCTTCACTGTAAGTTAGAGCTGGCATTCCTCCTAGGTGGGTGCCCAGGCAGGCATCACCCTGGGGCTGTGCTTAAAGGGTGATACTCAAGGGTACTTTTCACATTGTCTTTCAGTGGGAATGGAGGGCCACTGTTGTTACTATTTTTTTAATATAATGTATTTGTTTGGGAAGCGGGGGATTAATGCATTTTAGGGGACAGTCACAGGTCCTGTGTAGTAGAGGAGCAGTGAGGCTTGAGATGGATATTGAGGGGGTAGGGGGTAGGGAATGGGAGTGGGTAGTTAGGATGGATGGATGGTGAGGAGTGGGAAAAGGCCTGATGTGAACAGCGGTTGGAAAGCAGGGTTGGGATGGACTGGAAGGTTTGCTTTTCTGGGTAACAGGTGTGGGGAGGGGAGTAGGTGGGATGTGGTAGAATTTTAAAGTTTTAGGATGTTGATTGGAGACTTTATTATACTTTCTTATCTTTTAGGTTTTGTCTGTTATTGTAAGCTTTTCTGAGCCTTTCTGGATAGGGCAGGATATAAACATACCTCTACTACTACTACTGCCAATACTACTACCAATGATTATTAACATTATATTAATAATAGATTATATTCCCACCTCTGCTTCCCAAAATAATAACAACAATGACAATGATAATAATAGTAATAATGACAATTAGTAGTAGTACTACTAGTATTTCCCCACAGAAAGTAACAATCAGTTAAACTGAAAAAAAAACCCTATTTCTAAAAGGAGCTCATTCCATCAGAAACTTATTCCAACAGAAAATTCTTTATCACTCCTCCTAAGTACATGTGTGCATTGGTTAATAACCTCTTGGCACATCTGTTCTTTAATTCCAGGAAGAATTTGCTTTTGATAACTGGTTGTTCCTGATACCGTGGTAATCATACTTTTAAATCCCTTGTAATTATAAAAAAAATAATCTAAGTTTGTGAATGTGATTCCTTCTGTTTAACAGAAGCATAACTAGGCTGTCAATATCTTTCTTCATTAGATAAAAATAAATCAACGGAAAACAAAACTTATAAAATGTGAATATGGAAATATAGTCCTAGGCAGTTTCAGAAATGAATATAGCACACAGGTTTGATCGTTCCTTTGGAAATGGCTGTGGTCTGGCTAGTGACAGAAAAAGTAACTTTGCAAAGCAGTACTTAGGTTGTGTAAAAACTTACTCCTTATGTGTCTTCTAAGTCGTGTGTGTCCAGTTTATTGACAGAAACACATTTATCTTCCTGTCAGCACAGCAGAGCCAATATAGTTGCAGATGGGTTCTAGTCTGTCTCATCCATCATCAGCAGAATTGCCAGTTAAGTTCTGATTCCAGAATCTCTATTGCTGGGGCTGGGGTTTGAAACAAAAAACAAAACTGAATTTAGGATCCTGGACTGATCTGTAAGTCCTGATAAAAAAAAGAAATCTTTAATTGACCTGAAAACTCATCGAACTAGCTATAGAATCATAAAGAGGGGGGTTGTAAGAGGAGCAACAGGGGCCATACCCTTTTCCCTTTACTTATGTGATCAATCCCACTGCTGTACATGGAGATACTCATCTGATTAAGACACATTTTGTTGTCTTGGTTTGAACTGAGGATACCATCAGCTGTGAAGGCAAGGAGGTATACAACTTGAGACAGACTTCTAGGAAATAAATGGGCACTCTGTAATTACTCATCTCCGTTCAGAAACAAATCTTACAAACTAGCACACACCTCCTGCTCAACCCCCCTGGATCCTCAATTAACCCGACAAACACTACAGAACCACCCTGTTTCAGTGAATTTGGATTCCTCTGCTCCCATATTAGAGTAAAAGGGATTCGTTTCTTAATGAGCCAGATATATTAGTTTCTAGGATACCTTTAGAATGATAAACTTAGAATAATAAAAGGCTCAGCTTTGTCTGATGGCCAATCTAGTTATGTGTAAAATCATAAGCAAGCGAAGAATGGATGCTGATGACAGAAAACCTAAAGATTTCATAGACATGAGGGCTGGAAGGGACCTTGGAAGATAATCGAGTTCAGCCCCCTGCATCAGCTGGGGTCAAAGGATCCCAGCAAGATAAATGTCCAAATGGCTCTTAAAGGAGTCCAGAGTAGGTGCTTGTACCACCTCTGGCAGCAGTCTGTTCCAGGCCTTGGGGTAAAGAAGTTCTTCCTTGTGTCCAGCCTGAAACAGTCTTGGAAGAGGTTGTGACCATTCAACCTTGTCATCCCTTGGGGTGCTCTGGTGAACAGGCATTCCCCCAGATCCTGATGTACACCCCTTATGTACTTATAGGCAGCCATCAGGTATCAGATGTAGGAATACTCTCTGTGTACTAGATAAATTGTTTTCATGTGGTAATAGCCTATGTCCATCAGTGAGTGATGGTGAATATTACAGCTATTCTACTGATGGGTGGTGCATTTTGTGGCTGCAGAGACCAATGTTAGATATGCAGGTCCTGCCACAGTGGTCACAGGTGTACATAGTGTTAGGGGCTACTGTACTGGCAGGTTATTTTCTTCAGTCATGTTTGTGTTGTAATTTGAGTAACCATTTCTTGTCATGATGTTGGACTTCATGATTGAGAAGGGAGCATTACTTTGTCCTGCCTCCTGCTAAGGCCTCCCAAAGGTTTGTGTTGATCCCAAAAGCCTTCATGTCCTGCTTGCAGATGTCTTTGAAGCATAATTTCGGGTGCTCTACTCTTCTCTCCCCATCTTCAGTTTGCCCATACAGGATGTCCTTCAGGATGTGTCCGTTTTCCGTCCTGTGGAGATGGCCAAGCCAGTGTAGGCACTGAAGTTTAAGTAGTGCAGTAATGGTTGGCAGGTTGGATTTAGCAATGACTGCTGTGTTGGTAATTCTGTCTTGCCACTTGATGCCAAGGATATGCTGTAAACAGTTTAGGTGGAAGCTGTTCTGCTGCTTTTCTTGATATGCACATGTTGATCATGTCTCACTGCTATACATAAGAACACTGAGGATACAGGCTTTATAAAATATTTTATAATACTGTTATATTCAGTGGTATAATGATGCAGTTGGGTGCCTGGGGCATTGGGGCAGTAGCAACTTCTGGTTATGTTGTTGACTTTTGCTAGATGAAGATCTGCATTAGCAAATGTATATTTAAGCATTATTAAAGCAAACATAAGATTTGCTAGAACGCCTCTATGGGACAGGTTCTTATGACTAAAGGAGTAAGTGCTTCCTGGTGATTTCTTTTAAATCTTCAATATAGTTGTATGAGTCCTTTACAGTCACATATTTAAAATAGTAACAGGTAAAGTGGGAGAAGCAAGAGAAGAAGGCCCAAAGAGGCATGAAATATGACAGTAGAGGAAGAAATGAAGGCATTTGGAATTATGAAGGCATTACAAAGAAGAACAGCTGACACAAAAGAGGTCAACCAGATTCTTCCTTGTAGGCCCCATATGACACACAACATGAAAGGTGTTAAGCAAGAACAGGGTAAAGTGATCCCCTGGCCATGTGTGAAACTACACATGGCAAAGTGGTTGTTCCCAGAATCCCATAAGAAAGACTCTCAAGGAGCTTTTGCAGGTCAGGAAGAATATTGACTCTATCTAATGCACCTATTTATCACTCCTGACAGGACCAGTAGCTGGCGGCTCACAATCTGATCTTGAGAATGTAAATTCTTATTTAATTCTGCCTTTCATGTATGTAATAGTGAGCAAACACTATTGACTGTTTGGAAGCAAAATTAGTCCTTGAAGCTTCATTGTGAAGAAGCTATGAGTTAAATAGTTGAAAAACAAAGATGTGATGATTCATTATTAGATTACTAGTGGTTAAAGAAGGCTGAGAAAAGAGTGGTGAATGTATTAGCCAAGGAGTTGTGGCATCTCTCCTTCTAGAAATTTGTGGTAGAGGAAGGAGAGCTATGCTCCCTTCTACTTTAGTTAATCAATATGAGAAAAGATTACCATAAATCAGACTACAGTTCTGGTTACAAACTCTCTTCTCACTCTGTATCAGGAGATACCCAGCACAGCATTTTCTTTGGGGCTCTATTGTTTTGTGATGTCATCCCTTTTGGCTTTCCAGTCTGAAATAATATGAAGCTGTTAACTTTCCTTTTGGGTATGCTTCTAAGTTCCTCTGTTTGAGCAAATGGTGGGAAGGATTTCTATTTTACAGGAAGGGCTGAGGTGGGATGGTTAATAATACCAGTTGATTAATATGAGATGTCCTCAGGGGGAGTGAGAAGGAGGAGAAATGATTCTGCTTAGATTGATTCTACTTTGTAAATAACTGCTTTTTTGGGTTGATATCTATGCAGGAGTGTTCAGAGCCATGGATGTTGGAACATTCTCTCATGTTTTCCTAAAATCTAAATAAGAAAATAAATGTACATGCATGGAGAATGCTGAGAATATGAGAGAGTGCATGTTAATGCATATTAGAATCTAATTGTGTAATATACAATCTGAGACCTTGTCTCTGTCACATTTTTGTTATATATTGTTTTAAACTGTGATGATAAAAGAGTTCTTGATAGATCAATGGAGGAAGAAAAGTTTATCTTCATCTAACAGATGAGAACAAAAAAACCCAAACTTGATGCTAGTCAAATGTTCATAAAACTTGGTCAGAGATGCTAATGTACTCACTATGCCTGATGGTAAATTAATGAGCATGTACACTAGACAAGATGGACAGGTGTACATGCACATTGGAGAAATGTTGCAAAAAATAAAGTTGCATGACTTTTTTTTAACAAGAAGTGGTTATTTGAATCTTGCAGGTTTGACATTCTAAGCTAGAAAATTCTGACGTTTACTTAAAGTTTATATTGTGTTTCTTTCAATCAAAGACACTTGTGTTCCCTATTGTCCTTATCCTTTCTTTTTTGCTTTATTTTCATGTTCAGATTCCCCTTGTCTTGTCTGTATGGCAGACTGTATTTCTTAACCATTGCAATTGACAGTGTGAGATAAATCCTATTTGAGTTTTGCCTAAGCTTTGCTTACACAGTTGCTTAAGTGAAATTTTTGACACTTAGTCTGGATTCTAATTGCCTTTGCTTAGCTATACCCACCCTGCACTTCCTTTATAAAAAACTTCACTCTAGCTGCTTAACCTCTGGAGGTAGTTGGTATGCATGTAATGCTATTTAAGTCCTAAAATGTTAGTTGTAGAACTAGCAGACGTGTCTCCCATCTTTTATCTTAACCTAGTTTAGTGGTTTGAAAACTTGCCGAGGAAGCTGGTCTAACAGAGCCCATTTAGTCCTTTTATGAGAAAGAAGGAAAAGGACCCTCTAAGATGGGTAAAACAGAGTGGGAGGCCCCTGCCAGAGAGGTATAAGGGAAGGGGCCTCATTAGTAAGGGGCAGAAATGCTCCAGCAATGGAGCAGAACAGAGCACCTGCCAAAAGCAATGAGAAAAAATAGGTTCTGATACAGTGATATGCCTGGAAAAGAGCAGAACAAGGAGATACCCAATATGGCCTCTGAAGCAGGCCAGAAGAAAGCTTGGGACAAATTAAGGCTTATTAAAGGATTAAAGAAAGGGTTAGGAAATTATTAGTGCTGAGGAGGACCGGGAAGAGACTAAGGGAATATGATGGGATTGAATCATGTGATGATGAGTTTCTAAATCCTAAAGGGTATTGCAGAGGAGAATACCAGCTGTAGGAGACTGCATGCCAGGAAACTCTGGTTCTCACAGTCCTGAGAGGTGATGTGCCCAATGAAATAACGCTCCCATGCACGAGGAAGATGGGCCAACTGGAGCAAGATCCACCACACCCCAGTCTGCCCATCTTGCTCACACACAGGAGCAATGGTACCTGCCTGGCACACCGTGCTGCTCTGCATTCCCATCAGACTCCTCTCCAGGACTTTTGACCAGCTGGCCAGGACTGGGCTACAGAAGCTGGGAGTGTCTCATTTTACCTGGGACATACGATCAACCTATGGTTGTCCTCTCCAGCACCTTATTGAGCAGGAAAGTTGTTAAAAAAGCTAATTGAGTTTATTTTCAAATTTCAGCTGATATTAAAATTTCTCATACATTCCACATTTCACCAAGAAGCATCCATTCAAATCTGAAATGATTCCCAGTATCCATGTAGTTCAGAGGCACAGAGAATAAAAGACTAAAATATACGTGATCCAGGGCACTCCTTCATTTAAGGTTTTAAAATATGGAGGCACATTCAGTTTGTTCTTCACTTAAGTCATTGTGAATACGGTAGAAAACAAAAGCTGTCTAAACAAGATTAGTTTTGATCAGTAAAGCAGAGACTGACTGTTTTGCTAAACTGAAAGAAATCCTTACATTTTAGAAATGAAGCTGTCTCTTTTGAACTTCTTTTTTGTTTCTTAATACTTCTTGAGCATTGCTTTTTAAAATGCTAAACAGTGCCACTATTGAATAGTCTAATATATATATTTTAGTTTGATCCATACAGAGGCACAGCTAGCTATTTCGAATGCTCTGGGCAGAGTGCTTGAGAGCTGAGGCTAAGGAGGGTAGGGGGAATGCCAAAAGAGACTGACCTGTTGTGGCTTAGGCTTACCATTGTCTGACCTACCACTGCTCAGCCTTACCACCACCTAGTGGTGGCTGTTGTGGTGTAGGCTTGGCCCACTGTGGAGGCAGCATAGGCTCCCTGAACATTAGCCGCAGGAGGCCCTGCAATGCGGCTGTCTGGAGGCCTCCATTCTGGCACCCTGTCTACATAGGCACCTGGGCTAGTGCCCTGCCCACCCTATTATACTCTTGATTCATAGTTGAATAAAGAATTTCTTGATGCCTTAAGGGTCACTTGAACTGTATTCTATTACAGAGCAGGGTAGAACAGTAGAATTCCTGTTTTACCTACTACAGTCTTTATTTGAAATGCCATTTTGGTAAACCAGGATAGAAGTTTCTGTACCTTACAGAACCACGCCGTGTAGAAACTTCCAAGGTTGCAAGGACAGAGCTGTCTCCCTGAAGCCAGATCACCAACACACTGGCAGACATCCACTTGTTCAGTTATTTTTAATAGCTGTCACTTTTCCCCCCATAACCACAAGTAAAGGGGCATGCTCTTATTTTTCACTGATAACTAGGGAGGTACTTCAAAAAGCAGAAAGCAAACATAGCTATAGAGCACGCATTGCCTTACCTTGAAAGATGAAGGTGTCCTATTTTTTATGTACAGTGTTGTAAAGGTTGTGAGATATGATCCAAGGTGTTTCCAAATGATATCAACAAGAGGGTAAAATGGTAAATAAAGTCATTAATACATTTAACAATTTGGATGTGTAAGGCCAGCAACATTTTAACTATCACAATCAGATTCTAATTGGGAAAACATCTACACAGGGTCCTAAGCTTTTGAGGTGACTAATTTATAGATAGTGTATTTCACTAAATTCTACTTGTTTCAAATGATAGCATATGAACAATTATACTGAAGGTTAGTGTCAAACTATTTTCATTTTTTAAGAGCTGCCATAACAAATGTGTCAAGTCTGTACACATGGTGATCACTGTTTATCATTTAGAATAGAGAATATAGCAGTTTCTCACATGCAGACATAAGTCCACCAGTCTGAGTGAAGCTCCTTTTATTGTTCCTGGCTGGCTCAGACTGTAGCCCTGAGTCGAAGAGAAACTGATGCTTATTGCTGCAAGCAAGATATAAAGCAGGAGATGGAGAAGAAGGAGAAGTAGAAGTAGGGCTAGCTTTGTCCCCTCTGACTTACTAGCTACACAAATTGCCCAGAGATACAGAAGGGGGTAGATTTGTGAAAACCAGTGCAAAACTTCTATTTTTCAAAAGTAAGGGTGGGTCTGAAAAGGGCTGGCAGTTCTCTGAGTGACAGAGCCTTTTTTTCTGGATCAACCTCAAGGCAATGATCCACAGCTTTGCTCCATTCAGACCCTTTCCCCCCAGGGCTGTTTCCCTGGAGGCCACCAGTCCCCATGTCTCTCTGCCTGCAACAGAGCTGGAGTTTTTCAGTTCCCCTCCTTCCCCTGGCTTTTGCTGCCTGCCTTGATCCCAGGTGGCAAGGCAGTGTAGTGTGGTGCAGCTGGGGTAGCTAAGGGTGAGCCTGGGACCACATGGATATGTCGTGCAGCAGTAGAGGGGGGAGCCCCTGTTTGGGAGCACAGTGCAGTAGTGGTGGGGGGCTTCCATGTGGTGCAGCAAGGGGAGGAGGTGTTCATGCAGCACGCAGCTTAGGGATCCTGTGGCTCACCATGTTGCAGCTTATGGTTGTGTGGCCACTAGTAGTGCAGTCTGGAGGTCATTTGGCCTCCAGCCTCTCAGAAGTTGGACAACCCTGTTTTGCACTAACAGAGAAATTCACTAAATCTGATTTCAAAACCATCTTAGATGCCAGTGATATTCTAAGATAGCGGTTTTCAAACTTTTGTCACTTTCAGACCCCTAAAATGTTTGAATGGAGGTGCAGAACCCCTTTGGAAAGTTTGAATGAAGGTGCAGACCCTTTTGAATTTTAAGTGTGGGTATTCACATACTTTTGATTGCTCATAGCCTCAGACAGAGGCCTTGTCCCTGAAAGCCTGTCTAAACCTCTCCCACCTGTGCAGTTGATCCATTCATAGGTATCACCCACAAAAATCCTTGCCTCTTGCATGTTTCTGGACCACCATGGCTATGTCACTCCAGTACCACCCTAGTATATTAAATGTATTCACTTAAAAACAGATATATATTATGTAGTTCATTTTTGTTCTGTTCAGAGCATTATAGTTCATCACTATTCAGTAAACTATTACTATAGTTTTATTCTATTCAGAACATTATAGTTATGGAACATGTCCATAATCCAGTTTCACTTCTGAACATGTAATGCACCTTGCCTGTGGCCCCCCAAAATTAGACACATTTACCTAAGTGATCAAGAATCAACACAAAAAAATAAAATTGAAAGAAAAGTGTTTTGCACTTCTGAGGATGCAATTGTAGATTGAAATGCGCATTAAAGCATACATCATCAGGTCAGATATACCTAATCCTTCACTACAGAGCAGAAAAGCAGGGTTATATTTACCTTGCAAAATACTTTTTATTTCTTTTATAATGAGAAATACCAGAAATTCATTCCAGGTTTGATTTTGTGGTATTATTTATATAATCCTTAAAAAAATCTAGCTAGATTGAAAATTTATGTAGAAACTCTAATCTTATCAAATTGTAATTCAGGCTCTCTCTCTCTCTCTGTATTAAAGGAAGAAGCAAATTTATGGTACCTTTTATAGTATAAGTTGTATAAATCCAGATAATCTTGAATTTTATAATCAGCCCTGAATAAATTTGAGCTGCATAAATCTTTTTTATTTTTCTTTTAAATCAACATGGTTAATATTATGATACAATAAAAATTTTGCATGAAAGAACAATAATTGTTATGATAAATAGACCTACCACAGCAGAACTGCTTAATTCTAAATGCAGAGACTTTCCTTCTACTTTTAAAAGTGTTGAGTACTTTCTTATGAATCATTGCACAATTTAGGAAAGGGTCTATAAGCACTGTATGCTTAAAATGTAAAACATTAAAGAAACGTTTAGAAAATATAATCAAAATAGATTTTTTTGTGGAAAATTTCATTTTGATAAAAAATTATTAGATCATATTTATTGATTTAGTATCCTTTTAAGGAAATAAGTGGCTTAAAAGAGTTCTTCTTTAAAACGCATTGAAATGAAAATTTAGATTTTTTATTTTAAAATCTACTTTATTATATGTAAAACACACAGAAAAAAAGTGCCATATGAAACGCTTCCAATTTGTTGAATGGAAATACTTCAAGTAACTTAAAATGAAATTTTCTTAGAATTATGTTTCAAATAAAATTTTGAAATCTCAGTTTTTCATCTCAATTTAGAGCAAAAAGATTTTCAAATCTCAACGTAGTGGGATAGAAAACTAGCTTTTGTCCAAGACTACAAACAGTTGATTCTAGCAGCCTATTGTTCTTCATTCTGAAGTTACTGTTTAATAGGAATCAATTATTAAGGGCTTCTTCTTTAAACTTTTTTGGAGCTTACCTTGGCAGTGAAGAGGATTTTGTGAGTAGAACATTTATGGGTTAAAATGCAAGATTATATCCCTATTCGACACTGCATACCTCACAAGCTATGGCCTGATCCAAAGTCAACTAAGAATACTATAATTTTCCATTGGCTTCAATAGGAATTTCAAATTCCATGTCCTAGTCAATTGCTAATTATATTATGGTGGTGACTACAGGCCATGACTGAAACCAGGTACCATATATAGATATAGTTAAAGGCAGCCCAATACCCTGAAAAGTTTAGAGTCCTGTTTTCTCAAGCTGGTTGGAAACTGAGATATGTATCCTGATATTTTGATAGCTGTTTTTGTCCTTCATTTTGATAAAGTTTTTTTATGAATTCATATTGATGGGTGGAATGCCATTTTGAGGAAAAATTAGATTTTTGATATTTGAAAAATGAAATATCAAAATATTTCACTGTATGAAAAATCAAAAAAGGAAAAGGGTTTTTTTGCTTAGATCATTACTGAACTGTTCTCCATCCCCCCCCCCCCCAGCTATTGTAGTCTTTTTTTTTATCTTGCTGTGGCAGAGTCATTGGAATCTGAGAGGGTCAGGCCCTGAGTGCTTCTGGTGTAACCTCTGGGCTACCAACTGTGCACCTGAGCACCTGTGTCCCCCCCCCCCACCCATTAGTACAGGTGCTGTGTGCCCACATTTTTCCTCTATTGATTGGGCTTTCCCACCTATATTGCCCATCATGTACCATAGCTATGTGGTTTTTATGACACAACATGGCTTTCCGACTGGTGATGGGCTTCTGTTGTAAGAATATACTTCAGCCAGACAACTCATTCTGAGTTAAAGATAAATAGTAACAGTAGGCACTTCATATACAACTTTCATTAGGCACCATAGCACCATAAGCAGACATGAATTTGGGTGAAAGTGACTCAAGATATTTTGATTTTGATTAACAAGATGAAATGGTTATTTTTTGGTTGATTCAACATTAAATATTAATTTAGATGTTCTCAAAGAAAACAGAGGAAAAAATCAACAAAATCAAGTTTCACAAGGACAGACATTTAGATAGAAGCTTCCTGAGTAGGACCATTATTTACTGCGGTTCTATGCGATTCATTTCCGTGATTTAAGCCAGTATATATCCATTATATGTAAAATTTCTCATAAAGAATATTTAATATTTAAGAAATCAAGACATGATATAGATGAATCTCTATCTCTTGAATTCACTAAAATTTACTTCACAGCAATATATAAGAAGCCAGTTTTCTGGTCTTAAGTAACAATAATATCTTAAAAATCATACTTATCCCAAATGTAGATAGACTGTAAAAATAAATATTCTTAATTTGCAAGTAAAAAAAAATAAAGAGACTAAACACCATGGATATGACTTCTTTTATATTATTCGTGGCTATTATTAGCCAGGTCATGTGATTAAAAGGTATAGTTTATATATGACTAAATTACAATAACCTATTGTGGTACTTTGATTTAGAAACTAATAGTTGCTCATTTCATACAAAACCCAAAGGAGAATTTGATATACATTATACTTAATACCATGGCTAAGTGGTGCCTCCTGAGTCAGGGCGGCTGCTTGCCCCTGCAGTGGCCAGTCAGCAACTAGCGGGGGCTACCCCCACAGCTGATCGCATCAACCCGGAAGTGCCAGGGGTGCACCTGGAAGTGCCATGCACCCACTATGTGTAGCCACTGCCCAATAGTGACTCTAGTTTTCAAAGGAATGTTACATCCAGGGACCTATTTAATAGCTTTTATGCACATATAGAAGTATCTACGTTCAATACTTTAGGATGCAATTATAATATTCTGACAGGGATCTCATGAATCAAGGGAAGTATTTACTTCATACTGCTGTTCCAAGCTTCTGTAGACAGCCCTATTTAAAAAGATTAGTACTGCTGAGTTATTTCCGTAAATATCAGGGAATTGAAATATCCTGTAAAACAGACTAACAATTGACCTTACTATTTTTACTAAAATATTGAATTTTTTAAAAATTACATCTGGCATTTTATGAAAAAATTTTGACAAACCATTAGATTTCTTACCATGTTTATATTTCTGACTCTTGTCCTTGCATTTTGGCCTGTCAAGCCTTAAAAAATAACTCCACAATTCCCTATTAACCCCAAGAACAGATTATAAAACTAAATGTTTCAACAGTTCTGTCATTTTGACTCCTTTGACCTCAGTCTGTACATAAACTCTTATGCTTCAAGTGATCTAAAGGTCTTATTCTTTCCTGTAGGTCAACATTTTAGAAATAGGAAATATTAAATAATGGCAAAGGATATTTAGTTGACCCCTGTACATGTCCTTTGCTCTAAATGATACTTTGTGACTGAATGCAATATACTAAATAATTCCCAAATCGTCATTAGATATTGTCTGGTTAAATGAACACTGAATTGATTTATATTGTTGTGGTAACATACCATTTCATTTTGGGCTTTCATAAGCTATTATTGACTCTTAAGAAGTTGCTGAATTGTTTTATTGAACTGAATCCAACATTTTTCCGATTTCTCATTATTCTAGATGTTGTCTGTCACAACCTGGTTACTCCCTTAAATTCAGCAAAATCATTTTCAAAGGTAAAAATGCTAAATCATTCTGGTTAGCAGCAGCTCCAAGAAGGCTAAATTGTTAGTATTAGAATTAAAGATATTCAGGAAATCTTTGGAAAAAACAGTGTCTTTATAGGTTTCTGGAGGGAGAAGTGAGGTGAAAGTTGAGGAGTAGGAGAATGCTGTGAAAAAATATTCACCTCACCTCACAGCAAGATATCAGTGTACTGACAAATAGAGCTGCTTAAGTATTTTACAGTAAACTAAACATTTTCCTTGTTGAAAATACTAGTTCATCAAAACTGCAATATTTTATGGATAAAGCACAGTTTCAATGCATCTCCTAACTCAAAATATTTTCAAAAGAAATTTTGTATTGATCAAAATACTTTATTTATAACACTTCCAAATTAATAAAAAGATCTTGCTCCTTTGGTTTGAAATTACTTTTCATTTTAAACATTTTGCTTAATGAAAACTGAGATGAGATTAAAATAGTTGATATCAAAACATTTCAACATTATCAAAGAACTGCCCGTGGTTTCATTTCCCTGGTGATGTGTTCCAGCACTGATTGCCTGAGTGAAGTATAGCCTTCAACATTAAGTTGAAGAACAATGAAGCTTTCCCCTTATAGATAGGAGAGATTGCTCCTGCTCATCCTGTAGTTAGTATGTTAAAATTGGAAAGTATAGTATATAGAAACTGGAAATTTGAAGTCCAGTTTCCTTGGTAGTGACTTTTAATTTCACCTTACAGTTGCTCACAGGAGACACCACAAGAAGGTAGTTACTCATCCTAACACCAAATGAGTCCCTCATTTGGCATGACCTTGACAGAGAAGTATGGGTCACGCTGAACAAACTGACATCTGGATCTGGAATCTTCAAAACAGCACTTCACAAGATAAACATCTTCAACATCCCCCTGTGTGAATGCATTGTCCAATGAACAGCACAGCACTTAGTTGAAAGCTGCAATCTTTACAAATGTCCATAGATTCATAGATTGTTAGGGGCTAGAAGGGACCTCACAGATCATCAGGTCCAGCCCCCCCCCCCCGCAGGAAGAAACGGGTCAAGTGACCCTAGCAAGGTGACTGTCCAGTCTCCTCTTGAACACCTCTGGGGTAGGTGACTGCACCACCTCTGGAGGGAGTTTATTCCACGGTCCAGAAACCCTGACTGTGAAGGAGCTTTTCCTGGTAGTAAGCCTGAAGTGGCCTTCCAGGACTTTATATCCATTAGTTCTGGTCTTCCCCAGGAGTGCCCTGTTGATCAGTTGTTCATCGAGCTCCTGATGCACTCCTTTGATATAGCAGTAAATGATAAGCCCCACCCAGATGGGGCAGATGGAATCTGCAATTATTGAGCAATAATACCAGACAGTGGTTCACAGATTTTGAAATTGATATCTGATGCCATACAAAAGAGGAATGTTATCAAAACAAAGAATGCCAGGAACCAATGTGACTTTTTTCAGCTGATTCAGATGGTAAAAAAATAAATACATGAAATTCCATATTTAAAGGGCTTAGTCTGTCTGTCTGTAATATTCTTGGAGCACTCTGAATGGTTACCTCGGCAGCCAATCACAATGCTTACTGAAATAAACAGAGTGCTCTGCACAGATAGACACAACAGTCAGTCAGCTGGACATGGAGCTGGGGCGGGGGAACTCTTGGGACTCAAGGCTGGAGGCGGCAGCAGTGTGGGGTGGTGGCACAGGGGGGTGGAGGGGACAGTGGGGATGGAGCGGGATCATGGAGCGCAGGCATGAAAGCAGGGATGGAGGGGACGCCCCCCTACGCTGGCCCTACTTGGAGGCAGTGGCAGCACAGGGTGCTGATGGAGGGGGATGGAGGGGACAGAGAGGCAAACTCCCCACCGCCCCCCAGCTCCTGGGAGGCAGCAGCGGTGCAGGGTGGTGGGTGGCAGTGCTCTGATGGGCAATTCACTAGTATATAATAAATATATGAAATATATAAGATTATAAATAAATATTTGAAATCCTGAAAGATTTGATAGAACAAGAAAAGCATTTCTAACCCACCTGTACTGTGATGTACAGAGAGGCCTCAGTGAAAATAAAAACATACTCTATCATTGGATGGCAGTAGAACAACTTCCTGGTTGCTACTGTGGCCATTACCTTCTGCTTTTCTAACAGAAGTATGGCCAGTTGAACTATGTAGGTACAGCTCTGATGGCATCAAATCTTATACTCTCCTCAATCCAATTCTAATATCACCCCACCATGAGCAAGTGGAAGGAAGGAACTTCTAATCTGGATTCTTGAGTCATGCTATTACAGTAGCCAAATTACTGTAGTCAAATTGCAACATTTCTTCATGAGGTGAAATGCACAATACAATAACTCTTTTAGCAGATAAATTTAATAGACAGGTACCTCCACATTGTCAAGTCTATGTAAGGCATTTTTAAATGAAAAAGTCTTATGGAAATCCATCTCTGAGTGATAATAAAACTTCAGGTATTGGAAGCCTGGAAACAGAACAGTTTGTATATCTTCCAACATCAATGAGAATATAGCTGAGCCTTCAGTTTTATCCTCAGTTATTAGAACTGCTAATGTGTGAGGTATTTGCCTAGAAATGTTCTGAGTCTTTAACCACACATCTGAATTTACTGGTCCTTTGAAGAAGAAATCATCAGAGTAATGAATTATTGCATCATTGCCTGAGTGATGTCTAGCAGTCCTTTCTAGAAATGTGCTAAAAGACTCAAAGGCAGCGCATTCAACCCAGCAACTCATCAGCATTGATTTATCAAAGGAAAATGTCCAGTTTGACCTGAAACTGATCAAATAAAAAATTGCAAGGTTTATGAGGAGTTGTAAATGCAGCATGTCAATAGGGTACTTGAATTACAAGATGTAATTGAATTAAATATAGGTTGTAAGCGTATTATTTTCAAGGAGGAAACGGTTTGTCCTGAGAGCATAGCTTCTGTTGATCCCTTCTTTCTGGCAACTTTTACTATATTTGACTTCCATGTTACCTGTCAGAGGAGTTTTTGCTTTCAGCAAAGCAAGTACCTGGCATGCCTCGTACTTAATATTTAAGCTATGGTTTTCTTTGTTAAAGAAAACGTTGCTAGGTCAAAAAACACATTTAAGGGCAACTTTGAGAACTGAATTCTCAGAGAACCTTTTTTCAGTCTTCTAACTCAATCTTTAAACTGGCACACATACACTTTGTGCATTTAAACCTTGGACATACAAAGCATTCACATTATTGTAATCAGATTTTATATCATTTAAAAAGATGCATCCACATGGTATACCGCCCTACACCTGCATAACATATTTGAATCCAGTGTAATGTTACCCCAGGAAAACATTCAGTGAAACTATGCTGGTTCAAATCAAACCAATACATATGTTGACTGTCCACAACCAATTTCCAATATTCCAGCTAGCATACTAATTTCCTCAAGCCTCTCCGTGCCCTTTATTATAATAATGCCTATTGGCTGCAGTTACCTGAGTTAACTGGTCACCTGCCCATGCTTGATCCCTATGTCATTTATTTTGGTCTACAAAACGAATGGAAATTATCCTGGTGTAAACACATAATATACCCAGCCCCAAATGCTTTTTAAAAACCAAAGATTTTGCTCATGAATTGGATAGTGTTTGGTAGCATAGCAAGAGATGCACATGCCATACTAGCAGGAGTCCCAGGTTTCTTCCTTTTCTGCTGCTTGTGGTAAATCTCACCCCCATCTTCTTTACTTTCAGGACATCATAAGTAAATTTGCCATTCATCATTCTTCAAGTTGTCTCCTTTCTGCAATTCTCCATCTTCCTGATGCAAAATCTTTAAATGGTCTGTATCATCTAATCTGTCTGTCTGTGGTATTGTCTAGCACCATGGGTTCCTTATCTGTAACTGGGACTTGAAAGCATCACAATACAAATACTAAATAACAATAAATGAAGTGTTTGTTTATTGACTGGAACAGAAGCACAACCTCCTGCTGAAGAAATAATATTAATTATAGAATATACATAGTAGTTCATCTTGTCTTTCCCTTGCCCAAACTAAACAGTGTCACAGTTTGTTTTTCCCAATATAGTTTTAGCTGTCTAAAAGAATGTAACACCCAGCCCCACTTATCTGAGCAGATTATTACATAGGACAGTAGATCCTACATTCAGGAGTCAATTTCTTAATTTCAGCTCACCGTGTGACTTACATTACATTCTACCCAGATAAATATTTCTGCTCTTTGTCTGGTGTTTACAGTTTTCCAATATTTGTAGACAGCTGTTCCTTTTAATCTAGTTCTTTTAATCTTTAATCATATGAGAATTGTTCAAGCACCTTAATCATTTTTGATGCTCTGTTCTGAAGTCCTTTCAATTTAACCATATATTTCTCAGAATGAAGTGCCGGAACTAATTGCAAAAATCTAGGTGCACTTTGGCAGTCACACAGAGAAGGACTATTTATACCATTTTTTCCATGATATGCTGCCTCTCTTCAAACAGCCCCCAAATCATATTGACCTTTTTGCTACAAATTTGCTTTGCAAACTCATATCTAATTTACAGTCCATTATCACTCTTAGCTCTCTTTCATCAGTGCTGCCTTTTAGGTTACTATCTATTATGAAATTTCTTTGTTCCATATTATTTTCTCTTAGATATACAGATATATAAAAGTTTGCATTTTTCCAAGCTGTATCTCCATTTTGTCATTTTCTGGCCATATTTCTAATTTTTGCCATACTGTGGGTGCATGTACACATGCGCCAGACTGCACAGTTTTTACTGTGCAGTCATTTAGTATTCGTTTAAGTACTGGTGTTACTGCGCCACCCTTTTGCTACACAGTTATTTTTAGCTGCTACTGCGCAGTAGTGTCACTGTCACCGTTCATGGCTGGTGATATGGCGCCAGCATAGGAAAGAGCTACAGCACAGTAGCTCTTTGCTGTGGTGATGTAGAGTCTTGTGTAGATGTGCCCATTGTGTATTTCTCTGAACTCATGATGTGTCCAAAATCTATCTTAGTATCATCTGCAACTGTAATTACCCTGCTGGTTTCCCCCCTCTTCTGGATCATTAATGAGCATATTAGATAAAAGCAGGTATAACAATGATCCTTGAAAGATTGCACATTTTTGAAAACTGTATACTGCTACAGTTTTGTTCTTCATTAACCTTTATATTGTCCTTCAGCTAGTTTTCACTCCATGCTTACTTATAGCCAAGAAACTGTATGTTAATTTTGCAAGTTTGATAGCCACTATCAAATACTTTTATAAAATCAGCATTTATTTACCTATGGAACTTGCACTGACTCCCTCTGTTCACTCATTTTAGAACTAGATATGAAAAATGTTCAGTCATCTTCTATTCTCTGTGAATCTCTACTATAGCTACCTTTATGGTTCTGTTATCCTGTAGATATTCACTTAAGGCTAAATTGTCATCATCTGTATTCAGTTGTACACAAGGCTAAGTGTGAATAAAGCATTCTGAAATCTCCTTAATGATCCTACTTAGATTATAATGCAATCCTTGGGGAAGAGGATAACAGCTTTTTTCCAATATTCCAATCTCTAAGTAAGTAGTGAAGGGGATTGAGAAGTGTGAGGCATACAAGACTGTCTCGTTCCCTCAGTTAGCTCCAGGAGAACACCAGGCACACAAGGTATGATCACCAGGCATACAAAGTTCCACAAGAAAGGGAAAAGAGGGAAGCAGGGGGCAAATTAAGGCTAAGGGTGTGTGCAGCCTTTACATTTAGATTTACCTAGCTAGGCTTAGATTGACCCTAAATGACCACCTATGCAGTCACTGGGTGGGGAGAGAAGGGGAATTTAAATTACTCAAAAAATGGTAGGCCTGATCAAAGTTAGTTCAGCTGAGGAAGTGACCTGTCTTAGACAGGGAACAAGTTGACCCAATCTATCAAACACCTGCACGACTTTGGAGTGCAGCCCCAAGGCAATGAGAACACAACTAGTCGTCCTAGTCCCCGGGCCATGTTATTTCCACTCTTTGACCCTGACCAGGCTATCTTTAGCTCCCTGAATCCTTGAAACCTTCTCACGTTCAAATGGACAACACTCGCTGTAGGCCAACCAACCCCCTGTCCCCACCTACCAAACCAGTCTCTCTGATCCTGCCAAACACCTCTGGACCAGCCACACTCTCCAAGAACCCACTAGTCCTCCTGAAT
This sequence comes from Crocodylus siamensis, assembly GCF_052110815.1. Taxonomy (NCBI): domain Eukaryota; kingdom Metazoa; phylum Chordata; order Crocodylia; family Crocodylidae; genus Crocodylus; species Crocodylus siamensis. Next base: position 164,198,587 of record NC_143399.1, on the reverse strand, counting down.
CCTGCCCCTCCTCCACCCCAAGTTACTTATACCAGTTTATACCAGTTTCCCTACATGGCTCCTGGGAGGAATGAATGCATGTACACATCGCTTCTGATCTATCTTCATGCAACTTAAAGGAAGCCATGTGAGCATAGGCTGGGTGCAGTGAATGGCTGTACACACCCTGTGTGGCAATTTGTTCTGTGGTCTGTTCCTGTGGTGTTGAAGCTGGAGTCTTCTATTGAGTATTCAAGACATACTCCAAGGCAGTAAGGGCCAACCTTTTTGGCACACATGCTATCAATTAATCCTGCGCTCTCTCCGAGTGTCACTCTCATCCCCATTCCCTGCCTTATCTGAAGTTCTTTTTCCTGCCCGGTGCTTTCTGCCCAATCTGCTGCTCTGCTGTTTTGCTTTCTGCTTCCTGTCCTGTTTTCACTGCTCATTCTGCTGCTCTGCTTTCTGCTTCTTGCCCCATCTATCCTTGTGCTGCCTGTCTCCTCGCTGATCCACAACGTGCCACACACTGATGTGTCATATGTGCCACAGGTTGGCTATCCCTGCCTTAAGGTAATATCTCATGCAAACTTAGATATCTATTGCAAACCATGCCGGCAAACGCTCACGAAACTTTCTTATAGAAACTTCCTTGTTCTACAGGAAACACCTACTAACTGGAAGAAATTGAGCCAGTTTAAGTTTTCTCAACACTGTGGAGTGAAAGTGCCAATTAGTGCCACATCCACACATTGCTAGCACTGTATGGATGTGGCTTCATTGGTCCTAGTCAGGAGGTAATGCATATAGGACAGTATGTCATGTTTGAGGAGACCAGATATACCAAGTATGGTGAGTTTGTGGTCTTCCACAAATCATGACATTTTCCATATGTTTTTACTGAATTATTTTACTAAGTAGTGGTTTTAGATTGCTTTGTCCTAGGTATCACTCTTTTCGCCTCTTTTTTTCATGTATACTAATACATCTACTGTTTTCCCAATTTTCTCTGCCTTCTAAAAAACTTGTGAGTGGTTCAGTAAGTTCATTAGCCAATACCTTTAACACCCTCAGATGAATGTTCCAAGTCATTATTACCTTCTACTTGTCCAAAGCATTTTCTCTAACACCTTTTTTTTTCTTATTTAAAAGGCAGATCTTACAAACACATCTAAGAATCTCACTTATTTCTGAAGTGTCATTAATTTTGTCTTCTTCCTCATTTATTAATGAGCTACTCCCTGGTTCATATTTTTTCCCTTCCTGTTAGATCAGAAGACACCTTCCTTACTGCTCTGGCCTCATTTAGCAGTCATGTATTCTGTCATTTTCTCTGTCCATACCCTTTCCCAAATGTAAGCTGTATGTCTAGTTTACTTGATTGCATTCAACCCTTCCATTTCTAGCACAGGGATCTTTAACCCATTAATCTGCAAGTATTTCCTAATTAAACCATGTTGATCTATCTTTATTTTTCAGAGAATTTTTGGATTGATACAATTTTATGTACCTCACTTTAGAATTCATATTTTAGCCTATTATTCACATTTCACCTTGCTAGGTAATGTCCCCATCAATCTGCCACTGAAATAAGTTAAAATACTTCAATAAATATCCAAGAGAGTTTGATCAGACTATAATACCTTAACTGCCTCAAATTTGCTAAATTTAATACCTTTGTACAACTTCATTCTGAGAGAGTATTTCTTACTTAACTGACTTCAAGAAGCTTATCATTACTAGGCATCAAGTGTCACTATATTTTTCATATGTTCTATTCATCCTTCTCTATCAAGTTAGTTAAATTCTCTGCTTTCTGGGATCATAAAGTCGCCCTCTGTGATGATGCATGTTCACCTGTGTTTTTTTATCAAACAGGTGTCTTGGTAGTTAATGTCCCACATGCCCAGTACAATATTGTACATCTTAGGGAAATGGTCCAGAATTTTTTTTCTTTTTCATCCAGTTGTGTTGTTCTGCAGCAGATATCCATGGAAAGTTCACCTTTGATTTCCTTTTCTTGCATCCCTGACCAAAGTATGTCATTATTTTTTTAATGGGCAAATTAGAGTTTACTATTTTGGTAATTATGATATTTGATATATTGTACAGCAATACCAATTCTCTTCCTCCCCCTTTTCTATCTCTAGTGCATATGATGTACCAATTATGAGACTCATCCTGCCCGTTTTCATACATGAACATATCCTTGACAAAACATAATTATTACTATTTATTTGTATACAGTAGTATCTAGTGATCCCATTTGATGTTGCAGCATATACACATAGGAAGAGACAATTCTTATTCTAAAAGTTAGGATGGGAAGTGAGATGTGTTAATATTATATTTTACATATAAGGGACTAAAAAATAAAAATATTGAGGTCACACAGAGAATCTATACAGTTCTCAGTACAGTTCCGTAAGAACAAGATTATTCTGAAAGATTTTAATACTTGTTCTTCATACACCTTCTATTTGGGCATGGGCCAAGAAAGAAATACTGTTTTGGACCAAGATTCAAATCCAGAATAAAATTAACATATATTTTGGTGTCTGCTAACAAGATGGAATCTAGTTTAGGGCTTGGATTGATGGCCCCCAAAATTTATGAATTGTCAGACAGAATCTGTCAAATGTATACAGTATCTTTAATTGTTTTCTTGTAGTTTCTACCTATTGCACTGAAATATTGCAAGAATTGCATTGGATAAGGAATTAACAAACACAGTCCTCTTTAACTTCCTTTGATGTGGCATAATACAGGTGATTTTTGGTCTGTAGTGGGCCAGTAGGGGGTGCTTCTGTGTTGAGCCACCCACCTCACTGCGCCTGACCACCTTCCAGGCTCCGAGTGCTTCCCTGGGTGCACCTCACATGTGGCCAACCCCCTTCCTGGAGCACACTCACTAGCCTGGGGTAAAAACTGCTACCACCCAGGGCTGGGCTTTATTCTGGCTCTGTCCACCCTGGGAAGCACAGGCCTTGTAGCCCTTGAGGGCCTCACTTCAAGCACTTGGAGGTGCTTCTCTCAGTCAGAAGCACAAGTAGTGTGCCAAGGGGACCCCAAAGTATAATCTAGACTCACACCCAGTAAGTCTCCCATGCTGGGAACAAAGGAGAACTTTATTGGTTACAAGAGGTAGGATTGCAATAGGGTACAGGGGGGAGCAATATCAGAGAAATCCCGTAGAGCAAACTGGCATGGCTGAGTAGCCTTTGATCATGCATCTGAGTTACTGCAAGCTATATATCTAGTTAGATCTCAAATAGCTTACTCACAAGCATCATCCAGAGGCAGGTGGAGATTCCCTCTGCAGGCAGGCAGTTCCTTAATCATAAGCTTTGAGAGAGAGAGCAAGTTTCAGATGGTCCAGCTCTTCTCTTTCTGAGTCTTCCTCAAGGCTGGGCAGTCCTTAACTTATGACCTTATTTACTTGGTCCAATGGAAGCCAGCACCTGTTGGCTGTGAGCCAACCAATTTGAAATGCATACTAGTTGCTGGGTTGGCAGTTCCTAGCTCCCAAGGGAGTCCAGGCCCCTCACCCAGGTATGTGATGCCAGTCATGTAGGCAGAGGGAGCAGGATTCCCCTCTCCCTCAGGAATGTATCCAGCTCAGGTTACCTAAAGAGATGGGGTAAGGTGTGTACCCTCTGCAGGGCCCATCTTAACCAAATTGTCACAAAGAAGAATTTTTAGGGAGAAACAGAGATAGCCTTCTACCACAGGGTCTAGATTTTTAAAGCAATATATATCCTTTGAATTCAAAGGATATTTAACATTCAGCTTTTGGCTTATTTGGTACAAATATTTGTGAGCATTCATTTTTTATGTTCATAGCTTTCATAGACATTAGAGCTGGAAGGGACCCTGGAAGATCATCAGGTCCAGCCCTCTGGACCATGGGCAGGATGTCAGCTAGGGTCAAAGGATTCCAGCAAGATAGGCATCCAGATGTTGAAAGTACACTCTAGTTTAATGGAGCTATAAGGTGGTTTATACCCTCCCATGGAATTTATTTGAGTTTAAAGCCTTTTTAAAAAGCATGCAGGCTTTTGACCCAAGAATGTGGTACCTTCTTTGCATAATATGAGAATCATTTGATGCAAAAAATTACCTTTTAATCACACCAAATACTCCAATAGTCGATGTATTCTAAACCTATGTTTAATTTACACCAGGAAAGACCTTCCTAGATTTGTCCTGGTCTCCCAGGTTTCATCACAGTAGCAGTAGCTATGTTTTGTAGTTTGCTAATGGCTTTAAAAAGGAACAATAAATGTCAACAGGCAAAAAGGCCAAAAAAACTAGGAGAATTGATGCTCACTAACAGATCCTTTGGGGATTAGTCATACCTCTTCCTGGGCCTTCCTTTCCACAGGCAATTTTACAATAAATGATATAAGATCTAAAAGCACGATAAATGTTAAAGGTTCTTTAGTCAGTGTCTGGTCCAGACAAACAAGGGAAAATTGAAAAAAACCTTCAAATCCTCAGTAATTTTGATTCTTCAAGAGAAGCAAAGAAAATTTATTTTTATTGACAGCTTTAATTATCTTGAACTATACTTATCTTGTTTGTATACACAGACGCACAACACATTTTATAGAAAAAAGCATGCAAATGCATTTTGTTATAGTTCAGAATACTGGTAATTTTGATATTTTTCCCCTCCTAATAGAAGCAGATTGTGTTTGCTCTCTTATTACTTCAGCAGTATATTCCTGGAAATTTTATTTAACGTTCAAAATGCATATATATTGAATTCTTTTTATTATAAAAGCCTTAAAGTTATTTGTTATTGTACTAGTTATTTTCCTCTGGATTATTTTAATGGTCACTTTCCTTTCCTGATTCAGCAATGAACTGTATCTAACCTAGTAAGAAACTATGCATACTGTGTGATTGATTTCTTTTATTTGTTCTTGCTAATCCTTTATAAAGATGTGTGCAATAATTACCTGTAATAACATTATATACTGAATTGTATTTTTGGTGTTTAATGTTCTTAAAAATTCATCCTCTTTGTTATGATGAGAAATTATTGTTATATACTCATCTATGACACATCCTAACAATTGATGATCTCCCTTTATTTTCTCCACCCTTGCCATTGTGCACTTTCCAAGTATCAGATTTTTTCCCCAAATGTCTTCATTCCAGCAGGTTGCCTTTTCCTGTGATATTTCTGCAGCAAAGTTTGCCTGTAGTTTGTAAACTGTGTTGAGGGTTTGCCTTCTTATTACTTTTACGTCAGCTTGCTTGGGTGCTGCCCTTTATTCTATAGCTTCTATATCAGTAGTAGCCTTAGGGGAGGGCAAACCAGGCAACTGCCCAACCACCCAGGGACCCACACTTTAGGGGGCCCCAACATTTTGAAACCAAAATTTTTGGGGGTGAAGTTTTTGCAAGGAAGTGGCTGTATTTGCATTTTAACACTCTACTATTTATCTAATTCCCCCAAGGAATATTAAAAAGATTCACCATACATATGTCATCAAAATTAAGTGTTTAAGGGGCCCTAAATGACTCTCTTGCCCAGGGCCCCAAGGATCCCAAGGCAACCACTGCTTATATATAAAGGGAACCCTTATGATACACTCAGTGATACCAGGAATTCCATTATAAAACCTGTCACATGGGCATACAAAAATCAGAGAGCCCCAAAGTGTGTAATGTCACAACAATGGCAGAGCACACAGTTACACTGTCAAGGAAATAGGTCACCCCACCTGCAGAGACTGAAAAAATAGCAGAAAAAAAAAACCCCCACATGGACTAGAAACCATTTAAAAACAGAAATTAATGGATTGTGCATACACTTATGAATTACATGATAACATGTCATGCTTTTCCTGTGGTGTATTAAATGGAAGAAAGGGAATGCAATGGTAGATGGAAATGAGTATAGCTGAAGTGCAGATTCTATATGCTTGATGTATGGTATAGAACAGGTGAAGAGCAGATACTTTAATAAAACTATTACTTTTGCCCATTAACAGGATTAGGCTTAGGTATACACCTGAGGCATTCATTGAACAGGATGTGGAATTTTGCTACCACTTTTGCTCATCTGGTCTTGATCACTGTTTTTAATTATCCTTGCCTTCTGGTTGCCTTCTATGACCAGGTCACACAATCCTTAGATGTAGGTGTTGCAGTGGATGTAGTTTTTCTGGACTTTAGGAAGGCCTTCAACACTGTCTCTCACCCCATTCTCATAAAAAAAAAAAAATAGGCAACTGTGTCATTGATGCCTACAGTCAGATGGGTGGAAAATTGGCTGGAGGGCCACACCCAGAGAATGGTGGTGGATGGGTCATTTTCGACCTGGTGGGACATGGGCAGTGGGGTCTGCCAGGGCTCAGTCCTCCGGCCCTCACTGTTTAACATCTCATCAGCGACTTGGATGAGGGGGTGAAAAGCACCTTGTTCAAATTCATGGATGACACTAAGATATGGGGAGAGGTGGGCACACTAGAAGGGAGGGACAGGCTACAACTATATCTGGACAGGTTACAGGGGTGGGTAGGTGAGAATAGGATGGGATTCAATACTGACAACTGCAAGGTACTACACCTAGGGAGAAAGAACCAGCAGCAATACCTACAGGCTGGGGAACTCCCTTCTCATCAGCACGGAGGCAGAAAAGGATCTTGGAGTGTTACCTGTTGTGAGGGAACGGGGCCTAGGGGCGGCCGTGAGCTCCCTAGCGCCCCCTACCGTCACATTAGGGTGAATGTAGCACCCTCAGAATCTCGCCCGCCACGACTTCGATGACTAATATGTAGTATGGAGGCTGCCTGTTTCCCTAGTGGACGGTACTGGTGTTCCTGTCCCTACTCCTCAATGGGGTATCTATCTGCGCCCCGCCTTAAGGGCCACGCGTGCCTCCAAACCTCCCCTTCAGCACGCCCCAAGCCTCACAGCTGTTCCGGGGGACGTTTGTCCTGTCCCTCGCCCCTTGGGTGCCCCTCGGCCACCTGGCGCCCCTTAGGGCCTATAGCGCCATCGCCGCCCTAGTCTCGGCGCCCTTGGGCCGGCGCCATCGCCGCCCTAGTCTCGGCGCCCTTGGGTGGCTCGCTATCACTGCTTATTCTGCCCCGCTCTGGGGCTTCGCCCCCTCTGGGGCCTGTACCGCGCCCTCTGCGCTTTGCCCTCTCTGGAGCCTCACCCCCTCTGGGGCCTCTCCCACGCTATCTGCGCTTCGCCCCCTCTGGGGCCTCTACCGCCCCCTCTGGGGCCCAACACCGCCCTGATGGCTGGGGTCTGCAACCCCCCTCCACACTGCGCCCCCATGGCGCCGGTGTGGTGCCCCTCAGGCACACACAGTAGTGCTCCGCTGGCACTGCGCCCCTATTGGGCATCCGGAACCCCCAAGCTGTTGGGGAGCCCCGCTGAGGCCTCCTCGCTCCCCTACAGCCTCACCCGGTCCTCCGAATCTACCTACCCTTGAAGGCGATCTTGTTCCCTGCATCATCGCAGCCAGTTAGTATGGTAAGGCTGCCACACTTGCCTCGGGCCGCTCAGCTCAGCCGCAGAGCTCCTGCTCCTGCTCCTGCTCCTGCTCCTGCTCCTGCTCCTGCTCCTGCTCCTGCTCCTGCTCCTGCTCCTGCTCCTGCTCCTGCTCCTGCAGCAGCCCAAAGGGAACTGTGAGGCAGGCTCCGGCCTAAGCTGTTTATAAAGGCCTGGCCCTGCCCCCTTCTGGCCACGTGACCCACCTGGTCACCCTGGTAACCGGCACCTGAGCCACCGGGGTGACTGGCAGCTCTGCCAATCACCCTCACAGTCACGGGGCACCTACGTGACTCCGTGACATATCCCCCCCCTTAAGCTCCCCAACTCTTTGGGGAGGGACTTTTCAGCCTCTCCACAAGATGATTCGCCATTAGGGATGTTCCCGTGGGGCTTCCTCCTCTAAAGCTCCCAGCTGCATCTAATTTGGGTGGCAGAGGTTTTAAGGCACCCCTAACTCGCCTTTTACCCGGGGGTGCACCATGTAGGATTTACTGGGGTTTACCCACCACAGGTAGCCCCCCCACATTAGCAGCCCCCGGTAAATTCCCTACCTTATCGGCTGCTCTTGTGTCGCTCTCCGGGTCCGCTTTTCCCCGTCAGGGTTCACAGGTTTTACCCCCGTGCACAGCCAACTGTTCCCGGCCAATGCACCAGTGGTGAGGGAGCGGGGCCTAGGGGCGGCCGTGAACTCCCTAGCGCCCCCTACCGTCACATTAGGGTGAATGTAGCACCCTCAGAATCTCACCTGCCATGACTTTGATGACTAATATGTAGTATGGAGGCTGCCTGTTTCCCTAGTGGATGGTACTGGTGTTCCTGTCCCTACTCCTCAATGGGGTATCTATCTGCACCCCACCTTAAGGGCCACGCATGCCTCCAAACCTCCCCTTCAGCACGCCCCAAGCCTCGCAGCTATTCCGGGGGACGTTTGTCCTGTCCCTCGCCCCTCGGGTGCCCCTCGGCCACCTGGCGCCCCTTAGGGCCTATAGCGCCATCGCCGCCCTAGTTTCGGCGCCCTTGGGTGGCTCACTATCACTGCTTATTCTGCCCCGCTCTGGGGCTTTGCCCCCTCTGGGGCCTGTACCGCGCCCTCTGCGCTTTGTCCTCTCTGGGGCCTCGCCTCCTCTGGGGCCTCTCCCGCGCTCTCTGCGCTTCGCCCCCTCTGGGGCCTCTCCCCCTCTGGGGCCTCTACCGCCCCCTCTGGGGCCCAACACCGCCCTGATGGCTGGGGTCTGCAACCCCCCTCCACACTGCGCCCCCATGGCGCCGGTGTGGTGCCCCTCAGGCACACACAGTAGTGCTCCACTGGCACTGCGCCCCTATTGGGCATCCGGAACCCCCAAGCTGTTGGGGAGCCCTGCTGAGGCCTCCTCGCTCCCCTACAGCCTCACCCGGTCCTCCGAATCTACCTACCCTTGAAGGCGATCTTGTTCCCTGCATCATCGCAGCCGGTTAGCATGGTAAGGCTGCCACACTTGCCTCGGGCTGCTCAGCTCAGCTCAGCCGCAGAGCTCCTGCTCCTGCTCCTGCTCCTGCTCCTGCTCCTGCTCCTGCTCCTGCTCCTGCAGCAGCCCGAAGGGAACTGTGAGGCAGGCTCCGGCCTAAGCTGTTTATAAAGGCCTGGCCCTGCCCCCTTCTGGCCACGTGACCCGCCTGGTCATCCTGGTAACCGGCACCTGAGCCGCCGGGGTGAATGGCAGCTCTGCCAATCACCCTCACAGTCACGGGGCACCTACGTGACTCCGTGACACCTGTCAGCTCCCTGTTCTTGGGGAACCCTGACACAGGATGCAGATGGTCTGACTCACAAAGAATCTCGCCTCCCCTCCCCTCCCCTCCTCTACCTAAACAGAAACTGATTAAGATGCAGTGAGAGACACACCTAAAACCCTCCAGATAAGGGTGACAAAAGTGAAACAACTGCCCTAGGTCCCATTTGCATCTGAGATGGGACCAGATGACCATTCATTTACATGAGAGATGGAGAACAGAAAACCTGAAGCAGAGACTGCAGTGAATTCTGGGATCAGCAAAGCAGGGGAGCACTGCATGATGGGAAATCTGTGCTCCAAATGCTAATCAACTCTTACACCCAGCTCACCATTTATCAGACCAGTTCTAATCTGGATTTACAAAGGACTTTTCCTCGCCCCCCCAACACACACACCTCTAAGCAAAAGTAAGTTTAGTAGGCATCTCGGGCTGTACATTCCCTGGTCCCACTATGGGAGGCCTATGTAAACTTAATTGGCTAAGACTTGGTTGCTGGGTTAGGGAATGCTGAGGCAATAAACCGAGTCAGTGGGGTATGGATAACATTTGAACAATGGTACAGGGTTCATCACAATGTCCAGCCCGTTGGAGCCCTGTCCACAAGTGTTGTCATTCTTTTCCTGAGACGACTGGTGGAAGTCCTCTCCACAACAGGTTATGAATACTCCAGTAATTGCCTTAAGTCTGTTAAAAGACTATAGTAAGATCTGGAAAAGTCATGCTAAGCTGAGGCTAGTTCACAGCAAGTAAAAATCCAAAACCCTGATGCTGCAAGCTATCTATTGTTTCTGAAGACACCAGGAGATATTCCATCAAGTATATCTGCTATCCATAAGAATGTCAAGCTGGCTCCTAAGTATGTGTTCCCTGAGTATCAATCAGTTTCCTGAGATGTTCCAACCAGATAACCCCTTGTTAATAGAAAAGACAATTTGATTTACACTATTGAGAATGCTTGAAAGATGCTGAACTGAGGGTATAAAAATCTGTAAAAGAAGCAGCAGCGTGTTCTCGCTTTCTTCTGGAGAGGTTGCAGGAGGAAGATCATCTCCCTTCAAGGATCGTGCTGAGAACTTTGACCTGTCAGCTTTGCAACCTGAGTGCCTTGGACTGGTGAGATCCCAGCTCTCTCTCTCTCTCTCTCTCTCCTCTCTCTCTAAGCATAGATTTCTGAACCTGAACTGTATTAGTTAAGCTTGAGCTAAGTTTCCCCAAATACTTAGTGAAACCAGGGTATATTGTGACTGTTTGTGTTTGTTTTTCCTTTGCATGTCTATTACTACTAGTGTCATTATATATTTCATCTACTTAGCAATAAATAACTGTTATAGTCAAACTGGTGGTAACTGGGTATATTTTTCCTTCTTTACTTCTCTTCCCCACTTGCTCTGCAGCAATACTCCTTTTACCTAAGCTAAAGATCCCTGTGAAGCCCAAAAATACTGTGGGATCTGCTCATCAAGAGGCTAAAAGATTGGGACGTGCTGAGTTTGAAACACATAAGGGGATCAGCTTGTACAGGCTGATTGACCCAGTTTGGCTCAGACGTGCCGTAATGAACTGAATGCTGGCCCATGAGGGTGTCATCTGGACACCCAGCCAGATTCAGAGGTATTCTGTTTAACTGTGTGCTTGCATCTGAATGTGGTTATTGTTGCTTTGATGAACTGATTCATGGCATATGAGGGTGTCAGCCTGTCCATGCTGATCAACCCTGCCAGGTTAAGCATGTCACATTAATCTGTGTGTGTTTGTGACTGATTTGGGGACTAGAGGAACCCAGCCCCACTGAACTGAGTCCTGCAAGATAGCTCCATTGGGGGTGTGGGGGAGAGATACAGCTTCATATAGAAACACCAGTAACACAAGCAGCACAGTAATCCAATTACCAAGACCCTAGCCCTAATAAATGAGCACACCCCAAAGCAGCAGGCAAATCTGATAACAAATCATTATTGATTCCAAGATGAACATGGGCTGCCAATGTGAGGATGTGGTCAGTAAGGCTTAACCGCATCTTGTCATGCATTCACAGATGCATCACGAGCAGGTCCAAGGAAGTGATCCTCCCCCTCTGCATGGCATTGGTCAGACCGCAGTTGGAGTACTGTGTCCAGTTCTGGGTGCCACACTTCAGGTTGGATTTGGACAGCATTGAGAGGGTCCAAAGAAGGGCCACTCACATGGTTAGGGGGCAGCAGGGCAGGCCTTATAAAGACAGGCTATGGGACCTGAACCTATTCAGCCTCCACAACAGAAGGTTGAGAGGGGATATGGTGGCCATCTATAAATTTACCAGGGGGGACCAGTAGGGAACGGGAGAGTCCCAGTTCCCTCGAGCACTACCAGGAGTAACTAGGAATAACAGCCACAAGCTGGCAGAGGGAAGGTTTAGGTTAGCTATCAGGAGGCACTACTTCACAGTCAGGGTGGCTAGGATCTGGAACCAACTTCCAAGGTTGGTGGTGCTCACTCCTACCCTGAGGGTCTTAATTCTTTCCTGCCAGGGCAGGGATTCGGACTTGATGATCTGCTCAGGTCCCTTCCGACCCTACCAACTATGAAACTATGCTTTATTGCAAGAAGATAAGTACAGAATTTATTTTAGTCTGAGATGACCCAGACTTGGTAAAATAGTGCATTAGTTTTGCTCTACCTAAATTCAGTTAGAGTCTCTGTGTGATGATTTAACTGATTTTTCTTCCCCCTTTCAATTAAGTATGACTAGATGCAGCATTATTAATGGGGTTGTTTCACACAAAAGGTGTTCACAGTACACTCTGTGGGCGTGTCTTTATGACATGCTTTACTGTGTAGTTGAGCTAATTAATGTGCAGTAAGCATCTGCATCTACATGTGCAGATGCTTACGGAAGAGTAATTGGCTCTAATAATGAGTAAGTTTGCTGCCTGCAAATGCAGCTAGCAAATTTACTCAAGGTTACTTATTGTGTAGTAGTTCACGTGTAGACTCCTGACTAGGACAAAATGTGCCCCTGGTCAGGCAGGCAGCAGTGGGTGGGAAATTTGTCCCTATTCATGGGAACTGCCTGCTGCCAGGGCAGGCTCTGCCACCACAGTGCAGGCAGGGATAATCTCTCCCTGCCCCGGCAGCAGGGAGCTCCCAGCCCCTGCTCTGCAGTTGAAGGGCCAGCACTAAGAGGTTCTTTTCTCCCAGCCCAAACTCTGTGGTCATTGAGCCTGGGCTAGAACATCCTTCTCTCTCAGCACTGGCCCCATAACCATCATGGACCTGGTACTGGGAGAGAAAAATCTTCCAGTTTGGGTCCCATGACCATGGGGCTTGGGCTGGAAGAAAAAAGTATCTAAGAGCTGGTCCTGCAACCCACAGAGCTGGCACTGGGAGAGAAGGATCTCCCAGCCTGCATCTTGCAATCACAGGGTAGGGGTTGGGAGCTCCCTGCTGCCATGGCAGAGGGACAGTATCCCCATCTAGATTCCAGTGGAAGAGCCTGCTCTGGCAATAGGCAGCTTCCAGGATCAGGGAGCAATCTCCCACTGTCACAGGGCACTAAAGTACCTGCTCCTAGAAGAGCAGAAACTGCCTGGGAAGAGCCCAAAGAGACAGGCAAAAGCCCAGGTGCAGGTTATCAGGGCAACAGGGTAGAGAGCAAATTAGCCTGCACCTGGGCCTGTCAGCTGACTGGAAAGGGCAGGGCCCTGGCCCCTTATAAATCCCCAGGCTGAAACTAGGGAGGGCATTTTGCTGCCAGTGGCCAAATGGGAAGGAGCCCTCCTAGAGGGAGCTAGGGGGAGAGGCCTGAGGATGAGTCTAGCTTCTGAGAATGCCAGGGGCAAAGTTTGATTCTTTTAAAGGGGTGGAGCATAATGAGAACTTATGTGTTATGTTATAGCCCAGGGGCTTATGTTTTGCTTACTGTTTCATAACAACTGGTAGTTTGGGTGAGGCTATTGGGGAAGGAGGGGACCTCACTGTGGGGGCCCCAGTGCCAGAGAGGCCACAGCATTTGAGGTGCACAGACTCCAGCACCAGAGAGGGTGCAGTGTTTGGGGTGCACAGGCCCAAGTACCAGGGAGGCTGTAGCATTTGGGCTGCAGACAGCACAGCGCCAGGGGGTGCTGGAACAGAGGCTGGGCTGCAGAGAGCCCAGTGCCAAGGGTTGCAGAGGCCAGGCTGCAGAGAGCCCAGTGACAACCCGAGTAAAACCAAGGCCTTGGAGGGACATTGTGCAAATACCATCTGCAAGGCTTGGGGCATGGTAAAGGGGTGGTTTGAAGCCACACATATAGCTCATAAAGTTGGGGTATCCCGAGACATCTATTTTGAAATGGGGGTCTGGGAACCCACAGGGTTTAGGGAAGTCCATCAGGACTGTGTCCAACTGGATGTGAAGGCAGCCTCCCTATATTATAATTACATCAAGATGTGGTGGGCAAGAAAAGAGGGTGCCCATTGGGCCAAATTGGCATGGTCGAGGGGCCCTAAGAGATCACGGCCATCCTTGGAGACCCCATCCCATGATACTCACCCCCTGCTTCCCACCTGACCGGGAACACATTTGCTCCTGGTCAGGTGTCTACAGAAGTCCTACTGCACAGTTAATAATCATGAGTAAATTTGCTAGCTGCATTTGCAGGTATCAAATTTACACACGATTAGAACCAATTACTTCACAGTAAGTATCTGCACATGTTGACGCTGATGCTTACTGTGCAGTATTTAGCTCTATTGTACAGTAAAGCATCTTGTGTAGATGCACCTTGTATGTACTAATGCATAATATTGTACCATTGATATATGTTTTCCAAATACTTTAATCACAGATCTCCTCTAGCATTTATTGACTGACTGTTTTTTTATGCAAACTTTAGCCTCTTTCCATATATATATTTATAGTTGAGACGCAAATAAAATTCATGCACATTTACAGCTTGTGAAATACCTCCTAGCACGCTTTCAAAAGCAGGGGTGTTAAGAATTAAAAACAAATCTATACAAACATTTTATACTTATGTAATGATATTCTTACTATATTACATTCTGCCTACAGTCACTGTTGAAAATCACTTGCCATCTTAAAATGCTGCTGAGTGTTTTAGTTGTAGCTAAAAAGACCTTCCTGCTGCAGAAGGCTTCTAATGTTCCATTCCAGTCTGCAGAAGATGACTGATCTCATATATTACATTGTTGGTGTGATTGAGGTTTTTTGGCTGAAAATCTGCACATCTGCAAGTTGTTACTGTCATTCTGGTAAAGAATTGTATTTCTTTATGGATTTTTAAGCACTATGACTCCCCATGAAACAAACCATACCATACACATGAACAACCAGAGGCACAGGCAACACATGGGAGGATACAGGGGGGCACATGCCCGCCTTGAGATTGGCCACTGAAGCCACCACTGGGTTCTGCATGTGGTCACTGCCTGCATGCCCCCTCGCTGCCAGTGCAGCCACTTGCCACTTGGCAGCCCCCACCTCCACCACTGCCACCACCACCGGCAGCCATTGACAGTTCCTGGTTACTGCTTGCCACTGTGGTGATCCGCCCCAGTCACGGGAGTCAGCAGTCGTTCATGGCCAGAGGTGTCTCCTCTGGCATCTTTAAAACAATGATGGTAGATTCCAGGGAGGGAATGAATAGGGGGTAAGTCATTCTAGATATATGTGGTTGAATAGTCTCCCTTTAAAGCATCCACTCTTGCTACTGTCGTAGACAGAATCAAACCCTTGGTCTGACTCAGAATGGAATTTCTTATGTTCTTAAGTTCTTCTACACCTGTTGCAGATACCTGGTATTTCATTGTTTCCAATTCTCCTAGGTTTGTTGAAGGTCTTAAAAATACTAGAACTAAGAGATGCAAGCTACTGGAATTGATAGATTGCATGGAAAGTCTCAGCTTTCATTAATTATAGAAATTTTTTTATACATGGAGCAACTGCACTCTAAAGGCTTAGAAATGAAAAGGCAAATAAAAAGAACTCCAAATACATATTTTATAAAATCCCATTATTTTAAAGATTTTCTAAGGCCCTGATTCCTGAATGCTTGGGTCTGATTATACTGAAAATCTGTGTTAAATTAGCAGCCAACAAAAGGGAAGGACAGTGATACATTCAATAAATATTGTGATATATATAAGTAATTGTTCTTCCTCCTTGTTTTCTTCAACCCCTTCTACCTCTCTTTTTCTCCTTCCATCCCCTGTCATCTGTCTTTTGTATTTAAATCACTTTTGCTCTGTGCAGGTCCTTTCATAGTATCTGTCAAAGTGAGCTGTTGCTCAGAAGAACTTATTCATCCATTTAGTTAGTTTATAAGTGCACCTCTACCCTGCCTTCTACTATTCAATATCTTTGTTATTTATAGTGACTTCACCTAAAATGACAGGAGTGAATGCCACGTTTTTATCTTTTTTCGCTGTTATTTTAAATTCTTTTCCAAAATTGTTTTCATGTGTGTTATCCTGGGTTTTATGCCCAGGTTCTCCTGGATGTTTTATAGAGCTAGTTCTGTTTTTATTGTTTGTTTCTCCTCTCCCTCAGTATTAACTGGGAGTAACTTCTTCAAAATCAATTGATTTAAATCTATAAAAGTGGGAGGAGAATAAGTTTAAAAATTGTTGGAAATTAAGCCTTTTATATTTGATTTTGAATCCTTCAGAAATTGATCCTGATTTCAGCAAAAATATTTACTAGCCACATCTACCTGCCAGTTACTGTAATTTAGATGAGAAATTTCAGTTCATGGGCTGTTCATGAATTTTGACTGTTTGCTGCTGGTTCTTCATTATGAGCAACAGGTCATAGGACGTCTAGCTGACACAGCATTGGTTTTTTGCTTTTTGAAGGACTACTGCTTTAAAACAACCCAACAAAACCCCCCAAAATACCTTGACTCATGAATAAATATTCTTGTTAGCACACGAATATGCATACTTGCTTGAACTCTCCAGTTCCTGTCTTTTTTTCTACCTTTAGGCCCTTATTCTAGTCACATTTATTTTTTGTCTTTCCAGTTCCAGCCTCCATTCTTTAGACTCTTCCTTTCATTCCTGCTCCAAAGATTCCCTATTCCATCTCTTTATCCTGGGCCAGTCCTCACCTATCTATCCACCCCCTGATTTCTTATATCCATCCCATTATTTGCTTTTTCAGTGGCTTGCACTCTTAGTCTCAGTCTCCTTGCCCAGCTATTTCCAGTCTCCACCCTTGACCTCTAGTGCTCTTTCCTTCCAGGACCCATGTTAAAATCTACACCTTCCATACTCCTTCCTACAGAATTGCCTTTCTTATTTGAAACAGAGGTATGTCTCATTCTTTGCCTGACAGGAGAGGATCCCTACCGAAAACTGAGTGGAATTCTGTTTCCCTTCGCCTATCTACAGAGCAGCATTTTTAGCCTCATAAGTGCCAAAGATATCACGTACACAAAGTGTAATGAAGACAATTCTATTTCCTTTAGCATCTGCAAACTATAATTTTTGGACAGTTGTAATCAAGCCATACTAACAGAGCAGCAATGATACAAAGGTCCCCCTCTGCTTAATTTCAAATCCCTATGTTAAAGTAAGGGACAGCTAGACCTTCACAAAGGAGATTTCTCAAGAATTTATAACATGGATAAAACAACATGATTTTTCCCTATCCACCTTTTTCAAAGTGGATGATTCTATGATTTTTTTTTTTTTTAAATCAGCTCAATGAAAACTCCTGGCAAGGAATTTTTCTTTATGGAGGGTCAGTCTTCAGAAATATTTTAAATAACTGAAAACAGAGCCTTATAATGGAAGTATTAGGAAACCTTAAAAATAGTATCCCTACCAGCTTCACTCAAAATAAAGACCCTCCAAATTAAAAGATACGTCTAAAATGATATTTGTTACTATCTTCCTCATTTTGTTTACATCCTGCCTTCACTGCCCCTCCCAATAATCCTTTGTTTGTCTTAGCCTCTCAGATTGGAAGCTTTGATGTTTAACTAGATACCTGTATGGTACTTAATACGTTTGTGCCCTGATCAAGACTTCATGCTCTAAGGCTCTACTTGAATACATATAATAAATAATAATAAAGGTGAATGTTCAGTCAAGATTGTGAAAAAGATGAAGTCAAACAGTGAAACTGGTCTTTAGAATGAGCTTTCTATATTAGTGAAATCATTTGCTATAGTATTTCTAAAGGGAGCCCTTTCACTATAAAATTAAATGGTAATGTTGAGGCTAGCATTTACACTGCATTAATTCCTTCCCAAAGCCTAAGATGGATAGACACATTTTGGCTCTGTTCATTGATCCATCAATTCCATTACTCAGCCTCCTGTAGGGTCCTGTACCTCATGCTTCACTAAGAGGTTACAAAACAAAAAGACATAGTGTATTTAACCAGTTATTATGCAACTATGAAAACATAGATGGGGTAACCATAAATGTATTTCTTGTTTTTGTTTTTTCCTATAACTCTTCCGCAGATTCTGACAATGATGACAAACTTTCACATAATAAAAAAGAATGCATTGAGAAGAAATCTTTGTGCATTCATGGTTTTCAAGGAAGTAGTGAGCAAACCTTAAAAATTTGAAGGTTTGCTTCAGGAAAGCTTTGAACCATTTGTAATTCTATGAGGTACTGCTGCTGATTTGTATTATACTCAGTCTGAAGCCTCAGCTGAGCCTTCATTGTGCTACCAGTTGCCCACATAATGAAACACAACTCTTGCCCCAAAGAACTAAATAGGTTCCTCAATACACTATGTATTAGCCACTATGTATTTCTTCAATACACTGTGTATTAGCCACATGAAAAATAGTACAGAAATAGCATCTGCTACCCTATTTCCATTTCTTGTTTTGCCAGAACCCAGGGAGGACAAACACCTCCAAGCCATGGCAATATCAATCACACAATCAATCTCACAAGTTACATGTACATGTAACTGTGTATGTGCTTGGCCAGCACATAGCCTATTGCATGTATTCAGTCTTTGTGTGTACTGCTCACTCATACTTACACATTGACATTGCTGGGAGACAGGATTGCAACCTGTACGTAAGTGTCTACAATGCCATTTAGGTGAAGAAAAAGCTGCTACTGACACACTGAATGGTGGAAAGAATTGCTTTTCTTGGGATGCTCCATGTGGGCTGCCTTCTAAACTGGAAACTGTAGTTCCACCTATGTGACACCTCAAGTATGAGGGTGGGCTACTCTTTTTCTCAGCTGTGCTACTTATCCTTCCCATAGACAGGGCTACACTGCTTTGTAATTCAGGATGCAGAACAGTGTGCAAAACAGCATGGCATGTTTAACCATGCTGCTGCTGTGCACAATGAGTTTACCATGTAGACGGTGCATTCAAAAGCTTTCTAACTTTCTTCCAACTACATAGTTGGTCCAAAAAAAGATGTCACCCTAAGACATTCTTGTCCTTTACCATATAGATATGCCCCAAGCCTTTGGGACTTTTTAAATCTATATTGGGTCAAAGATTGGTATTTGGGGGGTTGGGGAGTGGGAGGGGCTCCCCCTTGAATTGATCTTTACTTAAAAATAACTTTTGGATTAAAAAAAGGGCCTTCTTTTTCTTAATGATGATTTTTTCCCTTCTGAAAAATACAGATTTATATTTCAGTTCTATATAACAAACTTAAGAAAACCTTAAGGAAATGGCTTGAGAAATACAATAAAAAAATTAATGAACCTCAAAGTAAAAATTGATCATTAAAATGTGAGTCAATCTTGTTGATGTTAATGATAATATGGGCCCTTTAAATGACCTTATTAAGCATGGGTACTGGAAATGAAGCTAATTGGAATAGCAATTGCATAAATCCAGGAGTCCTAAGATTTCCACATGGAATACTTCAGATTACCAGAGATATTTCTTCATTGCTAGTTTTAAATCTTCCCTGCCCTCATGCTGTATCACAGAAGTTTAGAATGTGATAGGGTAAAACCTAAAAGAAATTAAAACACTCCTTCGTATAGTATAACAAAGATAATTTTGGAAACTTGGTGCATGTTTCCATGCTTCAGGTGTGAAAATAATGTCCTTCCGCAGTAAAGTCTGTTGATATTCCTAAAGCAAATGTTCCTGTCAGTGTTTTACCAGTATACTATTCTTTGGCAGTTAAAAGAATGGACTGATTTGTTTATATCTACTTATAAATAAAATTTAATGAAATTGTTTGCAAGAATGCAATTTAAATGCATCAATTGATATGCAATGTGTTTAATTTTTAAAATAAAATAGCTGTGTTCAGTTTTCTTTTCTGTTCAAATTGTGCCTTTACTTGCAAAGACCCCTGTGGTTTAAATAACCAGCCAGTGTACACTAATAAAAATCCCATTAAATTAAATGGCCAGTAGGCATATAGACTGTCCTGTCGCAATTTCAGGAGATAGTTTGTTACAAGACACCCTGCTATGTACTTTTTATTTTATCAAAGTGAAGAAGAAGAAGAAAAGGTTGTGAAATGTGTTTATTTCAATAAAAAAAGATGTTTCCAGTATATCTGGAAAAAATGATGCACCTTGGCTGTTTCTTTATGGAAAGAAAGAGTTGGCTTATTCCATGCCATGTACATTTATAGCACAACCTATAATAAATATATATAATCAACAGAATCGGTCAGTAATTTTCATCTTCTGAACTATTACTTGTTTCTTTCAGTGACTGGCAATTGAAGAGGTAATTTAGTATATATTGTATTACAGTAAACTGTTTTAGAGCACACACTGTACTTGTTTGCCAGCAAACATTATTTCTAAAATGGGGGCTGTTTTGTTTGCAAATATTTTTCTTTCTTTCCCTTATTTTCTTGTCAAATTTAATACGCATGAAAAGAAATGGCAAATAGCAGACTAACATGAAATTTTTCCATGAATCTCTGCTGGTGTGTCTCTGTCTTGATCACTAGCTGCCTAAGTTCTGCAGTGGTTTTTATGATGGTTAATCAAATTCCTGAGCCCTTGTGCAACTGTGCCAAGGACTTAAACTTCAATGGTCATCAAACCAGCTACTTAGTATTTCTTCCCCATTCCTTCCATATTCATGACAATCTCACAACTGATTCCTACTTGGCTTCCTAGCAAATATGGGTATAACAGGAAAGGAATTAATAAAATAACAATAAAGAGAAAATAAAGTCAAAGAGGATGACAAGTGCATTTCCTTGGCTTAAAAATAAAATAGATTGGATTACTGACAGTGGCATTTCCTAATAAGAGTGAAATGTCTCCCACTGTAGTAGGAGAATGAGATGCCTGTCCATACTCTAGGTTAACAAGGATCTAACATCAAATTGAATGGGCTTTTGGGTAGCTATTTCTTGATTGTTTTTTTTTCCCCGCAACATCCTATCGAACTAACCCAACACATTTATGTAGTAAACATCCTACCACATATCTGAATGCATCATTTATGAATTCTTTAAAAAATACTACACGTCATAATAAAGTAGTCCTATATTTGCCATGAATGGGTGCAAATCCAACACAGCAAAGTTTTATTCATGAAAATAGTTGTGAAAGCATATTTGCTTTACCCCTCCAACTTTGACTACTAGAAGTTTTTTTAATGTTATTAGCAGTAACAATACATATCGCTGCTCTTTCTTATGCTGGCTAATATCTCAGTCCTCAAGTTGCCACACTAAAGAAACAGGACTACAATTTTTATAAGAATGATCTGAATCATACAATCATAGAAAATTAGGGTTCAAAGGGACCTCAGGAGGTCATTTATTCCAATACCCTGCTCAAAGCAGGACTGTCCAAAACGATATCATCCCAGCCAAGGCTGTGTCTGGCTGAGTCTTAAAAACTTCCAAGGGTGGAGATTCCACCACCTTCCTGTTCTGGTGTGAGAAGGTTCTAGCTAATATCTAACCTAAACTTCCCTTGCTGCAACTTGAGACCATTGCTCTTTGTTCTTGCTCCTTGTTCTGCCTCACACTGGACATGTCTACATGAGACATTTTACTTTGCAGTTTACCATTTGCTGTGCAGTAAGTTACTCTACTTTGCAGTTAGCTACTACCTGTAAATACAGGTACTAAACTAACTGTGCTGTAGATACTGTGCAGTAGCGCATGTGTAGACACTGACTGAGAACAAACTTGCTCCAAGTCAGCTCCAACACCAGGGGGCCACAAGGGAGAGGGGACACCCCTAGTCCTGGCACTGCTCAGCCTCAGCTTTCCTGAGGAGCCAGGAACTGAGCAGCACTGGGACTAGGGAGCTCTCTGCTTCTCTGCCCACCAAGAGACTGGCTAGGAGCTGCCCCACTTCTAGGGCAGCTCCCACTCAGCCCCAGGCTAGGCAAGGAAGCCCTGCTAGACATGGGTTTGCCCCATTTGCATGGGTCTGGGAGAACTCTGCAGTTAGCTATTTTCCAGCCCTGTACACATCAGGACCCCTCCCAATGTGCACAGGGGCAGGAGACAGCTGCTGCTGCTGCCACCAGAGCTCTCTGGGTCTTGTGAGCATTGGGATTGGCCCCCATACTTCCTTCCAGCCCCCAGACTAGTGCCCTGGGTGAGTCTGGAATTCCTCCTGGCTGCTGCACAGGGCCAAAGCAGGGTAGGAGCAGCTCTACAGCGGGCTGCTCCCTCTGAGAGCAGACGTGCTCCTACGGAAGGCTTTATAGCATTAATAGTACATGTAGATATTCCCACTGGGAGCCATGGGAAGACTTGCTGTGGGAATTGGGTAAGAAGACAAACAAAAAGGGTGTAAAAATCTCGCCCATAGTGATCCTTATATGTTAGTTGATGTTGTTTCCTGGTTGAATCTTAATGTTTGGCCATATTCCTCACAGTATTTGAAGTGATGTGTCCTGGCATTTCCTTAGACTCTCCATGCTACTGCCTCAGTTTGATGCTTCCTCCTACATGGCCCCTTTTTTCCACAGAAGGCTTTCTTTGGAGGCTGGAGCTGGGCCAAGGTAAGGGGACTCTACCCATGCCATCTCTGATAGCAGTGAGTGAGATATATGGGGAACAGGATCTACATGCATGCACCTAATGGGACAATCATGCTCGACATCATGTTTTCATTTGAACAAGAGTGTGCCTAAGCAACAAAAACAAATATGACTCCTCTGAAAATCATTTATGTGGGTGGATAATGAAATCTTGCCACATGTGTATTGGGATCTTAAGATGCCAGAACATTATGCAATGTTAATCAAACCACCGTTGAAACAGTGCAATAAATTAAAATTCATCTAACTGACCACATTCCAAATACAGATATTTTTAGTGAGATTTACAGCAGTTCCCATCAGCCTGACAAAAATAAACAAAGCAAGGAAGAAAAGCATAGCTCCCAGTCCTTCGTTTACTCATTTTACTTAAATATGTAAATCATAAGTATCTTTTTCTTACAGTAGGGCATCCTACTCCCTCCCCAACATCTAATTAGTGTGTAGAAGAAGTGAGAGATAGAAGGCAAAATGCAGCCATCTGCATTTCTCAGCATTGTCATTTTTCAGATTGAACTCGCAGGTGTCTTTTAAACAATGATGAATTAGAAGGCACAATCTCTTTTTTTTTCAGTCATTTGTCTGTTAACTACCTCTGTGATAATAATGTATTTGCATATTTAATTTCCTCAGTTGTAAATGAGCACCTCTGAACCACTTCCTAATTATTTTACAATTTTCATGTATTGTTCATTATTCATGCATTCTATTTACTAAATAAAAATGACTTTTCCTCCAAAGGACATTTGCAATTATTATAATGCCAAACATATATTACTCAGTTCCAAATATAAAAGTGTGGGACTGTGATGGTGAGGGAGGCACAATGTAGTTTTCAAAATGAATCAGACATGAAAAAATATTCATTTGTTTTGCTTAAAAAGTATCCTCCGACCTCCTTTCTCTTTTGCAAAATCTGAATAAACAGGCTTTACATTGGGAAATAAGCAGGGACTACATGAATGGAATCCAGTCACTACTTGAAGACTGCTAGCAAACTGCTGTTAAGCTACTCTCTGAAACGTTACCTGGTATTACATTATACTCTTTATAAGGTAATATTCTACAGTGGGGGCCAGGTACAGACATTACACTTTTACCAGTATAAGTGCTTGGAAACTGGTCTAAGCCCATAACAGTACAGAAGGCACATAGACTGGTTTAAAAATGGCAGAACCCAGTCTAAGATTGGCCTGCATTAATGTGCTCTCAAACTTAATCGATTTAGGCTAGACTGGGGAATCAAACTTATGTACCAGATCCTCTACTGATTCATGTTAGGTCATAGTCTGCCAGCATCCCAGGTGCTTTTGCAGCACTACCTCTCCACCTTTGCAGGGAGACATGCTACCACTCACCCTGTCCTTGGCTGCTCTGATCAAGCACCCAGCTAGCCCTGCATCATGGCTCTCACAGAGCTTAGTCAGTACATTTGGCTGATGATAATGGGGTGAGAGGAGGAAGGGGATGCTGGGCTATGCCCTGCAGCCCAGTCAGGTTACCTGGGGCTGTGCCTACTCATGGGGTTACATGGGGGTCCCTGGGTGGTACATGTAGAGACAAAAAGGAAAGTCAGTGCCTACAACAACATACATTGAAAGTTGGTTACCTGAAAGAGGGGAGTAAACCCAGCTACATTACAAACCACTGCTATTGCATTGTATTTCTCCACTTCACACTATGCATGTACAGTATGGAAATGATCTGTTTCTGGCAAGAAACTAGAATCAGTTCTAAATAACACATCATGAAATAGCACAATGTCTAAAACCAACACCAAAGGATAGCCTATACTTACTGGGTGGCATTGCACCACCTGATATCAGAAGAAAAGTAGCAAGCCAAAAAGAAAGATCAAGACAGATGGAAGGCATTCACTGTATAGTCACACAGAAGTAACTAAATGGCTTAAAGAACAAAAGAGTTTTGTGATCAATGTTGTGATATTGGACACAATGGCTGACAAGACACAACTGAGGTTATGGAAGGAAAGATTATGTACCATCAGGTGCTCTGAAATGGACCTGTAACCCAGGATGACCTTCTCAGAGGGGATGATTTAGACTTACAATCAACACAGTGATGCCAGAATTGCCTGTGCACACAAGTTGGAAGATCAAAAACAAACATGATCAAACGGGGCTATTTTAATTATGCAAATATATGTGAGAGTGGTGAGGTGCACACTATGGAGCACCTGCATACTTGCTGACTCCTTGGTGAGACCTGTATGGAGATGGACCTTGATGTAGTAACAGAAAGAACTATCACTTGTGCACAAGTCCAGAAAAACATCTAGTTTATGACAAGAACATGAAAAGAAGAGTGGCTACCATGATCACCACCCTCATTGACTGAATCAAGCTTTTGGCTCCACCTTTAATTCTACACACCACTGTGCACTTCGCTCTTTCTTCATGAAGTCCAACATTTTTAAAGTGAGAAAAGTCTACTGTGACCTTTCTCTCACTGTCATCCTCCTTTCCTTCTACCACCTTCTCTCGTTTCTTTACCAAGTCTCACTGGCATTGCACCTCTAATCCCCCTAACGTATCATTTCCTTCAGCCTCCTAACTTTACTAGTATCAATCCTTGTATTTCTTAATCTCCTCTGACAATTTTCCCTTATTATACAAACATGCCCCAATCTCTGTCAGTCCTTATTGCCCATGCCTATGATATGACATCATCAGAAAACTATACTGGAAACCAGTACAGCTCTTTCAAACTCTGAGAAGAAAATGTATGGGTTAGAGTACACCCACAACTTCACCGCTCCACCTCAGCCTCACTTCAGCAAAAGCCATTTAATGCCTGGAATGCTACAATACTGTAAATATGATCCCTTTAGTAATTACACAGCTTTACATCCTGTAATATATTTGGTAACACTTTATCTTCACTGTTTTTCAGTGCTTATTTAATTTAGATTGGCTAAAACTATGACCGCTTGCTACATAAATAATAGTCCAAATCTTAAGCAGATATATGAAGAAGTCATAACTATTTAATAATTAAATATTGAGGGGCATTCACATTACAAACATCAGCTCCTTTCAACAATTAATTTGCAGACAATATAATTTGTCACAATGGCCTGCTGTAATAGAACACTAGGAACCACACTATTGTGTCTGGTCCTATATCAGGATACAAGGTAGCAGATGATGAATGGGCATCACAGTGCCTTGTGTCTATATTTTGAGGCAAGGAACAACTACTTTGGAGTTCAATGAGTAATCCAGCCAGATCCAATATTTTGGATCCGATTTAATCCAGCCAGAGCCCTCGATAGAACTCCAAAGTTCTTCAGAAAACAGTCGGAAAGCCATGGCTGTAAGCAACCATGTCTCTAACAGAATAACATTCTAGGAGCATCAGAATAGCAATGGGCTTTGTTAGAGGTACAGCTTAGGAGGCTACCTGTATGGAACCATGCAAAGAATGAAAAGCAGTGTAACCACTGTAACGGCACCTAGTGATGAGCTAAACTTGGTTCAGGAGATTTTTTGGCTTTTGCAGCTGTGTTCATCAAGTGGGTTAAGCTTTCTTGACAGGAATGGGAACAATATTTGTATACAGTTACCAAAATCTGAAGAATGATATTGCTTTTATAATTGGACAGAATAATGGCATAAACCTATTATCCTAGTCTTTGTTTTATTGCAATGTAATCTTTCATATGGCAGAGCTCATACAGACTATCTCCTATGTGCTTTTTGTTGTTCTTGCTTGCTTGTTTTGGGTTTTGTTTGGGGGGGGGTGTTGTGTGTGTGTATGTCTCTGTGTGTGTGTGTGTGTACAACATAATCATAATGCACTGTTTCCATATTTTTGAACTCATTCTTCTCCTTTGAGGGAAAAAATCACAACCTCTAAACTTGCTTGGATTTTCCTTGAATCCATTCTGCTTTTTCTGGTTAATTTACTTTGAAGCTGACATGTTTTGTGCTTTATCATTGTGTGTAATTTATGAATTCTTACAGTTTCAATGCCATCAGTAACTTCCTGGCTCATTTTATTGGCAAGCATATGACTTCATGTTCAATCATTATTTTCTTCTCCTTGAATCTCGCCTAATTTTTTTTGCATCGTAATTCAGACAGATCCATTTGAAATTTTGTATTTTAAATGTATTATTCATCCAGAGGATCCTCATCTTATTCATTTTGTATAGAAATGTACTGAGATGATAAGGAATAGTCATCATTTATTTTTTGAGTCACACTTGTTTTTCTTTCCTCCTTATCTTTACTCTTGTTTGATATTTCTAGCCCTTATCTACAGTATTCTGGAAGTTGCATGCATTACTAATATAGTAGCTTCAAATATTTCACCGGTATTTTTCATTGCTGTCTTCTTTTTTTATCAGATGCAGTGCAAGTGAACAATAGAGGCTCCCTGAATATAACAAGGGCTACTGATCCATGTCCCTTCCTCCAGCTTGGAGAGAGGATATTCTTCTTCATTAGAGCTTCTATAATCAAGGCTCATTCAGAAAAAAAAAATCTTATTTTCAATTGAAATTAGGAAAAGATTTTTTTTACCTAACGCCTTGCTGTAAGTGGAGCACTGCACTGACATTCGAGTTGCAATTTACATGTTTCAATGCATTTGAGCAATCTGGAACTTTGAGTCTATTGGACTTTGTTAGACATGGAACTTCACCATGTGCAATTTCACCAAAAGAAGCAGATCCAACTGCATTTGCATACACTCAGGATAAACTTTGGCATTTGGGGCTCTATTGTGTTCTGTTCTTCCATGGATATGTTTAATGTGCAAAGTGCAAGTAGTCTGTTCCTCCCACTTTTAACAGCTCAAAAAAGGCAGATCACAATAGAAATTCCTGTGAATAGAGACTACTTGGTCATTGCTTCTTCTGGGAACAAAGCAGAGTCAGAGAAGGATGACCCCATTCCTCTCATCTGTACTGAGCTATGGAGAAAGCCCAACAGTCTTTTGCCCTCTGACGTAATTTAACTGTATTCCCTTTTACAATGTATGGGGCTCTGTGCTACCTGCAAAAAAGAACACTTTGTTCTTGCATGCCTCAGACCTTTCTCCCTTGCTCAAAACAAAACCTTTCCCATATCCCTGTGAGAAACATCAAGGTACAAAATCCCTTTATTTTACTCTGGTTAAAAGCTCTTCTCAGAAAAATGATAGCGTAATTATAATACAATTTTATTTTTTACTATTTTCCCCATAGAAAATTATTTAAAAACTTATTCTGCTTAGTTCATTTAGCTATTATTTAATTTTGATACATTAAAGATTTCATCCTCCTATGTATTTTTGGTTCTTAACTGTTCCAAAATTAATTGGATAGTGACACTAGTGACAGATAACCATAATTTGGAAGGTCCCAGAACATGCTATAATATACTGATAGAAATATGGGTTATACCTATCACTCATTACGTTGTAGAAGACATAATAAAGTATATGGGTGTTGCTCTGAGAAGTGTCACCTCACTTCTGAGGTTTTCATTTTGAGATACCCATGCTCTCATTTTCAGAATGATCAAATGAGTTATGGTCACTCCATCCTCTTCAAAATAGTTCCAATTGGGCATCCAAAATTAGAGACTATTTTGAAAATGTGGACTTCATAATCTTAGTTTTTAAAAATCCATTTTAAAAAGCGTATGGTGTGGTTTATAAAGTATTAGAGGACTTAAAACTAAAATGGAAAAGTGAAATACTATTACTATGAATTGTATGGTAAATAATAAGCTAATAAACATCTTTATGATGGGAAATCCTGAAATTGTAGCTAGGGAAAACCCCCTGACTAATGGTTGCTGAATGCTGGGGAGCTCTTACACAAACCACTAGTAGTTGAGACATTCACTCAGGAAGCAGAATACCCAGGTTCTAGTTCTTTACTTCTTCTTTTGAAGCTGAGACATAGCACCCTGCATTTAATATATGTTGGATAAAATGGAGCGAAGTTCATTTTACTTATTTTCTTTTGATATCTAAATAACAAAATGAGGTCACCAAGGCATATGGATCCCATCGAGTCTTTGATCTGCAATGTGAACATCAGGCTAAAAGCTGTTGACCTGTCTACCTGATGCACCATTTGATAGATCAAAGAGACGATCTATTGCTTCTCCATGACACATAATGGTAGCAATTATACATTGAGTTATACACAGGCTTATATGGATAAGAATTTAGTAAATGTGAAATCCATCACGGTGATAAATCAAGAAACTTAGTAATATTCAATTTCTTCTTTGATCTGCAAACACACAATTACAATGAGGACATTGGGAAATATGGCTTTCAAGTAAATTGCTTTTCTAATAGCAGGTGTATAAGCAGACTTAGTAGGAAAAAGGTATATTAAGTACTAAAACAAATGCTCTTTTTCTGAATATTTATATGGATTTTTTTCCTTCCCTCATGCTACTTCTGGTGCTATGAAATCAGGAAAACCCTAAATGCTGTCCTTTCTATCATTTAAAATAGAGGTTATTTTATACCTAAAAATCTGCTGCCCAAGGACACCAGAACAAGTGGAATTCACTTTTACTGACCACTGCTTGTAGAAATGTGTCCATCATTTGATACCAAACAACTTTTCCAAAGAATACATCACGTGTATGTCTACATAAAATCCACTTGTAATGAATACTTTTCTTTTCTTTGTCTTAAAAGATAAAAATTCTTTACATTTCTTGAACTCCTCATGTTCCCTGGTATGAAGCCTATTTTGGAGTCTCTTCTTTTACTTGCACTCCATCCTTTCTAATTCAAGCTCTTGAGTGAGCATGAACCTCAACATTTTCCCTTAAGGCATTTAACTTGGAATTCTAATTAGTACAATAGGAAGCATAAACACATTTAATTTCCACAATATTGAAATCCCTAAATGTGGAATTCCTAAATGTATTGGACCCTCTCTTTCAATTAGTTGGTATGGCAACATGAATTGTGCTTCTTTAGATATATATGGAGATTAGGTAGTGATTAGGAAGGTTTTTGTAAAATGAACACATACACAAAATTAACATTTTTAATGCACATATAAATTTAGCCATAAAAAAAATCAAGTTGCCTTTGATATCTTTTTGCAAGTAGTAGATGGCTTCAGTTCTTACAGTATTTTAGGTATTTTCTATAGAAATGTATTGGATTCACTTGCTTTGTGTGACAGAATGAACTGTCAAAGGGGTTGACCTAATTAATCACTGATTCTCCCAGGGTCTGCTAGAGTGTAGAAGAAACTTAAGGTTTTTATAAACCAAACCAAGCTCACTAGGCTTGGGATGAAATGGAGATAGGACTTCTAATAGCAATATTTGAGAAGATGCTGCTCAAGAAACATTCTTCATAGTGGTGGGTAGGATGAGATTCAAGTACCTAAGGAAAAAGTTACAGAGTTTTGTCAGATTTGGGGACAGTTCATTCACCCTACCAAATTTTGGACTTGCTTGAGAAGTAAAAACTTGTGGGGAAAAGACCCCAAAGAAGTAAGGTATATGGGATGATATCTAAGTACTTTTATATTCTTTTAAAAACTATCTTTGGATTCATTGTGACACACCTTGTAATAGTTTGGTGACACGTGGTTTCTGGGGAGGTGGTATTATGAACTGGAAGAATAGAAAGTAAAAGTGAAAAAGCTTTTCATGAGTTTCAAAGGAGACAACCATTTCATTGTGGAAGTTCTACAAAGGATTATTGAACATAAGAACCATGTGGTCTTATTTTTTTCATTTTGATATTAGTGATATAACAGAAAACAAGTTTATTCTGACAGTGCTTAATCCGTTTATTTTAGAGCAAATGTGGCACGTTTTAGACTCATCAGTATACGGGTATATCGGTTCACCATAGCAGTGCTGTCAAGGTATTTTTAGAATGTCAGTAGCTGTGGGTACAATATCTAAATAATATCCAACAAGAAAACCCAGGAGGAGCATTCCAGAAGAGATGACAGAATCACATACAAGAACTGATTCCGCACAATATATGTTTTATTTTCTACATGCAAAAGTGACAAGATGAACAAGTGTTTGGATTTACTTGGTAGCATAACTTTGTCAGGAGCAAGTAGGAACCAAGCTCAGGTGCCAGTTCAGAAGGAGCACCCAAATGGCATCCCTCAGGGAACCTATGCTATTGCCACAGCACCAGCTTGTGTTTGGGGAGCTTGCTCTGTGGTAGCAATATTCCATGTTGCTCCCCCCACCTCAGGTGTAGTTCCTGAACAAGAGGTAAGTGCTTGTTCCCCCTTTCTTCCTTTTTGTTGCCAAGGGAGACAAAATTTTAAGTTCTACCTTACTAGATTCAACATTAGCGATAATGCTTCTGTATGCTTACTGACTGAAAGAAGTAAGGCTTTCTTTTCAAGAAGAATGGATAGCAAAGGGTCTTATTGTCATGATGTGAAGTATCCTGAACCCCTTAGGGAATGTGAAGAGGTTACACTTAGATCAACCCAATAGTTAGGTTGAGCTAAGTGCTGATCTGTATAGCTATTTAGGGATATTCGGTTAGGTTGGGCAGAAAATGGCTAGCCCAATATAAATTATTTCCCCTGAGGAGGTAAATTAAGTTAGACTGTGAATGGGTTAGTTTGATCTACCAAATGTGTACACACACTCAGAGCACAGCACTGGGGTTGGGAAAGCCCAGCCACTCACTGCATGATTTAGTGGGCCCATGATTTCATGCCTAGAGTCCTGTCAGCCGCAATTTCAAGGCTGTTAAGTCAATATCCCCAAATCAACATTTTTGAAATCCTAAAATTTTAAAATGAAAATTTTCAGTCATTGTTTCTCAGCTTTTTGGATTCAAGTTTCCCAGGTTCTCTCAGTAATCTGTAGGAAAAAAACCACATAAATATTTTAAAGGAAAGCTAAAATCTTGCATAATTTTATACCTCCAGTAGCTAAGACTTCTAGAAATAGCTCAAATATCATGAAACTCATAGTGAAATAATAAGAACACTGTATCCATTGACATTTTTATCATGTACCAGTCCATAGAGGAAGCTAAATATTGCAGACAACTGACTCTATAACCCTAAGTTACAAAAATTCCCTAATACACTCCACTGGCATTTGTGCGACAGAGTAAAAATGTTCATCCTTTGTTCTTCATTTCAAATAGTCTACAGGATATGCTACTGTACTTGCCAAAGGTTAGATTAAGAAAATTAGCAAAGGGTTCTGTGGGAATTTACTGGTTACAGCAACACTAGCTTTCTGGTTTTTGCCATTTAGATTAACAAAGAAATACGGATAATGCCAGCTATACTTTGATGCAGCAAAGACCACAAAATTTGGACATCACAAGAGGGGTCAAGATGGCAAGTGTAAATCTCGCTGCTGTGTCCTATTTTCTCAGTCTGAATCTTATATACCTGATCAAGAGCTTTCAGTAAGTAGAAGGAAAAAGTTGGTGTGGTGTAGGCAGGAAGATTCTTAACATTGATTTTGATGGGAGCTCTCCTTTAAGATTCTGCTTTGAAGGAGAATATTTACATTGTTCAGAAAGCACCTAAAACATTATTTTCATAAATGTTTAACATAGATCAAACCTGTTGATAAAGAAGCCAACCCCATATGAATCAATCAGCATCTGATGTCTAGACAATCATTCTGTCCCTCTGCAAATATTCTTTCACATTGTCTATTTCCCATCCTACTTGAGTTCAATGGATTTGAGGAATCTAAAGAGTTTTGTTTCCTTCTTTTTCTTTCATTAAAATGAAAAAAAGTATAGGAACAGTGACATTACAATATCTAGAATTGTGATCGCAGTAAGAACTGGTGACAATTTCTCTTTATGAGACTTCTCATTTACTTTAAAATATTTAAGGCTTGTGAAAATGGGTACAAGATAATATCATGTCAACAGCAATTCTGAAGATACTTTTCAGATCCCATGAGGCATTTGTAGTGTTGCCAAGTTTCATGTCCAGTTAGTCCCGGGTGTCATTTCTGTAACTTGTAAGAACGAAACTTATTAAGGGTGAGACTTTCCACCAGAATAAATGGAGCGCAGAGCTTTACTTGGTACTATGTGCTTTTTCTAAATATTTTCAACTTTAAAATATAACAGGTTTTCTATTTGAATGGAAATATTAATATTTTGGCCATGCTTACGCTTACTGTATGTTTACTAGGTCTGTGTAAAGCTTCGGTCACTGATGCGGCAGCCAAATCTCCGAATCTGAATCGAGTCTGGAGACTCTTTAATCTCTCTGAATTGGATCAGAGCCCCCTGAATCAATTTGGAGAGATTCAGGAAGTTTTGATGATTTGGATATAGACACAGCTATAAATGTTTTTTCTATATACCTCAAGGTACCATGGGAATGCGGGGGAGTCCCCAGTGAGCTTGGCAGTGGACCCAAAAGTGGAAAGGAAGCATAGCATTTCCGGTCCACTTCCGGTCCGCTTCCAGGTCCACTGGGGAGTGGGCGAGGGCCCCCCATGCCCCTCTGACTTGGCGACTGGTGCCTCCTGGGTCTGGGGGGGCACCTGGGATCCCCCCCATGGCCAAGCTGGGGGAGCATGGGGGGAGGGTTTCCCCGTGAACTCGGTGGCAGACCAGGAAGTGGACCAGAGCTACTGGTGAACATGCTGGTTCACCACCGAGCATGTGGAGGGTCTCCCTGCACTCCTGTGGGATGCTCCATCCACCCCACCATCCCAGCATTCACAAGCCATGCCTGGTACCTCAAGGTATGTAGAAAAAACATTTAAAGCTGTGTCGGTGGCCAAATCATTAATTTTCCAAATCAGCATCGAATCTTCAGATTTGGATTCAGCCAACTCAAATCAGGACAATTCAAATCAGGATTTGAATCAATGAATTGAATCACTGTTCCCGATCCTGCTGAATCCAAATCCAAATTGAATATGGCCCATTTTGCACACTCCTAATGTTTACTTTTCATGTACTTTTAAACATCTGAGGTGTACTCACAACATTTGCACCAAAAAGCATTTCATTCTCACTGGGTGCATTTACATGTTGTATTAGTGCACTGACATTCCGGTGCAGTTTGCTCTTACATGTTAGCAACCTCATACCCCTGCCAGTCCTGGTCACTGTCTATCCATGCATTTCAGCAGAATAAATGACTCCACCATAGGATAGATGACAGTACTATCCTACGGAGCAGATAATAACCGTATTTCACAGTGTATAGATTTCATAGAATCATAGAATCATAGAAGTAGGGTTGGAAGAGACCTTGTAGATCTTCAAGTCCGACCCCCCGCCTGGGTGGGAGAAAAGACTGGACTCAAATGAGTCCAGCCAGGTAGTCATCAAGCCTCTTCTTAAAGATCCCCAGGGTAGGAGCCAGCACCACTTCCCTAGGAAGCTGGTTCCAGCTCCTAGCCGCCCTAACTGTGAAGTAGTTCTTGCGGATGTCTAATCTAAATCTACTCTCTAATAACTTGTGTCCACTGTTCCTTGTCATGGCAAGGGGTGCTAGGGGAAACAGTGTCACCCCTAAACCCTTCTGGTCCCCCCTAGTGAGTTTATAGACAGTCACCAGGTCCCCCCTCAGCCTTCTCTTGTGAAGGCTGAACAGGTTTAGGTCCCGCAGTCTTTCAGTGTAAGGTCTGCCCTGTAGTACCCGGATCATGCAGGTGGCCCTCCTCTGGACTCTTTCAATGTTGTCCACATCTCTTCTGAAATGGGGCTCACAGAACTGGATGCAGTACTCCAGCTGTGGCGTGACCAGCGTCACATAGAGGGAGAGGGTCACCTCCCTGGCTCTACTTGAGACGCACCTGTGGATGCATGACAAGGTCCGGTTAGCCCTGCCAACCGTGACCTCGCATTGTCGGCCCATGTTCATCTTGGAGTCAATAATGACTCCAAGATCCCCTTCTGCCTCCATGATCTCAAGAAGGGAGTTTCCCATTCTATAAGTGTGCTGCTGGTTTCTACTGCCTAAGTGCAGTACCCTGCACTTGTCAGTATTGAAACGCATCATGTTTATGTCAGCCCACTCCTGTAACCTATCCAGGTCTTGTTGCAGTCTTTCCCTCCCTACTAGCATGCTCACCTCACCCCAAATTTTGGTATCATCAGCGAATTTAAACAGGTTGCAATTCACCCCATTGTCCAAATCGCTGATGAAGAAATTGAACAGCGTAGGCCCCAGGACCGAGCCCTGGGGGACTCCGCTGCCCAGTTCCCCCCAGGTTGAATATGACCTGTCCACCACCACCCTCTGAGTATGACCCTTGAGCCAATCTGCAATCCATCTGACTGTGTAGGCATCAATGCCACAGTCACCTAGTTTTTTAATGAGGATGGGGTGGGAGACGGTGTCAAAGGCCTTGCTGAAGTCTAGAAAGACTACGTCCATGGCAACACCTGCATCCACTGCCTTTGTGACCTGATTCTAAAAGGCAATCAGGTTGGTCTGACATGACCTGCCCCCAATGAAACTGTGCTGGTCAATTTCATAGACATTAGGGCTGGAAGGGACCTTGGAAGATCATTGAGTCTAGCCCCCTGCCCCAGGGGCAGGAATTCAGCTGGGGTCAGAGGATCCCAGCAAGAAAAACATCCAAATTTCTCTTGAAGGCCTTCAAAGTAGGTGCTTGAACCACCTCCGATGACAGGCGGTTCCAGACCTTGGGGGCTTGGACAGTAAAGAAATTCTTCCTTATGTCCAGCCAGAAATGGTCTTGCACGAGTTTAAAATCATTGCAACTTGTCATCCCTTGGGGTGCTCTGGTGAACATATATTCCCCCAGATCCTGGTGAACACCCTTTATAAACTTACAGGTGGCCATCAGATCACCCCTGAGCCTGAGCTTTTCTAGACCCTTAGCTCTCAGTCTGTCATTGTAAGGTCTATTTTCCTGACCTCTGAGCATGGACTCTTTCTCTGGACTCTCTCAAGCTTCTCCACATCCTTTTTGAATTATGGAGCCCAAAACTGGATGCAGTACTCCATCTGCTGCCTCACCAAGGCTGAGTACAATGGGAGAATGACGTCCTGGGATTTGCTTGAGAAGCATCTATGAATGCAAGCCAGCGTTTTGCTTGGTTTACTATCTGCAGCATCACATTGAAGGCTCATGTTCATCTTGTGGTCAATCATTTCCCACAAGTCCCTTTCATCCCTAGTGCTAGCCAGCAATGCACTGCTGAGCCTATAAGGATGCTGCAGATTTTTCTTCCCAAAGTGGAGAACCTTTCATTTTTTCAGTGTTAAATACTATCAGGTTCTCATCTAATCATTTCCTGGATTTCCCTCCTGTCCTCAGGTGTGGATGCTTTACCTCAGAGTTTGGTATCATCGGTGAACTTGGCCAGTCCACTTCTGATTCCAATGTCCCCATCATTAATGAAGATATTGAACAATATAGGTTCAAGGACAGAGCCTTGAGGGACCCCACTGGTCACAGGGCACCATAATGATTGACTTCCGTGAACCACCACCCTCTGGGTCCTACTACAGTGCCAGTTCCCCAGCCAGCGGATCATGGTGGACTCGAGGCCGCAGTTGGCCAGTTTTGGTGATCATGGATACCAGATTGAAG
Organism: Crocodylus siamensis; assembly: GCF_052110815.1. Classification (NCBI taxonomy): domain Eukaryota; kingdom Metazoa; phylum Chordata; order Crocodylia; family Crocodylidae; genus Crocodylus; species Crocodylus siamensis. The sequence continues at coordinate 164,162,803 of NC_143399.1, read as the reverse complement.
GCTTTTTTGAAGTCAAGATATACAACATCAATCTCCTCTCGCTTGTTCAGGTGATAGGTCACCTGGTCATAAAAGGAAAGGAGACTGGTCAAGCAAGACTTCTTCACAGTTAGAGTGGCTAAGGTCTGGAATGGGCTCCCAAGGAAGGTGGTGCTCTTCCCTACCCTAGGGGTCTTCAAGAGGAGGTTGGATGGGCATCCGGCTGGAGTCATCTGAACCCAGCACTTTCCTGTCTATGCAGGGGGCCAGACTCGATGATCTATTGAGGTCCCTTCCAACCCTAACATCTATGAATCTATGAATCTATGAATGAAAGACCTATATGCAACAAACCTGTGCTGGCTATCCCTCAGGGTGTTGCCATTGGCCAGTCCATTAAGAATGGCCTCTTTGATAATCTTTTCTAAGACCTTCCCTGAGATAGGGGTCCAGATGATGGACCTGTAGTTTGCCGGATCCACTTTCCTTCCTTTCTTGAAGTAGGCACCACATTGGCCTTCTTCCAATCTTCGGGCACTTCACCAGAGCACCAGCAGTTCTCCAAGACTGTGCCAGAGGCTGAACTATGATGCTAGCCAGTGCCTTGAGTACCCTGGGGTGTAGACTGTCAGGGCCAGCTGACTTGAATGTGTCCATCTCTCAAGGTATTTCTTTACAAGGGCACTATTGATGGAGGGCAAGGTCAACATGGTGTATAGGTTGACCCTCAGCTTTCCGATCTGAAATGTAAGGATTTTCATAAGCATAGTGTATAAGTTAGGGTCAAGCTCAATGCTCGGCTGATGTGGCCTCATTCCGTGATTCTGGCACTGCTCACAGGGGATGAGGCCATGCCACCCAAGCACCAAGCCCAGCTGAGCCCAGGAATGTCCCCAGTATTTTGAAGTGGCACAGTGTATAAGTCGAGTTTGATTTTTAAGACAAAAATTGGGATTCAAAATGAAATACAATAATTTACTGCACCCTAATACTGTCACACATGTAGACTGTGACACTTTACTGAGGAGCTAATTAGTAAAGCGCACATGTAGATATACTCACGTTTGTATAAAATTAAGTGTGTGCTTAAGTACTTGCTGAAGTAATTAACAGCCAAGACACCAGAAATCTTAAAGCCCCTAGGTCTAAGCAGAGACAAAAACAGATCAGACAGTGAACCAACCTCACACTACACATTTTCAACAAGATATTTAAGTATCCTCAAGTGTGTGATGCTTCTTTTCGTGGGCGCTTCCTAAACTAGGAGCAATTTGACTCTAATTTAAGAGTAGGGTACAGACATTCAGGAGAGGTTAGAGGGATGTTAGATCTTGTTAATGGCTACCCAATCTAACTCAATTTACCCAAGTGTGGACCTTACATTTGGATCCCTAGTTAGGTTGATCTAAGTGCAAAGTCTACAGAAGTTCCAAGAAGTTTAGATTCATGTAAAAATGGCCAACACAATCTAAGTTAACCTTCCCTCCAAGATAGTCTATTTTAGATAGTGTTGGCCATTTTTAGACCGACCTATCTTTCCCAAACTTCTGTACAGATCCCAATGGTCCCAGCCCTGAGGTTGTACTTTTCTTACCTGTCCCCCTGGCACTGAGCTATTTTTAGCCACCTGGCCTCTCACCCCCCACCCCATGCACCAGCTAGTCTCCTTTACCTCTCCTCCCTGCTCCCCCCAAACTCCCTGTCCTGCAAGCCACTCCCAGTGCCAGTGTAATCTGTGTACTATGCTGCCAGGAGCTGAGGAAGTAAGTCCTGGTGGGGGATGGAGTGGGAGGGATGGGGGTGTGCGTTCACTGGGAGGGAAGGGTCAGGGGACTAAAAATAGCCCCTGGTCCTCCCCATCCCTTCTGCAGACCCTGCAAGACCTGCTGTTCCAGCCAAACCCTTCCAGACCCCACCACACTCCCAATTCCTCTGATCATCACCTTCCCAGGCCACCCCATGGATGCTGTCCTTCCCCTGATCACTCTCATGGATCCTGCTTGCCACCCTAGTCCTTCTGCAGACTCCCTGATCCCCTCCACCAAGCCTGCTTGCCCCCCCAACCCCCAATCCCACCATCCTTAGGTTGGGTGGCTATTTTTAACTTAATCTAACCTCCCCATGCCTTTTCAACTTCTTCTTTGAACAAATCATGTTAGACACCATAGAGAATTTCACAGGAACTTTATCAGTTGGAGGGCATAAAATCAACAAGCTGTGCTTTGCTGATGACAATAGCAGGGACATCTGAAGAGCTTCAAGAACTTACAGAAATGCTAGACAGAATGGCAAATAGTTACATAATGGAAATAAGTGCGGAGAAAAGCAAACAACTTCCAAGATCACTGACAGCAAAGTTGATGTGAATATTGGCAACGAAAAATGATAATGAGAACAATCTTTAAATATCTGGGAGCCACCATAACAGAACACTTAACATCTTAAAAGGGAGTAAAGACCAGAACAGCCATTGCCACCAGCCAACAAACAAAGCTAAAGAAAATATGGACAGGCAGCAATATTACACTGAAGATAAAGTTATATGTGCTGCATCCTGGAGTTACCTCTATGATGCTTTATGGCTCTGAGGCATGGGTACTTAATATGAAGTTGGAGAACAGAATTGAGGCATTTGAAATGCACTGCTTTAGGAAGCTGCTATGTGTCATACGCTGAGCACCAGACCAATGAGTCTATCTAGCAGCAAATCAGTCAAGAAACTGTGAACTATTGTTGAAGGCTGTGATATGAAGGAAGCAGGGGGCTATGCAGGAAAAAAGAAAAAGGGGTAGACCCAAGAAAGCTGGGGAACCAGGATCAAGGACTGGATGGGGCTTCAACTGGCAGAGTTCAAAAAGCTAGCCAAACACAGGGTGGAGTGGAGGAGGGTTTCGTAGTTTCATAGTTTCTAGGGTTGGAAGGGACCTGAGTAGATCATCTAGTCTGACCCCCTGCCATGGTAGGAAAGAGTACTGAGGTCAAACGACCCCAGCAAGGTGTACATCTAGCCTCCTCTTAAAGCCCCCCAGGGTAGGAGCCAGCACCACTTCTCTTGGAAGTTGGTTCCAGATCCTAGCCGCCCTAACCGTGAAGTAGCACCTCCTGATATCTAGCCTAAATCTACCCTCTGCCAGCTTGTGACCGTTATTCATGGTCACTCCTAGTAGTGCTTGGGAGAACAGGGACCTCCCCAGTGCCTGCTGATCCCCCCTGAATAGTTTGTAAATGGCCACTAGATCCCCCCTCAGCCTTGTCTTGTGGAGGCTGAGCAGGTTCAGGTCCCATGGCCTCTCCTCATAAGGCCTCCCCTGCTGCCCCCTGATCATGCAAGTGGCCCTCCTCTGGACCCTCTCCATGTTGTCCACATCCCTCTTGAAGTGCGGTGCCCAGAACTGGACACAGTAATCCAGCTGCAGCCTGACCAGTGCTGCATAGAGGGGGAGGATCACCTCTTTGGACCTGTCTGAGATGCATCTGTGGATGCATGACAAGGTGTGGTTGGCCTTCCTGACTGCATCCCCACACTGCCGGCCCATGTTCATCTTGGAGTCAATGATGACTCCAAGATCCTTTTCTGCCTCTGTACTGACAAGAAGGGAGTTCCCCAGCCTGTAGGTATGGTGCTGGTTCTTCCTCCCCAGGTGCATCACTTTTCACTTGTCAGTGTTGAATCCCATTCTATTCTCATCCGTCCACACCTGTAACCAGTCTAGGTCTGATTGCAGCCTATTCTTCCCTTCTAGCATGCCCACATCGCCCCACATCTTAGTGTCATCAGCAAATTTGAACAGGGTGCTTTTTACCCCCTCATCCAAATCGCTGATGAAGATGTTGAACAGTGCGGGCCCGAGAATGGAGCCCTGTGGAACCCCACTGCCCACATCCCTCCAGGTCAAAAATGACCTGCCACTCTCTGGGTGCAGCCCTCCAGCCAGTTGGCGACCCAATTGACTGTGTGGGTGTCGACACCACAGTCCCCCAGTTTCTTAATGAGAACAGGGTGAGAGACAGTGTCGAAGGCCTTCCAAAAGTCCAGGAAGACTATGTCCACTGCTACCCCTGCATCTAAGGATTTGGTGATCTTGTCATAGAAGGCCACCAGGTTGGTCTGACAGGACCTGCCACTAATGAACTCATGTTGGTTGCCCCTAAGCATGACCTCCCCTGCTGGCCCCTTGTGGACATGTGCCAGAATAATTTCCTCAAAAAGCTTGCCCAGGATCGAGGTAAGACTAACTGGCCTATAGTTTCCTGGGTCCTCCTTCTTATCCTTTTTGAAGATGGGAACCATGTTGGCCCTCTTCCAGTCCTCTGGCACCACACCAGAGCACCACGAGTGCTTGTAAAGCCGTGCCAGGGGTCCTGCAATGACCTCAGCCAATTCCCTTATTACTCTAGGGTGGAGATTGTCCGGACCAGCTGACCTGAATACATCCAGTCCCTCCAGAAGTTCCTTAACTAGTTCCTCACTAACCCTTGGCCTAGGTGTGCCTATCCTGGGGCCTGAGGGGGGTCTAGCGGTGGGGGGGACTGTTCCGGCCCCTGCTTAGGAAAATGGAGGCAAATAAATTGTTAAATATGTTAGCTTTGTCGTCTGGTGTGACAGCCAAATTTCCTAACGTGTCCTGAAGGGGCCCCACATTACCCAGAACCTTCTTTTTACCTCCTATGTATTTAAAAAAGGACTTCTTATTGTCCTTAATCTGGGAAGCCAGTCCCAGTTCCATCTCTGCCTTGGCCTTCCCAATTGCCCCCCCTACATCCCCAAGCAACTGCAGTATAGTCATCCCTGGTGATGGCCCCTCCTTTCCATTGGGTGTACGCCTCCCTTTTAGCTAGGAGACATTCCCAGATGCTTTTGGTGAGCCATGGGGGCTTGTGTGCCCTCCTGCTCCCTTTGATCTGTGTTGGGATTACCTCCCTTTGGGCTTGGAGGTTTGTCTCCTTAAGGAGTGACCACTCTCCTTGGACACCTGGCTCCCCTCCCCTCTGGGACCTCAGTGCTTCCCTGACTATTCTCCTTAGCTCATTGAAGTCCACCCTCCTGAAATCAAAGGCTGCTGCCTTGCTGCAGGCCTTTGCCACCTTGTGCTGGATGGTGAATTCCAGCAGGCGATGATCACTGTTGCCCAGGTGGTCGAGCACCCGCAGCCCCTTCACCAGGTCGTCTTCCATGGCCAGCACCAGGTCCAACAAGGTGTCTCCCCTGGTGGGGCTGTGCACCTCCTGGGTTAGATGGAGGTCCTGCATTCTGGCTAAGAACCTACATGAGCGGTCAGTTCTGGCTGACTGCTCTTCCCAGCAGATGTCTGGGAAGTTCAGGTCCCCCATGACTACCACATCCTTTGACTTCAATACCTCCATGAGCTGACCTAAGAATTCCTGGTCAAGCTCTTCCCTTTGGTTGGGAGGTCTGTAGTAGACCCCCACCATTAAGTCTCTTTCCCCTCAACTGCCTTGTATTCTAACCCAAAGCACTTTAGAGTGCCCTTCCTCTGATTCTTTGTTAGTTGATGAGGATGTGTGTTCCTCCTTAATGTAGAGTGCCACGCCCCCACCTTTCCTTCCTGTCCTGTCCCTCCTGTACAGCCTATAGCCCTTGACATTCACCACCCAGTCATGTGTTGAGTCCCACCATGTTTCAGTGATCTTCACTATGTCCGGGTTGGTGTCAGCTAGCAGGAGGGTGAGTTCCTCCTGCTTGCTTCCCATACTATGAGCATTTGTGTAGAGACATTTGAGGCCTCCTGTGGATTTGTGTACTGGCCCCCTAATCACAGCATTGCCGTGGCCCCTGTCACTTACCTGTGTATATGTTTCGCTTGCCGGTCTAGGTTGGGCTGTACTTGTGGGTGTTGCTTGGTCTGGCAGTCCGATGATTCCTCCACCCTCGTCTTCCCATTCCCCTAGTTTAAATGAGCCTAGTTTAAAGCGTGCTGGAAGAGGTCCGCCGTCCTAGAAGAAAACACACGCTTACTTTTAGGGGAAAGGTGGAGCCCATCCCATCTGATCATGTGTCTTGTCATGATGCGTCGGTCATAGTTGAGGAAGCCAAAGCCTGCCTCGAGACACCATTCCCGAAGCCACCAGTTGGTTTCCGTGATGCACGTTTCATGCCATCTTCCATGTCCACTCACTGGTAGGATAAAAGAGAAAACCACCTGTGCGCCTATCTCCTTTAGTTGTTACAGCATCTAAGTTCTTCAATGGTCTCAGTGGCCTCTGGACTGACTTGACTTGACCCTCCTAACCTCTCCAAAAGTCTGTACCCAGCCAAGCTTTATAGGAGTATAGATCCATCCCTGGAAGGGAGCTCATAAGGTCATCTAGTCCAGCCCTTTCTCAAGGCAAGATCATTCCTGACTAAGCCACCCCAGCCACGTGTCGTCTAATCTGGTCTTAAAAATTTCCAGAGATAGAGATTCCACAACTTCTTTAGATTTCTTGTTTTAACGTTTGATTACCCTTATAATCAGGAAGTTACTCCTAACGTCCAACCTAAATTTCTTCTGCCAAAGTTTAAGGCCATTGAACCTAGTCCTGCCCCTACAACTACACAGAATAGTTTACTTCCATCTTCATTGTAACACCACTTCTGATATTTGAAGACTTTTTTACCAAATATTCTCTCAGTCTTCTCTTCTCCAGACTAAACAATTTTAGCTCTTTCAGTCTTTCCTCATAAATGATGCATCCCAGGCCTGTAATTTTATTGCTTTCCACTTGACTCTTCAATCTGTCCACATCTTTGTTGAAGTGGGGCCCAAAATTGGACACAGCAATCCAGGTGAAGCCTAGACAGTGCCAAATAGAACAGAAGAATCATTTCTCTTGATTTGCAAGAGATACTTCTGGTAAGACAACCAGTATGTTGTTGAATTTTTGCAACAAGAACATACAATTGGTTCATATTCATCTTATGGTCCACTGTAACTCCTAGAACCTTTTCTGCAATACTGAATTGTAGTCAGTTATTCCCCAGTCTGTACTTGTGCATGCAAATATTTCATCCTAAATGCAGGACTTCCTGCTTTTTTTTTTTAATTAGAAAATATCTAGGCAAGTTCAAATAATGGATTCCTTGGACAAAATCATTCTGCAAACAGAGAAGGGATTAAGGTCAAATGGGTGTAGCCTTTACTGACTAAAATTTAACAAACTAAATGTTTTGATTTTAAGGGAAAAGTGGAAAGCAGATAAATTCATAGAGGAAGAATTTTAGGGCTTGATTCTGCGAAGTGCTGTGTAGTCAGTCTTGATTCAGCAAGTTTAAACAGTACACATGTGTAAAGTTAAGCACGTGCTTAAGTGGTTGCTGCATTAGAGAGAATGATCAGCAACTTACAGGTCTGAACAGTTAATGGGTAATTCCAGATAAATTAATTAATCAGTTGAAGCCATTCAGATTAGTTACTGGAGCCTAAGTGTTTATTTTCTACTGCTCCATTTCCATCTCCTCTCTCAGAGGAGAGCAGAAGAGATTTACTCGAGCTTGTCTTTAAAAGATCAAATTGTGGCTGAGCATCTGAGCAGTATAGTTTTCAAAGCTCGCAATCAACATCTCCACAGAGAACAGATTCACTTGTCTAGAGCAGTCACAATTCTCCTTCTACAGGTATATGCTTCATTACCAAGAGTTTACAAATTATTTGAGTTTGAGTATTAGCCTGCCATTGAGTGCTTACCTGAGAATGGATTTAACCTCTGAATGATTTCTTTTTTCCCTTCCAAGGTTTTGATAATGGATCTTAGGGACTGTAGGGTAGTTCCAAAGAGTTTTACAATAAATGTGTTGGAGATGAATGATTATCAAATCAATCTCATAATGGTTAGTCTAATGGTGTGTAATTCCTTCATTTAATCCACTAGTTCATCATAATAGAAAGCTCCCTCCCTGTACTATAAAAAATTCCATTTATTAATCTTCACATGTAACAGGTAAAGAGATTGGTATAACTCCCCCACACTACGAGATCAGTAGTCCAGCCTTTGACAGCAACTTACCTTTCATTGACATATGTCCAAGAAAGTGCAGAGGAATCATTTGAGAATTTCTGTAATAAGCTTGCCATCTGTCCATGAAGCAGGAACAATCTTCCTTGTTTAAGTTCCTTTTAAAGATGGGCTCTGTCACCTGGCATCCACATGAGTTCTGTTCCCTAAAATAGAAGGTGAAAAAACATACACTGCACATTCTGGAAAGTTACTTGTAAAATGCTGATCTCCCTTTATTTGTAAATGTCTCTGCATGAGCACTGCACTGCTTTGTTTGAGCTGTGTATAAATCTAATCCTTTATTAGTATCATGCTTTTTTGAGCATAAGGATGAGGAATAATCTTTATGAATCTGGATAAACTAAACTACTAAAAAAATAGCATGGGGAAATTGGCTTATCAAATTCCCTCAGTGTGCTATTAGTGTGAAATGTATTTGGCCCAAAATCAGCTTGGTAGATAAATCTTTCTGGTTTGCTCAGTTGCTGGAGACCGCCTTAAATTTTGCTGGAGCAACTGTATGTGAACTATCTACAAAGAAAAGCAAAGCCCATTAAGCACTTTCAAATACCTACTACAAGGTACAACAGTTCTGCATTTAGGAGATGGTGGTGGAGCAAATTGCACAAGGGGTTATAAATGTTTTTCTTAAGTGGTTTTCAGCAAAGACAATGTTCTCATCATAAGATTTCCATACAGAAGCTTTATGTTGTCCTGTTCTGTGTCTTGTTGCATCAGCCACACAGTATCACTTTACAGAAGGTAATGTTACACAGCATGACAGGTGCAGCCAGATGTGATATATCACATTATAATAATTTAAGAGGCTGCTTTAGAAGAAGAGTGATTAATAAAACACTATTATTCACTTGTTTTTTAACCACTTGAATGTCCATCTTTGCTGAACATTTATTTCTGAAAAATTCTAAAAGTGTTGTGTAAGATGCTTGGTTTTATCAAAAGCAAAACAGAACAATGTATCAACAATAACGAAAAGTTAACTCTTCATACATGCATCTGATTATTCCCAGAAAGTGAACACAGTGTGTACAGAGTTACCCTGGAAATGAACTCAGATGAACCACTACAGAAGCCAAAAGGCTGTGCATCATTTGAATTCATGGAAATACTCAGTAAAATGCCAATTATAGCCATACCCATTAGGCATAAAAAACCCTCAGAAGTGACAGGTGATTCTTGCTTGTTTACTTAAATCACCAGATTTTCTGCAAATATTAAGTCCCTGCATTCTTAAAGTATACCTCGGTATTGTCTGGATGCCCCAAATCTTTGGTTACTTTTGTAAATCTCTGTGTAAGAAATTTTCATTGTTAATAAGAACCTTGCACACGATTCTTTACAAATGTCACTGAAATTTAGCTCCTAATTTTTCTGCAAAGCAACACAAAATCAATGCATTTAAATTTGGGATCAAATCCATGCAAGAAGTGGCTAGTGGTAGAATATAACAGCAGTATGAGAAATAAATATAAAATAAGACTGGTTTTAAATGCCCTTGAAATTTAACCCTTTATATTAGAAGCCTCAAAGCATGTTACCTTATACTTGACATAGCCTCTCATTCACTTTAAATATCCGTCTTGACCATTTGACCTAAATATTGAAGGGCTATGACTCTTACATTCCCTTCAAAAAGCAGTTGGCATAATGGAAATATTCTTTCTGGCATGTTAAATTCCCACTAATCCATGAGCACTACAATCTTTCACTAGAGGATCATTATAAACACAGACAATCACCCATTCTCTTTACTGGAGGAAAGGTGCAGTGCAATGATACCAATGAAAGCTGATAATCCACTCATGTTTACATTTGAGATATTTCCCACTAGAGTCCTCCAGAAGAAGGGACAAAGATGACGCTTTGACAAGCACTGTTCTTTCATATGAATTCCCTTGATAAATTTGGCCCAAAGTACCAGAGAATTTACTCCTGCCATTCATTTCAGTAATTAGATTTGGAGCATGCTGTACCACATGCATGTTTATGGTAATCACTGTTAACCCAAATGGTGAGCTGTTTCTTCCGCTTCCTCCCTCGCCCCCCTCACCGTTGTTGTTTACTGCACATTGCTACAACATCTGCAAAAGATCTTGTAGTTTCCTGCTTTCAAAGACAAAAAGGAATTTTAGTCAAAATGTGGAAGAGAAAAGAAAGGAAAGACAACAATGAAGCCAAGATGAAATGAGGGAGAGGAAAACACACAGAGATAACATTCTCAGGAGGAATCTTGAAACAAATGGTCGATATAAAATTAAAAACTGAAAGGACAATTTAGGATGAGTAACACATTGCGACTTAGAAAATTTCAAGAGAAGGACTGGTTAGAGAGGAAATGCAAAGATATAAAAGAAAGAAGATGAAAGAAAGGAATAATTACACATTTTTATTCAAATATTTATTGAAGTTCATTGCATCTCTTATTTCCGTAGCAACAGAAAACATTAAAATCGAAAATGCTCCTTTTTGTACTGTGGTACTGCATGCGCAGAGACAGGGTTTATATTGTGTTTAGTAGACAGCAAGTTAATACAAATTAAACCCATATACATTTGCACAGAACTGTTCAAAACAGGATTAAAGTTTTGCCTCAAATAATTATTCCCTACTCCTTTCACCTTTATAGCAAGAAGGCCAAAACCTTAAGAATTTACCTAGATTTTAAAAAGCTTGCTTGCATTCTGTCTGATAAAATACTCATTCATCCAACAGTAAGTTTGTAATCAATTGCATCAATTACAACATGAAGTAACAGCTTCTGGATTTGTCCTGTAGTTTACGGTAACATATCAGAAAGAGCAAATCATTCCCATCCCATTCTATCAGTACACTACATGCATGCCATAAAATAAGCGGGGCATTTCATTGTACTTGATGCTTGCATTGAATAGGTGTAAATCATAGAGATTTAAGTCCTTGCTTTACTTCCTGCTACAGACACACCACAAACAGCAGCAATACCAGCATCCTACCAAAGTGCCTTAGTTCTCATCTGGCTACTTTTAAAATCATGCAGGTAATTCATGATCTGTGCTTATGCAGTTTTTAAGCTTTCTCTGAAAACCACAACATAGGCTGACTTTCTTTTGTCTGTGTGGTATAGACAGTTGATTTTTCTGAAGTAGAATAAGCCCATTTGTTCATTTCAGAGAAGCTATAGAATATCCATCAAATACTAATGACTGTAGATCATTACTAATTTGAATAAGACTGAAACCAGTCATCTAAAGAAGCAAATCTGCATATGACATTAACAGTCTACTGTGCCATCCAATTGTGTGCACTTTCCCTGTCAACAGACCAGGTAATATAATTAATATTGTTGTCAGGATCCCCCCCCCCCCATTATCTGAGATTCTTGACATTTTAAGAAGTTCTACAAATGAAATTTCACAGTGTATTATCTCTATTAGGATCTGGAAGCCCTGACCCTGTTTAAAAATCTTCACTCCCTTTTTTGGCTGGGTTTAAATGAACTGAGCAGGAAAATGACCAGCTGTTTGGATTACCACGCCAATCCTCTCATGAATTTTTAAAGGTAGGGATTTTCTGGGAACCAACATCAAATGAAGGATCAAATGCCTTCTATTACAGACTAAGAATGTGTTGTTTAAAATCCCCAGAAATTACAGTCTTTGAGAACCATCTGGACCCACATGTTATGCAGAAGAGGAGAAACACAAAGGAAGCACTGATTAATTTTAATGTAGAGTGAAAAGAATTGTAATTAAATGCAGTTTTATTAAGTTAGCATTGTTTCTAGCTAAAACCTTCAAGAGTTACACCATGGTTTTGACTTCTCAAATATAGATTTTTCCTGTTGTTTAAAAAATTCTTTGGACAGTTTGATATCAACAGTAAATCCTAATTGTCATGACATTGATTTATTACTTGGAGATACTTTCTGATTAAGGCAGAATATTATTTTAATAAAATTCCTTCACTAAAATAATTACCCCATTATGAGTTACGGCTCTTTTAACTTCAAAAAAGATATGCACTATTTATGGCAGTTTAAAAATATTGTCCTTTTTTCTCCATAAAAAGAACAATGAGGTTTATTATTTATCAATTTATAGCCTTTGTCTGTAAGCTAAGAGTTCAATAATGTTCCTTGTGGTTTGATAACAAGTAAAAACTTCGTGGCTACTTGCATTAAAAAGTTGATAGTCTCAGGTCACTACCCAATAGACACTAAAACCTCCGTTCTCTAAATTAAATAGTAATTTTCTTTTCTTATCTCAAGTTCAGAGACCATAAGGGCCAAGTTTTTCTCAACATACTGTACATGCCTGTGTGCACAGAAGTTGTATTAGATCAGTGTTAGCTCAGTGCTGTGTCTAAGCTAATAAGCCCTGTTTCTCACATGCCTAAATACTCAGATGCTGTGCTGCACTAATGCAACTATCTGTTTCTGGTTCCAGAACACGTACAGGCTGTCTCTACACAGTGCTTCAGTTTAGCACATAGATATACCTGTAGAAGTACATTTTCAAGTGATTAATAATTTCAGGTTCTTCTGTTTGTTGTGCCCAATGTGTGATACCCTTAAGCAGAGGCATAGCTAGCAATTTTGATGTCCTGGGTGGAGATACTGGAGAGCAGTGAAGTACAGAGCTGTTTCTGCCATAGCACAGGCACCCCACACATGAGATGCTGCAGCCATGGCTCAGACTACCCTAACATGTTAGCAAGGGACAGTATCTGAAGAGGGATGCTCTGTTGTATGTCAGGCTGCAATGGCCCTGGAAAGCTGAGGTGGCATTAGAGATCCTTTATTAACTCTGAGCTGAGGCTCATCCTCTTACCCAGTGGGGAACAACCTTTTTGGCAGGCATGCCACAAACTGACTTTGCACCTTCTCCATCAGTTACTCTGATCTTCTTCCTCTGCCTGATCTATTGCTCTTCTCACTGCTTCCTAATTTTTGCTCCCTGCCCAATATCCTGCTCTGCTTTCTGATTCCTTCCATGTGTTTATTGCTTTATATTCTGCTTTGCTTTCTCTGCCCTATCTTCCCTGTTCTAATAATACTGCCTGTTTCCCCTGCCCTAAGCTCAATACTCCAGCCCATGAAGGATTGCATAGATTTTGCTGGGGACACAATTTGCTGTTTCTAGCAGATTATTTCTACCAAATATTGAATTTTCTTAGTTGGCCTTTTTTTAATGACAGTTTTTTAACTGTACCAGGCTAGCTGGCAAAAGCTTGCAAGCAGACTGCATACTCCAGACTGAAGGAGTCTGCACAGCCAGCTGTAAGCTGTCAGGTGTGATTGCAGGTTGCGTAGGAGAGCTGGACCAGTGGTAGAGGATGATTAGCTGGCCACAGGAAGTTAAAGGCTCCTAAGGAGAGATGCCAGAGGTTGAAGGCTGGGAGAGTGTTTGACTAGTGGTGGTAGAACTGTCAAGGACTTTCTCAGGGTCTGGCAAAAGACTCAGGGTTGGAAGCAACAGTACCATAAGACTAGGAGAGGGAACTTACATGAGACAGGAGGAAGACTGCACTTCAGCATGGATGAAGCAACACAAAGCCCGACAAACCTTCTTGGGATCTGGGGAGAGATGTCAGGGCTAAGCTGCCCTGTGATAGTTAGAAAATGATATCTAGAGGTTTGCTTTTGAGAATTGGCTTGTAGGTAAAGTAGATATTGCATTAAAACAATGGTCCAGGGCAACAGCAGAAGTGAACTGATTTCTAAAAACTTGTTTTTGACAAAAGTTTCCTTCAAGGTCCACTGTGTATGACACAGGCAAGCGTCAAGCAGTCACATAGCCTGGAAAATTGAAGACATGTACCACACTTTCTTAACATGAGATAAGGCACTCTGCAGTGTTGGCCAGGTCACAGTGCCCAGCTGCAGGGCCCTGAGATTTCTGGCTTTAGGGAACAGACCAAATTAGGAGAAACTGGAAGAAGCCCAAGTTAGGATGCATGCATGTGATGGGTTTGTGAAACCAAGGAATATGTTGACAGGACAGAATGTGGACAGTATGACAACCATAGGGGGGATCAATCACCGATGCCCAGAGATGAATCATCAAAAGGAGGAAAGGATACTGTAACAGGGTTACCTTTCTGGCAAGGTTTCTTCCTCCAGTCTTCCCCTGTCTCTGAGCAGTCTACTTGCTCCACTCACCTGCCATGCCTTGATGAAAATAAAGTTCAGCTGTTACTTGAGCAGGAGACTACCTGATGACCTGATGACTAGGGCCATAAGTGAATGCTCCAACCACCCCTGTACATGCGCCAAGCCTCACAGATGTTCCACTGTGTATTACCTCTCTGGCCTAGGCCTGGAGCACACTGAACAGACAGTTGTAGCTCTACCATACTACTCTGGAGGGCCACTCTCACACCACTCCTCTCTCACCAGAGTCCCATTCACTCCATCAGCTCTCACCTGGCCTCTTTCATGCATCCCTTTTCCCTGGGCCACATTCATACCACCCAGCCTCACCTGGCTTCAGGCTTATCTCTCCACACCTCAGTCAGCCCTGGCACAGTCTGTCAGGCACCTCCTGCTGCCCTCACTTGAACACTTGCTGAATCACTCTACAATGTCTGTTAGCTTACCCCACTCCTGGCCCCTCACTGGGCCTCCATGCCCCCACTGGGCCTCTCCCCTCTACGTTATGCTCCTCTCTCAAAGCCTCTACTCACTTGCCTGCTCACAGGGCCTCTCTCTCTGTCACCTCTGTCTCTCAGGGGCTCTCTCTCTGTTGCCCCCAGGCTTTACCTTTCTGCCTGGGTGTGTTTCCCGGTCCCTCCTCCAGCCTGGACTCTGCCTCATGGCTTCTACGGAGCCTGGGCTCCTCCTGCTCTACTGGAACACCACCAGGAATGTAGGGCTGGGGTTATAAGTCACCCCTTCCCACCTTTCACTGGGGAGATAACTGGCTTGGCATTTCCTGGGGACTCCCATGCCACTAGAAGCTCTGCCAAGCCACCCTTCTCTGGCAGGGTACAGTTTCACATCAGGCCCAGGAACACAGGAGCCTCCACCTCCCCATATCCCCTTACCTTACCTCCAGGTCCCCAAGCAGGAGCTTAATCATCTGATGTTGCTGCCTCCCTTGCTAGCAAGCAACTCTTTATAACCTGGCCTGCATTTGAAAAAGGCCACTGCAATCAGCCACCTGGCAGCTGCCTGCTCCAGTCCTTAAAGTGGCAGGCACCAAAGGTGCCTTGCCCCAGATACAAAAGGAGGGATTTCAGAGCATCAAAGAGAGGAGATAGGGGAGCCTGAGGCCACCATGGACTGGGGGAACACCTCCAGCCCATCTCACCCACCCCACTGGAGAAGGATGGGCCTCAGCCTCTGACCTCCAAGCTGCTGACATCTGAAATTGAAGAGAGAGCCTCAGAGTGAAGCTCCCATACTGGCCAGATGTACCTTGACTCTGTGAACCCTGGTACTTATATATATAGAATTGTTTGCATTATTCTTATCCGCTAGCACTGTGTATCATTAACGTTTGTCTAGTATTGAATAGCGAGGAATGCCTATTATTGAATGGTGGCTTGTTTGAGGGTTTGGGTCCACCTGGAACAAGGTATCTGGGTGATAAATCTGGTGCCAACATCCTGTATAGACTGTGTTTATGTGTGCATTTTGAGGGCTACTTTATGCTGATTCCTGGTGTGGTAAGGGTATCTGGGAATAAATGTATGGTGTGAGGGACAAACTGACTGGTGAAGATAAGCAAATCCCCTGAACCTGCTACACTAACTTCCCCTTGACTTTGATGTGGGTTTAAGATCATACTGTACATGCAGATGGATTATGCACAGGATCAGATATAGTCTACCTCTTTCTTATAGTTACTTTTGCTTTTACTGGCACAAAAGCAGAGGACATTTTAATGGCTGTCTAGGATGTTGCCTCTCAAATACAGATTATCAGATAAGTAGTACATGCATCTTTTCTACATGTACTTTTTTCTTTAGATGTACTTTTAACATTCTAAACCAGATCTTCTAACAATTTTTTGTTTAAAACTCCCTACTCTGTCCTACAGCCATATTATTACTACAGGGCAAGAGTAGATTCAAGTTTTGATGTTGGTTATCTCTCTTGAATGTACCTCTATTAATAGAGAGGCACTGGTAGTATTCATATTTCAGTCTGTCAAAGCACTTAATATATGATATCTCATATTTATCAATAGGGTCATGTTTTCATTGACATCTGTACTGAGAATGATAATAAGATTCTAGTAGGCTCAGCTGGAGCAGAATATTGCCCAAGGAAATGTTAGCTAATATTGTATTCTAAACCCTCAGAGCTAAATCTTATTTCACCTTTCCTTTACTAAGTGATATTTACATAGTTGACTAACTACAATCTTTGCCATCTAAGCAGAGTTTAGATTTCATATAGTTACTTTCACCCTGTGCTTCCTTATTGAGCATGCTCAATAGGCAAATAGGTGCAACCCTTGTTAAGTTCCTAAATTTAAATTGCAGGAGAGCCACAATTAGCAAAGGTCCTACCACCTTTCAATCCAATAGCCTAATGACTATTAGCTGGGAAATAGGAGAGCTAGGATCTAGGCCAGGGGTGGGCAAAATATAGCCTGTGGGCCAGATCTAACCTGCCAAGGGATTCTATCCAGCCTGCAGTAGGTTGCTCAGCTCTGCCTATCCTGGACCATGGCATGTGCAGCTGGTTCTGCCACCCCTGGGTGTGCAACAGGGCTGGGGTAGTATGGTGGCCATATTCAGTTTCCTGCAGCCCTGATGGTGGCAACTCCATTCTGGCTGCTGCTACCACTGTTTCTGCTGCCACTGGACCTGGCCTCGCTGCCCAGGCATCATGAGCCATCTTTCTCACACCCACTGTTGGGAGTGCTGGATGGAGTGAGCATGTGGGAGGAGTCTCCATGGAGACCAGCCCAGAACCTCCATGGGCAGAGCTTGCTTGGCTGGGTGGATGGGATGGAGCCAAAGGCAGGCAGGAAGTGGCATCTGGGAGTGTGGTGGGGTTGGAATCATGGGACAGTGACAACCCAGGACTGGGGCTTGGGGCAGAGCCATGATCCACTCCCCTCACATCCCTGCCTATGGAACTGGCAACTGTTGCAGGGGTATGTGAGGAGTGGATCATGGTTCTTCCCTGGCCCCTGGTCCCTGGCCCTTGGCCCCTGGCACTGTGCTTTTGCCACCCCATGATCCTGGCCCTGCCCACCTGTCCTGCTCCCAGATGCTGCTTTCCACCATCTGCGACTTCATCTTATCTGACCAGCTGATTAGACCCTGCCTTCAGGGGTTCCAGGCCAATCTCCTTGGAGATGCCACCTGCCCACTCCTTCTGGCACCACTGGAATAGGTGCAGGGCAGATGGGCTTAAGCCACATAGGATCAATTGCTCCTCCCCACTACAGCCATGCAGGGCCAGGTCAGCACCCCCCTCCCTGTACAGAACAGCTCACCAAAACTCCCCAAGTGGCCCTTCTGCCCAAATAATTTCTCACCCCTGATCTAGGGACACTCGCTTCCTAACAGAGTTCTGTAACTAGCACGTCATGGGCCAGGAATTGCCCAGTAGGTCTGTGTGAAGCTTTGGTCACCAATTCAATTCAGAGGATTTCGTAGATATTAGGGCTAGAAGGGACCTTGGAAGATCATTGAGTCGAGCCTCTTGCCCCAGGGGCAGGAAGTCAGCTGGGGTCACAGGATCCCAGCAAGATAAACATCCAATTGACTTTTAAAAGAATCCAGAGTAGGTGCTTGCACCACCTCTGGCAGCAGCCTGTTCCAGGTTTTGGGGGCTCAGACTGTAAAGAAGTTCTTAAGTCCATCTTGAAACAGTCTTGGAGAAGTTTGTGACCATTTGACCTTGTCATCCCATGGGGTGCTCTGGTTAACAGGCATTCCCCCAAATCCTGATGCACACCACTTATATACTTATAGGCAGCCACCAGGTTCCCTCTGAGCCTACACTTTTCCAGGCTGAAGAGTCCTGTAGCTCTCAGCCTCTCATCATAAGGCCTGTTTTCCTGCCCTCTGATTATGTGTGTGGCTCTCCTCTGGACTCTCTCAAGCTTCTCCACATGCTTTTTAAATTGTGTAGCCCAGAATTGGATACAGTACTCCAGTTGTGGCCTCACAAAGGCCGAGTACAGTGGGAGGATGACATCTGGCGATTTCCTAGAGAAGCAGCAATGGATGCTGCCAGAATTTTGCTCACTTTGCCAGCTGCAAGATCACATTGGGTGCTCATATTCATCTTGTGGTGAATCATGACCCCCAAGTCCCTTTTGGCTGTGGTGCTAACAAGCGTAGCACTACCAAGCCTATAAGCATACTGCAAGTTTTTCTTCCCAAGGTGGAGTACCTTGCATTTTTCAGAATTGAAGGCCATCAGGTTTTCATCTGCCCCATTTTCTGAACCTGTCAAGGTGGGCCTGGATCACAATCCTGTCCTCAAGTGTGGACGCTTTACCCCAAAGTTTGGTGTCATCAGTGAACTTGGCCAGTCTGCTTTTGATACCAATGTCCATTTCATTAATGAAGATGTTGAAAAGGACAGACCCAAGGATGGAGCCTTGGGGGACCCCACTGGTCACGGCGCACCAAATGATAGATTTCCAGGAGATTCAAGCCCAATTCAGTGGCTGAATCTCTGAATTTGAATTGAATCGGGACACCATGAAAAGGTCCGAATTGAATCCAAAGCCTCTGAATCTATTTGGAAAAGATTTGGAGAGATTCAGAGATTCAGATCAGCCTGGAAGAGGCAGGCACAGCCAAGCAACTGCAGGTTCTCTTCCAGCTTCTTTGGGTGTGCCTGCCTCTGCCTTGGTGGAGGGAGCCCCACACTCACCAGCTGCATCAGTGGCAATCAGGGCCTCTGAGGGCTCATGGCAGAGCCCCCCCCAGCACAGGGTAGTGGGGGGCAGCAGGGTTTGCCCCTCCACCTGGCACCCACACAGCAGCTGCCCCATGGTGCAGGGGCAGCGCAGGCTCAGCAGGGCACTGTGTGCTATCTGGGAACTGGGGCTACTGGGGATGAGTGCTGCTGGGCTCAACTGATATGTGGAGTTGTCCCAGCTCCCAGACAGCACAGAGCACCCTGTTGAGCCACGCTGCACCCACACGATGGGACAGCTGCTGCATGGGTGATAAGCTGGGGAGAGGGGTCAATTCTTGCTGCCCCCCACTGTCCTGCCCTGTGCAGGAAGGCTCTGCCACAAGCCCCCAGAGGCCCTGATCACTGCTGTGGGGCTTTATTATTATTATATTTTAAGTGCTGGAAGGCTGGGGATGGGTGGGGGATGGGGCCGGGTAGGGCAGTCATGGAGGCTTCTTCTGTAGCTCTCCCCATCTGGGGTGAGGCAGGCACAGCTGGAGGAGCCATGGGAGAACCTGCAGCTGCCTGCCTGTGCCTGCCTCTCTTGGCCAAACTAAATCTTCGAATTGGAGCTAAATCAGCACCAAATCTCTGATTCGGTTGAATAGAATAGGACAGTGATTTGAATCACTGAATCAAATCACTGTCCTCTGAATCAGCCAAATCCGAATCTGAATCAAATACTACTCTATTTGCAGAGGCGTATTGCCCAGTACACTTTCCAGATTTCCACTTGAGCCTAGCACATTGGAAAGCCAGGATGATAAACTATGCAGACCAGGACGTTTGCTCAGAAAGACGGATGCTGCTCTGGAATACAGGGGACACTGGGTTCTCCATTTTCCCCAATGAAAATGAAATGAAAGCTGCAGTACAAGTAGGGCTGGAAAGTGTTCTAGTTCATGATTTGGTGCCCATACCATTTTGCTGAGAATCAGGAGATGTACCTCTTCTGAGTGAGAAACCTAGAGCTTGTGTCCTCTACTTTCTGGGGAACTGCCACAGCTTTTAGGTTGGAGGCCCTGGTGCCAGCATTTCAGGGTGATCCTATTCAGCCACTGTTGGATACTGAATCCAAAGTATAATTGTATAAACATAATTGTAGTTATAAAATTCTGTAAGTGCCAGTTAAGCACATAAAAATAAGGTTTTGATTCTCAATTTCCATTTGTCTCTATGTGTGTGGTATAAAACAACACTTTACTAGTGCAAACATCAGCATGTGAGTTATACCTTCATGCTCTAACATTTGTGCACATCTCTGTTTGCTACTTTAGTAAGAATATGTACGGTGCACTTCTGTTCAAAGCAAATTTCTGGTTTATGGTCTTTTTTGGCATTTTTATCTCAAAATATTTACATCAATCTTTATTTGAGAAGATCAAGAAATGCTTCTGGTCATTTCATTTCTTTTTTTAGCATATGTTTTACTCCTGATGTACACTTTAGTAGGTATTAGAACTTTTATTACCTTTTAGCATTACACCTCTGTTAGTCAATTATGTTAAGCTGATGGATCAAAATCTACAGAAGGCATTCATTTTATATTCTATTTGGCTGTCTTATACCAATGTTAGTAATAGTTGAATAGCTTCTGATTCTCTTCTTCTTGGGAGTTTTTTAATTGTAAAGTCCTAAAAGAGAGGGTGTGTATTTCAAACAACATTGACAACCCTGCTAGGCTACTATGATATGTGCTTACATTTTTCTTAATATTTTCTCAGTTAGTAATATTGAGATTGAAAGTGGATTTCTAATTCCTATTCCACTCATTACTGAACAGGAACACTGAGGTCACAGCAAATAAAGCAGTATGAGTTAATGAGAACAGCTTTAGCAAAAGAGGAGGTGTTTCTCAAAGTACATCAAGTGCTTCACATATATTAAGAAACCCCAGCTGAATCGATTTAATAATGTTGGGATTTACACAATTATTACAGAACCTTCATTATTCACCCAGCCTGTGCATACCACAGCACAAATGAACATCTCAGTCTGGTGGTATTAACATTGCCATTTTCTAACCCATTCCCAGGCCATCTGCTACATGCTGATCATTCACTGCTTTAACATTTAACAGTTACCCAACTGCAACTTAGCAGATTTGTGTACTTTTGAAAACAGCTGGTTTAATAACTGCTTCAGAGCTTTTGGATAAAGAAATTATTTTGTAGTGCTTTATAATAGTCTCTTTTTTTATCAGTGCCTTTGAGGAAAGAGTTTAACACTTGCTTCATTTATGCATTTGCAACTGTTCATATTATTTCTTGTCACATTAGGACAAATGTTTTGGTTATTTATAGAACAATAATTTAAGAAATCGCTATTACCTTTCCAAGTTTTTTTTCTTTTGATGACAATGAAATGTATATATAATTCAGTGTGGAACCAGCTTTGTGTGTCAATGTCTCAGTGTCCCAGACTTGGAGTTCATCACATGAACCAACTGTCATATAAACTTAAACTACAGAAATATGAAGTGGCTGCTGGAATCAATGAATCCTGAATCTCCCATGCACTATAACCTTGGCAATACTGACATACGTCATGTGGAAGGCAAGCTGGATTTGCACCTTTAGGCTAGGGACAGAAGTTAAACATGAACCCATTTAAGTGATCAGAAACTAGTTTAAACAGAAGTTTAGTGTACATAAACGAGTTTCAAAATGGCTGAAACTGTTTTAAGATAAACCTCGTTGAATGTCGTATCAGACTTAACTGATTTGGGTCAAACCAGTTTATGAAACTTCTGTCCCAGACCATTTCCTGGTTCAAATTAAATCACAGTCCCTCAGCATCCCAGCATGCTTTCCAGCCCTGGGCTTGGCTGTGCTGTCTGCTTCAGAGAGCAGGACTTGCCCGCCCCTCTGCTCCCTAGCTGGAGCAGTGAAGGCTGGGGGGAGGAGGGCAAGCCCAGCTGGGGATGCAGCCCAGTCTGGAGGGGGTGGGGAGAACTACCCCCAAGACAAACCCCATCTGGTGTTTTGAGCCAGGACAAACACCCCTTCCCCTACTCAAACTTACTGTTGGCTGGATCTACAAATCCTAGATGCACCTGGAAGAGGAAGTGATGAGCAACCCTGCAGAGTCCTGCTGCTGTAA
Organism: Crocodylus siamensis; assembly: GCF_052110815.1. Taxonomy (NCBI): domain Eukaryota; kingdom Metazoa; phylum Chordata; order Crocodylia; family Crocodylidae; genus Crocodylus; species Crocodylus siamensis. The sequence goes on along the minus strand of NC_143399.1, from coordinate 164,140,851 downwards.
TTGTGGACTGAAAATCCTAGAGACATCCAGGGCAGTAGGAAGAGGAAGTGTGCTCTAGATAGTTAAGCTCTAGCACTTCCCAGCTTCTGGCCTGAGTCCCTGCAGACATGTGGCTGCATTTCCTGAATCAAAGGGAAATGTATATACACTTACATTTCAATTTAATCTGTGCACCTTAGACTAACTTGCAAAAACTGAATCAATTCAGCTTTGGGCTTTTTGACGGTTTGTACTTAGCTTTATAGACTAACCAATGTGTGTGTATGTGTGTGTATGTGTGTGTGTGTGTATATGTGGCCAGGATAATGAAGTGACACCCACTCTGTTTCTATGCATTACACTTGTATTACAAATATTATCTATGCCTAACTGGAATTTTAAAAGAAGCAAAACAAGTACTTCCTGCGCAGTAAATTATATACACTGAATATCTCTTAATTTCAGGTGACCTTTCAATCATATCAATAAAGAACCACATAAAAATCTATATGGAACCTGTGAAAAAATAACTGTTGATATTAGTGCATCCAAATATTTAGCAACAGCCCCTTGACTTATTGAAACTATCTGGAATTTATTAAAGCACATTTCTCAAACATGCTGATAGTTATGCATGGGGAAATTAGTATTTAATATTGAAACCTAAACTGACCTGGTAAAGCAAAGCACTATGTAATCATGTGCCACACAATTGATGATTCACAGTTTGTTTGGATTTTTTGTTTTGTTTTTTTAAGCATTTCTTCTCTTACACAGCCATCAATCAAAGTGACAGCATCCTTTAGATTAATTTTGGATTCCCCAGCACAAATTAATTAATCTGTCCAGTACTTCCTATCTCACCATTTCAATCAGGCAACAAATAAAGCCAATCAAGGTTTCAATTCTTTGCTGATTAGCCAATAAAACTGTGACAGTAGACTTGTGACAGGACTTATGAGGCTCTTGTAGAAGCTTATTTATAGTAGGTAGCAAATGTCATGATCTGTCTTCACAGAAACAAATAGGGAATTCACTTTTTTACCTCATTATGTAATACCAACAAATGCACAACCAAAATACCATAAAAACAGATTCAAGAAGCAGATCACCAAAGATAGAATAAAGTATAAAATAAATATCTCGTAAAATAAATGCTAGAAGGTATTCAGATACTTGTATGCAAAGCAACAAAAAAGCAACACCTATTACTGGAACTGGTACAGAGAAGAAGGTAAATCTGAAATTTTCAAGGCACTGAACACATTTGTCCAGAATGTAGCATACCCCGTGCTAGTGGGTAAGGTACAGCGAACACGTCCATTCCTTTGTTCTTATGGACACGTCAGTTCTAGTCCTATCCTTTCTCTGAGTGTTCAAACCAGTTTATCAAGATAGGAAAGGAATGGGTATGGATAGGATCCTGGTCAGTCAGAATGTTACTGACAGGCAAGGAGTAAATATTACACACGTGTAGTAGGGACATAGTTACTCCTCTGAAATATACTAACTAAAAGAACTGACAGAAGTGATGTATTTGTTGCATGAATGGCCATTGAAAGTTTCACAGTTGATAGTTAGTTTCATAGTTGTTTCATAGTTGATAGGGTCAGAAGGGACCTGACCAGATCATCAAGTCCAACCCCCTGCCATGAGCAGGAGGAAATGCTGGGATCAAATGACCCTGGCTAGGTGATTATCTAGCCTCCTTTTGAAGACCCCAAGGGTAGGAGTGAGCAGCACTTCCCTTGGAAGTTGGTTCCATCTCCTAGCTGCCCTGACTGTGAAGTAGTGCCTGCTGATGTCTAGCCTGAACCTACTCTCAATCAACTTGGGACCATTATTCATAGTTAGTCTGGGTAGTGTTTGGGGGAACAGGGCCTCTCTCATTCCCCGCTGGTCCCCCCTGGTAAGTTTATAGACAGCCACCAGTTCCCCTCTCAGCCTTCTCTTGTGAAGGCTGAACAGATTCAGGTCCTGTAGCATCTTCTCAAAGGGCCTGCTCTGCTGCCCCCTGACCATGCAAAGTGGTCTATAGTTATGCAATCTTGTCAGTGCAGTGCTGAAGAGTGCTTCAAAAAATTCTTGACTGCATGACAAATGAATCCGTGTTACATGAGGGTTCAGATTAAGGCACTCCAAAGCAAAGTGCAGCCCAACCCCATACCCAGTGTTATCTTTAGGATGGGAAGGGAGGGGACGGAGTTCCATCAGGGCTTTTCCCAGCCTACACTGGAGGGTTGGCAGGTGGATTTGGGCCTTCCCCCCATTCCAGCATAGGTCAGCAAGCCCCAGAACATATCTCCTTCCCCTGCTTTTTGCCCCTCCCATCCTGAGATACTACCAGAATTAAGGGTGGGTGGAGGGGAGGGGAGTGAAAGGGTTAGGGAATGAGGCTGCAGATGTGCAGCTTCTCTTGCTGAATTGGCTTCAAAGTGGAGCTTGATCCTCTGCCCTCTCAATCCAATACTGAATGTCTGTTGGGTCAAGAGGTTCAGTCTCACTTGTGGTGCTTTCTGTAAAGTACCATGAGTTAGACTGGGAAGCTGCACATTTGTCAGCACCCTAAGGTCCTCAAAGGAATTTTAGCTGATTGAGAAGATGTGTAAGAAGTCCTATGGCTACTTGTCCCCTTCATACACAAATGTAAAAATGGCTTTAAAACCACAGGGAATCTAGCACTAGTCCTTGAAATTGAGTTTCAGGAACAAAGTTAAATTACCTTGGTCCCATTTAAGGTATAATTCAACCCATTTCTAATTAGGTTCCATGGCTACAAGCTGTAGTCTTCCTCTGAAAGAGGATTCTCTTTACTAAAGATGCTTTTCTTTTTTAATACACAATTTAAAACTAATTAATATGACTCTGCAACCATTGTAGAGAAGAGCCACTTATGTTCATTGTCATATCACCTCTTTGTAGTTGCATTCATAAACAATTTAGACTCTGAAGACAATACTGTAAGGTCTTAAACTCATATATCTTGTTCCCATTTAAGGCCAAAATTGAATCCAAAGAAGTGGCAAAATTCCTAGGTATCGATATCAGGCCCAAGGATGATAGAAATGAGGATTTAGTTTTCCACTAAGGCTAGTTATAGACATTCAAAAAGCCTGAGGGAGAATCAATCCAATCTATGCAGGTTTCTCTAACTGTATAGATTGGATAAGAAGTGAACAGAACACACACTTATTCTTTGGGTGGGGGAGACATGCAGATAACTGCACTGGCTAAGGACAGAAAGGGGGTGCTCTTGAATGCTGCTCAGCCTGCCAGAGATTTCTGAGGGAAGCCAAGGACAGTGGAGTGGGGACATGCCTAACTGGTTGTCAAGTACACACTCCCAATGCCAAACCTTAGGCTTCCAGGAGTATCATGGTGATCCAGAGTGGGTCACCATGACATACTCCCCCCAGTACCACCAGTGGCTGGACTGCTGTGTGTGCCATGGTGACCCTCTCTTAGACTCTCCTGAAAGCCTAGGGCCAAGTATAGAAGGGCAGGACAGGCGGGTGGGGATGTGAGCCTAACAGACAATCAGGGGTAGCTCCAAAAGGTCCAATCCTTCCTTCTACAGAATACGCCTGTCTCCATTGCCCAGTGCAAGCCTCCCAGGCTGCCTGGATGTCTTGCTGGCTGCTGCTGGTGCTGAGCTCTGAGAGGCCTGATCCTTACTTCTGTAGAGTACTCCTGTTCCTACTGCCCAGAACAAGTTTCCTTTTTCACATTTCTCTTCCTCTTTCATGTCTGTGTTGGCTCAGGTCTGACAGCCCAGAGAAGCTGAGCACCCAGTGAGTGCTAGCATGTCTCCCTGCATAGGTGGCACATAGGAGGACACGGGGGGGGGCGGTCAATGGCTGGTACCCCCCTCAGAATGTGCCCCCCAATAACTTCCACCAGAGGTGGTGATCGGCTGCTGGGAGACTCCCCCCCATCAGCGATCCGCTTCTGGGGCCCTCCAGGATCAGGAGACACCAGTTGCCCATGTCTCCCTGTGAGGGGCAGTTAGCAGGAAGGGGGTTGCAAAGGCCCCTGGGATGTCGGTAGATAGCATCCTATGTTGAGTCAGGAGAAGATCTGGTACCGAAGTTCAATAAATCAGTCTAACCTAAACCTATTAAATCCATCCAGGTCTATCTTAGATTGGGTTCTGCCATTTTTAAACCAGTCTATATGCACTAAACCTTTGTTCTGTTACAGGCTTAGACAGGTTTTCGGTCACTTGTACTGGTTTATGTTTAATATCTGTATCTGGCCTAAATGTAACTAGCATGAACAGCTGTCATTTAAAAAGAATGATTTACATGAAAGAATAAGAACTGAAAAAAAACCTGTTCTCTGTAACAGAACTATTAACCATTCCAGTTTTGAAGAATTGAAGAAATCAGGTTACATGCAGTATATATCATTACTGCAAGCATAAAATTATATTTTTAATTAAATCCCTACAAAAGTTTTTAATACTTCAAATGACTTCAAAAACAACAGCAAAACAACAATGTATGAATGAGTAGTACTGGATTTCAAATTATTTTCATTTTCATGATTACAGTTCTGAAAATAATATGCAAAGCATTATTAAAATGACTCTTTCATTTCAACATTTTTCCAATAAAATTAATATCATTAGATACATTAGAATTTTCAAGGCATTGGAAAGTAGATTGATGATGAAGCATAAAATATTTAATGTAACTCAGGGTAAGAAATTACAAGGAAACTATATTACAAGTTAAGCATAGTCAATTTTAGTATGATTTATTTAAGTTCAATTTTTTCATTCCTAATATAATAACCATTGTAACTGTCAATCAACAAAATATTTACATGCATGCCAATATAGCAGAGATGACTATGGCCAGGATTAAAAGAGTGTCTATCCCAGGAGGGTGCTATTTAGCTGTGTAAACGTAGAAAAGTAGGTGACAGTAAATGCCAATGAAGATAGATTTTTAGATGTTATGAAGATAGATTTTTAGATGTTATTTCCACCTATGGTATAAGACTTGTCTTTCTGAATGTGCTCAGAAGGAATTCATTACTGCCATTTATGCTTTGTTGCAATCCTATTCTTTCTGGGAAAGTGCATAATTACATGGTAAATTCTTAGATTTTAATTAGAGAAAAATCATGGCTATTGACTGGTTTTTACAGAGGAAAACCCAGATAAATTTTTAGGCCCAGAGTCAACTGATCAAAGCACTTGGCCAAAGAGTGGGAACTAGGTTCAAGGTGCACCCTTACCCAGAAGAGATTTGAAGAAATATCTCTCACCAAATGGCCCTGAGCAGCAAGGCCAAGAATCCTCCTGAAACCTCCTGGTGAAGCCCACTGTAAGGAAATGCTCTCTCAAGGGCCCCAGACATAAGTAGTCAGTGGGCATGTCTATATGAGCATAGGCAGGCAAAAACCATGATGCTGCAGCTACATTGCCATAGTGATGCACTCCTTTGCTATAGTGCAACACTACAGCAACCTAGTGGCTAAAAATAACAGTGCATCACCAGCACGGTGCAGTAATGGCTGTTACTGCACCATCACTTAGGACTTCCTTAGGTACTAGGAAGTCTTAAGTGATGGTGCAATAACAACAGTGCTGTAGGGGCCATGTAGGCATGTGTACACAAGCCTAGTGGGTAACAGTCTGATGAGTCTCATGAACTTTTGACAATATACCAGATGAGGAATAAGAACAGGGAAGTTAAGTGATTTACCCAAGATCAGATATAAGGTTGTGATTCTGGTCTAGATCTACACGTTAGCCACAATATCAGAAGCCCTTTCCTGTGAATGGATGTCAAGGACTAATCTCCAGGTACACTAAAGATTCAGTCTTTTAGTAGGTTTATTCTTCGGGATTCAAGTAAATTGTTTAAGCCTAAACCACATGGAAAAAGTATGGCTATCCTTTCATAAGCAATAGTTGATACAGCAGGCTGACAAAGTTATAAGAAAAAAGCTTCATTAAGCAATAAAAGGCCAATGTTACAAGCTCAAACACTGCTGTTTGTCACTGTTCTCTTCCATGGAGGCATCTTTGGACTTACATTCCTACGCTTCTAACTTATTTCATAGACATTAGGGCTGGAAGGGACCTCGGGAGATCATCGAGTCCAGCCCCCTGCCCAAAGGGCAGGAAGTCAGCTGGGGTCATAGGATCCCAGCAAGATAAGCATCCAATTTGCTCTTGAAGGTGTTCAATGTAGGTGCTTGAACCACCTCCGTTGGCAGACTGTTCCAGACCTTGGGGGCTCGGACAGTAAAGAAATTTTTCCTTATGTCCAGTCTGAAACGGTCTTGCAGGAGTTTGTGACCATTCGACCTCGTCATCCCTTGGGGCGCTCTGGTGAACAGACGTTCCCCCAGATACTGGTAGTCACCCCTGATAAACGTATGGGTGGCCATCAGATCACCCCTGAGCCTGCGCTTTTCCACGCTAAAGAGTCCCATGGCTCTCAGCCTGTCATCGTAAGATCTGTTTTCCTGACCTCTGATCATGCGCGTGGCTCTCCTCTGGACTCTCTCAAGCTTCTCCACATCCTTTTTGAATTGTGGAGCCCAAAGCTGGACGCAGTACTCCAGCTGCGGCCTCACCAAGGCCGAGTACAAGGGGAGAATGACGTCCCGGGATTTGCTCGAGAAGCATCTATGGATGCACGCCAGCGTTTTGGTCGCTTTATTAGCTGCAGCATCGCATTGCCGGCTCATGTTCATCTTGTGGTCAATGATGACCCCCAAGTCTCTTTCTTCTATAGTGCCATCCAACGTAGCACTGCCGAGCCTATAAGGATGCTGCAGGTTTTTCCTTCCAAGGTGGAGAACCTTGCATTTATCGGTGTTAAACACCATGAGGTTCTCGTCTGCCCATTTGCTGAGCTTGTCCAGGTCAGCCTGGATCACCCGCCTATCTTTTGGCGTGGATGCTTTGCCCCGAAGTTTGGTGTCATCGGCGAACTTGGCCAGTCCACTCCTGATTCCAATGTTCACATCATTAATGAAGATGTTGAACAGTATGGGTCCCAGGACAGAGCCTTGAGGGACCCCACTGGTCCCAGGGCACCATGATGAGTGACTCCCATCAATCACAACCCTCTGGGTCCGACCACGAAGCCAATTTCCCAGCCAGCGGATCGTGGTGGAGCCAAGGCCACAACTGGGCAGTTTGGCCAAGAGGTGATCATGGGATACCAGATCAAAAGCTTTTTTGAAGTCAAGATATATGACATGAATCTCTTCTCCCTTGTCCAGGTGATAGGTCACCTGGTCATAGAAGGAAATGAGATTGGTCAAACAAGACCTACCCGCAACAAACCTGTGCTGGCTATCCCTTAGGATGTTACCCTGGGTCAGTCCATCAAGGATGGCCTCCTTAATAAACTTTTCTAAGATCTTCCCCAGGATAGAAGTCAGGCTAATGGGCCTGTAGTTAGCCGGATCCACTCTCCTCCCTTTCATGAAGATCGGCACCACATTGGCCTTCTTCCAGTCTTCGGGCACTACACCGGAGCGCCAAGAGTTTTCAAAGATCTGTGCCAGGGGCTGGGCTATGACGCTCGCCAGATCCTTGAGTACCCTGGGGTGCAGATTATCAGGGCCAGCTGACTTGAAGGTATCCAGCTTCTCAAGATGTTCCTTCACGAGGTCAGCATTGATGGAGGGTAGGGGATCCCCCTCACCCAGATTTCCCTGTCCCATAGCAGGCATGGGCATCCCGTGTGACTGATGAAAGACTGACGCAAAGTACCTATTTAGTAGGTTGGCTTTTTCCTGGGTGTCAGTTGTCAGTTGCCCCATCTGGTTTAGCAGGGGTCCAACATTGCCCTTGCTTTTCCTCCGGCTCCCCACATATCTGAAAAAGGACTTTTTGTTGTCCTTGATGCCTGAAGCTAGTTGGAGTTCAGTTGCAGCCTTGGCTTTCCTGGTTTGCTCCCTGCAGGACCGGACCAGCGCGGAGTAATCCTCCTTGGGGGTGAATCCCATCCTCCATCCTTTGAAGGCTTTCCTTTTTAGCCACAGTAGGTCCGCTAGGTCTCTGGAGAGCCAGGGGGGCTGCTGTGCCTTCTTGCTGCCTTTCCTCCGTGTTGGGATAGATTTAGCTTGTGCATTGAGGATCGCTTCCTTGAGAAGCAACCACTCTTCTTGAACTCCCATCTCCCTGGGGTGATGGTCCCTGAGGGCCTGACTGACTAGCCTCTTGAGCTTATCAAAGTCGGCTTTTCTGAAGTCAAGGACTTCTGTGTTGCTGACTGACTTGCCAGCTTTACGGCGGATGGTGAAGGTGATCAGCTCGTGGTCGCTGTCACCCAACTTCCCATCAATCACTAGGTCACCGATTAGGTCGTCTCCCGTAGCCAGTACCAGGTCAAGCAGCGCTTTGCCTCTTGTTGGCCCATAGACTTCTTGAGTCAGGTAGAGGTCATCCACGCATGAGAGAAAGCTTTGCGCCCACTCAGATTTAGCTGAGTGATCTTCCCACGAGATGTCCGGGTAATTGAAGTCACCCATGACAGCCAAGGTCCTGGAGCAAGCGGCCTCAGTCAGTTCCTGGGCGAACTCCTGGTCAAGCTCAGGACTTTAGGTGGGAGGTCTGTAGTAGACTCCCACTGTTGTGTCCCCTGTGCCGAATTCCCCACGAATTTTTACCCAGAGGGTCTCTAGCTGTCCATGCCGGTCCCCAACATCAGCTTGCAGGGACATGTCGCTTTCCTTCACATAGAGAGCTACACCCCCGCCCCTTTTGTCAACACGATCCCTCCTGTATAGGGTATAGCCCTCTATACCCGTGGTCCAGTCATGGGTGGAGTCCCACCAGGTCTCCGTTATCCCAATGACATCATATTTCTTTGCACTGAGCAGGAGGACGAGCTCATCCTGCTTGTTGCCCAGGCTCCTGGCATTAGTGTACAGGCAGGCAAGTGTGCCCTTGGGGGCTCTTGCCTTGCCCACAGATTGTGCCAGGGCTGGGGCAGGGGTGGGCTCCCTTAAGTGCCCCCTTAAGTGTCTTGGTCCAAGCCCGGTGGAGCAGGTCAGCCAGTCTGGCTGAGAAGAGCCTCCTCCCCAGGGGAGAGAGGTGGAGGCCATCTCTTCCCAGCAACTCGCTGCCTCTCTCTCCAAAGAGCGGGCTGTGGTCATGGAAGCCAAAGCCTTCCTGACAACACCAGCGCCGCAGTCTTTGGTTCACCGTGTGGATCCTCCTCTCCCTCCTCAGCCCATAGCCCGAGACTGGGAGGATCGACGAAAACACCACCTGAGCTCCCAGACCCCTAAGCCCCACTCCCAACTCCCTGTAGTGCCTCATGACCTGGCTGTGGGTGCTCCGAGCTGTGTCATTGGTGCCCACATGAATAAGGAGCATGGGGTAGTGGTCTGTGGGCCGGAGGAGCTGCGGGATCCTCTCCGCAATGTCTCGGATGCGGGCCCCCGGGAACCAGCAGACTTCCCGGGCTAAGGGGTCGGGGCGGCAGATTGCCCCCTCAGTGCCCCACAGGATGGAGTCTCCCACAACAAACACCTTATGCTTTGTCTTGGGGAGAGCGGGGCCAGTAGCTGCGGTCGAGCCTGGGTTGCCTGCGGGAGTTGGCAACTGCGTGGGCTCTGCTGGGGCTGCAAGAGGTGCGAACCTATTGCTAAGCTCCGGCGGGGCAGGGGCCTTGGTGCGGCGGGCCTTGGGGCTGACTGGGCAGAGCGGGAGGTCCCAGAGTCCTCCTTAGTCGTGGAGGGAGACGGAGCTCTCCCCTGCGGCTCCCGTGGGAGAAGGGCCTGGCAGTAGGAGTCTATCTCCTGCTCACAATCCCTGATGGCACGCAGTCTCTGGACTGTGGCCTGGAGCTCCTCCAGCTGGCGCGCCAGAGACCCCAGTAGGGAGCAGACCCCGCAAGGGAAGGTGGCCATGCTCCCGGGCCCCAGAGCCTGAAAAAGGGACAGGCAGCCCCCGCAGCCAAGAGCCAGGGGCTCCATCTGCGTGGAGCCCGGAACCCTGGGCTCCGTCTGGGTGGCTGTCTCTACGGTGCCCAGTGGAGGGGCCGTAGAGCCCGAGGGGACCCTCAGGGTGTGGCGCGTGCCCATCCGTGTCATGGCTCTGGTAGGCTGGCTACGGCTGGGGCTGGCTATGGCTGGGGGAGGGTCACTTGCACTAATTTATCTTGAATTCTACTTTTTCTCTAGTTCCACTCAACATACTATACACATGATTTGTTTTCTATCTTCTTTGCAAAAGCATGGATCTAGGCCTAGGTCCATCAGTCTGTCTGTCCATAATGCTGTTGGATCACACTTGTTAGTGAAAAAAACAATCAGAGTGTGGAGCACCGCAATGATGGCAGGGATGAAGGGGACAGAGTGGAGGGGCCAGGCCAGCGCCACTGGTCTCAGCTCCCCCGCCCCAGCCCTGGTCCTCAGAAGTGGTGGAGACCGCCATGACAGCAGGGATAGAGGGGACAGACTGGGGGGGCCAGTTCAGTGTTGCTGGCCTCACCTTCCCCTCTCTATCCCTGCCATCATGGCTGCACTCCACAGCCTCCAAGGAGCAGGGCTCGGGGTGGAGAGGTGAGGCCAATGGCGCTGGAGATAGTGGTTGCGAGAGCACAGGGTGCTGATAGAGGGGGATGGTGGGGATGGTGGGGCAAGCTTCCCCCCCCCCGTGCACTCCTGGGAGGTGGTGGCAGTGCGGGTTTTTGGGTGGTGGTGCTCCAGCCCAGTCCCCGCCCCCTGTCATTCTTGATGGGCAAGTCCTTAGTGTATTTATAAGCCTACTTGTCAGATAATTATGGTTGCTTTTAAATATCAGTAGAGTTAGAACATATATCAATTATTCTAGATTATCTTTCCACTCCCATCCAACAATGACCCAGATCCATCTTCTCACTCCAAGTCAAGAGATGCTACTCACTATTTAAGTGGCATATAATACTATTAATTAATTTAGAAATTTGGTTTTGGAAGTTAGGCAATTTTCTCCTTGTTCTGTCATACAAATTTGAAACACTTTTTCAACACTATCTACAAGCCTCTTACAGCTTGTATCATTATCATCTTCGATATGCTTTGACCCCCTTAAAGTAATATCCTTCTATTCAGTGTAGCTGTAACAGGGAATCATTACAGGAGGGTAGGGGTTAAAAGCTGACAGGAAGCTGATAGGGCTCTGAGCACATATAAACCCCAGGGCCAAGGCTGGCAGGAGAGGTCTCTGGCAAGCTGCCAGGGGAAGGGAACACCTGCACAGCAGAACTACCTAGGAATGCTGTGGCTGCTGGCCAGACTGTTGATAGGGCTAATGAGGCTCCAGGAGGGTACAAGGTACCTAGAGCTGGGAGGAACTCAATACTTGAGGTGCAGTTTGGGGTTTTGAAGAGTCAGAGTGAGTGTGGCTTGTAGGACTCATATTATGTAATAGCCCAGGGGCTCATATTTATGTTGTTTTATCCAGTGGCCTAGGCTGAGGCTATTGGGAAGGAGGACACCTCATTGGGGCACACTGCTGTGCAGACCCCCAGCATCAGAAGGCTCAGTGACAGGGAGTGAACAGACCCCAGCTCCAGGGGGTGCAGCGACAGGGGGCAAGCAGGCCCCAGCACCAAGGGGTGCAGTGACAGGGAGTGAGCAGACCCAGTGCCATAGGGTGCAGGTCAACATCTATATACCATCTGTGAGGCATGGGACACCATGTAGGGGAGGTTTGGAGCAGTGGATAGTGACCCCTAGTGCTCGGGTAGTAAATGGGCAGCTTCCTGCCTCAGTAAGATTATAATTATTGTTCCATTAAGGTATGGCTGGAAAGAAAGGTGGGTGGGTAGCTCAGAAACAGAGGATCAGGCCAACATTAGACAGGCCTGGGGATTGACCCCTACATCACAGTGGCATTTTTAACATGTTTCCTCGCTCTGATCCTTTAGGGCTCTTTTAATCCCAGGATGCATAAACTAAAATGTAATGATTATATAACCCAAATTTGCTAATGAGCAGACATAAGTTTCTTTATAAAGGTATTTTTTTCTGAAAAAATAATTTTAAAGAGACTGTGTTTTCAGATTTTCAAAGCTGTGCTTTGGATTATGACACATCATCAAGTGTAATTGATCTTGTGCTGTTTCATCTCTCATGTAGCATCATATAACTTAGGCAACTTGGTGTGGTGGATCACCATGAACTGCATTCCACGTGACCAAATACTATGGTTCACTGGGGAGAGTAAATGCCAATGGGGATGAAAAAGATTGAAAATAGCCTTTCTAGTCTAGTGAATAACTAAAAGAAATGGACAATGGATGTTGTGGATGTTTATACATGTAAACACAGAATGATAACTACCTTAAAATATATTGTATTTACTCATATATAAAATGGAACGCCACTCTAATATAATACAATAATTAGATTCTATACCCTATAATCTAAATCTATTATAATTTTCCAGATAGAGAATATAATTATTGGAGGTTTGCCTTAGATTTGTCCCTCTCCCACTGCTACAGCAGGAAAAATAAATCTGTGGGGTTTCAGCCTCCCTCCCCTCTTTATTGTTAGCCCCTGTACTCCCTGAGCACATGGAAGTGAGAAGCAAATTTGAAAACACTGACTTTGAAAGAAACGTGTGTAGTAATTTATTCATCGAGAAACTTGAGTTAGCTACAATACAAATAAAACAGAAATGAGAAATTCCCCCTTATAACCACCTAATATCTCTTCTGCTGAACAGTAATTTGTATAGAAAGCTTGAAGAAAAATGTAAAATATCATATTCACTAATTTGTGAGAGAGAGGGCTTTTGGAGTCATTAAGTTTGAAAGCTGGATGATTTCTTGGAAGACATTCTTTAGCCAGAAAAGTTTATTATTTTTACTCCGCGTCTCTTTTTTTTTTGAATCAGTACTAACTCTATTTGAAATGCAAAGTTTATGGTTCACAAGGAAGTTCAGGGTATATCAAAACTATATTTATTTTTTATTTCTTGGGAACTGGAATTCAAATACTATTGGAAGACTCCAAAATATGCTATTTTTTAAAGTAAAGTATAGTCCCCAGGATCCTAGATCTTCTTGGGAATAAATTAGGAAGATCCTATGCAGAGAGAGAGGAGGGAAAAATCAGTTGAGGAGTCACAGATGTGGAAAAAGTATGTACAATTGAGGATACAAAAATCAGTTAATTAGGATAAATAGAATTGTTTAAGTGGCACAAGTTGAGGAGGAGAGAATGAGTGTGTAGACAAGGAGGTCATCCTTATCATGGGATATCTGCTGCAGTTCCTTCTGGGCGCATCTACATGTTCATTAATGTATCGTAATTATGGTGCATTAAGTTAGTACCTGTAATAACTTAGTACCTGTAATGCATCATAATCAGTACTACTGTGCTTTAGCACAGATGAACACTTTTTATGTGATGTTTAATGTCCATTGGACTAAAGATACTGCATATTAGAGCAAATAGATGCTTTTTATGTGATGCTTAATGTCCGTTGGACTAATCTACTTTGCATTAGCACAGTTTTTGCCAGCTGTGCTATGCACAGTAGATTTAGTCCAATGGGCATTTAGCACCTCGTGTAGACATGCCTAGGAGTGTAAAAGCAGGAATGGATGAGCAGGTATTCAGAGAGAGAAGGCTAAAGGCTGGTGGAATGGACCTTACAGCTGGATAGAAGAACAGAAAAGTTAATGGTAGAGGAAAGCTTAGAAGAGGAAATGACCACATAAATGGAGAAGAGAGAGGACTGGGAGAGAAGCCTGGAAGTAGAAGGGAAGTTATAAACACTAAAGGATTAGAAATTCCAGAAAGGCAGAATGTCAAGGCTTGAGAGTAACAGCTGGTAAGCAATTTTTAAAGCTTTACAGTCACAAGTAAGGAATGTCCTTTCATAGTTAAAACCAAAAATGAGTTTTTAAAAAGGTCTTTGATTTCTTATAGAACACAAGACTGACATAAAACTATAGAAAGAATTGTCATGCCATTAATGGACACCATATTGTTTTGTTTTATTCAGTAATCAAGACACATTCATCTGAATATTGTGAAACTGTGAAAGAGTATTCTGAATTGTGAAACAAACTATGCTGTAATTGTATGATATTAGGACAAGATGTAACAGGAAAAAAAATCATCATTTAATTGAACTCAGTGTAACTGTTGGAAATTACTTTATTGTCAGACAGTTCAATTGTTCATTTGTTCTTCTCCTTCCTGAAAGATGCTTATTTTTTTGCCAGCAGAGATTTGTCAATGGCAGAGTTAGGTGACTGATTAAAAGCATTACTTGAATAATTTCTTTAAAAAAGTTACAAAATTAATCAGATAGATTCACAAATATATTAAAATATCAATGTTGCTTAAACAAGAATAATTGAATAATTAATTCGAAAAATATCATGCTGTTCACCAAATTTATTAGAATATAATTTGCTCAACTCTGTTAACAGTAATTCTAGTGACGGTGCATTTCCTACAAGGGTTGATAGGGTTTTATTATGGGTTATGGAAACACCACTATATATAGAGAAATCAGTTGACCAATGTTTTATTGATATAGTTAGAATTTTAAAGCGATTTGGAAGCCTATCTTCATAATAAATTAATTCTAAATATCTATACATTTGGCATTTGCTTTTGGTTTTTTCTCATAGAAAAATCAGAGCTGGCTCTGCACCCTTCACTCACTAGGATATGGGGCACTGAACAGCACTGGTATGCTTGTTTTACCTGCTGCTTTGTGGCTCCTAGCAGTGCCAGCCCTTGCTGTTCTGCTTCCTGTGCCAGTGTCCAGGCCCCAGTGATCCCTATGCTGTGACTGGGGTCAGGGACTGGACAAGCCCCTTACTTTCTAGGCTGGCCTCCCTCTGAACAAGCTGCTGTAGAGGGGCAGAGAGGCTCTAAGCCTGGCTCTGGTGGCCGATCCTACTGTTGGTGTCACTGGGCATAACCCTGGGTAACTCAGAGGGATGGAAGACCATGAGTGTCGAGGAAGTCCTTCTGCTCCAGGCTCAGAAGAACCAACCCCCGCCCCTTGCCCAACCTTTGTAACCCTTCTTTAGCGCCTGCAATCTCCTGTCCTTCTGGAAAGCAGGCAAGCTAAAACTGTTATCTGTGGAATGCAAGGGCACCGCTCGGAGAGAGAAAGGAGGAGGGAAAAGGGAGAAAGAGGGGGGCCAGCTGGTCGCAAATCACTGACAGTGAAACTGACCGGGGTATAAAGATCCTGCTGTTGCAGGGTTAGGTGCGCAGGATTTGAGACTATACAGTCTCCCTGTGCCTTTTACTTGAGCTCAAATAAACTTTGTCTGCTTCTCCCCCAGTGTGTTTATTTGGCGTGATGCACACCGGGCAACGAACCCAATTGTTGCCTCCCTCGGGCACCTTGTGCCAGCAACACTACCCAGGGTGCTCCCCCACTCCATCCCCATTTCTTTCTTTCTCTCTAACACACACCACTGAAACCACCCCCACCCCAACCCCAAACCCAACCCCTAGCCCATAGATTCATAGATTCATAGATGCTAGGGTCGGAAGGGACCTCAATAGATCATCGAGTCCGACCCCCTGCATAAACAGGAAAGAGTGCTGGGCCTACATTACCCTAGCTAGATACACATCTAGCCTTCGCTTGAAGACCCCCAGGGTAGGGGAGAGCACCACCTCCCTTGGGAGCCCATTCCAGACCTTGGCCACTCGAACTGTGAAGAAGTTCCTCCTAATATCCAATCTAAATCTGCTCTCTTCTAGCTTGTGGTCATTATTTCTTGTAACCCCCGGGGGGGCCTTGGTGAATAAATACTCACCAATTCCCTTCTGTGCCCCCCTGATGAACTTATAGGCAGCCACCAGGTCGCCTCTCAACCTTCTCTTGCGGAGGCTGAAAAGGTCCAGTTTCTCTAGTCTCTCCTTGTAGGGCTTGGCCTGCAGGCCCAAGTGGTTCCTGAGACCAGGACCCTCCCCCCCACATCAACCCAGGCTGGGGCTGCATGTCCTAGCATTGGTGTGGGCACAGGGCAGGGCTGCAGTGTGGCAGTTGCCCCTGCAGCCATGGCTCCTGCCAGCAAGTTCCATCCTGTCTTACAGTTGGGCATGTAGGCTGTGAGATTTTGGGGGGGGATGTGGGGTTTGGGGAGGTAGAGGCGTGAGGAAGTGGGTCTGAGGATTGTGGGGGTGAAGTGTGTGAGGGTATGGGGCTTGGGCAGGGGGTTGGGGGGTGTGGGGTTTGTGGCTGGGTAGGTTGGTGGGGGGGTTTGTGGGGGGTTTGTGGAGGTGGTTTGGGGGTGTGGGGTTTGTGGTGGTTTGGGGTGTGGGGTTTGTGGGTGGATTGTGGGGGTGCTTCTAGGTATGGGGGACTGTGCGGGTGTTGTGGGGACCATGTGGGTGGGGGGACTTCTCAAGAGTGGTGGGTCCTCTGCCCAGCCCCCAGCATGGTGCACAGCACCCTCTCCACCAGCATTGGCCATTGGAGCACTTAGGGCTCACTACTGGCAGAGCCCCCCCCCCCACATGGTGCAGCATGGCCCTGGTGACCTGAGACTCAGTGCTGCTGATGCCACATGGCATGGCCCTGGCCCAGCCCAGGGGCATGTGCCTTCAGGCAGGATCAGGACACTCTTGCTGTCACCTGGGGTCCTGGCACTGCACGCAGGGGGGACATGCCCTCAGGCTGGGCTGGGTCCTGCCTCCAAGTGCTCTACATGCAATCAGGCTGGTCTGGCTCCATGGAGGCAAAACCCAGCCTGGTCTGAGGGCACACAGCCCCTGTGTGCAGTACTGGGACCACAGGTGACAGCAAGAGTAGCTCAGTCCTACCTGAAGATGCTCACTCCTGGGCCAGGCTGGGTCAAGCTGGGCCCATGCCATGTGGCACAGATGGTGCTGGGTCCCAGGTGGCAAGGGCTACAACACACTGTGGGTGGGGCTTTGCCAGTAGTGGGCCCTAATTACCCTGACAGCTTCTGCTGCTGCAGGGGGGGTGCTGTGTGCTGTGCAGGGGGGCAGCCAGGGGGCCCACCCCTCCCAAGCAGTTTCTCCCACCCCCACACAGCTGCCTACACACATACAGAATCCCCACCCCCTCCCTTCTTACCTGGGACAGAGCCTGGGTCTGAGACCCTGCTGCCACCTTGCCTCACTCCTGTTTGTCCCAGCATGCTGAGGCAGTATGCTGGAGCATCAGGGGAAGCAGGAAGGCATAGAGCTACTCTGGCCAGGTGCCAGGCCATTTCCTTGGAAGACCCAAGCTTCAATTGTTATGCCACTTTTTTGTTCATGTGTGTGTTTTGTTTTCTTTTTTTAATAATGGGATTTCCCAGTATCAAAATTAGAGCCTGCATTGCAAATGTGCAGCGCAGAAAACATTTTTTTGTTCCCAGCGTGCCTCTTGTAGTATCCCAAATTGCTGTCAGATGCTAAAATAGGCATCTATTTGCTCATCTGGACATGCCCCAGGAGGTCATCTAGTCTGACCCCTGAGGCAGGATAATTTCTATCCAAACCATATCATACAAATCCTTGTCTAACCTGTTGGCCTACACAGTCAACCTTGTCAAAGAACCACAAGACATACCATTTTAATCTGCCACAGACAAAGCAGGGAGACAATGGCAGCAGTAAATTCAGTTTTACTTTGAATATAAATGGAAATAAAATTTAACTATTTTTGTGAATTTTCATAAGCGTGGACTCCTTGGATACCTTGATGTCAAGAAGTATGGATACTTGATGTGTTGAATGAATGCATTTGCTTCAGCTGTACAACAGTATTGTGAAGAGCTGTATAATCCTTTCTGTTCCTGAGCAATAAAACAACCTTATTTTTAAAAAAAAGAAAAAAAAGAAAGGGGCTTTCACAACTTCCTTTATATGAAATGACTGTGTTCTCTGAGAAGTCTGAGGAAGATGAAACATTACATTTTTACAATATCAGAAAAAAAAATATATATATATATATTTTAAATTTCCAGGTCAGTTTTATAAATTGGCTCAACTGAATGGGATGCTTTTCTATTTTTTTCCCACAACTACTTTTTACTTTATCAGGTTGTTATTTTCCTACTTTGGGGGATAAACTTATATCATTTAAAAATATTTTGTGAGCCTCTGCTGAAATCATAGCAATAGAACAAATTCAACCAAAACTTAATCTATCCACTTAGAATTGGATTCTGGGGAATAAAGTGCTGTTTCTTCAAAATTGGATAGATTTTTGTCTCTTGAAATTTATAGTAACTTTTTTTTGATTGGATAGAGACTGTAGGGGGGGAGGAGAATGAGCTGTATTTTGAAAAGCCAAAAAAGCATTTTTTTCCTTTGATGAATATGGCTTTGCCCACTTCATATGCCTTTTCCCTTATAATTCCCCTCCCCACTTTTTAAACAGACAAAGTCATTTTGAATTCATTCCTCATAGCTAGACCTGGAAAATATTCTTTGAATAAAAAGTTTAATCACTGAAAAATGCATCTTCTACCCAGCAACCAAAATTATTCTCCTATCTGGAGTACCACGTCCGGTTTTAGGCCCCATGCTTTAAGAAGGATGTGGACAGACCAGAAAGAGTCCAGCAGAAAGCAAAAAGATGATTCGAGCTCTGGGAAGCATGACTTATGAGAAAAGGCTGAAAGAACTAGGGTTGTTTAGTAGGGAGAAGAGAAGCCTGAGGGAGGATTTGAAAACAGTCTTCAAATGCCTGTGCAAATTGGTAGCTATTCGATTTGGCTTCAGATCTGGTGGCTTCAGATGCCAGCAATCCAATTCAGAGCTCCCGATCTGTTTCCTGCCTTGATTTGGCCGAAGCAGCACCGAAGCCAGGCAGTCAAAATGGAAATGGAGGCATCAGGGGGTGAGGGACAGGCTGGCTGGGGTGGGGGGTAGGGAGGAAAGAGGGCTGTAGCAGTGCAAGTAAAAGTGCAGAGGTGTCTGGGGTGCCAGATGTCCGGCAGGTCTCAGTGTGCCAGAACTCCCCTGTGTATATGGAGTCCATGAGTTACTGTACCTACTACCTAGGAAACTGATGAAGTGCAGTTCACAGGCCCAGCTCTGAAAAGTGGTTTGTACATTCAAGCAAGCACCTAACCTCATCACTGGAACTGAAGCCAACTTCTTACAGCTCAAAACACAAAACCTGCCAACTATCTCCAGTACCCCCACAAACTGCACACCAGAATCTATCAAAGACAACAAAACCCAACTACCTGTCTGGGCACATTTCTCACCAAAAAAACACTCTGCCTCCAGTCTCTCAGGCCTGATCCTGAGAGAGAACAAATTACAATGCAAACCACTTTTCAGAGTAGATCTGGACAGGTTACACGAGTGGGAGGATGAGAATAGATACAACACTGACAAGTGCGAGGTGCTGCACCTGGGGAGGAAGAACCAGCACCATACCTACAGGCTGGGGAATTCCCTTCTCATCAGTGCAGAGGCAGAGAAGGACCTTGGAGTCATTATTGATGCCAAGATGAACATGAGCTGCCAATGTGAGAAAGCGGTCACTAAGGCTAACCGCACCTTGTCATGCATCCAGATGCATCACGAGCAGGTCAAAGGAGGTGATCCTTCCCCTCAATGCGACACTGGTCAGGCTGCAGTTGGAGTACTGCATCCAGTACTGGGCAGTACACTTCAGGAGGGATGTGGACGACATGGAGAGGGTCCAGAGGAGGGCCACTCGCATGATCTGGGCCAGCAGGGCAGGCCCTATGAGAAGAGGCTACAGGACCTGAACCTGTTCAGCCTGCACCAGAGAAGGCTGAGAGGAGATCTTGTGGCCATCTATAAGCTTACCAGGGGGGAACAGCAGGGAATGAGAGAGGCCCTGTTCCCCTGACCACTACCGGGAGTAATGAGGAATAATGGCCATAAGTTGACGGAGAGTAGATTCAGGCTAGATATCAGGAGGCACTACTTCACAGTCAGGGTGGCTAGGATCTGGAACCAACTTCCAAGGAAAGTGCTGCTCGGTTCCACCCTGGGGGTCTTCAAAAGGAGGCTAGATAATCACCTAGCCAGGGTCATTTGACTCCAGCATCTTTTCCTACTCAAGGTAGGGGGTCAGACTTGATGATCTGCTCAGGTCCCTTCCGACCCTATCAACTATGAACCTTTTTGGGATACTTTAGCAGGAGAGCTCTCTCAAGAGCCGCATTTACTCTCAACAGATGCCTACCAGTAAGCCTGAGCTGCAGAATTTGAATCTGGATTTTACCAAGCTTTACTAATGTTCTGGGTGTTGGGGACTTTGTTGGGGATGTTTATTTATTTATTTTATCCAGAACTAGCAGTTCTGGACTCTCACTTCATCCATGTCTGCAGATTTCTTATTTCAGATTGCATACATTTTCTGACTACAGCATTATTCAGTTTGATCTGGGTAGATATGCAAGTCCATGAGAAACTGAGTGCTTTGAGCCAAAGGCTAAATTCTCATCTCAGTGCACAGATGACTGACTTGCATAACTCCTATTAATGCTATAGGGACAGTTATCATGCACGTGTAAATCCCTGGACATCAGAATAAAACTGCATCCACAACATTTGGGGAAGAACATTAACCCAAGTATTTCGAAGTGCACGTAACTCATCTCTTTTAAATATAGATAGCATGGATTACATTCTTACTGAAACGATTATGTTCCATGTTTCATAATCTGTTTTGGATTTACAATCCTGTAGATGTTTTGAAAATTAAATGTTGCTATTGATTAGATGTAAGCTTTGTTCCCAGCAGTGAATAAGACCTTATGTTTATCAATAATTTGTTATTTTTCATTTGTGACACTACTGATTTTTCTACATGCATGCAAGATTATCATTTTACCAAACAATTTGGCTTTGACTAGCTGACACTTTTCGGTTAGAACTGTATATTTGTTTCTGCTGTGCAGTGACTGTATAATTCTACCACTACTAAGTAACTTGAATAATTTAGTTGCAAAGTCAATAAATCATATCCTACAACAAAGGAATGTTAAGTGTTGTTTGATTTCTGTACTATGCTGCAATTCTAATATCTGAAAAAGACCTACATTTTTTCCTAGTTCATATTAAAAGGGACTGTTAATACTTCTAAAGGTAATATCACTGCTGTACATTTTCAACACTTACTTAGTGTTGACAATAACATATACTTATCTTGTATATTTTACTGATGGGAACATTTCTTGTAATGAGGGAAAATTTCTTACACATTATGTGAATTGAGGTGACTGTATTTCTTGTGTTTTTAAGATACTGTATTTGATATTATGGTTCTCTGGCTCAGTGAAGACTGAAAAATGTTTCCTTCTTTTTGAAATAAAAACTGAGAAAATATCTACTTGTGGATATGTTCACTGAAGTTGGAAAGTTTCCCAGACTCTAAGCTCCTCATTCAAGCATTAAGAGCTGGCTAAACTTATGGAGCTCTGCATAACATGAATTAATTTTGAAGTGCTGTGTGTAGCACAAAGGGAAAAAATATCTGTGCAGAATGTATTTTTAGTTTTGCATCATTTCCTTTACATTTAGTCTAGAAGATAAAATATTTCCCCCCTTTTTATATGTATATGCTTTTTCTTTGATTTTGTAAAAGTTATTATCTTTTGCTGTTTTAGGAAGAATCAAAGAAAGGGATTCTGTCTGTTACATTAACTTCTGTTGGTTCACAGGTAGCCATGGTAAACAGTACTAAAGTGAAAATGTACTGTAATTATCCCAATATTGTGTTCCTATCAATGAAATTACTTTGAAAACCAAAGAAAAAACTTGTTTTCACATGATACGGAAAGATCTGTTTCAAAGATCTGATGGGTTTCTTCAGCACATTAAGGTGCATACAAATGTTCACTGCACCTGGTCTTCAATCACTTAGCTTGCTTTAAGTCACATGATTGTAAGCGAAGAGCAGTGTGTACATGTGTTTACCACTGCTGGGAACTGCACTGGGAACCTGACATAAGTAACTCAGGATGAAGGGAGGGATGGACATGCCTGGACGGGTTAGCAGATCTGCAGTGTGGGTCTTCAGGTTCAGGAGATGCTGGTGGGTCTGCAGGGAGAGGGGTTGGTGGATTCCCTGGAGGGTTGTCTATTTAGGGTAGGGGTGGGAAAATAAAGCCCATGGGATGGATCTGGCCCTCGGAGGGACTTTGTCCAGCCTACAGTGGGTCCCTTGGTCCTGCCTGCCCCAGGTGCCATCTGGCTTGTGGCATGTCTTGCCACCCCTGGGCATGCAGCGAAATTGGGACAGCTCTGCAGCTGGATTGCATTTGTAAGCAGCTCAGGTGGTGGCAGCTCCTTCTGGCTGCTGCTGCTGCTGGACCCAGCAGTATGGAACTGGCAGGGACCTACACGCACAGCCCCGACCTGGACCACCCCATGCCTGCTTTGCATTTGCTTGCTACGCTGAACAGTGGTTGGCATGGCAGTGGCTGGGCAAAAGCTGCTGCTTGGCTTGGTGGAAAAATGACTCCTCCCCTTTACCACTGCCAGGCCCTGTTGCTGCACCTACCCAGTGCCTGCTTTCAGGCTGCTCTGCAGCTCCTCTACATTACCACTGCTGCCTTGCTGGGCAGCCTGGAGGTGGTGGTGACAGCGGTGCAGAGGAGCTGCAGGGCAGCCCAGCCATGGGCTCCAGGTAGCCGCAGCAAGAAGGGCCTGGCAGTGAGGGTGGGGGGGGGAGAGGGCGCTTTTCCCCCAGGCCCAGCTTCTGTCCAGCTGCTGCCACTGCGCAGCGTGGGTGGGCGGTCTGCAGCAGGTGCACGGTGGGCCAGATTGAGGAAGTCCATGCAGGTTCCATCTGGTCCAGAGCTGGTCTGGTCCACCAGTTTAGGAGTCAGTATGAGTGCTGAATCAGGTGCGTCTGTCTAAGCAGGATTGTAGCCTAGAATCCTTCCTTTTAGTATTTGGCTACAACATTATTCAAAGGAACAAGGCACAATTTTCTCTGTGAAAAATGTGGTGATGGGTATGCCACCCACCTTTCATGTAACTGACTAGTTACAGACTTAACTCTAAGTGGAGAATCTGGGCTTTGGTCTCTGATCACTGGACTATTATATATTGTATAGCACACTAAACTACTCCCTGGCACACATCTACATATGCTCCCAGGTTGGGAACAAATTGAGCCCAACAGAGCAGCCTAGTCCATGGCTGCTCCTGCCCTGCTCTGCCCTCCTACAGCAGCATGGGGGAGCTCCAGGATCCCCAGGGTGTCAGCTCTGGGCTTTCAGGGGGCACAAGCTTCAGGCTTGAGCTCCAGAGGGTGCTGGGGGGGAGCTGTCCCTGGCTCTGAGGACAGCCATGTACGGTAGCTCCAAGTTAGCATGAAACTCTGCACAGTTGGAAGCTACACCCAAAGATGGGGAGAGCTCCTCCCTTCCCCACAGACCCCAGTCCTGGCCCCAAGCTTCATGCAGCTGGGATCTCCTCCCAGAGCCACGGACAATTTCCCACCCAGAGTCTGCTGCCAGCGTGGGGTGGCAGCTCAGGGAGCCTGGATCTCCCCCAGGCTGCTGCAGGAGGGCAGGACTCCTGGACTAGGCTGCTCCTATCTGGCTTAATTTGCTCCTGACCTGGGTGCATGTGTAGGCATTCATCTGGAAGCATTTAATGTGCTTGACTTTACTGCATTCAGTACATTCAGGAACACTGATTGCACATGTAGACATGCCCAATGATTCTTGCTAGGTGCCCACAAAACTACTTAAATACCTAGATGAATTAGATACCTCCCCAATGTTCTGAAAAGATACCTAGTCATCTAAACTTCAGCTACTAAGCATGATCAAAAAGGAAGCAGACCAGTCACTTAGACACTACCAACTAATCTGTTGCAATCCAAATCAGTACTAGGAAACATTTAAATTCTGCTTAAATCTCCAGTTCCTTAGAGGAGGTCAGAGCTGCTGAGATGACTCTTTCTGCCCCCAGGACTCCTGGCTGTTCAGTAGGCCAACTTCAACAGGAAATATTTTCCATCTTGCCTCTCTTATAAACCAGTGTAGTTGAAGGTGTAGTTCCAGGAGACTACACCTTCAACTACACTGGTTTTCCACGGACCCCTGGGAATCTGCAGACTGTGTCTAAGAGGTCTGTGAAAGATAACTATGATCAATCAAAAGTAGGTAAATACTCACACTTACAATTCAAAAGGGTCCACGCTTCCATTTGAAATTTCTTAGGGGTCCACAAATAAAAAATGGTTGAAAACCACTGTTATAGACTTAGCACTCATAGGTAGTAGGATACTCACATAGGACATGAGAAATTTGGGTTTTGGTACTCTCAGAAGGAAAAGGGACTAGAACTCTGCTCTCTTTCTTCCTGGGAAAGTATTCTTACAACTTGACTACAAGACAAAAAAGCTGGTTTATGGACTTCAGAAGGACCTTGAGATAAAAATATTCTAACCATCAACTATTCATTAGCCTAGTGGTTAAACAGTTGTTTAAGGAGCAGTTGACCCAGGTTGTAGGACCCTTCATTGATAGGGGAAATGAGTCTGCATGACTACCATTAGGTAGAGCTCTCCCCAGCCCTCCTCTTGAAGTTGGTCCTTTGAGCAGCCAAGAGAGTAATGCGTTAGGGCAGGGATGGATCCAGAGTGAATAAAGTGGCATGAAGTGGACCGCACTGAAGAAACTCCAAAGCACATCAGAATTCCCCTGTTCCCCTCCATGCTCAAAGGCACATTCTCTCCTTTGCCCTTTCCCCTCTCCAACCCACCCCCAATCTGCTGTTTCTGCTTTCCCTGCTGTCCTGGGAGCAGGAGAGCCTTCAAAGCCACTCCTGCCTGCTTTAGCCAGGCTGCATGGGGCTCTCCTTAGCTGGAACCAGTGGCAGAAGACACGGGCAGGGAGAGTCCCCCTTCCCACGCCTGCTCTCAGGGGACCGGGTAGGGTGGGGGAACCCACCACTCCACCCATCACCACTGCTGCTAGTCTCACTCTTTCCAGCTGAGCCCAGGCCCATGAAGCCTGGATGGAGCAGGCAGGGACAGCTTTGAAGCTTCCCTTGCCCCCAGTACAGCAGGCAGAGGAGTGCTAGCAGGGGAAGCGAGGAGGAAAGGGGAAGGGATGTGCATTTGAGCACAGAGGGAAAGAGGGTTTTCTCATTTGTTTTGGAGGCTTGCAGAGGCTCCAATGATGTGATCTGTCCATACCAGTGGGTAAGAGGGGAGAAGGCTGGGAACAGAGCAGTGCAGCCACCCCTGCAGTATAAGTGGCTGCTCTTACATCCCCACTTTGCCAAATCCTGGATCTTCCCTGGTATGTGGGTCACTGAGTGGGGGCTCTCCCTGGTAGGGAGGAGACACTAAATTCTAGACTAGCTTCAATTGGACAGAAATGGTTCCTGTTTTGTTTTTTTTATCCAGTGATTATGAGATGCAGTGAATTGACTTCAGGAGCAAAGGTGGGAAATGTTCTGGTTGATGCCTAGCTTTTGGCTTGAACACTATCCTGGGAAGCAGGACAGACAGGTATAAACTTTTGTCAGGGACCTAAATTAGTCCCTAGTCCCTAATTTCTAGGGTATTGGCCTAAAATGTGGGAGCCCCCCGCCTTCCTTCAGTACAACCACCTTACTTCCAACAGATGTTCATGTGGGTTGATCCCATCCCAGCATAAAAGCAGAATCCAAACTGTAAATATGTGCTATATACTGTTACTTAGGCATATCAATGCCATTTAGGCAAAGTTGAAATACAGTTTGGCACTTAAGGTTGTTCTTAAGTGCTTTGACAAGTCTAAATATTAACAATAGTTCCTGTTCTACAACTTTTTAATTGTCTTAGAAAAAGGTTTAAACTTAGACTTTATTTTATTTTTTCAATTGGAACCCAATGAATCACTTGTTGTATATAATGGTAACCCTAACATTTTTTCTTATTATTTCTAGTGTGTATTATTCTGTAACCAGCTATTACTACTTCTGAATTAGATCCTTACTATTTAACCCAGTTTTTACAGATGAAAGAAATAATCCATTTTAAATAACATGACTTGAATTGTTCTTAAAGGTTTGTAGTTTTTTGTTTGTTTGCTTTTGGGTGATAATACAAATGACATTTTATTGTCAAAATGTAGCAGACAATGCTGGTCCATATATTTAGGCATCTAGCAAAGTAAGTAGGCCTACGTAAAATACTTCATAACCCTGTCAAGGAATCACACCCAGGACTGGAATATTTCCAAAAGAAAACAGTTTTTCATTCAGAAACTCTTTCTTGACTGCATCCCAGAATGGATGTGAGACTAGAAATTTTGGTCTCTGGGAACATCTACAAGAGATACTTTACTGCATATGAGACTAATATAATACAGAGAAAAGCATCACTGTCTATATAAGCATGGGACTTACTGCACAGTACGTTAGGATAATGCGCCATTTGCTAGTACCGGGAAACACAGGTACTAGATTAATGGTGCTTTAGCTACTGCATAGTAGTGTATGTGTAAATGCTGACTGGGAACAATTTTCTCCCTGTCAGCCTAGGCAGCAGGGAGCCCACTGCTGCCTGGTTATGTCTTGATGCTGGGAGAGTTGTGCTGGCCGCAGGGGTAGGTGTCTCCCTGCTAAGTGGGAATCAGGACCTGTCCAGATCCCCATGTGACTGAGATAGCTGTCCGAGCAGCCAGGACTGCTGCATTCAAGCCATATGGAGATCAAGTTGGGACCTAATCCTCACATGGTTAGGAGAGGCATTCCTGCTCAGTGGGGATGATGTCTGCCAGCTACATGCGGATTGGGAGGGTCCCAATCCCCATGTGGCTGGCAGGCAGTGTCCCAGGTACCCCCTGCCAGCCCTGGGGCTGGCACCTGGGGAGCCTGGAGCTCCCGCTGGCTGTTGCAGGTGGGCAGAATGGGACAGGAGCAGCCCTGTCCTGAGCTGCTCCTGTCAAGCACAATTTGTTCCTAACAGGGGCACGCATGTACACATGAATTCAGGCACATTAATTGCATGTGTAGACATACCCACTGATGGCCTAATTTTGTTCATATAGAATTTTTAAAAATATATTAAAACAATAACAAATGAAGCCAAATATCTGAAAGATTGAGTACTGGTCCTATAGCAGCCCTGTACATTATTTTTCCCCCTCAGAAGCAAAATAAATACTTACCCATTTCTCAATCTCTTTAATATCAACATGTTTTTGTTAGAACCAATATAAATCATCAAGGCTTATTTTGGTTTCATAGGCATTTCATTTCCAACTCATTAAAAAATTTAGAATAATCAGTTGTGTTTAAAATCTTAGTAATTTTGGAGTTACAATCAATGCAGTTAGATTACCATGCCGTTCAATATTACAAATCACTAGCAAATCAGTACACCCAATGTTGTGAAGTACTCTTATTTTGCAATAAGTATTGTCTCATGCTGCTCTTAAAACATTCAGAGATTGAAAACATTGAGTGTCTGGTTTCTGGCTGCATTTTCTCTGGTTTATGGTAGGGACTTCACTGTTATTTGCATCTATGGTATGGTATTCAGCAATTAACATTTAGTTACTATTTTCTTCTGTTTAAGACATTTAGATTCAGCTATACATCACTGAAAATTACATAAAATAAATTCATATTCTTGGGATCCAGGCAACACTGCCTGGTTTATTTCTGGTGACATCAATGGAGTTGAATCAGGGATTAATTTGACCATTTGACTCCAGTGCAAATTATGGACTTCAATATAGTTCTAACCTATTTGTGGCATGATCTTCACTGTGTTGTCTGAGTACCTGGGGATGGATGTGACTTCTTTTTCCTATTAAGAACTTCATATAGAAACATCAAGATTCAACCCCTGGGACCTACTAAATGGTTAAGCCTTGAATTTATGGTGATTGAGTGGTTTGGGAAGCCTTTACTCCTATACAGCATGAGACAAAAGACATTTAATCAAGGTACCAAGATTCCTCTCCCCCTTTGGGCCAATAACAGAATGTTTCACATATTATTTTGCATTAAAATAATTTCTCTTTGCTGTCTATCCTATTACTCAAGTGTTTTCATAAAAAAACCCCAAAGTGCTTCTATTAGACTTTTCAGCCACAATTCTTTATTGTTGATTCTCTACTTTGGTTGCAAAATGATGTTTCATTTGTATTGGGAATTTAATTACCTGAGCTGGGGGCACCATATAAACTTTAAAAAAAATCAGCTTCCTAATATATATCTAGTCATTTTTATTTACTCAAGTTTTTCAGTAGATACATTTTATTGCTAAATATTAAAATTGTTTGCTTTAGGTCGCTAACAATATTAGTGTACTTTTACTTTAAAGAAATCTTTGTTTATCTTCTGTTATGACTAAAACCTAATTCTTTTTATTTAAATGAAAAATTAAAAGTTGACTCAAGCTCAGATGACTGTACCAATTGTTCTTAATAAGCAGGGTGGGAGGAACATTCAGCACAAGAATAAACTACTGTTGTCTTTATTTCAAATTATTTTTCTGATTGTATAGTCTTTTATTTCATTGTTAATATCCCACACTTTTTATTACAATACTCATTATCGGGGGAAGTGATGGCACAGAATGAAACCTTTTTAGATACAGTACAAGGAAGTAGAAACAGGTTTACACTGAATTAAAAAAAATAAATATTAAAATAAATATTAAATGCCACCCAGTTCTCAGCCAGCCTGGCAAGTGGAAACATTAAAACTTGAACTTAATTACATTCTTGGTTTCTATTTTCTTTTGGTATACATTTACAACTAAAAAGTCAGTGGTTTTGTATTTTGTATGACTATAATTTTCCGATGTGACAATTTCATTCTGGGATTCTGTTACTGATGGAAAACATTATAATGCTTATTGTAAATTAATATTATGTGCATAATTAATTATCACCTTTAGAAAGACAGAATTGCTGTTTTTCAAATTACAGCACTTACCTAATCAACGTACCTTCCACATCCTATCCATGCGTATGTATTGAGTGTCAGCACATGATGTACATATAACAAAGAAACACACATGCCCTCAGTGTATACATCTGCATCTGATACAGGGAGTGCATCCACTTAGTAACGGCTGTTTGTAAATGAATCCAACCCGAGTCATATTTTCCAGATTCTTCATCCCGCCCTTCCCCATTGAACTCTTTCCCATCCCACTGTCAGCTCTAGAATCCTCAGCAAGTCCCAGCTTACCCCAGGCTGCTTTACTCCATGTCCCCAGTTTCCTTGCCCTTCCAATTGTATCTTCTCCCTTATTTTGTTGTGATCTGATCTGCCTCTCTCTCTCTCACGTATGGTGATTTCTAGTTTCCCCAAGCCATTTTCCCTTGTGCCCAACCTCAGTATCTCTTCCAGCTTTTTGGCCCAAACCCTTTATCCATCCAGTCTCAGTTCTTTCCCTCACTTCAGGTCCTTGCGATAAGTGTCACTTCAGCCCACTTTCATTCCCATTTCACTGGTTCTTAGTCCCTATCTCCTTGCCCAACCAGTCCCAGATTCAATGTCAAAAAACCTCTCGATTCAATCTGTCTCCCTTGTAAGTGGTACCCAGTCCTCTTATTTTCTTCCTTTCTCCCAGTTCTAGTTTTCTTTTTCAAACTATTCCAGTCTCATCACCTTTTAAGATTTTCACTCTCCTTTCCATCCCGTCCTTCAGTCCCATTCCCTGAGGCTCCTAATACTAATTTACTTCCTATGCTTCCTGCTTTTGTGCTTGAATTAGTTGGCTTCCTCCTGTTGCTCCATGTAGCTTGGATATAGTGGGGAGGGTACTGAGAGCAAAGGAAAGACAATTTCTTTCTTTTCAGCTCAGGTTTCTAGATACTGCATAACTTACACAAACCTAGAGCTGCAGAAAACTGTTCATCACAGACAGAATCTTCAAGGAATTCAGCTGTAAAAATCCAAGAAAACTCTTTGTAGCATCTGCTAAGTCTCAAATGCTTATAATTTGCCCATGTCTGGGTATATTTTTATTGAGATGGTAAATTGACATATCACTGACATAAAAGGCACCCCGTACCAAATTTCCACCCCTGCTTCAAAGACTGGGTTTGGTTACAGCTTCTCAAAGAGAAAGTAGCTAGACCTTTGAATGTGAGCAAAACTTTTTCCCTCTGCCCCAATTTAGTATTCAAAATGATGAAGTATTTTGGCTGAGATAAAAAAGGGGCATGGATGGGGGAGAATTTTAACTAAAATAGTTAAAGTTTAGCAACATTCTGAACAACTGAAAGGTTTGTGTATGCGACGTGCCAGGCAACTCTAATATATTTATTTATGTATATGTAATTTGTATAAATGCTCTGATGCCAGCATTTTCTAACACACATTTCAGATAGTAGTATTTTCCCCAAATCTTCCAGAAAGAAGCAATCTGAAATTGGCAGGGAAAAAAATATATCTCTAAGTCACATAAAACAGATTAGAAGACTACACAGGATTCTTCTAGTGTAAAATCCTAATTTAAGATAAGCAGTGAAGATACACATATTATTTCTGCTGTGTGGATCACTCTTGCTGCTCATGTGATTTTATTACTTACTCTGTTAAACATAGTAGCAGCTGTCCTCTTTTTACACCTCTAGGGAAAAAAATCAGAATGGATTATTCAAAAGATTTAAATCCCTTTGAGACATGGCCCTTCCAGCAATACTATAAATTCTTTTTCACTCCAAGGTTAGATGCTATGTTGGCCTTGATTTAAAACCCAGGATTCTGTGGAAAATGGCAATGATATCCAGCTCTGACAAATTGAATTGGTCTCAAGGTATTGAATGATGACTAATAAATCTGAGACTTGATCCTGAAACTTTTACTTACACATGCAATGAGTCTCTTCTGAAGATATCTGAGATACTGTTAAATATTAAAATCATGTTATACCAGTGATCTATTTAATTGACTTAAGCCACATCGAATATTTTCCTTCAGGACAGAATGGGAAACTTCAATGAAGTTTGAGCGAATATATCTAGCCAGTGTGTTAGTTACAATTAAAAATTGTTTCAGATCAAATCCACAAGACATTTCTCCTGCTATTTCCTACAAGGAGGATTTTAAAATGTAGATAAAGGGGATTACATGAGCTATATTATGAGGAGTGTTTCGGGCATTGGAGGCATTCCCTTTGTTCCTATATGTTGTAAAACTGAGGCGCTTGTGTATGTCATGCATTTAAAATAGAATCAGTAAGTGTAAGACTTACGTTTTCCTAGTATGACAATGTATCAGCTCATAGACTCTCTTATAGTGATCATGACACTTTTTCAGCCTTGTCATATATACTGAATGAGCCACTAAATAAATGTAAAATGATGAAATGCACTGGAAATTAAATGAAGTTCCTAAATCTGAACTGTCTGCAAGTTTAAGCAAAACCCATAATTCATATCTGATTCAAATTTTATTTTAAATTTTATTTTTTTAATTGTTGTCTACATTTAAAGATCTGTTTCCATAAGTCCATTGCTTTATCTATTAAGACATCGGAAATCCTATATTAATTATAGTGTATAATGAAAGTAGAGATGAATAAATCACTGCATAATGAACAACAGCCTTTCTGTCCATCTCTACCAAATGACAGCATATTTTTAATAATAAATGAAAAGCCAATTAGATATGTTCTCCCTACCTACCTAGTTCTGGCTAACCACAAAAAGAAGAAATCCCTCAACCTTTGTCCTTGTTTAGATGGCTGCTCTAGCCATCCACTTCCTGCCTCACACTGTCACATTTTTTATCCTTTTAATAGTGGCCTGTTCCCTGACTCCTATTAGTTGCTCTCACTTTTAAGCAGATATTCAGTGATATTCCACACCCATGAAAAAACAGCCAGTGCATTAATTGGGAAAAAATCAAATAGCACTTTTTTTCTGTAGAATAGCAAAGGACTAGTGTTTTAACTTGTATTTTCTGGTCCATTTTTAAAAGCAAAATGTCATAGGCTGCTTCATGCCACACAATTTATACCAACACTAATCAAACCAAACTAAGCTATGGACTACAAAAAGTACCTACAAAGATTTGTTCCAGTCTCTCCCTTTGCTGCCTCAGACTGTATGGGATGTCAATGAGGTCACCCTTGTTAAGCCAAACAAAAAAAAAAAAACTTTAACAAGTAAGGACTCTATTCAGAAACAAATTAATAGGTCTTTCCTAAATATCCTATGTGTATAGAAGCAACGACCAAATCCTTTCACCTTGAACAGAGCACTTTAATTGTTTAACTTCTGATGCAGCTGGCTGATATCCATGGATATGTGTTTCCTGCTTTCATTTTTAGTGAATCATTATTGTTCTGTTCCTTAGTGACTAAGTTACGAGGAAGGAATACAAATTAAAAGTGCAAAATGAACAGCAGTAGGTTGATGTTACTAGTGCCCATTACCCACAGTAAAACTGGTTCTTTCAAGTCTGAGTTCCTATTAATAAAGAAATTCCTAATTTCAGAAATACCACCAGCCCCACACACATTAGGGCAAATGTATCTATCTGCTCTGGTCTCTTCATAGATCTCAGACTATAGAATCAAAGTGCCTCTAAAGTATTTCTGAATCCATCATTGCAACAGCTCTCCTCTGACTGCGGTGATACATTGCTGAAGACTGAGAACAGAGCCAGGGCATGCATAAGTTTTGGGCATTTTATGAACAGTATAGAAGCAACTTATTATTACTGTTGAATCAAGGCTTGTTTCCTTTCCTGTATCAAACATATTTTTGATATATGGCAATTCCGTATGTTGAAGAAATTGGGGTAACTCTAGTAAGTACTGTAGTGGCCTCTGCACCTCTAATACATCTACTTAACATTGCCTTACAACTGTCTTTCCAGCCCTTCCCTAATTAACCATCCTGGCATCCCTGTTAGAGTGCTAGAAGAGGAGGGGGAGAAAAAAACAGAAAGAAGGGGTAGTTACTAGTTATACAATAGGGAAAAAGCTTTTTGTTTGTTTGTTTTATTTTTTGTTTTTGATTTTCATGATAGAGGTGAACTGGAATGGGCTTTGAAGATTTTGCTCAATATTTCTAGAGAAATATAATCTTTGAGGGGAAACCAGGCATAGAAAATTATATCCTAAAATGGGAATTCTTCATTATGTGTTTTTGAAGACTTAGGGATATAATGATAACACTTTTAACAGCCCTAGTTAAGCAGGGATGAATTGGGCACGTGTAAAAGCACGGGGCAATTTGTGTGATTCTGTACACATAGTGCTCTGTAGGACATGTCATATGGTACAAGGAAAATCAATAAGGAACAAATGAAATGTTATGTGCCAATGGTTAATTTTTTGAGGCAATTATTTTTCATTGGAAAATGTTGATTCAGGAAAACCAAAAGTTGTAGGTGAAACATACCAGTTTATCAAAACTTTTCTTGGGAAAGGTTTTTCAGGTCCTGAATGTGATTTTCTTGTCAAAAACACAAAGAAAGCTTGCGTGCCTCCAAAAGAGCAAATAACTATTCTTGTTCAAGGCCTTTGTCTATTCCTCACAATCCTTCCTGCTACCAATTTGTGTTAATACTTAAATAAATATAATGCCAGCTTGTTTCTTTGGTCCAATACTTTAATGATTAGAGTACACTCCTTAAAAGTGGGGCAATGGAAGAGAAAGGAGTTGAACCTAGGTTTTCTATAACAAAGTGACTGTTGGCTCCCTGGCAGACATTATGCCCAAGATACAATTCATTTTGTCAATTGTGACATAAATAGGAAGTTTGCCACATGTTCAGGAAATTAATAGCATGACAAAACAAGATACCAGCCACAAAAATATTCCATAAAATATGTGTATCATTTCTGTGGCTGGTTTCCATAATTTCTTAAACTGGACATGTAGCAAGGTAGCCCTGCTATGCATGCTAATGCTATCTGTATGGCAGGGTTTTGTTGACAATTCCTCCCATGTTGGTAGGGTGACACCCCTGGGGTACAGTCCTGTATGGGGCTGTACATGCTGTTTTCAGGGTGCTGAGTAAACAGGAGCCCATCAGCTCATCCAGAATATGGAATTGGGGAAAGGTTCCCTGATCCTGGGATTCCCATGAGCTGGGACTGCTAAAGACCACATATGCAGCCAGACTGCACACAAGGTTTTCTGACATCCTGGTGCACAGGGCTCTGCAAGTGGCCCCAGTACAGTTCTAGTGCTGTGACTGACAATTAGCTGACTGTCCTTCTCTCAACTGATTGTTAGTCTGAGCTCCAGGACCACACCAGTCCTGAAGTAGGTCATGCTGGGCTGCAGTCATCCAACTTTCAATTTGCCACTGCTAGGGAAACCTGCAATCATGGTCACAGCAAGTATCAATGGTAAGTAGTAAGTGGGATCTGATCTCTGATCGCCAAATCATGCATCCTGCTGTGCATGTGTGGCACCATTAGATCAACCTGGATTAATGGATAGTTCTGAATGGAGGAACTGCAAAGGTCTCATACTATGCTAACTAGGAGGTTAAGGCATTTGCCTGAGAGATGGAAGACTGAAGTCCATGCCCCTAATCTGAAATGGTTAAAGTGAAGACTTGAAGCTGAGATTCCCATGTATCCATAAGTGTCCTAAGCCCTGGGCTATTCCAAAATAGGTTTCTTTAATTCTTCATACAGTGCTTTGAAAGAGCTTAATTTATCAATGTGGAATGAGAAAATTTCTGGAATCTCAGGATAGGATAGGAAAGCTTTTCCTCATTGAACTCTGGTCATAGATTTGCAGGCATTTTAAATTCTGTCAAGAACTTATGTTCCACTTTTGATAGCCATTCACATTTTTTTTTGCTTAAGTGCTCTTATTTATATATATGTGCATTGTGTTTCTTTAAAGGCATGCTCAGTGTCTTAGAGTAAAAGAAGTGTGTGTGCAGGTTGATCTAGCAAATACTATTGTTTCTTCATTTTGAATAATAAAGAATGCTTGAGGAGAAATGGTGTTACTGTAGGAACCTATTTTAAGGGTACAGTGTGTCTCTCCAGGAATCTTATATATTGTTACAAAGAATTTGGTAGGAGAAAATTTTCTGCAAAAATATTCCATTAAAATTATGGATTTTATTCCTAGGACTATTGGGGCCAGTCTTTTCACTCATAAAACTCTGCTTTAGTTAGCATGTAGAAAATTGTAGTCACACACAGGGGACTCATTTAGGCATTTTCAACTATTAGGCATCAATGCCACCCTGTCCAAGTCCTGA
The DNA here is from genome assembly GCF_052110815.1 of Crocodylus siamensis. NCBI lineage: Eukaryota > Metazoa > Chordata > Crocodylia > Crocodylidae > Crocodylus > Crocodylus siamensis. The sequence goes on along the minus strand of NC_143399.1, from coordinate 164,105,748 downwards.
AAATCCATTAATGCTTATTCAACCAATCCATGAAATATCATTTGTTCCCTAGTGACCCAGAATGGTAGTCACATTTTCTGTTCACTCAGGATAAGAGGCATTCCCATGGAAAAGATGCCGTGGCTATCCCAGTTGTCCTAGGATCAGAGAAGCATAGGTGACTTAGGTAGTCTCACACCTAGGGTCTTGCACAGAACAGCTGGGCTTCGAGCAAAGTTCTCCTCACAGTGAATTTCTTGATACCATGATCTGACAAATTTAAGTGTTTATTTAGTGTAAGAGACATACATTTCTGCTCCAGATTTAAGCTAGTTTAGGTCTGATTCTTCTCCTTTAGACATTTGTAAAACCAACGATATACCACTGTGACAGCTCCAGATTTGTATTGTTACAAGATGAACAATAGGCCTATAATCTGTATTAATAATATTCAGGTTTCATCATTCAAAGTACCTACATTACTGTTTAGGAACTAAATTACTCATTTTAGACTATGCAGGATTTTTTTCTAGGTTTTGCCTCAATTGTTTCAATAAACAGTAGAAATATGAAACCAGGAGATTGAATTACATAAAAATGAAAGAAAAAAATATTGAAGCTGCTTCCTATTTATCCTAATTCACACATACTTTAGCCTGGAATAAATATATGGTAGAAATGCATGTATGATGTGTATAGTAATACAATCTATAAACCCAGCCTAATTCCATTATATATAAGATTTTAATTTTTTCTGGTGAGCGCTAGAAAACAAGTGACCTGGGTTGGGCAATAAATTTTACTAAAAAGTATATAGTCTAACTGGAACTAAACCATTAACTGACTCATGAATGAGAAAATGTACAGCGCTGTTTAAGGCAGTAAGTCTGTAGATATAACAATTTTTCAAGGCTTGGTAAAAGATCTGATCATAAATTAGATGCTGCTTTTGCCATTTTTCATGGATTTTTCAGATCTTTGATTTCAATAACTGCAATAATGAAGGAACTAGATGCTGAAGGACAGTTGTAAAGATGTTACAATACATTCAGTTTCAACCAGCATTACACATTACAATAGGGTATGCCATGACTATTTCCCCCTTGTTTACTCATTATGGTTGCGGCAGCAAAATTCACTGTAGTTTTTAAAGTTCAACCTTTGAACTTTATTTTTTATTTTCAAAAAATCTTAGAGGTGAACAACTTTTCAATTTTATTGACAACAAAAAAAGACAGAGCATTAGTGGCTTTGACCAGCATTTGAATAGAAAAAAAAAAGTTGGGAAAAGCTTTTTTCCTTTAAAAGCCCAATGAAATTTCAAAGAGAGGTAGTATAATGCAACATTTTAAAATCAAATATATTTAATTATCTATCTTTAGCTTCCTTCACTTTCATCTTCCTTTTAGAAACCATATCTGAGTAATCAGAGCTCAACCTTACAGTATTTGCTTCTAGATAGTATCTCCTGTTGTAAAAAATACTGTTTATGACTTAACTATTTCTGCTGCTAGAGAATCACGGAAGTGTGATTTCAGTTTCTGTTGCCTCAGAGAACATCCTCATGTCCAATAGTTCAGATTAGGCACTATCTTTAACTAATATAAATTAGCCAATTTACATCTGGAGAGACTGTCGCCCTGTGTGTGTTTTGCATGAACTATATTAACTTTTTGTATTTACTGGACATCTGCCCTACATAGTTTTGCAAAAGGCCCTAAACATTTGTAAGCACTGTGTTTATCAATTAAACACCTTAGTACTGGAATTCTCTATAATCCTTAAATCAGGAAAAGGAAGCAACACTACGAATGTCAGAAAAAACTAGGGCAGACAAAGATTCATTCTTCATACAAAGAGGAGATGCAGACTGTAGGGATATGTCAGGGGTGCAGTCCCAGAGTACAGTTTGGTAGATATTTGACAGCATTTTAACCCAGAGAGTGGTTAAGGGGAGGTTGCTGTACCTTAGGCAGACCATTAGAGTTTTTCAAATTATACCAGACTCTGAAAGCACAAAGATAATTTAAATGTGTCTGCTCTTTCTGGGGAAGGTGTGTTGGAGGAGGGACCTGGGGGAGTCCCAGGGTACAGGGAACAGGGAGGAAGATTGGGGGGGGGGGGTGAGGTATTCTTATGTTTCCATCCTTCAGGCCCCTGTTGGCCTAAAGTGTGACTGCTCCGAATTTGAGCTAGCACTAACACTGATCAAGATCTGTGCAGCTTGTAGCTAAGGTGTAATAAGACCCTTAGTCTAATTTATACCACACAGACCTGTGTTCTATTACACTTAGGCCCCTGCGAGACATGCAACTAAATGCACCATGGGAGCTGATGCACAATCCTCACAATTGCAGTAACTGTCATGCCACATGTGTGTGGCAGAAAGTATGATTCTGGAATCAAGCACCAGATTCCATTATACCTTATCACAATCTGGAGCTCCCCCTGAACAGGCAAGTAGCAAGCTACTACAGCTGGGAACCCTGTCAGCAGACGGGGCTCCCAGCTGTAGGGGTTTACCATGATCCCCTGTAGCTGGGAGCCATCAGCTGATTCCCACCTCCATCATGCCATTAACTGGAAGTGTGCCCAGGCCATCAGCTGTCAGCTGATCCAGACTCCTAGCTATAGGGGTGCACCCCTATCAGTTGAAGGCTCTCAGCCTTAGGGGCACAGGAGCACATGATGCATCTCCATGGCTGGGAGCTCGGATGAACTGACAGCTCATGGCCTGGCCTCACTTTCAGTTAAAGGCATGATAGGATCCAGCCACAAAGTTATTACACATTTTTGTGTAACACCTTTGGGGCTTATTCCTTGCTTTGCTAAAAAAACTAATTCCTTTAACATGTGGCTGGGTAAAAACTGGTAAATCATGTCTTAAGTGTAATGTTTACTAGGGGCCTTAGACTCTTTCTTTTCCTTGAGGTCTGTTGTTTAGAACTAAGATCACTCTAGACACTGCAGTGTCCACTGTAAACATGGCCTAAGAAGCCATTACTTCATCTCAGCAATTCATTGCTTAACTTTTGTACCTATCTCATATTTTATTTAAGTTCTGGGCTGCAAATCCTAACCTTCCTTTGCAGTTTTTGCTTCTGTACATTCTTCTTGAATACATATATTGTGTTATTAACTCTGTTTAATTAAAAAATAAAAAACATCCTGAAATGCTTTTTAGAAAATATGTTTTCAGGGGAAAAAAAAGTCCAAACTATTTTTACTTAAAAATAAAAACTAGTCCCCCCTGCAAAAGATCTAAAGGTTTCTCAGAACCTCAGAATATCCCCGCAGGTGCCCCTTCCTTACCAAGAACAACCTCATATATCCTTTAACACACTGTGTAATGAAAAAGAGTAACTACTACAACATAAAAAATTTTTAATCATCCAAAGTAGTGGCTCTGTATTACAAATCAAGGAGCAACTGATTTTACATAGTAGATAGAATAGAAGTGCCTTGAGGCAAATCAAAATCCAAATTGTACTGTTATAAAACTATGCAGCTGAATTTGATTCACTGTGAGGCTTAAACATGCCTTTCATAACAATTCTATATGTAAAATGTTTCTTTTTGAATATAATAAATTAAAATGTACCTTTTAAGATTAACCCTCTAATAGCAAGATGTAAAAGCAAACCTCCTGCTCTACATTCCAGACTCAATTTATCTCATTATTGATTTTAATTCCTGCACTGCCATATATGTTTTTGTGATAAGGAGATGCTTTAGAATATTAAGTGTGGAAGACCAGCATACAACCCAACTGTATCACTTGAACCCAATTGTTGAGCTCAAGGGGCACAGGTACAGAAGGAGTGATCATCAAATGGAAATCTACACCTTAAGCATACTATAGACAGGGTTTTTATACTAGGCCTCTTGAGTTCTGTGCTTACCTGGATTTGGTGTCCCAAAACCTCTAGTAGGACACCACCCCAGTGGTTCAATCAAATAAGAAAGGTTGAAGGAGGTGGGAGGAAAGAAAGTTGTGGGAAACAATGGATATGAATCAATAATTTCTCAAGGCTAGAGACAAAAGTTACACATAAACTGGTTTAAGTGATCAGAAACCGGTTCAAATCTGTAGCACAACAGAAGTTCAGTGTACTTAAACCATGTTTAAGCCAAAACTGGTTTAAGATAAACCTGGTTGGATATATTATCAGACTGAACTGATCAAGGCAAAAAATGCTTATGGAACTTCTGTCCCAGACCACTTCTTAGTTCAAGTTAATTCACAGTCCCTTAGTATCCCAGGATACTTTGCAGACCTGGGCTGGGCTGTGCTGTGCTGTGCTGTGCTGTCTGCTCCAGGGGAGCTCCAGCTGGCTGAGAAGGAGGTGGAAGTGGAAAATCTGGCTCTGGACCCTAGCCAGGACCTGCCTAGTGGGGGCAGAGCAGTCCGTGACAGGGTTTTCCCCACTTGCCTCTGAAGGGGGCACATGGCCAGACCCCAAGCCAGGCCAGCAGAATGAGGCTGCTCAGCCCTTTCCAGGCAGACACCAGCTGGGGTCTGTGCAGGCCAGGGTGGGGGTTCAAATCCCTTCCATTATGCTCAGCTGGCCTGCCAGGGCCTGCTCACACCCTTCTGAGTTCAAGCAGGGGGGAGGGAAAAGCCTCAGAGGGCTTCTCTCCCAGCTTCTCTCCAGCCTTCTGGTCACTGCTGAAGGGAAGGGAAGGCATGCTTTGCCCCCTCCCCCTGCCAGCTTCTAGCCTGAGACACTGTAGGTATGTGGCTGCATTTCCTGAATCAAAAGTGAATGTCTGTTTACTTGCTTCTCAGTTCCATCTGCACAGCTCAGACTAACTTGCAAAGATTGAATCCATTCAGCCTCAGGCTTTTTGACTGTCTATACTTAGCTCAAGAGACATTGATCCAGATATCTAAAAAATGTGACATGGCTCACATTTCCTTTGTATGAACTACAGGATGCATACAAAGCCAGTATTCCATCACAGATTGGAATTGCAGTTACAACATGTAGAAAGAATGGGGAAGCATTTCAGTATGATAGGTTGGGTTTTGTTTCACCATTTCCCCCCAAGCATTGGGACTATGGTGTTCATGCTTCAAAAATGAGATTAGGTGTTTCCTCTCCCCTAGCACTGATGAATGCATCCACTGCGGTTTAAAACTGCACTTTAAATTGGGCATTACATGGTTTAAATGGTCCTAAAGCCTCTTTAGACAGCTTTTCCAAGAGTCTTTAAAGATGGGCATTTAAGTTAAAGGGCATTTTGACATTGTAAATGGGGCCCTTAAGTGAGTATCACTATAATCTAATCAGACTTCAGTGGAAATAAGAATCAGGGTCCAGAGGGCTTTAGAATTGTGCTGACAGTATTAGCAAATACATCTGTTTGTATGTGCATAAACCCAGCTAAGACATATTCAAAGAACTTGATTAATCATCACAGAGACACAGAGATATTTGAGCATGCAATTTTAATTAATATAGACCGGCTCAGAGTTTATATGCAAAATAATTATATCTGGAAATATTATGGGCACATATTTAGACACCAGTTGAACATTTTCTTAATAAGCACATACATTAAAAATCTATCGAGTAAAATGATCCTGGACTAAACTTGGAATCCAAAATGTAAGTTAGGTGTTCATCTCCCTATAGAGTTAGTGAGGGGAGTCAGGTGCGTCCGACTAGCAATTCAAAAAAGTCTACACAGTGAGTAGCCAGCACCCTGAATTTAGTTGATAGGAAATTCTAACAAATCGGGTACATATAAACTCTGACCCACCTGTTGGATTGACTGGACTCAAAGCTGCAGGCAGGCTGTTTGGGATCTAAAGGCTTGAAAATAGATACCCCAACTATTATTTCAAAGAAGAGAACTTTTACCATGTTCCCATTAAAAGAGAGAAGCTGGTGGCAGTGGTGGTGTCTACCTTTAATATAATGCATAGTAGTTAGAACAACAAAGTTCTTTGGTTAAATGTGATATATTTTATTAGACCAACTAAACAGTTAGAAAAAGTAGTTCTTTGCAAGGTTTCAGATACAAACACCCTTCTTCAGATATTGTAGAGAGCCTGCTGTTGGTTTGGGTGCTCTCCTGCGTAGACTGGAAGCCAATATGCGAAATGCAGGTCTATGAAAATGCAAAAGAATGATAGACAATAGGTGGGGTGCAGGGAGGGAAGGGGGATGTTGACTTGGTGAAAGAATGCATGTAGTAAACTGTAGAGAGGTTACCTGGGGTTCTTAGATGGCAGGCAGGTTATAATGTGCCATAAATCCAATGTCTATATTCAGTGCATGATTTTTTGTATTCAGTAGATCTATGTAGTGAAATTTGTAGGCTCATCTGTGAAAGGTGTTTTTGTAAATTGGACTTGAGGATTAGGACTAAGAGACTGGAGAGAGAGTTGTTGTCATGTGAAAAGTGTGGACCCACAGGTATCTGGATATTTTTGTCTTTGATGGAATTTTGGTTTGTGTTTATTCTGGTACGCAGGTGTTTGGTTTCTCCCGCATATTTTCCACCAGGGCATTTAGTGCACTGGATGAGATATATTACATTTTTGGAGGTGCAGGTGTAAGATCCAGGAATGGTGATGGCTCTGTTGTGTGGTTATTGTAGGAGTGGTGGAAATGTGTTGGCAGGTTTTATATTTCTTATCCCGGTGTGATCTTGATACATTTGGTGTGGTTTGGGCCACAGGAAGTTTGCTTCTGGTGATGAGGTTAGCAAGGTTCAGTGCTTGTTCAAAGGCTAGGATGGGTGGTTCTGGAGAGATCTCTTTGAGAATTGGGTCTTCTTTCAGTATGGGTTTCAACCAATTTGAAATGCATCACTGGTTGCTGGGCAGACTGGCAGGGTCTCTAGAACAATAGGGAGCCCAAGTCCCTCATCCAGGTATGTGATGCCAGTCATGTAGGCAGAGGGAGCAGGTTTTCCCCCTCCCTCAGGAATGTATCAACTCAGGGTACCTAAAGAGATGGGATGTCTGCCATCTGCAGGGCCCATGTTAAATTGTCACAGAGCAGAGTTTTTGGGGAGAGACAGAGGTGGCATTCTGACACACACACACACACACACACAAATTGAAAGTATAACTTTAAACATCCAGTTTTCAGAATTTTGGCTGTAGTTTCAGAAAACATTTTACATTAGTTTTAAAATGTTTTAAATTTTTAGTGGTGTTATATCGTTTCAGAAATCATTTTACAAAGTATTCCTGAATTTTTGGAATTTTGGGGGTGATTTTTTTCATTTTTTAAGCAATGAATTTAGTAAAATGAAAAATGAATTAGAATTAGAAGTGTTTATATGGCTATTTCACGCATCCTTTGCTGTAACACTTGGTTTATTCTAAGATGGATACCCCCCATTTGGTATGATTTCAAAAGAATTACGAGTCTGATAGTGCTGGATCTATTGCTTCGAAATATTTTGGAATGTCATCTTGGTAGGGCATAGGTTATATTACTTGTTGGACTAAATTTTATTTGGATTGTATATATAGGTATTAAAGAATAATAGTTAATGAATGAGCAAATTACCGGCCACTTAATACAAAGTTACCTTTGAAAGGAAGTAGTTTCGGTCTCAAAACCAAGGCCTAAATTCTGAACATGACACATCATAGAATGTCTGGAGTCTAAAACTTAACTCCTAAATATTGTGTTTACTGTTATGATAGTAATAGTTATCATGGTATTGTTGGTATTATTATGTTAATTTTATTTTGGTACCTTTGCAAGATTATGTGGTACTAGAGTTTGTAAGGTTACCATATTTCTCGTTTCACAAAAGAAGACACCTGTGGAGGGGAGGAGGAGGAAAAGGTGGGAGGGGGGAGGGAGAGGAGAGAGGAAAGGGGTATATGACTGGGGGGGGTAGTGAGGGGCAGTGCCCTGTCTCTGCCTCTCACTCCTAAGCCATAGCCCCCCTCAGCCCTGCTGCTGCCTCTCACTCCTGACCCACGGTAGTCTGCCCAACAGACCATGTTGATACTCCTCACTTCCAAACCGCAGCCCCCTGCCCTGCCAGCCTTGCTGCCCATGCAGCTCACATACACAAATTCTCTCTGTCTCCCTCTCTGTCTCTTTCTCTCCCCTACCTGCCTGCAGTTGCAGACTGCAGAGCAAATGATCCCCTGGCCTCCAATCACCTTCTCCTGCTACCCTCAGCCCAAGCATCCAAGCCAGAAGTTCCAGGAAAAAGCAGAAGCAAAGCAAAGCAAAAACCCAGACATTTGCTGGTATTTCAAAAACCTGCCCCAACGGAGGAAAAAGAACCAAAAAAGAGGACATGTCTGGGAAAACCCAGATGTATGGTAACCCTAGAATAAAGTTGCTATTCTTCAAGGAATCTTGCCCCTTCCACCCTCTAGTCTCACCCCATCTATCCAATTTAAGCCTTCTGGCCTGTTTTCTCTCTCTGAAGTTTCATTTGACCTGAGCTATGAGTTTGGGGACCAGGCAGGGGAAATAAGATGACTACAAAGGTGGCCGGGGTAATTCCCTGATCAAGTAGGTGTCTTACCTATGGCATAGTGTTGTGGATGGAGCTCCCTATGAGAGCCTCATAGCTTCCCACTGGCAAGCTTCCAATGGGAGGATCTCAGCTACATGCTGACTTTATGGAAATGGGAGACTCCTCCCTAGCTTGCTCCTGCATCCATACGGCTGAAGGCAAGCAAAACTCGGGGGCATCTGAACCCTAAGTCTACAGGTTTGGGCCTGCATGTAGGATGCCATCCAAAGAATATGGAAGTATCTGAAGCCCTGGGCTGGGATGGAGGATAATTGCCAGTTGGAGGACCACATGTGGCTCTTGAATGAGTCAAATGGATTTGGACCTGATCTGGCTACTTTGACCTCGGACATGAAACATTTTCCTTAAATAACCCCCAACCCCACCCTGCCGATTAATATCAAAATTTATTCCTGACAATACCCAGCTGGAGGCTGTCAGAAGCAGTCCCTCAGGACAGAAAATTGTGCTCTTAATCCCTCTTAAAAATAAATGAAACACTTCCTAGCCACGTAAGTGGCCTTTTTGCCCCTTATGTACAAGTAAAGATTCTACTTCCCTTGCATAGGGAGGCTATAGGTGTGCATGGATAGAGTCTGAACATGCCCAGTAGGACACACGTTGGTCCAGCAGGGCACGTCTTCCCCTCTCTCCCCATGCCTGGAGCAGATCCCCCTGGCCATGTCCCCTCCTCAGTCTGGCCTGGCTGGGGAAGGGATGTGTGTGGAAACCCTCCCCTCTGCCTGGCACTGGACTCCCAGCTGGGGTCTCCCTGGTGTTGGGGAAAGTGGGAGGGGAGAACCCCCTGCAGGGCAGGTCTCCTCCCCCCCATCCCTGGAAGATGATGTGCTTCATTATATTCTGGGATCCTAAGCCAAGTGTGCGTGTGTATGTGTGGGGGGGGTTCCCCCCTGCCTCCCTCTTCAGCTGGGGCAGGCATGACTGGTTGATCCGGCCAGTTCCTGGCTTGGGCAGGGGAAGTAAAGCCTGTACTGTGGGCTTTGTCTGGAATACTAGAACACTGTACATGTGTACACCTCTCTAATCCATGACAGCTGTGAACCCGTTCCCAATCAGTGACGTTTGGGAATGGTTCGATTGGAACATGTGTCCACCCCCTAACATTTATTCCCAGTGAGCTTCTTGAGTCTACATGCTAATGCTTGTACTGTATTGATGTGCACAGTGGCATCACTTTGGAAGCTAAGGAAGATGAATCTATCATGGTCCATCCCTGGAAGATTATGTGCTTTCTCATATTCTAAAACATCCTTAAGGGTAATTGTTTCTCACTGGAGGGTGATTGTGTTTCCCATTAATAGAGAATGCAGTGAGCCAATGTGATTACAGATTAAACTGAGCCGCTGACATTGGATCGTCCACAGTTTACCTGAAACACAAAGTGTGATAATCCATACGATCTCCAATCAACTCCAGAATACTTTGAAGAACTATCAGCCAACTTCCAACAGAATCCCACATAGAAAACTAATATAAATTACTTCTTTCACAACAATCAGAGTGAACAGAGCATTAGCAAGCGATTAAGATTAATTAAATTTCATCCTATAATCTAGTCCTACATGTCCTACAAATTTCATACCCAACTGAGTTTGTTTCACAGTAAATCAATAACACTAAAGATTTTATTTGAATTGCACTTTTACCAGTCAGACACTTTTACCAGTCAGGATACATTTTCCTATTCAATGTGCTATTGATTTGAACATGGAACTATCAACTGCAGTTAATGGGAAATCCTTCATAAAAATTGATGGGAAGATGAAGAGTAGGGGAGTTCAAATTTCCTTTTCTTTCAATTGATTTCAACTGCTTGCATCTGGTATGAAAAAATAACCTCGCTATATGGATAGCCCTGAACTTTCATTGGGCTATGAACCACAGTGAAAGGAAATGAATGGGGGTCCATAGCACATAGTGCAAGTTGTGACTCTTATCACTAGGATGAAAAGACTGACCAACATAGATACAAGTAAATATACATTCGATAATACTGTACATTTTAATCTGCTATATTTAATCAAGGCAATATATAAGAAATATAGCATAGATTGTAACATTCATTTTAGAATTAAATGTATTACTTGTTCACAGATTTCACAGACATGAGGGCTAGAAGGGGCCTTGGAAGATCATCGAGTCCAGGCCCCTGCCCCAGGGGCAGGAAGTCAGCTGGGGTCACAGGATCCCAGCAAGATTAACATCCAAATGTCTCTTAAAAGAATCCAGAGTAGGTGCTTGCACCACCTCTGGCGGCAGCCTGTTCTAGGCCTTGGGGGTTCGGACAGTAAAGAAGTTCTTTCTTATGTTCAGCCTGAAACGGTCTTGGGGCAATTTGTGAGGCTGCCACCAGGTCGGTCCCTGCTGAGCATGCACTTTTCCAGGTGGAAGAGTCCCATGGCTCTCATCATAAGTCCTGTTTTCCTGCCCTCTGATCATACACCTGGCTTTCCTCTGGACGTCTAACTGATATTACATGTAACCATTTATTTATTTTCATTACATTTGAAATTCACTTTTCCAGTTGCCTGTTTGATTTGTATTAAGTATTTTTATATATGTTATACCATTTCCATGTTGTGCTTCTCATTAACTCATATCTTTAAAATTATTCAGACCTCTCTAATACTCCAAAAGACTTTGCTAAAAAATTAAGGAACAGTGCTTGTTTCTGAAATTGAGTAAAATTGTGAGTGAAGAATCAGTGGAGAATTTTAAAAGCCTCCATTAAATTGCCAAAAAATGTTTTGAACATTAGCCATTTTGTATTAATAACTTTAAGACAACATTCCCAGATGCCAGTATCTACTGAACAGTTGCAACTGAGCTAGTGAAAATACAGATACATTCAAACATTAATACAGCTATAGTGCAGATTTTAAATTATTAGGTTTTGTATAGCAAATATCCTCTTAATAACAAAGTTTTCAGTATATAATGGTCCATATTCTAAAGGAAGAAATTAAGACAGAGGGCAAAAAAGAAGCAAGGTAATTCCTATTTCATCACAGTACCTAAACCATATAGAGATAATGATCTAGAACCTCCCAAATCCAGTTTTTAAAGAGATTATGAGCATTTGGGAGCAAATTGTCCTACCTGCTGTACTCTCTTCTTGTCATCCAGTCTTTGGTAAGGAAGCAAAAACTGTTTAATCTCCCCATTGTTTAGTGGGCATTTTCCCATGTAGACACAGTCTTAGTTCATATGTTCTCTACTATTAACTTACTGCTATAGGCGCAGAGTTTTATCCATCCAACTCCTATTATCTAGGATTTTTACTATCAATACCTAGCACAACTTGATATTGGACTTCTTGGAGAACCTCAGAATTACTTCAATACAGAATTAAGATGATAAGAAGATAAGCACATAAAGAGGGTATTATTCTACAAGATGCTCATTGCTTTGTAAAATCTCCTCAGCACCCTCAGCATTAATTACTTCCATGGACTTCAAAGGGTGTGGTGCAGTGCCATAGCAAGGAGGTATGGTGCCCAGGGCAAGCCTGCAGTGGCAGTCCACCCTCACCCTGTTCACAGATCTAGGGGGCACACACACCCCATGTTTGCCCAAGGGTGTATGCAGCAGTGAGAGCTGCCCCCCTCCCTGTGCCCCCCTGGATAAGCCGCTCGTGGCTTTGTCCTGCACCCTGCACCAGCTGGGCAACACCTACCCCAGTTGCAGCCCACCTCCTTCCTCACTGGGAGCCTTGATCTGCCCCCGCCCCCGCCCCATTCCCTTTTACCTCCTTCTGCCCCTCTCCTCACAAGAGACTTACCATCTGGACGATACTATCTAAGCTAACAGGCTGCCCTTGTGCATGCTGCGGTTGAGCACATGAATGCAACATTTATTGGTCACATGAACCAAAAATTTTTGAAATATTTACAACAAAATACCACATTGTGACTTGACTGTTGGCACCCTTTTGCTTTGGCACCTGAGGTGGTCACCCCACTCACCCTCAACCCTTGCTATGATCCTGAGTGGGCACAACTACACGAGATACTGATTGCATAGTAGCCAAAAAATAGTGTGCAGTAGTGTGTCACAGCACAGATTGTGTTAATATGCTACTATATAGTATTATTAGGTACCTGCACAGTACATTCTCTAAAATATGTTCACCATCACTACTGTGCAGTAATTCTGGTTACTGGGCATTTATTTAGTACTTGCTAATACAAGTACTGAGTAACTGCACAGTAACAACTGTGCAGTAGTATCTCATGTACATGTACCCTCCATCTCACAGGATTTGTCTCAAAATGATACTCATCCTAGAAAATTCCAAGTAAGATACCTGTGGGTAAGGGTGGGGTGGTGGGGTACATCTAAAACCTAGTTATTCAGCTAGATATCAGTTATCAGGAAGAATTTAGTGAAGAGCAAGACACATAATTAAAAAGTGTCAGTGATTAATTAATGAATGAAGATTTTATTTTTATTAATATTTATGGCTTGTCTAAGTATTGATTTTTCTGGGGGCATGTGTGATAATTGTTTAACTGTACATGAAGAGCATAAACACCCATGAAGAAAAGTAATTTTTTATCAGAGGAAAATGGGTCAAGTAAAGATAGGAGTAACTACTAGAAGAAATATTATAACAGCCACATTATGGAACTGCCCTGCAATGGATGTGGTGTCATTCCCATGACCTTAGAGTAATATGGCTATGTCCCGGGGAGCCGGAACGGGATTCACCCACGGCAGCGACGGAGCCCGAGCGGGACATCTGCCGCTTGTTTACACCGGTGCAACCGGAAGTCAGCGCCGGTGCCGGCAGTCGGATGCCAGCGATAAAAGCGGCCCCCGAGGAAGGACAGCCGGGGGATCAAGGAAGGAGTCTCACACCCGCCGAGGCAGAGGCTCCCAGGGTGGAGCAAGCTGGCAACCTCGCAGCCACCAAGAGCGAGGACCCCAGAGGGGGACGGGCCACGAACCCCTCAAGAGGAGGGTCAAGGAGCACCTGGAGTGGATGAGCTGCCACCTGCCCGGCCCGAGGGATAAAGAACGGCAGCTGTAACCGAGCGGCTCACCTCCATGAAGGTGAGACAGGGGACCCCAGCGGGGAGCTGCAGCCTACCCAAGCAGAGGGGAGGACACCAGCGGCAGCCAGCCCCAGCACGGCAAGTGAAGAGCGGCAGACAGACTCTGAGGATGAGGGATCCAGTGGCGAGGAGTTCTGGGACTGCGAACCCAAGGCGTGCTAGACTTACAGGTCTGGGTTTGGGGCACTGGCACCGGAAGGTGATACCTCCAGGGAGGGTCGGGCCCGGGAGGGCGCCGAGGAGGCGCAGTCAGGCGGAGGCTGTTGTCAGCCACCTATGGCCAGAGACTAAGATAAGGGTAGCCCGTAGGGGACCTAGGAAGGTCCAGGCTAAAGGCCTAGCTTTAGTTTTCCAGGTTCTTTTCCATTAAAGGAGGAACCCCGGTCAAGGAGTATAGCTGGGGAGTTCTGGCCAGGGGCCCATAGTGGAAACCCTGTCTTGGCCGTGACCCGGTCCCAGGTCACCTGGGGCTTGAGGAGCCTGAAGATAAGGGTTGGCCGGGCCGGCAAGGCGACCGGCCTCGGGACAGGGTGCTGGGATATTTGTTAGAAGGGGACACCCGAGGAGGCATGAGGCCGGGGTGCAAGGGGTGGCAGAGCCCCGCAACGTGACCGCTGGGGATCCCAGGCTGCGGAGTGACCAGGAACCCCCCTACTGAACCTAACAACAAGTCGTGCCGGACGAGAACCAGGGCAGGGACTGGACGACCTAACACCTACTCCGGGTCAGCGGTATCCCAGGGTGAGCAGCGATGGTCCTCCATCCTCAGGTGGCTACCCACGGAGAGAACCCCCCCCAGTCCAGCGGTCACAGGCTAGAAAAGGCTTTAGGAGATAATCTAGTTCAATCCCTTGCTCAAGCAGGATTGTCCCTGACTAAGCAATTTCAATCAAGTATCCATTTAGCCTACTCTTTAAAATGGCCATGGATGGAGTTTCCACAACCTCTCTGGATAGCCTGCTCCAGTGCTTAGGAAGAAAATTCTTCCTAATATCCAAACTATATCTAATTTGTCTACATCTTCTTTAAAGTGAAGGGCCAAAAAACCAGACAAAGCACTCCATGTGAGGCTTACCAATGCTCTTGATTTGCAAGTGATGTTTCTATTAATACAGTCCAGTATGCTGTTGGCCTTTTTTTGCAAAGAGCACACTGTTGACTCATATCCAGTTTATGTTCACTGTAACCCTAGGTTTTTCAGAAGCTTCCACTTGAACTATTTAATACTAAGCTAGGCAAGGAACTTGAACATAGACTTTGTAGAACAATTCTACATAAATGTATTGCTTGAATGATGTGGTATGGCTTTACAATTACTAAATGTAGTTCTTTTTTATAGGAGCATAACTAGGAATGTTGCTGCCTGGGGCAGAAGGATGTAGAATGCCAAGCAGGTAGAGTGGGTACCGGGTGTTGGAAATTATTATCTCCTCAGATACACATTGCTGCAGATATTACCACTGTGTCATGGACTCCTCTAAATTGGTACCCAGGGCTGATGCCACACTCTCTCTCTTTCCTAGTTACACTACTGAATGGTGCGTCTACATGTGCTATTACCGTGCAGCAGTAAACTCTGGTGCTGGAGTTTATTACACCCTAGAGTGCCATTTGAACATGTTCGCAGGATTGCAGCAAGTTGAGCCATGTCAGAACAGCCCTGGCTGGCAAGGGGCCTGGGGAGTCAGTTTGACAGCCTGCTCCAACCTGCTCAACAAGCTGCAGAGGTGTTGGCTGGCAGGCAACCCCCACACTGAAACACCCTTGTGCCCCATCCATCCACGTCAGTGTCTACACATGAAGTGCTGTGGAGTAAAAAACTTGTATTTACAAGTTTTTACTAGTACTTGTATTTACAAGTACTACTCTGCTGCAGTGTTTATTAGTTTTCTGTGGCCTAATAGGGCCATACATGTAGACACAAAATGTTTACTGTGGAGCTAATTATTCTACTCTGTAGTAAATGTCTTGTGTAGATATTCCCAATTTTTAACATAAAGCAATAGTTACGACAGTAAGGTTTCTTTCAATCTTCCCATACACTATGCTATCAAAGAATAATAATTAAACATTACATCCAAATCCTAATCTCAAATTAAGAATTATAAAACATGTATATTAGTAAAATAATTCAGTTAAATATGTAGTAAGATTTATTGCAAACCTCACTTGATTTTACATCAATGTAATGAAGTAAGACTTGTGTCTGAAGCAACAGACCAACTGTTGGCAAGGTTTTAGAGCCACAGCCTATATCAATTCATTTCAGGTCCCGAAGAGGCTAGCACTCCCAAGCTTGGCCACTGCTGCCACCACCTCTTCTTCCCACTGTTGAGCAGAGCATGGTATGGGCAAAGCCTCCTGCCACCCAGACACGACAGTGCACAAAGCCTCCTGCTATCTGGCCATAGTGTGCACAGGCTATCCCTATGCACCGAGCTGTGGCACATGCAAAGCCCTAGGGTTCGCAGCCAGGATTCAACAGCTGTATGTTTCTGACCCCTTCAATAGAGCATTGAGTGGCATTTAGTAATCAGAATAAGGCAGTGTATGTTGAAACTCCTCTTGGATCCCTTGCTGTGTAAATTCGGGCAAGTTCCTTATTCTTTCACTAAATAAATTATACTTGTCTTACTGCTATTACTGGAAACTCTTCTGATGACCTTATATGGAAGATACCTGAGAAAGAGTTACTATACACCATCCTATGAACAGCATATTTCCATATATTTTTTATTAGGAATCACTGATGATGATTGTATATAACAACATATGGTAACTGCTGTACTGAGAAAAACTGAAATCTTAATAGTGACCAATGGAAATAGAATTTGAAAAGACAATTTCAAAGAAAAAATATTATTCTTAATATGCTAATATCATTTTGTATATACAGGCAAAATAAGGCTTTTCCTACTATGGAAGCCCAAACAAAGGGAATCAATTAAGAATCTCAGTTTTGTAGCTTATATCACCATTCAGAAAGTCTTTGGACCCTGGAATGTAATTTTAAGTGTAATATTTTGTGTTTGGAGTAGGAAAAAAAGTATTGTAGAGAGTCTGTTCCTTTTTTTACACTTGGTTTTCACTTATTTCAAGTTGATTCATTCAGACTGGTTATTATAAATAGAAAGTTCAGTTTGTAAACACATAGCAAAATGAATGTATCTTTACCAGAATGTAGTTTAATCTATATGTATTTCATTTTTTGATTAATAAGCATAAATGTATTTATACTGTGTTACCGACACATGTAAATCCATTTATAATGCTTACTCCTCTTCTCCCTTAGTAAAATCCTTATATGGCTAGATCTGTTTTTCAAAAAAAAGGGAGTAATATGAGCCAATCCATAAACCTGTATGTTCGTATGGCATTAATTCCAAATAATCTCTATAAATGAAATAGGTTGACAGTTCAGTATTATTGAAAAGCAGATGCTGCCCTGTATTTATTGCATTCTGAGTCAGGGAACATGGCCTTTATAGCACTATTATCAACGAATTTTAAATGACTCCAAAGATCAAACATCATTGAAGCATCACATCATATGTTGAAATCAGATGACCATTCTGTCTAGCAAATGCCATCTATATTTCAGAAAACATCCATGTTCTAATCAAAAATGAATTAGCAGACATGGAAACTTCAAGCATCATTTGTCATGTGAAACTCATGTTCATTAGTATGCCTCATATCTGTAACTGAGAAAAGCTAAGTCAATTCCCAAATTACCATAACATTCAAAACTAAACAGTAATGCATTTTAAAATAAGTGTATTGGAAATTGAATGCCAACTGAAAATAAATGATGGTACCTTTTAAAATTAAATTACAAAAGACTTTTTTCTTTGTCCTTTCCCCTCTTGTCATCTTTAGTTAGTCTAGCTGTCACGTTACCATTTATAGCCTACAACAAAAAAGGTTTAGAATATAAAATGAAACAAACACACTCATAATTCTTCTTAGGTAAATGCTTCACAAAATTGCCCTGTGATAAAGAAAAAATGCATTGCCCACATATTTTTATGTCGTTCTTCTTCCATTTTTGTTATTTATTTAGTTAGTTATGAAACCCCTCATATATTGCATGTGGTTTTCATCATTTCATCTGATCACTCTGGTGTTGATTTCATATTTCAGAAAACCCCACAAAAATCAAGCCAATATGCACATTTGATATTTTACATAAATGAACGTGAGCTTGCTAAGAAAAAATGCATCTAAACAATGGCAAGGTTTATGCTTCTTCGCAAGGTATAACTGTCAAGTTTTATACCCGGGGCAAAACTCTGCCAGAGAGTAGGAGTTGGTCTTACCTGGCCCAGGAGTTCAAAGTCCTCAGCTGCTGCGGCCCAGGGACAGGCTGCCTGCCCTGTTTTTGGTTGCTTCTGCTATAGCAGCTGCATAGTGTCTCAGCACCCAGCTTCTGCTGCTGCTGCTGCTGCTTGTTGCCATGGGGCATACTCCCAGAGGATCAATTCTGTGACCCCCTCTAATGTGGCACCCGGGGTAGATGCCTTGCTTACTCACTTCTAGTTAAGCTCCTGCCTTCTTCATTATGAACTTCCAGCGGAAGAGTGAGATAGAAATTACAATACAAAAAGCTTCAAAGCAGCTATTGATCAAATGATTCAGGGTCAAAAAAGAGCTTTTTGAATGAGTTAAATCCTTTTACTGAAGATGATAATGATGAAATATTTAAGCTACTTCCCTAGCAAATGTCAGGACTGCAGAAAGAGTGTAGGGCCTTTTCACATAAATATGAATAAGCGCATTTGCAAGATCAAGGCCTTAGCTTGTAAACTCTAATGAAGAGAGTGCCCGAGTCAGATTTTTAAATGTCTTGGGGGGCTTAAACATACAGATAGGGGGTTGGAAAAATCCCTTAGCAAACCCCAGTAAATGCCTATCTGCATCTTCATGTTCCTATATATTTTTAAAAACTGCCTCATAAAATATATAATGCTTGGCACAACAGAGGCCTGGCTACAGATTGGACCTAGATCTTTGTCCAATACAACTAATAATAAGTTATTTCAATTATTATATGCAAAAGAACATATTCAACTCCAACTTTAAATTCTTTGATAGTCATATGTTATAGTCCTTCAATAGCACCTACTTACGCTATGGGATTTGCAGATGTTGTTTTCCCCAGTTATATTAGAATAATAATCAAATTAAGTTTCTTTGGTATTCTGGCACTTTGGCACACAGTAACATTCCTTAAATGGCATCTGTATTTGCTACAACATAGTACATCTTTTTAAACACACCATCTAATTTTGCACTCACAATCAGTTACAGGTGCAAGCAATTGAAGTACTTAGATGTCCAAGTACCTGAGTGCAGGCACAAATCATGTAGTTAAAGTCTAAATGCTATTGATTATGACTGGAAAATAAGAGCTTTAGTTGAAGTCTGCTTTACACATCTGACCCTGTAAATCAACATACTATTTAAAATAGAGTAGAATTTTGAATGATGTTTTGAACCTGTGCATGTATTTCCCAAATGTTCCCTTATTTTGCTCGATCCTCTTTGTGTATATTTATGCTGCATGATACTTTGTTCATTGGACATCATAGCATATACCAAAATGGATGGGCACACAGACATTTTTTAAATGACTGAACAAACATGTTTTTGATGATTCTTTTTACTGGGACAATAAAAATCTCAAAAAATAGAGAAGCCAATCAAGCAATTCTTGCTCAGGGAAAACTCCCACTATACTCAATGGGAATTTTGCCTACATTTGAGGACTGCAAAGCTGAAACCCAAAACTTGCCAAGAGAATTTAATCAAAGCAAGAAATGTGGGGATCAGGAAATGTCTTTCTATTTTACTTCCTCTTTATCTTTCCTCTCTGGCTAGCTCCAGTGTTTGGCCTGGGTTTTAAATTGTTCCCTGTTGCTTCAGACAAAATAATACTTTTCTGAGCAGAGATTATCAATCATGCTGAATTATATGGTGGTTTGGGGCTGTGTACAAACATCTACTAAGAAATAGGTTGAGACCAACACATTTTCACTTGTCACCTAAAACAGATTATTTGAACCCATGTCTCAAGAAGTAAAAAAACTTTAAGTGCATTACCCCAGTAGGTCACTTAGAGATTGAAACAAATTACAGTAGTTATAAATTTTTAACAATAAAAAATGGTATATAGTCGGAGTTTTTTTCTACTTGCGTAGTGACCACTATCGTATAACTCTTTACATGTGCCTTTCAGTAGACAAAAGATTAATGGGAAGACAAGTCCCAGAGTCAGCATTTGCTAGCCTGGAAAAAGGTAATTCCTGAATTACTGACTTGCTGAAATGGCATTGGTCTTATAGGGCATGCTCTGGGGACAGTCACAGGATCTCTCTCTACAACAGATTAGATTAGGATTCAGTTTCTGTATCTTATTTTGACAAGAACGTGGAAATGCAGCCACTTTCCCATCATATTTTTGTATGTACAATATTTCTGAGGATAATTGTTTAAGCAACAATTATATATATATCAGGAAATGTCTTTCTATTTTACTTCCTCTTAGTCTTTCCTCTCTGGCTAGCTCCAGTGTTTGGCCTGGGTTTTAAATTGTTTCCTGTTCTAATATATAGAAAGAGAGAGAGAGAGTTGGGATCAAGCAGTAAAAATTCAAATCTATATTTATGATTTCTAATGTCCCTGCTTTTATAGTGTTGTGTATAAAGCTAGGGGATACTTGTAACATTTTAGTTTATGATTTAAGTATAGATTTTGAACACACACAACTCGGGAATTTTAAGACTGAAGGTTGCAAGACAAATATTTTTGTCACTGATGACTAAATTATATAGTTACTGTAATGTTGTGCCTAGGTCCTCAGTACTGACATTTTGTGATTATATAAGAATTTTGTCTTTCCAGTAAAATAAAATAAAATAAAACTAATTATTGCCCTTATTTTCTAGCTTTTATTTGTAACAATGTAGAACAAATGTACTAGTGCTAAGCTTCATTTTCAGATGGCCTAAAACAATAGAAACAGAAACTGACATATGTATGCCAATGGTGGTGGTAATAGGGGAAAACTGCACCCCTCTTCCTCCATGGGAACAATACCAACATTACCTCAGAATAGTATGTGGTGGCTGTATCTACACACTACTGCTCTGGGTACACTGTCTCCTGAACCAGAAGCAGTGTAGTCATGGCAACTCACCAGGAGCAGAAGCGGCACAGCATGCTCTCTGCCCCAGGCATTATTAGTATACAGTGAAGACAGGGCCTTCTTCTGACTGAAGAAGTAAGCTGTCCCAGCTTACTCACCCAAAGCAAATACCTTTTATTTAGTAATTGTAGGTTTTCTGTTGCTAACCCTGATTCTTAGGAGGTGAAGAAAGATGTCTGCTGCCACTCCTCTTAAGGGAGTGTGTCTATACATGCATTTGATCTGGGACTAGTTTACTTGGAAGTAAACTACTCTCAAGTAAATGCTGATGTCTACACATGCAGGGATGTGGAAGCAGATTTGCTGCTTCTAGCAGCAAATTGCTGCCATTTCCTGGAGCCCTGCAATAGGCCCCTACTGCCACTAGGGGGAGCTGGAGGCTCCGATCACAGCTGTGTGTGGCTGAAGACCATCTTGAAAAGGCAGCTCCATTGCCTTTCACTAGCCAGCCACTTCCCTGGCCAGGAGCAGTGTGAACAGTGCAGGGGCAGCACACGGCAGCTGTCTCATCACTGTCTCTGTCTCCCTGTGCCACAGCTGCTCTAGCTCCTACCCCTGTCCGTGATGCCCAGTACCCTTGGTTCCTGCTGGCCATCATGTTCACACTGACTCTTCTGGCCCACCATGCTGACGCCAGCTTACCCATGGTTGTATGGACCCCACTGACTCCCCCTACATTTAGTGACCACTTACACAGCTGCACTGTGCTGTCCCAGGTCTCTGCCACCTTGCAACTGTCACCTGAACCTCATGCTGCTAGGCAGACCTTGTCAGGGACAGCCCCAGTGTGCTGCTTGCCACCACTGGGGCCATCCATGTCCTCCTGGGCCTCCAGCCCCTCTGCCTTTGAGCCCACCAAACCAGCCATGACTGGTGGCTGCATGTCATCCAGCAGATATGGCTGGAAGCATTCAGGATGACCTGGGCCACCTTCCTGAAACTCTTGGAGCAGCTCCTCCCACAGCTGGAGTGGCAGGATACCACCATGTGGCAGTTGCTTCCCGCAGACACTCAGTGGGCTATCACATTGCTGAAGCTGGCCATGCCCACCAGCCTCTTTTATGTGGGCCATCTCTTTGGAATGGGCAAAACCACTGCCTGGGTGGCTGTCTTGGAGGTGTGTGGTACCCTCCACGGCATGCTGGGGTACATGATGCTCTGGATGCATGACTCCCTGGCAGTGGTGGCAGGGTTCTGTGCCCTGGGATTCTCCCAGTGCATCAGGGCCCTGGACAGGACCTACATCCTTGTTACATCTCAGGGCCCTGTCATGACTGCCCCACTACAGCCAGAGGGGCTCTCACTTTGTTGTGCTCCAGGCCATCATCAACCACTGTGCCTCCTTCACCAATGTGAATGCTGGCTGGGTGGACAGTGCTCATGATACTCATGTGTTTCAGAATTCCACCCTGCCAGCCTTGGTGCAGAGCAGACACTTTGTGCTGGGAGTGCAAGACCTTCAGCTGGGCACTGTGGTTGTCCCACCCCTCCCCAGGCACATGTGGTTGTCCTGCTCCTTCTTTGGCTCATGTGTCCCTACACTGGCCAGCTGGACCTCCACCAGATCTTTTTAAACTGGTGCCTGGCCCAAGTGGCCAGGAATTGCCTGAAGCTGGGCTTGGGTACTGACAGGCCTGACAGGAGCCTGCAGCATCTAGCAGGCCTGGACAGTGTGGACTTGGCAGCTGTGTGGCACTGTGGTGCAAAGCAGCAGTGCCAGGCTACAGGCAGGCTGGAACAGCTTGCCTGTGGCCTGT
Source organism: Crocodylus siamensis (assembly GCF_052110815.1). NCBI lineage: Eukaryota > Metazoa > Chordata > Crocodylia > Crocodylidae > Crocodylus > Crocodylus siamensis. The sequence continues at coordinate 164,083,219 of NC_143399.1, read as the reverse complement.
GCAGGGAGACACAGTGGTCTGATGTGGCCTCAGGCTGCCTGCATGTGCTCCATGGTTCACTGTTCCTGCAGGCTTTTAAGGGCTTGGGCTAGGGCAGGCATATAGCTGGCCCAGTCCTGGGGTGGGAGCTCCTAGTCCTAGAGCTCTGGGACTAGCCTGAGGCTGGCCCCCTAGTGGCAGTGCTGACTGGGAATACATTTTCTCCCAGTTGCCATCTACATGTGTGTTACTGTGCAGTAACTACTTGTGAGTAAATTTGTACACATGTAGATGTAAATTTGTACATATGTAGATGTAAATGCTTACTGTGCAATAAACTATGCTACTGTACAGTAAAACATCTTGTGTAGATGTACCCAGGGAGAAAGAAATTTAGGCAGGTTGGATGTTCCAAAAGTTTAACTTCTTTCCCCCCCACTTCAGCTGCCACCTAAACCTGAAAGTACTTCTTCTTAAGTGTCTGGATTTGCACATAAGTTGTCCAGTTGGAGCAACTGGAAGCATATACATGTGCTATTAGCATGCAGCAATACATTTTGGTGTGTATCAAGCCAGAGGTTTTTGCTTCTAGGTGCCACATTTGCACATGCACCCAGGACCACAGCATGTTGAGCTGGGTTGGAGATGCCCCATCTAATAGGGGGCCCTGGGAGGTTAGCCTGCCAGCCTAGGGAGGTCTCAACCTGATTCAATGTGCTGTGGAAGGTCTGGCTGGGACATGAGAGTGCTACAGTGTGGGGCTAGCAGTCCTAGCACTAACACACCCTCTTGCCCCAGTCAGCCATGTCAAAATCTATGTGTACAGTGTTGCTGAGTAAAACTCTGCAGCAAGGTAGTACTTATATGAGAGAGCTTCATGGGAGGGAGGGCTTATGCATATCACATCCTCAGTTTGTGTCTCAGGTGGGAAATCTTCTTTCTTACTCTCCAAATCTCAAAATACAGCAGCAAAGCCACTTTGGGTATGTTTACAAGTACTACCCTGCTGTGGAGTTAATTAGTTTCCTGTGGCCTAATAGGACCACATGTGTAGACCAGATGCGGCTGGTGAACTGACTGGTGAGGCAGGGGATTTTCAGCCAGCTGGGAATGGGGTGTGGTTTGCAGCCAGTTGGGACTGGAGGAGGTGAGAATTTCCAGCTGCCAGGCACTCCAGCTAGTAGCAGGGAGGCTGCAACCCCCCCACCATTCCTGGCTGGGTGCAGACCCCTTCCCACCCCGCTCCCATGGGATGCTCCACTGCCCCACCAGTCTGAGTTCACCAGCCATGCCTGGTGTAGATATGGGATGTTTACTGCAGAGCTAATTGGTCTACTCCACAGTAAACATCTCATGTAGACATGCGCACTGGCACTTAACTCATTCCCAAGCTTAGTGCAATCAGAACAGATCTTAGGAATCACTTAACCTCTACCTAAACCCTCAGAAGAGCCCAAAACATTACATTTCTATTAGTCCAACAGATCTCACTCACACTAACAGTGTTGCATTCAGTAAAACATGCAAGAGTTACAGTCACTAGTATATATGCATTTGTCCAGAAAGTGTGAGAAATAGGTCATACACCTTCCTCAACCTGAGGGATCCTGAGGATTCATATTTGTATATTTTCCTTGCTCTAATCATATATCTACCAAACAAGGTGCTTGAGAGAACTCTGTACTCTACTTCTTCAGTTTAAGTTGGAGGCAGCTGGGTAGGCAAGACTCATGTGGTCAGAAAGGGAACAAGAAAAAGGGAGCCTCATGGGGGTGGGGGTGGTATATGTAAACCACATCCTTAGTTTGTCCCCCAGGTGAGACATTTCTTTTTTCACTCTCCAAACTTGAAAATACAGCAGCAAAGCCACTATGGGTAAACCTTTCCATGGCTGTTTTTGAACATTCAATCCCCAGAAGGCTTGAGAGAAGCTGGAGGCTTCACATTTCCAGGCTTAGAATGTGGGGTGGGGCAGTAGATGGGTGGGGCATGTTAAGTAGCTGTGTGCGAAGCAGGTCCTATTTGATTTGCATTTGGATTCAGTTCAAATCAGGTACGTTGATTTGATCTGTTGATTCAGATCACTGTCCTTGATTCGATTCAGCTGAATCTGAATCTAAAGATTCAATGCCGATTCAGAGAATCAGTGATTCGGACATAGACACAGCTTTAAAAGTTTTTTCTACATACCTCAAGGTGCCAGCATGGCTTGTGAATGTCGCAGTGCTGGGACAGATGGAGCATCCCACAGGAGTGCAGAGGGACCCTCCATGTGCTCAATGGCAAACCTGGAACCATGGACTTCTGGGTCCATGGGGGAGTGTTCAGGCCCCTCTATGGCTCTATGGCTCAGCAATCAGCCATAGGGGGACCCTGGGTGCCCCACCTCAGATCCAGGAGGCACCAGTTACTAAGCCTGGTGGGTGTGGTGGCTCCCCTGCACACTCCTCGGTGGACCCAGAAGTGGACCGGAAGTGCTTCTGGCCCACTTCTGGGTCTGCTGCCAAATGTGCTGGGGAGTCCCCCCATGCTCCTGTGGGATTCTCCATGCACCCCAGCATCGCAGCATTCACCAGCTACCTGGTACATAGAGGTATGTAGAAAAAACATTTAAAGCTGTGTTTATGTTCGAATCACCAAATCTTTCCAAATTTCTCCAAAACAATTCAGAGGGTTCTGATTCAATTTGGAGAGATTAAAGGGTCCTCTGAATCAATTCAGATTCGGAGATTCAGCCCCCAGATCAGGGACCAAAGCTTCACACAGCCCTAATGTTCAGGTCTTCCCTCCTGGATGTTATACCCAATGAATGAAGAAATCAGGAGGGAGATCTGTTTTCTTATCTATATCCTGGACTGTTTATGGATTTTACATTACGCACACATTGCATAAAATTGGGAATGGAAGCCCACTTCTAATCACTAAGCTAATTCTCCTCCTAGACCCTGGACTCTTGAACTACTACCTAAACAGTGCTGGCTCAGCTTCTTCAACAGGATGTTCCAAGATAGCCTATTCTATAGTGATGGTTAGGGCACTCTCTGAAAAGTAGAATCCTGTTAGACTGCCTGAGGCTTAGAATTTTTCTTCCTGAATGAGTGCTGTAATCACTAGACTATTGTAGAAAAGGTGAGTACTCTAACTGCTTAAAGGCTCTAGACAGATGACCTATTAAAATTATTTAAAATGATAAAGCAGGACAGAGGATCCTCTCTAAATGTTTCATCTTGCTACCCTATTCTGTTCTAAGTAGAAACTAAACCCCTCTAACATTAAAGCTACTTCATTTTGGTTTAAAATGACAGAACTGAAGTGCCACAATACTGGGCATTTCAATGCTCATAGTGGTGGACAGATAAAATAGTTATATCAGTTCAGTTGATGAATTCCCAAGGGATAAATTCCCTCTTTTAACATGGTTTAGCATTTTAGCTGCCCAAACCATTGCTCATTATTTCTAATGTTGTCAGGCCCCTATACAGAATTTCAGATTTAGGGCAGAATCCTATTTCAGTGTATATGTACCTGGGCATAAGCATGGTAAAAACTAACAGGAGGTGGACCCTCCTATGTTGTAGTCCAAAGCAGAAAACTGAAGATTCCTTCTACTCACCCAGAACCTCTATGATTGGCCAGCACTGAACTCTGTTGACCCCTGGAGAAGGTGTAAGGGGTTGCTTTAACCCCTGTTCTCAGCAAAATGAGTTCACTGATGGCATATGTGCAAAAGGAAAATTAATTAAAATTCTCCAAAGAGGAATATTGTTAGATAGATATACATTTACAAACAGAAATATGCAGTTTTATAATTTTGAATCACTGCATCTTAAAAAACACTTTTTTTACCTGATTAAAAATTCCTAACAGGTAGCCAGTCTGTTAGGGAGATTTTATCCAAGATCAGAGAGTAAGTTCTAAAAAACACTGAATCTTCATTACACTTGCAGGTAGGAACCTCAGCAAAAAATTCAAGAGCACTGAGCATATTTTTTTTCTGCCTCTGCAAACAAGGGCTTACAACATCACTTGACCAAAGAAAGACAAGTATGGTCAGAAAGGAGTTACTCTTATGTCATATTACACTCAGGCTGGAATCTCCTATAATTAAGATCTAACTGAGCTAAACTTTCTTAGGACATTCTCTCACCTGAAGCTCAGTTCCCTTTATACTACCATATTTATTAAAATATAAGATGAACCTGAATATAAGGCAACCCCCAATAATTAGATTTTCTATATGGAAAGATTATAAATTTGTTACAATTTTCCAGGGATAGTATCTAATTATTGGAGGGTTGCCTTGAACTTGTCTCTCTCCCACTGGCATAGCAAGGAAAAGAAATCTGGAAGGGGTCAGGTGGCCCCCTTGCTTTCTGCCCCCACAACTACTTGCCCCTGTAGCACCCTTCCGCTCCCCTTTCCCTTTCCTGTCAGACCCTGATGTCCCTGATCACATGGAAGTGAGGGGCAAATTTAAAAACATTGACATTGAAATAAACATGCCTGTAGAAACTTTCATATAGGTAAAATTATTATGGGTACCCATAGACTTAGTTCATCCAGAAACACAATTTCAATCAGCACTTTTTTACCTGATTAAAAGGTACAAACTTGGTGAATCCACACATGCAATTAATGCGACATAAAACACTCTAGAGCAGTTTGAGCCAGACTCAAATGCTCTTGGGCACAGCATCTACATGTGTGTCTGGGACAGTAGCAATTTGAATCACAGCAGATCAGGCTCCTGACTGGCCAGGCTGACTGGGTGCAGTATATACCTGTTCTCTGCATCTACACATGCATTTTGGCACAGTAAAATACTTCACTGTAAGATAGTACTATCCCCAACAGTACTATTCTACAATGGAGTTAATTAGATTACTACACCCTAATACTGGTATACTTGTCCACTCTGATGCTTTACTGTGAAGCTAATTAGTCATTCATTCCATAGTAAAGCACATGTGTAGATATGCCCACAATGTATAATAGCAAAAGATAAAGCGTTCATGATTTATCATGTAGTGCATTAGGCTGGGCCCAGCAAAGTCAATGGCATTTCAAGCCATGGTGAGCTCATAGCTTATGCTAATTAGCCCACCTCCACTCACGATTGGAACTGCAGGTTCTTGTCATAAGTCCTGAGATCTTCCAAAAATCTATATGCAGATGAGGTGCAGGGCAACGTAGTCTGGCTCCACTTAGTCTGGAGGGTAGGGCCACACTAATCTTATGTGACAGGCTGGGTGGGGGGCAACAGAGGGATTCAGGATGAAATGTTCGGGGTCGCATTTGGTGATGTTTGACAGTCATTGAAGGTTGATGAAGAAACAGAAATCACTGGAAATGGGAAAGAAAGCATCAGCTCAGTTGTTCCAGTGAAGATGAATTTGAAATGTGTTCAATATGATGGTTCACCGTGACTTGAAAAAATAAGAGTTGAGGGGGGACTGTGCACAATGGGCACTGCCATATATCTTATTTAGATGATTTGCACTAACCTATCCTTGCGATAGGTTCTCTTCAGTCTGCTTGCCCAATATAGGCCTTGTGTTGTATATTTATGTTCAGTATTGGCTGCATTTAATCAGTTTTAGAGTTGGTTTCTATTACAGAGTACATAATGCTTTTAGCAGCAGTTTACTGACAGACGATTTATTTAATGAGGTTTCCTTGTACATGAATATAGGATGGGAGAGGGGGGGAATATATAAAAATATTTATATTTGAGTAAATATGGAACGTCTCTTACTCTTATTTAGTTCTGCCTAACTTAACAAAGCCTAAATTCTACTAAAATTACTATAATGGAAGGTAAAATGATTCAGACTTAACATAAAGTTCTATAGCTCTAATCACTGGACCACAGGTTAAGCACTTTCCAATCACCTCTCTAGCATTCCTTTTGAAGTTGAGTTGCTGCATCTTACAACTAGGATTCTCTAGAAAAAATGGATAGGGAGCATTGGAAATGTTTCTGCCCCAGGGGAAGTAAAGGTCCACCCCAGAATTACTTCCTTCCAGAACAGTAGAGAGAAATAGGGTTCTGTCGTTAGTACATGTACTGAAGAGTAATGAGTTTCCTCCTCATATACTTGGTTAATTTTGGTTCACAAACATAAAAAAGCTATTAGTAACCATTCTTCAAATAGGCCTGAAGACAAATTTTGTATTCTTATAACTGTGATTAACAAACAGGTGGCCTCTATTTCTAAGAGGTCTAGAAAATAGTAGATCTCCCTAACTGAGTTAATTAGGAAATACTTAAATGTCAGTTTACTAAAATTTATACTGTTTTATTCTTGGACTGATTGATTTAGTGATTGCTTTTCTTTATACTCATTTTATATGAGCTTAATTAAAGTAGCATTCAGTATTCCTCTGTAAAATAGTTAATGAAGGTGAACTTTCAGTCTAAATGACATTGTTGTACCTTTTTCTTAAAAAATCTGACAGTAGCTAACAGTTGTGTGTTTTCGTTCTCCTCAAAATGTTAATTACTGGGAACAGAAATCTTAAACAGTTTAAACTATTTTCCAGAAGATTTCCAAAACCTTACAAAATGTGAGTCTTTTCTTGAAGCATAGATTAGAAGATTACTTAGTATTAAAATTATGTTATAATTTTTATTTATAGTATTTAATATAAATTGGCATGTCCTTCTTAACCACCAGATCAAAGTGGAAGTGTAGAATGGATCCCTTCCTCTTCCCCTCCCCCACAAACAAGAGAAAGGGAGATAGCTTACATGGAAAAAACCTTAAGAAAAAGGAAAATCCATGTTCTCCCAAAAATAGCATGCATTTCATTTTGAACTCTCAGTTCAAAAAAAGTTAAAGTAAATGTACAATTCCAGATAATCTTACAGATAAGAAACGTTCATTATTCAGCTATTTAAGAAGGTAGCTCAAATAAGTAATCACAATAACTGAATTAGATTCTAGAAGTGTCTATAATGAACAATGTTTAACGGTATTCACATAGTGAAATTATCTGGTTCAATATCCTTAGGCATGGCTTCTGTGACAATAGCCTTTGTGATAATAGTTGCAAAACAGATATACATTTCTATAGAGTACAATGCTGAGAAAACTTAAAATTGCAGGCACCCACCTACTAAAAGATACTTTAGTATTAATTGTCATCAGTGGTGCATAAGAGATCAGCCTCACAACTCTACTCTCTTATATTTAACTACAGAAGAATTGAAGAACACACACTGAATGTTTAAGCGTCTCCAACCTACACTTTTTATGTTCCATATTACAGTTCATCTAGATGGAACAATCTATAGGATAAAATAGTTTCCAGGAACATTCAGTCATTGGCCTATTTTCTATCAGCAAAGAAGGTAATTAATGTTCATGGGCACGGTAGTATTTACAATGAGGTTACTCAGCCACTAGCACTTTAACTGGACTTCCTAAATCATTTTTAAAATAGTCTATTTTGTTGCACATAAGATGTGGTGATACACACTTTGTTTTTGTAAGGTAGAATGAAGGATAAAGATTCTTCATTGAAAATACTTGTCAGTAGCAATTAGTAACTAAGTATCAGTTTCTGTAGGAGGAGCCCTTGTTTGGGAAGGGGTGGGGGAAAAGACAGGGAGGGATTAGAAGACAAAGTGTCCATAGTCGGCAGCTAGGGGGCCCCCATGTGCAGCACTGCAGCATTACTTTCACTTTCCTCAGGCAGAACACTACTCTTATCAGAATTCCTTGTTTATGATGCAGACCACAATTTCCAGCAGCTGAATTTTGGGAAGAAGATTTTTTTAAGTGCAAGAGAATATGGTATTCTTCAGATATTATTGACTATCAGTCACTTATGATATGGGCTGTCTGTGACTGATGCTTTATCCTGTTTTCAGTGCCATGGGGATGTCACCAGGCAGATAATTTGGACAGTTCAGAAAAAGAAATCGAAATACTTACAGTCACTAGTTTCAACATTTTGTGGCACAGAGATATTGAGAGAGAGTAGAAAGAGCTTGACAACATTTATTACTCCTTTTCGAACTACAGCTTCCACCAAGTTAAGTTGTAAGGTTTAGGTTTTGTCTGTCTTTATCTCTTACATCTGTAGCAGGCTTACCTTTCAGGACTTGGGTTGAGTCCCAGGCTTGAGATCCTGCTGTTTTGATTGGTGGAGCCCATCCACCAATCAGGAGGCAGCAAGAGTAACAAAGTCATGCCCCTTTCCTGAGGGGAGGGAGAGAAGTGCTCCCCCAGACCTGACTGAAGACTGAAAACTGCCTGGAAGACTTCAGGGGTGGAAACTGTCCGGAAGACTTAGGTCCAGACTGCAAACTATCTGGAAGACTTAGGTCTGGAAGACTTCAGGGACAGAGCCCTGGAGTGCATAAAAGGAGCTGTATGCCCAGCACAAGGGAGATGCACCAGGGACAGAGAAGAGAGAAGACTGTGGCTTAGAAGAGCTGAGGAGAGTTGCTTATCAGGGCAACACAGTAGCCCAGGAAGATCCCCTGAAGACTTCTATCAACAGGAAGTGGTGGATGGCTCCAGCGGTTAGGCTCTTGGTGTGCAGCATGGTGCATGGCACCCAGACCCTGGGAGCTGCATGAGGTGGCTCATGTCTACAACCTCTGGCATGTGGCCAGAGACACAGTGCACAGCCTGATGCATAGAGCAGGATCTTTGGAGCTCCTTGGGTGGCTCTGGTCCACAACCCTCAGCATGAGACTGGGAGCTCAGTGCAGGAGGCACTGCATGGAGTGTAAGAGACCCTGGGAGCTGCTTGAGGTGGCTCAGGACAGCAGCTCAATGCAGATGACACTGCCCAGAGGGTCCAGGAGCAGACCAAGCCCCAGTGCTGCACAAGGCTGTCCGCTAGCACAAGGTGAAGCACCCACTACACACAGTGGTGCATGTGGCCCTAAGCCAGGCCAGTGGCAGCAGAGTCAGGTGCCAGAAAAGCCCAGTGGGGAACAGAGCTTGATCTGGAGAACAGGAGGCAACCCTCCAGGACTGTGGAGTAGTAAGTTACCCTGGAGAGAGGGTACCAACAAAGGAGGGACCCCCCAGGGTTGCAAAGAGGCACCACGTGGGCCACTCCTGGGTGATAGAGGGGGGAGCTTAGGAGTCTTTGGGGTCTCCCTCTCCTTTTCTTTCCCCCACCTCCTTTCCTGTAGTGGTACCTTGGGAGTGGGGCTCCTGGCCTGGAAGGCACCCAGGTAGTCTAACAATTTCTGGTTATATTTGTAGATGCTGCTTTATAGTTTATGTGAATAAGTTGAAGCAATAGTTTGTACATTAATAGAGTTATAAGGTTGCCCAATCAATATCCTCTGTTCTGGGCTGCTCTATGGTTCATCTGTATTTTTAAATAATAATTGGTTGTGTGTGTGTATGTGTGTGTGTGTATGTGTGTGTATACACACACACACACATTTACAAAACAACAAACCTTATACCATATATATATATGTGTGTGTGTATGTGTGTATATAAGTGTGTGTGTATGTGTATATATATATATAAATAATTTATGTTCTTACTCTTTAATGTTTTTGTTGTAATAATAAATTTGTATATAATTAAATAATTGATTGACTGGGTCTGACTCTATAGGGGATGGAGGTGGCCACTGGGCTGTTGTGTCCCTCCGCAGCACACTGCCCTGCCAACAATTCCCTCAATTGGAGAAGGGAGTACAAACCCATGTACACCTGGGCTACACATGTATTTCCAGACAAACAGGATCCCTCTGGGTCATTTTATTGTTACAATTTGTTGGTAGCTGATAATCCATTTTAGAAGTCTTCAATCTAGATGACAGAAATATTTGTTATAAAGTTACCACATGCCTTTATTCTTTCTATAGCAATGTGGACTTGTTTTACTTATGTATTAGATAAGGGACATTGTGACCCACTGCAAGGTTCTGATCTTTGTTGTGTTAATATTATACTACGTTGTGGCATAGGATTGGGAAGAAATATGCACTGCTCTTAAAATTTCCCAATCCAGAGAGAACTCCTTTTAAATATCTTGCATTGTGATAAGGAAATATTATTGCGATAATAAAGATCCAATGAGCACCCATATGTTTGACAACATTACAAAAACTGTGATAAGAAAGCAGATCAAAACTCCACATGCCATATTGGCATATTGAGATAATTTGTAAGTAGAGAACAAGTAGGGAACTTGTGACAACTTGGTCTTGTCTCTACTTGTTGCCTTTTAGACAGATGAAATGGGGCACAGAGATGTAGGGATTCAGAAACAGGGGATTGTGGGATTGATGGAACATTTCCTGTCCCTGAAGCCTAAACTGTGTGTGGGTATATTTCAAATACATAGCAGAAAGGGGAAAGAGGTGGTAAAGATTAGTTTCATATCCAGAAGTTCGGCAAAGCTTCCAGGGTTGCTAGTGAGGACAAAGTAAAGAAACTGGCAGATAGGCACTGGGAATGATACTAAAGTTAACCCTAACCATCGGTTGGAAATACTAAGTAAAGTTACACATTCCATGTAGCTCTAAATAATGTAGTATCTAACCATCTCATAAACATTGATACATTTATCCTAACAGCATCTCTAGGAGGTAAGGAGATATTATCTGTAGTTTATAGAAGAGGTAGCAAGGCACAGAAAAACCAAATAATTTGTCCAAGATCTGTAGCAACAACAGGAATTGAATTCCAATCTCCCAAATTCCAATTCCTTGGAATTGCCAACAAACATTCGCTCTTTCTTTTTGGCACAGCTTAAAACTAGTTTCATCCAACTTGACATATTATTTATTCACTTTCCATACAGTCCTGCTAAAATGTGAATTTTCCCATTGAGTGCTCCAGGGAACAGGAACTGACCTTAAGTTACCTTAAGTATGAAATACTTTATATTAATCTATAGAACTAATATCCATTCCTTGTATAAAAAAAAAAATAATTCCAGAAGTTATTCTATAAGGGAAAATGCCTCAAACACTAATAGAACTAACAAAACAAGATCCCCTGATAATCAGCTCTACAGTATTGTGAAGCAATTACCAAAACATACTTGAATTTTTATAAAATTCACTTCACTCTTAGATATGTATGTTTGTTTGCAGTGTTTTACAATTAGTAATTTTATTTATGATTATCATCAGGTATTTTACACTTCAGAGTGCATGACATGTTTGAGAGTAATGGGTTCCAGCTTTACAGGGACTCCAATTTATCATTTCTTAATTGCCTGCTTGGAACACAGTCAAGCCAATTTCCCTTCCCATCTGACCAAAACATTATTCCTGTTGGCCTTGAACATTTGATCTTCAGTACCTCATATTTGGAAGGAATATATTGTCAGTCAAAGCAAGCTAAATTTTGCAAGATACATGAAATATTGCACTAGATTTAGAAGCCAATGGTTCTGAAATTCATAGAGAAGATATATTTACACAAGGAAAATAGAAGAGAAACAAATTATTTTTAATGCAGTAAGTTGTTTAAAGTCATAATGTATTTTTTGCAGACACAGCTCTGCACCCAATATTTATGTATCTGGGGGAGGGTGAACTGAACAGGGCACCATGACTGGCTCCCAGGGTGTTGTAGCAAGTGGCTCCCAGGGAGCATCAGTGCAGCATCAGTGGCAGCAATAACCTGAGTAGGTTACCCTTCTCTGTTACCAGAATTTGCTTGTCACTTTGGGGTGCGCTCATTTTTTAGGGGCACATTTCTGGGGTCTCTGTAATTCTATCAATGTGCTGCTTGTGTTACTTGTGTTTCTATATGGAGCTGTATCTCTCCCTTCTGCAAGTCCTCACTCCCAATGGAACTATCCTGCAGAACTTACTTTCCATGGGGCTGGGTTCCTACAGCCACCAAATCAGTCAAATACATACACACACAGAGATTAATGTGACACACCTGACCCAGCCAGGTTGATCAGCATGTACAGGCTAACACCCTCATATGCCAGGAATTAGTTCATTGGGGCAACAATAAAATACAATCAGACACAAGCACATAGGTGAACAGAAGACCTCTGGATCAGGCTGGGTGCGGCAACAATAAAATACAATCAGACACAAGCACATAGGTGAACAGAAGATCTCTGGATCAGGCTGGGTGCGGCAACAATAAAATACAATCAGACACAAGCACATAGGTGAACAGAAGACCTCTGGATCAGGCTGGGTGCCCAGCTGACACCCTCATGGGCCAACATTCAGTTCATTAGGGCATGTCTGAGCCAAACTTGGTCAGTCAGCCTATATAGGCTCATCCCCTTATGCGTCTCAAACTCGGCATATCCCAAACTTTTGCCCTAACTGTCCTAGTAGTGGTAGCCTCTTGATGAGCAGATCCCACAGTATTTTGGGGCTTTACAGGAAACTTTGGCTTAGGTAAAAGAAGCGTTGCCGCAGATCAAGGGGATAGGGGGAGTAGAGAAGGAAAAATACACCCAGTTACCCCCAGTTTGACTACAAAAGTTATTTATCACTAAGTATATGAAATTTATGATGGTACTAGTGGTAATAACCATGCAAGGAAAAACAAACAAAAGAAATTACAATATCACTCTGGTTCAATTGAGTATTTGGGGAAACCTAGTTCAAACTTAACTAATAAAATTCAGGTTCAGAAAGCTATGCCTAGAGAGAAAAAGAGAAAGAGAGAGAGTGAGAGAGCAAGAGCAAGAGCTGGGATCTCACCGTTCTAAGGCACTCGGGTGTTTTGCTGACAGGCAAAGTTCCTAGCATGATCGTTGAAGGTTAAACAGGTGACTGAAAGAGACTATTTGTTTCTCTCAGCTTCTTGAGAACAACAACGAATGATGTCAGAGAGATTTCTCCCTCTTGAAACACACAGTTTGCTGATTTACAGCTTGCTTATACCCTTAGCCCAGCTTCTTCAAAGCATTATATTAATTGTGTAAATCAAGAGGGTCCCAAGCTATAATTGACACAGAAAATCCTGTTATACAAGCGTTTTCATTTTACATGAATTACCTTTTTCAGTGACAAGGGGTTATCTGGTTTGGAACATCTCAAGAAACTGATTAACAACCAGGAAAAACATAAAGTTTTGAGGAGTAACCAGACACCTAGGAGCTGGCTTGAATTTATTATGAATATAGAAGATAAACTGGAAGGGATACCACATTATTTCTTCTCAGGTGGCCTAGCTATGCTTACACTGTAAAGTCAGCATCAGTGTTTTGTATTTCACCTGTTGTGAATAAGCCTCAGCTTAGCATGACTTTCAGATCTTACTGTAATATTTTACTGGTGCCTTTATTTGGTCTGTTTTCTAAAACAGGAAATCCCAAGGGCACCTGGAACATACTCAAGGGGATTACTTGGAGTGGTCAGAAACTTTGTGGGGAGTACTTCCATCAGTCATCCCCGGAAAAGTATGGCAGCATTTGTGGTCAGGGCTCCAACAGGCTGGATGTTGTGATGAACCCTTAACCATTGTTCAGATGTTGCTCATACCCACTCTGACTTGATCTCTTCCCTAACCCGGCAACCGAGTTGTGGTCAATCAAGTTTAACTAGGTCTCCCATACTGGGACCAGGGAATGTATGGCCTGAGATTCCTATTACACTTTTCTTCTGCTTAGTTTTGCTTAGGTGAGGTGTAGGGGAGAGGAGGAAAGAAAAAGTCCTTTATAAGTCCAGTCCCTTCCCTCCACTTCCCCCACTCTCATCTACAGTTGTTGACATACCTTTGCCTTGCCCCTCCCCTCTCCCTTGGAACTCAATGATCTCACTACACCTCAGATTTACCAGTCATTTAAATGAGGACATAAGTAAAAACAAAGAAAACAAAAATAAAGAATTTTGGGGAAAGAAAATATTTCCCCAAAATGGATGGATGGAGACTTGAAAAACAGGAAAATATGTTAATGAAGAAAAGAAATGTTGATGTAATTTCAAAGGATTACTCAAATGCTTGCTGAGATGTGTTGGACTGGAACTTTGAACATCTATGGTAGCAATGTGGTTGTCACAGGGCGGGGACCCAGGAGTGGCCATGATCTCTCCTGGCGCCCCTACCATGCCAAATTGTCCGTTGAGCACCCTCGTTCTTGCCCACCACGTCTTTGATGGTTCAATAGTTTATAAGGGAGGCTGCCTTCTGTCCCCTTGGACATGGTGCTAGTATTTATTCTGGCCCTTGTTTCCCTAGATTGATTAGGTGCACTCTGCCTTATGGGCTTGCGTGGCTCCTACCACCCCTAATACCACGTCCCAAGCCTCTCAGATATTCTGGATGTTGTTGAGTCTGTTCCTAAGGCCCACGCCTTCACGGATGCTCTTCTTGCCTGCCTTCACCTAGTGGCCCCACCGGGCCCTTCTCTACGCTCTTGCCCTCTCCTTGGCTTCCCTCTACGTGTTTGCCCTCCCTGGACCTTCGTGTCCCTAGATGCCCGCTCCTAAGGCTCCTCTCCTGGGGTCTCTCCGTGTGCGCTCACCTTCTCTGGGGGCCTCTCAATAGGCTCGCCCCCTTCTGGGGCTTCTCAATAGGCTCTCTCAGTGTGCGCTCGCCCTCTCCAGGGCCTCTCCATGCGCTTCTCAGTGTGCACTCGCCCTCTCCTGGGGCTTCTCAGTGTGCGCTCGCCCTCTCCTGGGGCTTCTCAGTGTGCTTCCCACAAATCGGGGCTCAGGCGGCCTTGGCCTTACCTGGCCCCCACACCCCCTTGTCTGGGTCTTACGCCCCACTGGGGTTTCTCCCAATTGGGCTCAGGCGGCCTCAGCCTTACCTGGCCCCCAGACCCCTTTCCCGGGTCTTACGCCCCACTGGGGCTTCTTACCTATACCCACACTGGGCTTCTTCCGATACTCACCTACTCTGGGGCCAGAGTCGGGACACCCCAAAACGCGGCACCCTCTCTGGTGCCAGGAACCCCCCCATGCTACTGGGGAGCTCCCCCAAGGCCTCCTCCAACCCCTACAGCCCCTCCCGGTCCTCTGGTTGTAACAATAACCAAACCCATAAGCTAATCAGCTGTGACACAAAAACCCAACTCAAACGCTAGCCTCCTGGCTTAAAACATAAACCCTAAGTTCTCTGGCTCATCATTATTTCCATCCCCTCCAGGGCTCCTCTGCCTGGTATCCTCACCCCTGGACTGCTCTGGTCATCAGGCCTCCCACCTCTGCCTACTCCTGGCAGAGCTCTCTCCTTCATGGCTGCCAGAAGGGAACTGCCCCTTTGGCCTCAGCCTAGGCTGTCTATAAAGGCCAGGCCATGCCCCCTTCCGGTCAGCTGACCTCTGGGGTTGCCCCAGCAACTCACACCTGTCCTTCTTTAGGAGCAGGGCACTTCAATGCCCTGTGACAGTGGTATTTGGTTTTGTACAAAGATTGTATTTTCCAGAGAGGGTATATCTCTTTTCTGGTTTTGAGGAAAAGATTTTCCTATACTGTTTTGTCAGTGTTCTAGGAAGCTTTCACTTATAAGTGAAAAATGGTAAAATAAAATAACCAATGACAAAGTATTGGAAAACACTGCTTAATGTAAACGAGCTGTTTATGTGAATAGAAGGGGCCACGTCTGCACAAAATGCTGCCTGTACAGTAGCCTGTGACTACTGCACAGTAGTGTCACATGGCAGGAAGTGTGACACGATGCTACTGTGCAGTAGTCATGAGCTACTTCACAGTCAACATCATATAAAAGTCATTCCTTGATGCAACTGCCTTCCTTGGCATGCTCCTTGTTTTTACAAGTACTAAATGACTGTGAAGTAACAACTGTGCAGTCAGCGTCTCATGTAGACACAGCCACTGTATACCAAATCAGTTGATTGTTGGTGAACTGACTGAGAGAAACCAGGTGAGAGGTATGAAAAGTATAAGAAAAATACACCCACTAAAAAAACCTTACTGTTGCAGTATATTGACAAAAACAGCTTGAAAACTATGGTGATCAAGCTAATTTGAGGTAAGCAGCAAAAGACAGAGTGAAGCTGTTTGAAAATGATAGTCTATATGACTGAAAGATAAAGTGCTGACTACCTACATGCCAGTCATAGCTAGTACCTCCACTCAACCAACATCGTGTGTGTTTGACCTCTGGCAGAACGTGTAAGACCCAGATTCAACTCTAAAGCCATAAACAAACCTATACACTATAAAACCCCACAATTTTCTGTTACAAAGTGACAATCATTATCTTTTTTTCTGTATTTTTCAACAATTCATCCTAACATTGAGCTTGTTTTATTTAACTGCAGGTTGTCTTTGGAGTGAGGTTTGCAGGGAATACATTTTCAACTCACATACCTTGAAAATACTTTTTTGCTTTTGTGGAGGAGTTTGTAGATAACGTGTTCTTTCTTTTTATTTTTTCTCCTATATTCATTACTCTGCATTAAGCTACATTGAACTGCATTTGTCATTTATTAGTCTTGTTATTGACTGCATTGTTCCTCATTATTTACTGCTATTCCTAATTTTGAATCACCTGGAAATCCTGCTTTCAAAAGCATTATCTGATTCATTTGTATGAATAAAAGTAACAGAGGACACAGCACTACTATCTGCAACACCAGCAGCTTGCTAATAACTTCTGCCCAGCTTATAATACAGTATTCACCTTCATGGGGTTTCTCTTGAATGATTGTATACTTTAGAGAAGTGATTCTCAACCGAAGTACAACTTGCACCCTGGGGTGCCTTGAGATCCTTTCAAGCAGTGCCACACAATAGCACAATTAGGTTTACAAATATGATTCACAATATAAACCCAGAGATTTCAATCAAAAATTTATAGTTGTGGTCTTTCTGAATTCTTTGTAATGCTCTTTTATTTTTCTGTAGGCAAAATAAAAAAGTAAAAACAAAGAGTTGGCATTTTCCAAGGAATGCCTTAATTCTATCCAGAGGTTTATCAATGCATGCCTTAGGTCTGAAAAAGTTGAGAACCACTGCTTTAGAGAGTAACCTGGGATACAGAACTTATGGGCTTGCAAATGTATATATTAGTCTTAGATAGTGCTTGCAAGCACTATATGACTTTACTGTTTAAAAAAAGAAATATTTAGACACTGGTGAGACTAAGGTAGACAGAAAAAAAATCCAAAGAAGTTATATGGAAAGAGTATCTTCAATTTATGGGACCATATGGTCTATTCATAACATCGTACACAGTGATTCATATTAAACAGCCAGTACTGCTTATAAATTGCCGTATATTGGCAGCAGAGAGACATTGTCTTTTGCTGTTTTTAGCATATGAAATACCTGTTTGGTATCTGTTATGAAACACCAACATTTTCACAGCAAGTGTTGGGTGTACTAGACAGCTCAATACTTCATTGGTCTCCAAACACTTTTATTTATGTCCATGTACAGTATGATCATTCAGCCCTGATCCGTTAAGCTTCATAGCATACTTTCTGAGCAAGAAGGGCTCAAACATATAATATAAGATTTGGGCTCATAGTAAATTGCTTTGTGTTTCTTTTCTTCAATACTGTGTACTTCTTTATAGCTAAACCTTTAAATTCAATCCTTCAAACCTTTTTTTAAGCTTTGGCTACTGAATTTTCAATTTCTCTCTCTTTAGGATACATAAGATAGATGTTTGTGTTCTTGCTTTTATAAAGCTTGGATATTTTAACCAACTGTGTTCTTTTGAAATCTGATGTGACCACAGCAGAAGTGTAAAATAAAATGTAGCTGTGTTAGAGGAAGGTACAGGGGTGTACTTGGTAGCCATGTTGGTCTGAGACAAAAAGACATAAAAAAACTTTGAGGAAGGTACATGCATTTAGTTTTGTTTTACACCATGTTGTTATGCTAGGATCTGATCCAAACTCTGCTAGTGCACAGATGCAGAGTCAGATACTTAATTTCTAATCTCAATATAGCAAAATAGTCTAAACTAAGTGCTGTCTACTAAATGTTGTAGTTCTAACATTCAGCTGTTCTTTGTTTTGCTTTGCATGAGGCAAGCAAAAAGTACCAAAGACAAGATTAGAAATAATTTGCTTTTCTTGCTAACAATTTTCTAATTTGTATTGAAAAAAAAATCTGATTTCAAGGTAAAAATCTTTAAGGCTGTGCCTATGTATGCCAGGAAAGTAGACCAAAGGGATCCTGTTCACAGTAATTACTATCACTGATGCCAAGTACTGAATTTGCCTACATTAGGCAATTTTGGATGGTTCTGTTTACTTCATATGTTACTTCTCCATAAAGACTCAGGTCTGCTTCTCTGATGTTTAAACTATGTATTCACTTTTTTGAGTGATAAAAAGCAGTATGAACCAGAGAAAGCATGATGGCATACATTAGAGAGCAACATAGAAACATGTGGCAACATATAAAATATGTATGTCTAAGAGTTTGAAGGGAGAAAAAATTAGACAAAAACTAAGACAATAAAGAAACAAAGTGGCACCCTCTGCTTGTGTGCTGGGTGAAGACTGCATAATCAAATAAAACTCTTAGAACTTCTCTAGTCCCCAGATTCATTTTGAGAAAGAAATTGTGTTTAGCTTTTAAGAAGAGAACACGAACTGTGAAGAAATCAGTTATGATCCACTTCTATTTCTCTCTGATCTCTTCCATGTTAAAAGTTACCTAGACCTTTTTAAAGCAAAAATGGATGTCATTTTTACAAGAAAATGCCTCACTTTTTATGAACTATGTCTTTAAAACAAGATCTTTATTTCTTTTAATAAACTTTATTTACAAGCAATGCTATAACTGGGTGACATAAAGCAAACAATTTGTTTATGTTTGTGTTTAGGCAAAGTTAAAAAGGAAAAGGAAAAGAAAAGGATGAGAGAACAGAATATTAAGTAAGACATACGTATTACACCTTAATGCAAATATCTAATTATGAAGGGGATACATGGATCACCAGTTCTTTTCCTTATTGTTCACACTTGGAAGTCCTAGCCAAACTAAGCTAAAGACAAGACACAACCTCTCAGTAACCATCAAACTATCACTCTTTACATTCTTTCTAAAGCCTGAAACACTCATACTAAGATCATACAAGAAAGTATACAGCAAATGGACTTGAAATGCCCGCCAGGTAAAATTAATAAGTTAATACTATATTATAATAATATTTGGTGTGAGAGATATGCTTTCAAGGACCTCCACGGCCTGAAAAGATTCAAAGCCATATTTTTCAGCCCCCACAGATGTGCCCTAAATCCCAGGCTACCCATATGGCTGAGTAGAGACAAGCCTCCATGGCTCTCCCGGTGTGCAGAATGGAATGAAAGATCTGAGTTACAGAGCAAAAACAAGAGCCTGTCTCACACTATATCCTGGTGCCTAATACTCTGTAGCAAGAGTCAGAACCCAGGGAATAGAAGTGCAGAGAAATCCAAAGGCAAAGTTCAAAACTAAGCTGGAAACTAGGGTCAGGACCGAGGAGAAACAGTGCAGGAACCAAGGCTTGCTGCAGCAGAACCGTTGACTGGCCTACAGACCCATGGCCCAGCTAATTCTCATAGATGGATAGGTGGTGCTTCCAGCAGGCAGTCAGGAGACTTGCTGCTTCTAAATTGGGACAGAGTTCATTAGCTGGGGCTTGCTGCAGGTGTGGCTGCTGCAGTACTTGGCTTGCTGGCCTGCCTGCTTCAGAGTCCCTGACACCTAGGATATTTGGTTACAGAGTAAGGTACCTTCCTGTGTTCTTGCCTTTTGGCCTCTTGAACTTTGCATTCTTTTTGGTTCAGTAGCACAGTTCCAGCAGGAGGGCAGAAAGCACTTCTCTCTCTGTATTTCCCATAGCTTGGTAGTTAAACAACTCCATTAGTGGTTTGAATCCTTTTAACTGGAACCTAACTTTGTGGCCCACTGAGGTAGCCTTTGGATTGAGAGAAAGGGACTCCTGTATTTTGAAACCTGTTCCCAATATTGTGTATGCAACTTTGCCATTGACTATTTAACATAAAATGCTTAACCAGTAGCAGGAGTAAGGCCTCTCTCCTTCAGCAGCATAAAAGACAGGTCCCCTTTTCTTTGGTCACACTTGGGTACCTTTTCCTGTTGGTTACACAATGGACATAGCTTCAGTGGGTTAGGCAGAAGATGGCCTTGGCCCTGTCTATGCTGTGGCACTCTCCTGCTATGTGGCAAGTCTGGGGTTATATATTCTCAAGAGGGAGGAACCACATCCAAGGTGTTTTAATTAGTAGATTACTGGCGGTATTGTGGGTAACCTATAATCTTTCCCAAACATTTGTTAGTCATATTTTTTAACCTACCTACAGTTTTAGGAAGTTTCATGCAATTGTTGTGCTTCCATAATGCATTTGGATCGCAATAGAGCAAAAATGGAGTTAGAGGTCTCGGTGACTATCTTGAGTAACTTCTGAGTAGGTGCAGCTGCACAAGCTTAGATGCATAGGAAGACAGTGGAGAGAAGGGAAGGACTTAGTGGAATTCAGGCCATCACCTGGAGTGAATTAGAATTGCTCACAGTGACTTAAATACCCAATAGTGAATTGTGTAACTGCCACTTTGATTCTGAGCAGTAAAACAGGATCTAGCCCTTAGGCTCAGTGTCCTAATCTTTTGGCAAATCAGTCGTGAAGTTAATTATGTACTGTATAAAAAGTATTAATTGTACTATGAAAGTATTATCAGTTTTAATTTGGTAGACTTTCAATTAGTTTTGAAAGGTCTTTTGCCTTTGTATTATGAAGAGGGATAAATAGGAACAGTCATTTATCTTCTCTGTATCATTAATTATTTGTTATAGCTTGAAAGTCTTCCTTCTTCTTTGTTTCCTCTCCACCCTACTACACTCCTAGCCCTTTCAGTCTCTTCATATGAAAATCTTCTGGGTCTATAATCTACCTGCACCTATAATAATTTAGATCACACCTCTCCATATCTTTTCTCTTCCTGTTTTTTGAAAGTACGACCGGAACTGAAAGCCTAAATTAATCGCCTCAGTCAGTTCAATTGTACAAAGTCTTTCACTCGGATGATCAGATAATTCTAGTAGATCAGGAAGGTATGATTTTTTGGTTTGTTTACAGAAACTGTATTGGTTTGCCCCTTTAATCTCATTTTGATTACAAGTCAGTACAAACATGAAAAAAAGAATTTTCTGGTATTTGGGTAAATTTCACTGGTCTGAAATGCCCAGAATCATGGCTATCACTTGCTTTAAGGATCAGTAAAGTAGTTATTGACTTGCAGCAATACAATATAATAGTTGAGTTAAATGAAATTACATATTTAGTCAGTAGCTCTGCTGTTTTCAAATACAATTTATTCAGGGATACCATTTATTCAAGCACGTTTTCCTTTTATACTTCAATCTGGGATGATGCCTCATTCTTATTACCTGAAAAAGAGCATGTAAAAAGACAAATTCCCAAATCCCCAAATCTTTGTGATAAAGACACATACAAATGAAATCATTTGTGCTTCTCTACACTTATCTATAAAAACTCACTTTACTCTCCCTCTGCAACTAGCAGAGTCACTGGTTCTCTCGCACAGACTTTCTGTCTCTGGTGTACTTAAGGCTAGTTTGTCTTTTAAAACACATCCCTGTAGATGCAGCTGACACAAACCTGTGCTGAGGACTGAAATGGAACTTTTACAACCCTTTGCACCTTATGTGAATTTGACTCTGTCTGTATCCAAATAACTTGATGAATCTTCATTGAATCCAGAAATTAGAGTCAAACAGCTATTACTTATTAATAATACAATAAAACTGATAGCTTTTTTCTGTTCTGGCCAAATAATGATCTCTCCAGCTCCTAATTTAAATCAAACTTTTGAATTGCTAATAAAAACATGTCATGACTCACAAAGTTAAGTTCTTTTGCATTAATCTTAAACTCTTTAGGAGTTATCGAGTTTCACATCATTAAAAATAACATCAATGGTATAGTCTGCAGTAACTATTAAATTTATAGCTGGAAGATGAGGCTTGTATAAAAGAGCCATTACTTTATAACAGCATTAAAGAAAAATATGTAGCTATTGTTTACAATTTACACTTAAGAAAGGGAACGGTTTACAGGAAGACCCTTAATGATATAGAAGATCCATTGTCTTTAAACAGACACTGTTTTATTCTGTTTTTAAAAGATAGCATTTAAAATAAACATTGAGGATTTTGTACTGAATAAGGGATATAAAAATGAGAAATATCTCCAAATAAATCTATGAAGGGCCAAATTATATTTAAAAATAACTTTCTGTGCTAACAGTTCCAGCGCTTTTATTATGATGTCTCATGGTGGTTAATAATGCTTTGATTATATTGATCATTTTACCATGTTTCACTCAATTGATTTGAATGGAATGGATTTGTTGCAGATATGAAACCCAGCAAGCCTGGCAGGGATCAACTCACCCCCACCATTTCCCCATCTTCTACCTCTTAGAAGGGGGTGCAAACTCCAGTGCAAACTGCTCTGGCATTTATTGCATTGCATTAATTTCATGTGTAGATGCACCCAGAGACATATAATCACTTTTGATCTGGTCAAGGTTGCTCCTATCAGTATAATTAATTTCCATATGGATGAGCAGCATGATATGGTAGTCAGAGGACTGGGTCAGCTTTGGCATCCTTTCCATGTCTTGGATGCAGGCTTCTGGCATACAGCAGACCTCTCAGTCCAACAGATCAGGCCAGCAGATGGATACCTCTGTGCCTTGGAGGAAGGAGCCACCAACCACTGTCACCTGTTGCTTTCTCTTAGTAACAGTGATCTCAATCCTTCTTCCCTGGGGAAATGCAGATCATGGCCTCTCCTGCCACTGGAGTGGGCTCCTTCTCATCCAATGTCAGGGCTTTATACCTGTTCTCCAGGTTGACAACTGCAGGTAAAGAAGAGGATTGCCACCTGTTGCCAGAGGTGACAAGCTGCCAGGTTCCCTTCCAAAGTACCGTGTCACTTCTGTGCTTTCCAAAGCCTTCTCTAGCTGGCCCCAGTCCATTATGTTTGAGGTCTCTTTGTGCATTCTGTTGATAAAGGCCTCATGCTCACAGGTGTTTCTGCATCTGTCCACCTCTTCCTGCATTTCTTTACCTGATTTCTCTGAGAATCCACCAAAAATAATTTTGTTCAATCTAAACCAAGTTTGCACTATGTCTTCATTTTTGTTGAAGAAGTGAAACATCTTAAAAAACAGTGCTAAATTTCTCCAAGAATTGAAAATGAATTATTTGTTCAGCTCTGCTTCTCAAACCCTCCATGCAAATCCTATTTGCTCAGGATTTTTTTCAGGTAGACTAGATTTTACTTTAGGAGCAAAGGAAGAAGTCGTCAAGCACACTAGTTTATTTTCCTTTACAAACTGAACTTTATACTGTGAATTATAGAAACTATTGGAAAGCTTGGCAAAACATTTATCTTAATATGTATGTTCCATGAAGAGAATAGTCAATGAAAATAATCTTTTAAAATATGTGATTCAATTTTATTATACATCAGTGAATAGTTATTTTTTGTAAGTCTGAAAAAGGAAGAATCTAACCAATAAATATCCTTTTGGGCTTTTTTGAAGCGACAGATTCATCAAAGGGGCTATAAAATCCACTTTCTTAAAAACTGTCCTTACGACTTTTATAGTTCATGAACTAATGAAGATCGACTAAGTCCACTACAGATGAAAATGATCTATTAAGGGCTGTGACATAAAGAAGTCAGTCACTGATTACAGAATTATAGGAAAAAGTAATGTTTCTCTTCTTATTAACTCCCTCTTCAGACCAACAAGCACATTCTTTATTATTATTATTTATTTAATAATATATTTATTATTCTGTAGATTTTGCTTCTCTAAAATCTTTACTACATGCATAGAAGATACCATTATTGCCTTTTTCCAAAGAAAATATCTTAATGTCCTAAAAGGAATCTCATTTATAAGTGAGAAATATACGTATACCTATCTATAAAATTCTATTTATATGCGATATAAAAATTGAGGGCACACATCAACATGTTATCTAGAGACGTTATGCATGTTTTGATACTAGGCATATTCACATTTTCCAAGGGGAAAACCATATAGAACACAGTTCACCCAAGGTCATAGCCTGAAGACTTAGGATAGAGGCAGATTTGGCCAGCATATTATGAATAGAAGATGCATTGCTTGTGTTCTACTCCTAAAGTACCCAAAATACAAGTTCAAACATATTTTTGAAATTCATTTCTGCCAAAAGTGTTGTTAGTCTTTCTTTCCAGCAAGCCTTGCTCAAGCATAGGGGCAAACTAAACAGTGAGTTAGGGATAAAGAGATTAGTTAAAATGGAACTAAAATATATAACTAGAGTTATGTATATGTCCATTCATATAGTCTAATAAAGTAGGCTGCTGCCTGTAAAAGCTCATACCTCTCTGAACTACTTTTTAACATGCCATCCTGCCCTACCTTTTCCTCTCCTGACTAACATGGAGGTTAACCTAAACACAGGTAATATACAGGATTTTTACCAATTATGTTAAAAATCATTAGGGAAGAAGATTTTTTCACCTAAAAGAAGGAGGCACAGTGGGATTTACACAAGATAGAACAATTTTGTACTTTTTTAAACTTAACATTTAGCTTGATTAGTAATTAAAGAAGCAGGGCCTGAACAATTAATCAAGACATGAATAGTTTCAGTCAATTGGTTGACAAAAAGTTGATTAGTCGATGACCTGCTTGCAGGATAACAAACTTATAAGTGAAGCAATAAAGAGGCATCTTAAGAGAAATGCAAACTATGAAGTGTTACATTTTACCGTGCTCAGAGCAATATAAAAATATGGTATACGTGAAACAATGACAGTGTTTGGCGCTGTCGACAATGACACACAGAGCATCCCAAGCAATAGTGTTTATCTCGTAGAGCATCTGAAATATTCATAGATTCCAGTACTAGAATAAATTTATTGTCTGCTGTAAGAGATATAAGAGGTTGATAAACTGCTTTTCTGACCTTGGAGAACTTTGTTGGTGCATTAAGGGACTTTGATACATAGCAAGGTGCAGACATTTTCTGTGATTTGTTGGGTGCATTCTGCTGGGGACTGCACTATCAGGTGTACTGAAACCATAAGAGCTCTTTAGAGAAAGCAACATGTGAAAAAATACCAGTACATTCTCTCTCACTTTCTCTCTCTGCGTGTCCCTGTGGTGAGCATCACAAATAAACACGGGGGGGGCGGGGGAGGAAATGCTGAATACCTTGTTTTTAACTCCTAACTTTGAAGGGATTTAAAAAAAAAAAAAGTATTCTGCACTCTGCAGAGTATCTCTCTGGTTTTCTGCTGTCTGTGCGCTTTCCTAACTGGTAACAAAGCATCTGACCCATAGTACTTTGTTTACCAAATGTTGCCCTCTGATACACCCCGGGGCTCTAATGAGTGACAGGAATGGCCCGAGGGGATTAAAACGGAAATTTAATGGAAAAGGAGGCAAACATCCCTGTTGTTGAGATCATAACTGAAGGAAAGTTTTAAGAACTAAAGAATAATGGATGAGAAAAAAAAAAATGTGGTAAAATATGCTAGTCTAAAAGAAGCATCTCTTAGCTAGTAATGCAATTGACTAAAACTTCCCTACTTGAAAGCAAAACTAAAACAAAAAAAAGCCAGTGCTGTTCCATATTTCAGACCAGAGTACTTATTCATAATGGCATTACTTATTAAAATGTTTAAGTACATCCATTTGCCTGTATTGTTTTTCCAGTGTAATGAGGAAGAGACATGTCCTTTTATGTGGCATGCCACAGGCAAGCAACTACAGGTATCAGTTAAAAGCAAAAGAAAAAAAGATTGCTGCAATATAAAGATTGTTCTTTTTTCCCCCAGATCTGTGCGCTGGGTTTCAGCAGGCTGCTGCTGCAGTTTTAGCAGCAGCCTGTTTAAACCCCACATGCAGATTGGGGGCCTATGCCCCCCCAGGAAGAACTGGGGAAATGACTAGAGAGATGGGGAATTGAATAAGGAGCTAAATGTCAATATCAGAGCAGTCCTTCCCTGCCCACACCCGTTTCCCTTCCCTCACCTTAGTTTCTGTTTAGCTGCAGCAAGCCCAGTTTTGAAACTTGAAACATTCTGAAACTTTTGAAACATTTAGAGTGCCCTTCTTTTGTTTTGAAGACTCTTGTTTCATTTTGATTTCACTGTTTCAAGCTCAAAACACGTCAAAACAACTTTAAAACAAAACACCCATTGCAATTTTGCACAGCCCTAATGGGTATACTTGTGCTAGTGAACCTTTGGAGCTGAGATCAGATAGCTCAGTTCTTAGAACAGAAGATCCCACTCTCCATAGATTAGCCAGTTAATGCATTGGATATTGTAGAATAAAGGAAAATGTTGATACCCAACAGTAAATCCTTGTCAGTAAATTTCTTATGGGGTTATTCAGCATCTGGTGACTCTCACATAGCATTATCTGCCTAGTAATTGTCAGTAAGCACCTTTTCAAATGAAACTATTTCCCATGGGCAGGGGGGACCACAGCCATTGTTTGTGCTCACACTGAAGAGACTGGGTTAATTTGTACAGGCTACATAATGTTATATATCTTTGTAGTGGGTGCACATCTTAAGATCATGCAGTCATAGAGATGGAAGGGACTGAGGGCCATCTAGGCTATCTAGCCCAATTTCCTCTACAGATCTAGGGTGCACTATTCCTCACCCAACCCACCCAAATTCTTATCCAGTCTCTTCTCAAAAACTTCTAATAAAGGAGATTCCACATCTTCCCTAGGCAAAGTTTCCATTGCCTTACTGTTCGTACAGTTAGGATTCTGAAATTTAACTGAAATAGACTCTGCTGCAGTTTAAACCCTTTGCTTTGTGAGAGCCTTCTCCTAACTTTCTTTTTCTGTGCTTTAGTACAGTAGTTCTCAACCTTTCTAGACTCAGGGTACCTCTCATAAAAAAAAAAAAAAAGCTCTTAGTTTTCACTTGTTTTATACAATAAAAAAATAATACAGTGATTCTTTTTTCCCCAGAAAGCTCAGAAAGATCACACTGGCTTTTTTGACACCAAGGAATCCAAATCCAATCCAAATTTCTGGGTTTATTTTGGGAATCATGTATAGATGTTCACTCACCTAACAGTGCTACAATCCATGACACCCTTAAAAGAATCTGAAAGCACTAAAAGGTGTTATAGCACCCTCATTGAGAATCACTGCTACTGTCAGTATTGTGATAGTATAGATCAATACAATTTGTTTATATAGTAAAAATAGTAACTCTACAGACCTCTGAGATTTGAAGTTCACATTCCAAGACTCTTTAGAGATTGAGTTCATGCCATCAGTGGCAATGGCCTCAAATGAGCAGCTGTTAGTTTCACAAAATTGCCATCTGTAACTCAGCATAATTAAATACAACTGACGATCAATCAGTAGCATATGTTTAACATAATAAAAATTGAACTGGTGCTGAAGTCAGGAAAAAAAGTACTTCACTTAGGATTAAGAAAATTAGATTTTGGCTACCTGTGCAACATGCATCTTATGAATAAAAAAGAGAATTTCTGTTTCCAGTAGTCTAGTAAGCCTTATCACCACAAGTATCTTTCCTCTGGTATCATTTCACACAGAATACTGTCTCTCATGTTGCAATAAATAAGAAACCGTAAAAATAACATTACATTTTAAAACAAAACTTATGAAGGAACCATAAAGCCGTGTGACATATGCTGTAACGTAGAATATTTTTAGGCAGGTTTCCAGAGAGAGTAGAGAATGTTCATTGTCTAGGGAAAAAAAAAGAAGAGCAGAAAGGGATATATAACTCACTGAGGCAAAATTCCCTCTCAAAAATAGTTCTGGGATGGAGTAGCAACATGTCGCTTCATATTATTAATTATGCTCTAGAGCCACAATGTAGCTTTCAGTTTCCACACTACCCCTAAGTAAGGCAAGGTAATGAAACTATGTTTACAGTAGTGACTCATAAGTATTTCCAATTAAAGTCAATAGGATCTCCATCAATCTTTAGTGAGAGCATCTACACAAAATGACTGTGCAGTAATAATAGTCCATTGCTACTGTGCAGTAACATCAGCATCATGGTTCATGCCATCACTGTAGTGACGACCTATGGTGACATCACTATGATGACATGGCATTGGTGGTTGTGAACTGTGATGCCAGTGCAACTGCACAGTAGTTCATAGTTACTGCACATTAGGGTGCGTAATAACTGCACAGTCAGGGCCACGTGTAGACACACAGTATATAGCATACCTGCCAGGTTCCAGTTTAATAACAGCAAGGAAACCTAATAAGATTAAGGGCCAAAGTGTGTTCCCCTAACTTAGTAGGTTCTCACATGAGCAGTCCATATGCCTTGCACTGCAGCATGGGCAACTGTTGCCACCATAGTGAGGGGGGGCACATGACCAGGGCGTCCCCTTGCGGCTGATCTTGCCAACTGGGAAGTGGCTGCGCCACTTCATCTGGCACTCCCACTCCCCAGCCAGCACTCACAGGGGGGCCATTGGTGCTCCTGCCTAACCCCCCTGCCTGTCACCTAAGAGAGAACATGGCCTGTCAGGGGGTGCACCAGTTCTCTCAGGGGGTGCATGTGCACCCCTGTACATACCTACGCCTTACCACTGCATTGCAGTGATTTTATGAGTAATTAGTTGATAGAGGGGTGAGGGAATCTTACTCTAAGAAAATTATCTATTAGATAAGCAGCAAAGTAAAGATCAGATTGTCAAAACCTTACTCACCACTTACTCCTAGGCTAAGTACAGACTGTCAAAAAGCCCGAGGCTGAATCAATTCAATCTTTGCAGATTTGTTTCAATTGCATAGAGTGAACCAAGAAGCAAGTGAGCTAATGTTCACTTTTCAAACAGGAAAGGCTGCCAGACCCCTGCAGTAACCTATACTAATAGCAGGGGGAGCTAGAGCACACCTTCCAGATGCTGGTTACTGCAGACAGCTGGAGCCATCTGACTCCCAAAGCCATGCCTCTTCCTCAGCCTCCCCACCAGCCAAGCAAGAAGTAGAGGGGCAGGAAACCCACCTGTCCTGTCTGGCATAGGATCTCCAGCTGGGAACAGCGTGGGGGGGGAGAGGGGAAGCTGAAACTAAGGGCTTTACTCTGCTCCCTGCTCCCCAGGTGGAAGTGTGCCTGGAATATCCTAGATGTGCCCCTTCTCAGCCTCCCAGCTGCCTGAGGGGAGCAGGGAAGGGAAGCCCACAGCCAGGGCTTGACTCTGCCCCCAGAGTTGGAAGCTAGGAGTCATACCAACTCCTCGACCTCCAGGCTGGATGTTGGAGGGGAAGCCCACAGCAGGACTTGGCTCCATCTCCTCTCAGAGCTGGGAGAGGTGTGGAAGGGGGGAAGGTTGGCTCTGCTCCCCCAGAGCTGGGAGCCATGTCCCCTTCTCAGCCTCTGGGCTGGCTGAGGGGAGAGGGGAGGAGGGACAGGAGAAGCCTGCATTGGGGCTTGACTCATCAGGAGCCAGCCCGCCTTCTCAGCATCCTGGCTGGCTGAGAGGAGGGAGAAGCCTGTACTGGGGCTTGGCTCCAATCCCCAGAGCTGGGAGCAGGGCTGGAGTTCCCTGTCATGTCCCCTTCTCACCCTCTGGGCTAGCTGGGCAGGGTGGGGGGGCATGACTCCTAGCTCTGCGGAGCACAGCAAAGCCCTGCAGGCTTCTGCCCCTGCCCTCAGCCATCCCAGAGGGTGAGAAGGGCAGGTGGCAGGGTATTTCAGCCCTGATCCTGCCTCTGGTGGTGGAGGCAAGCCCCACTACGGGATTCCTCCTCCTCCTGGCAGCTGGGAGGCTGAGAAAGAGGCATGACTCCTGGGGAGCCAAACCTCAGGGCAGGATTCTGCTCTACCGCCTCCCCCATGCCCCTCAGCCAGCCCAGAGGGTGAGAAGGGGGCATGGCTCCATGGCTCCCGGTGCAGGGTTCCCCCCACACCAACTGGGAGACTGAGAAGGGAGCAGAGTCAAGTCCCCTTTGCAGACTCCCCATCCCTTCCCCTAGATGACGGCACCTTGCTGGTGGACTGGTCTGGGGCCAGAGGGGGCGAGTTCCCTCCTCCCCCTTCTCAGTCACCCGGAGTGATAGTGCTCTGGCTAGGGAGCAGAGGTCTGGGGCAGACCCTGTTCTTGGAGCAGAATGAACAGCCCGGGGCTGCAAACCATCATGGGATTCTGGGGGACTGTGAGTTGACTTGAACTGGGAAGGGATCTTGGACAGAAAGTTTCATAAACTGGTTTGACCTAAATCAGTTAAATCTGATACTGCATCTAACCAGGTTTATCTTAAGCCAATTTTGGCCATTTTGAAAGCAATTTTATGTGCACTGCACTTCTGTTTTGTTACAGGTTGAAACTCTTTTCTGATCACTTAAACTGGTTTCTCCTTTTCAGGGCATTTGTTCACATATTATCTCCCTACTAATTTTCTACCAACTTTGCCATGTCTGAGCAGGCAGGGCTGCAACATATAGAAACTTACTATTGATAATCAACAACTGATTGACAATAAGGATAAGTAATTTTGACTGAGCAGGTACTTTGGGTTCACATAGACCATTTTTTATATTTAATGAACATGAGTAGTGTAACAGAAATCATTCATTCATTGCACTAATGGAAATCAGATTAGTTATTTCTCTCACTTTGCCTCCTTGTTTAGTTTTGCTTTTAACTGCCCCAGCTTTATGTTGTTGATTTATTGAATAGTCTGTGAACCATTTCATCTTGACTCTTTTTGTGAAACATCAGAATTCAATAAAATTTCATTAAAAACTTGGCTGAAATGGGATAAACAGTAATAACAGTGCTAGTGTTATCTGTAATTTAATTTGCAGTGTAGAACTTAATGCTTGACCTTTTAAAAAGCATTATTACACCAAGTTGAATGCTTTATTTAAGTTGTTCCTTGCATATGTTGCCTATTTCTAAGAGGACTGCAGAAAATATTTATAACTGAAGCTTGCCCATCTTCAGTCATACAGCAATTTCTGTTGCTTTATATAAACTGAGAGCGTACCTCTGATATGACTAGGAAAAAATACTCAAGTTGTTTTACATCTTCCAGTGGGGGTGGGGGTGTAGTTTTGGACTTCATGAAATCCTTCTCTCGTCTCTCTCTTTATGATTGTCTTAGTTCTAGGTATGAATCTAGGTGACTTTTGGGGTTCAGATGGTCTCTGAATTTGCTCATTTATTAATTTTGAAACATCCTGAGCCCTGTCTGTGCTTGTGGCTGTAAAGACTGATGGCATGTTAACACTTCTGAGGTTATTTGTTCTTAAGTACATCTTCTAGGTTATATGTCATAATGACAAGCAACCAGAATTGTAGGTGCCAGAAACATTACAGCCCTGTTGCAGGGTTACAGTTCATAGACTAAATCAGCGCAGAAGATGTATGGGTGGTCCAGTGATTGCTGAGTGCTCAGTCCAGGAGTTTAAAAGAGAGAATCAATGAGCCGCAACTGTGTAAAATGGGGGTCAAATATGTACAGCTGAGCCTCCACATAGATCAGACAGGACTGTGTTTTATTTTCCATTCTGTAACATTCATTACAGAAATGTGGCTCAGAAACACTTTATTAAAGATAAATTGGCACTAATTAATTCAGACTACTGCCTGCTCCAGAAAGCAGAAATATAGTGGTCTTATTCTGGGCTACTTTCACTGAGGAGCTATCTACTTGTAAATCTAATTGTCCACACACAATTGTCACCCAGCTAGCCAATCACAATTTCTGCAACTGCTACCCTTTGGTGTGATACTGACAACTGTCTTACCAGGTCAGTTTGCTTCTCTAGTCAAGACTTTCGCTTTTTCCCCTCACCAAGATTTTCTACCTTGTTTTGCTTTAGGCTATTCCATCTATAGTCTTTCCATCTGCCTCAGACTCAATGAATCTGTTTCTGTCTGTAGTCTTGATCCACTTCCTTTGACACCAGTGGTAAATCTCATTGACTTCACTAAAGGTTGGTTTACAATTGTGTCCTATTTTAGACTGGTAAAAAAATTAAAGAGAACACAATTGATTTAGTGAACATAATTTTAAAAATAACTAGGGGTTGAGCAAATAGGTTTTGGGAAAAAGAAAACCAAAAAACAACACTCCTTCCCCATAAGAACCAGTTCAATCCTTTTAATCACACACCAATTTTCTTTCCATACTCCAGATCAGTTTTTCACATTCAGATAATTTGGTATAAAGATACCCTCTGATTTTACATTTTTACTTTCTCTAAAAATAATGTATGGACTTTACTTCAACTCTCGAGTCAGTCACTGGCCTTAGTTCTCTTACAAATCCATCAGGAGTCTGGTAGTCTACCAAAACTAGTATTCTATTTTCCATTTCTGATGTAGTCTGAGTTGTTATCATCCTTAATGATAGGTAACCATTTCCCTTTTTGGAGCTGGGAGATAAGAGAATGCTGCAAACAAAGGATGTGATCCTATTTCTTCTTTCCATATACAAAGGGCGTGGCATGTATACGCAGAGATTCAGTGATATGAAATAACGTTCCTTCTCAAGATCATGAGGAACAGGAGAGAGAAGTTAGGGTAAAGGCCAGGAGACAGGGATCTAGATTGGAGTCAGGAACAAGGAGCCAGTGGTCAGGTTCCAGGGATCCAGATTGGGGCATGGCTAAGTTCAGAGAAGCTACTTTAAGCATAGTCTCCTGAGTACTGAAAGGACTTCTGGTTATATGCAGGAAGTCCTGGACATTCAGGTAACTTTGACTAGTAGAAGTAGTTAGGTGGCAGACACTACTCACTCAGGTAGGGAACCAGGGTTGGGTCCCACTTAGCCTGTTTGCTGCCCTGACTCCTGACAGTGTGGAGTACTGAAAGAGATTTACATAATTTCAATATCTAGGACATCAGAAGAAGAAAAGCAGATAAATGAGGAATGGCAAAGAATATGCAGCTAGAAAAAAGAAAACATAAGCATTAATGATATTAGTCATTGTTATAGCATTGTGATATTAGTTCCTGAAGGGTTGTAGTTAATCTGACTCTGAAATTGGATGACGTCAGTATATTTATTCAAATAAAGTCTTGGTAGGGGAGAAGGTGGGAGATGAAGGAACTAGAACTATTGGTATTACAGAGGATGCCACATTTTATAGGGATAGGAAATAGACAAAATAAAAATCATGACTAGAAAACAGATATTAAAAGGTTTGTTCTGGTCAGGAGAGAGAGAAAAAGAAATGCAAATATGGTGGGACAGCATTTTCCATTAAAGATATGATGAACTATAAAGAAATAAAAAAGAATAGTATGTGTGTATGTGTATATGTATATGTAAGTAGGAAAGGCAAAAACACTTAACTGATTTTAAGCGGTGTGAACCTTGATAAATTTATAAAAGATATTACAGTCCTGCCTTAAATGATTCTGTGTGAAAGTTTTTTAGCTCTGTTTTTATGAATACTGAAAGTGATGTTCCCACTTCGTAAATTTGTGGATTAGTGATCTAAATCACTGTTCTCCAAATCATTAATGAATTGGACAATAGGACTGAGTACATACTTAGCAAATTTGTGGATGACATCAAGTGACTGGAGTTGCAGACATACTTGTGGGTAGGGCTAGGATCCAAAATGACCTGGGTAGACTGAAGAATTGGTCTGTGATCAGTCAGATGAAATTCAAGAAGGACAACTGCAAAGCCCTGCAGTTGGGATGGAATGATTGCATGCACAAATATAGACTGGGGAATGAGTGGCTAGGCTGAGAAATACTGGGGGATAACAGTGGTCCATAAGTTGATTATGAGTCAATGGTGTGCTCTTGTTAACAACAACAACAGCAAAAAAGGGACAGGGAAGGACTCAATAGCATACTAGGTTGTATTAACAGGAGTGTTTCTTGCAAATCAAGGGAAGTGATTCTTCCGCTCTATTCAGCACTGGTGAAGCCTTACCTAGACTACCGTGTCCAGTTTTGGGCCCCACACTTTAAAAAAGATGTGGACAAAGTGGAAAGAGTCCAGTAGAGAGTGACAAATATGATCAGAGGCCTGGGAAGCAATAGAGAACTAGGGTTATTTACTCTGGAAAAGGGAAGACTGAAGAGGATTTGATAACAGTCTTCAAACCCCCAAAGGGTGATTACAAAGAGGACAGAGATAAGCTATTCTTTGTGGCCACAGAAGGCAGGATTAGGAGCAATTGCCTTAAGCCTCAACAGAGAAAATTTAGGTTCGAGAGCAGGAAGAATTTTCTGACTATGAGGATGGTAAAGCATTGAAACAGTCTACCTAGAGAAGTTGTAGATCCCTGGAAAGTTTCAAGGGCAGGTTACACACAGGCTCAGCTATGATGGTTTAGTGAGGGATAATCCTCCTTGAGCTGGACTGCTCACTGATCTTATGAGGTCCTTTGCAGCCCTACTTTCCTATGCTGATTTTTATGAACATTACAAGAAAACTTCACTGCATTGTTCCCTAAAAACTGTTTTCATCAGCTCTACAACTGCTTGATATAGCCAGGAACCCCTGTGCCTGTTACTAGGAAGAGGGGAGTGTAGCCAAAGGCAGGTTGCAGAGAGACTGAGGGCAAAGGAGCAGCAGGTATGAGATGTCCATAGGAACTGAGCCATGGACTGCAAAAAGCCAGTGCTGTGGACTGAATCAGCAGAGAACTGGGCAACATGACCAGAGAGGGGCTGGGTTTGGGGCATATCAACCCAGCCTCTAGTCATGGAAGGGGTACTCTGACCCTACCTAGTGCAGAGCAAGGATCTCCCAGCTCCAGTTTGGACTCAGGCAATCAGGGGAGTTACGTGGTGTGCTGAAGGGGTAGAAGCAAGCCTGCCTAAATAGATGAGCTTGAGGCCCAGAGACTCATAGAGGTTTATATTTGAGTTAGGACCAGTTAGGTTAATGTTTTATGTTTTATACTTTCACCCAAGTACTGAATTGTGGCTTTAGGGGTGGATTGGAGTCTACATAACAGAGTGCCTGGGGACATTCTGGGAAGAGGGAGTGAGCCAGGGAGTCAGCCATATCTGAGACCCCCAAGACTTGAGCATTAACCAAGAGAGGTGGGTTAGGGCCATGGCCCAGGAGCCAAGGTTCGAGACAGTGGACCAGGGTGAGGGCTTGGCCAGAGAAAAGGGGGCTAAGGCTAGGATGGCTGAAGCTTCAATAAGTCCTTTGAGACCAAAGGGTGAGGGTGCTACTTTAAAGGGGAAGCATAGAAACCCTCAGGTCTGCGTGCAGACCTAATAGTTCAAGAACAGAACCAGAAACGAGGGGAACCAGAGAAACTACTTATAGGGGGAACCACCAGAAGGAGCTCCTCCACTTCCTTCTTCCCCAACCCACCCCATGCTGAAAACAGTGCGGGGGCTGGGAGGGAGGAGGGACACTGCTAGGGGAAACCAGCTGCAGGCTGCCAGCCAGCAGCTGGATTCCCCTATCCCTCAGAGTCAGCAGCATACTTGTGTTGGGTCTGAGGAATTATTGTAATTCATGATGTTTCGTATGAAGTGCCATGAGTTACAACAGGGAGCTGCACTTCTGCCTGTGCTTAAAATTTAAGATGGGTCTCTCTGTGCCAAACCGGTACTTCCATGTAAGGACATTATTTTCACTCTTCCTTAGATCTACATCTAATTCTCAGTATGCTTTATATTCAAAATCAACATTTAAAACAAATTAGTAAGATTAAACATATTGCTTGTCTGCATTTATTAGTTATTTACCTAATCAAGGAATGAAGCCAGTGCTTAAAAGGTATTTTTTCATCAAAATGCTGTTAATTCCCATACCTTGGGAATTGTTAGAGTAAAACTCTGTTTTCTGCCATTGACAGGTGACATACACTTACTAATGGTGGTTAAGAAAGCCATTATTTTCTTGTTTTAGTTAATGACAAATCTCCCACTGATTTCAGTTGAAGAAAGATTGAAAAGAACTTTTTAAATCTTTCTTTTTTTAACCTCAGCTCTTAATTTGGCATCCTTCTAGTTGATTCAATAGATCAGAACTAGGTCTTTGGTAAAGATCTTGGAATCTGATCTAAGACTAGTTAGACCTAAGGCAAAGACAGTCAGCCCAATATACCAGTATTTTTGCAGGAAAAATCAGTCTAATTTTTTTCAAGTAAGCATTAAGTGGACAGGTTACATTTTCAATTAGATTATATATTCCTATAAAACCTATTAATTTATAAAAGTCTAATTGTCAGAGGTATTAACAATATCCAAAAGCTTTGCTTTCCAGTAAGATTCAGGGCATGGTTACCCAATTTAAATATCAAACAATGTTTTATACTTAACCAAATTAAAAATTGATCTTTGCAGTTTATTTAATGAAGAAGACGTGTAGAATGCTCAGCTCCAGTAGTCTCATACTTTTTGTGTCACATAAAATCTTAAATAATTCATATCCAGTGCCTTAGTTAAATATTTTTTCATGGGACAAAAATTCCTTATTTATATGAATATGAGTAAGTAAAGATCATTGAACTCTGTTTTTCTTCTCTAGTGCCCTAAAAATCCATACCTTGGCTATAAATACGCTTTTTAGTTATGCATATTATGTTCACAACAAGCTGATATTCATCTCAGACACACAATTATCTTTGAGCTCAAATTATCCACTTTCCTCAGGAGCGAAATCTTGACCTCAATGCAAAACCAGAGTGATAGGCCTCGAACCTTGGTAATTTTGAATGGTATGGTACAGAAACAAAATTTTGTCTTGGTAGGCAAGGATTTTTGCAGGTGATATCTTTTATTGAACCAGCTTCATTGTTGGGAGAGAGCTAGACAAGCTTTTGAATGCAAGGAATTCTTCATCTGGTCTGAGGGATGAAGAGGGGCAGTGATCTTTTAAAACAGTGTATAGGCCTGTGAAACTGAAGGAGAGAGAGATTCCCAGAAGCAGCAGGCAAACAATTAACAGAAGAAAATAAGTTGATTAATGAAATACCGAGACCTGTCAAAAAGGAGGAGGGTCTTTATCTAATCTGTAGCATGAAGAATTGCAGGAATCAGGTACTTTACAGTATACCATAAAGTCAATATGAGTTTTCAGTCCGTGGTTCTTAGTTTCCCG
Organism: Crocodylus siamensis; assembly: GCF_052110815.1. Lineage (NCBI taxonomy): Eukaryota > Metazoa > Chordata > Crocodylia > Crocodylidae > Crocodylus > Crocodylus siamensis. Next base: position 164,046,232 of record NC_143399.1, on the reverse strand, counting down.
CCATCTTATGGAATTTTGTTCCCAAGCTGGCTTTGTTTTCACTCGCTGTCTACAAATACCAAGCTCTGTTCAATAGAGATGTGTGAAGTGGGCCCTATTTGATTCAGATTTGGTCTGAATCAGGGACAGTGATTTGATTCGTTGATTGGGATCACTGTCCCTGATTTGATTTGACCAAATCTGAATCTGAAGACTCAATGATGATTCAAAGAATCAGCGATTTGGACACAGACGCAGCTTAAAAAGTGTTTTTTCTATATACCTTGAGGTACCATTGTGGCTTGTGAAGGGTGAGGTGGATGAAGCATCCCACGGGAGTGCGGGAGGGACCCCCTGTATGCTCACCGGCAAACCCAGAAGTGGACTGGAAGGTCTTCTGGTCCACTCCTGGGTCCACCTGGGTGCGCACTGGGGGGGCCCCCCTGCATACCCCTGGCTTGACGATCAGCCATGGGAGGACCCTGGGTCTTCCCCCCCACCCCCCGAGACCCAGAAGGCTCCAGTTGCTGAGCTGGAGGGACCCCCCAGTGCGTTTTCCAGTGGACCCAGAAGTCAACCAGAAGTGCTTCTGGTCCACTTCTGGGTCTGCTTCTGAGTGCACTGGGGACCCTCCCATGCTTCTGTGGGACACTTCATGTACCCCAGCATCACAGCATTCATGAGCTGCCTGCTACCTAGAGGTAAGTAGAAAAAACATTTAAAGCTGTCTATGTTTGAATTACTGAATCTCTCTGAATTGATTTGGAGGGTTCTGATTCGATTCAGAGAGATTAAAGGGTCCTCTGATTCGAATCAGATTTGGAGATTCAGCTACCGAATCGGGCCGTATCTCTGCTGAATTGAATCGGGGACCAAAGCTTTGCACATCCCTACTGTTCAATCTAGATATTATACTAATCCCATTCTTGCAGCCATAGAACGCCCCCCCCCCCCCACACACTTCTTAAAATAGGCATGTCTGGTGGCTCTGTAATCCATGGTAAACTCCAGATGTTCTTAGATACTAAGGTTTATCAGGTCTGGCACAGACATTACACATAAACACATATCAGTGGGTTAGAAACCAGTCTATACCTTAATAGAAGTTCAACACACATAGACTGGTTTAAAAATGGTGAAACCTGGTCTGAACTCCTGACTGTTGCAGGCAGGAGCCATGGCTTGCAGCTGTGTGCCTGACTGCAGTGCCAGGAATTGGGGGTTGGGAGGAGAGCAGAGCCTACCCCCACAGGCTCCCCAGACCCAAGCCAGTATAGCTGAGAGAGCCAGCACAGTGGCATGCTCCATTTCCCCCTCTCGCCCAACAGCTGCTGACAGCTTGTGGGGTGGTGGGGCTGGGGCCACACTGGCCAATCAGGGTTGGCTGGCTGCTCTGCATATCTGGGCTCAGAATTTTCCAGCAGTCTGCTGGGAGGTGCGTGAGAGGGCTTGCAGCCCACTGGCCTTGGCCAGTGCAGGCTGCCTCTGTGCCCACTCCCCCCCACCCCCAGGGCAAACCTGAGTTCTTTTTGCTCATGAACTAATATAGGACACTTAGAAAAAGCTATGAAAGTTGGTGCAAATCCGCCTCAGACTTTTTGAACATCTGTACCCAGCCTCAGTGAAGTTGTATTTTATCAATCCAAAGCCAAATGTAATCAACCCTTTGACCTGAGTATAACCATGCAAATTCCACTGCACACTTTACTTTCTGTGGCATAATTTCTTTGTTTACAAATAAATTTTCTGGCACACAATATATACATTTATATTTTATGTACATATTAATAGAGATATTGCTGTGGCAGCAGCTTCAACTGTGTTCAGAAAAGGATTAAAAAAAAGCCAAACATAATAAATTACCCTCAATGCATAGCATTAAAGAACTCCTGGCATGTTGTCCCAAGAGGCAGTTGAAGAGGTATTCTTACTCTTCATTATGTGAAGCTGAAGGGACAAGTTATTTCTAATCCCTCTAATGACTGCCATCTAGGGGCCCTAGAAATTTCATAGAGTATATTCTCTGTTATCAATTGTCTTGTTTCATTATGCTTTATTTCTATATTTTATATATATAAAATATGCCACCTTCCTTTTTTGTCATCCTAAAGATCCCTCTTTCACCAGATGTGTGACACAAATTGTTTTAATTTTTTTAAAGAACAAAATTAAGAACTAAACCAAAAAAAAACTATACTACAGGGAAATAGCCTCTCCCTCAACGTTTTTAGCATATGTACAAATTGAAATAAATGCACACCAATCCACATACAGTTTAGTATTGGAAGCACTAAGGGTGCCACCATTACCTGACTATGGGAACAATTCTGTTCCCCACTTAGGGTGTGCAAGCATCCCCATTAAGATAATAGGAAGACACTGGGTAACTGGGACATAGTCTCAAGCTCTGCTTTGGTTGTCCATTAAGTGAACTTGAACACTTCCCAATGAGTCAGAATTTTTTTTTAACAGTCAGTCAGTTCTTTCTGCCAATTGTTCTTTTAAATCCCTGTAAAATCATTGCTTACTGCATTATTCTAAGAGCTGCTGAAACTGCATCTCACGATTTTTCAGGGGAAAAAAAGTGTTCAAAACTGTCAGTTTTACTTAACATTAGAGGAACTCCTTTAATTTCCTCTTAGGTGTTATGTATATGCACACATTCACATACATATGTATATTGCATACATTTTTATTTGATTCTAGAGCGAGTTCTGCCTTTCTGTCATAAACTGTGAGCTTCAAGTTAGCAACAGATGATGGAAGTTAGACTTGAAAACTTGAAAAATGTCAGAAAAGGCTGCTGTATGTATTCTGTGATTCTAAATGTGTTTGACACTGTACCATTATTTTTATACAAGCCATTTAGCCTTACAATGCTAAGAATCTTGTTAGATCTAATTGTCTGACCTCTTATTTTTATTTTTTGTAAGTGGTACACAACATTTAATTTTAATTGGCTGTTATATTTCATTTCTGCTGTTGCCATAAGATCTTTGTAAATAACATGTTATATCACAATGTCGTTCTTAGTTCAATCAGTAAATACAATTTTAATGGAAGACTTTTTTTTTTAGAGAAAAGCTAAACAACGCCAAAGAACATTGATATTATTAAGAATCTGATCCAAGAAAACATCTCCTACTGTTCTACCTGCCTTTGTGCCCTAGAAGGCTGCAAATTTTAAACCACAAAATTAGTCCCTAGGGCCTGATCCTTCATGTCTCATGTGTTTACAGTAGTCCCAAATGGGGGTTGGATGTGCTGAAAAAGCAATATTCAAGATCTACAGAATCAAGGCCTAAATCTGCTCTTATTTTTTTGTTCATTGGTAAATTCTCTTCAAAAGCAAAGAATGATATGGTACTTAAATTTCTGTACTTTCAGAGATGCCTATGTTGCTAGATTCAATTCTGCAAAGAGAAAGCATTTGTACGTTAGTTTTTAAACTTAACCCCCCACCCAAAACAAAACAAATACAAAACTTGCTTCTGTGTATTCAATTTGCTCAGATTTGTTGTAGCCCAAAATATCATGAGCTAGAGGATGCTATCTTTACTCAATTACCTGAATGCATGTATGTGCCTTGAAACTAATGCATCATTCTGTGTGAGCCAGGCTATTAGAATTTGGTCCAAAGGATGAACTACACCTCAGTATAAACAGGTCTATGCAAGACCTTACCCACCACTTAAACTCCACTTTTTCTGGTTAGAGCATCTTTTAGTTACTACTGTAATAAATAATTATACTGCATAAATAATTCTGTTTAACATTTACTAGAGTTTACCTAATTTATTCTGAGTTAAGGTCATGCGCATGACCATGAACATAGCACACTTCTGCTTAGCTTGCTGCAATAAAGTATATATACTTTTAGATGCCTGGGAGGATATGACATGCTGCATCTAGTTTCCCTCACTAAAGATCCTTTTGATCTAAAAACACAGTGTCCTCTTGCATCATCCTGTTTAGAAGATTATCCATTTTCCCCTTCAACAGAAAATCCAATCATTTATAAAGCTCATCCTGTGGCAGAGGGCAGGCCAGAAATAGCCCCTCCCTTAAGGAACTTCTGATAAGCTATGCTGTGTTTTCCTTTCTGGGCCATTTAACTTAAATAAAACTTAAAGCAGGTGATTTAGCTCCTTAAGTGAGTCTCAGAGAGAGATTATTCTGGCGGGTGGTCCTCTTTGCCATTATGCTTGATTGGTACAGTAAACCTATTCACTTACATTTTTGAATAACTTTCCCATCTCATCTTCCCTACAGGACTGCTGTTCAAGTACCACTTTTACACCTTTTATAGTTTAAGTCCAAGCTGGCTCAGGGTCTTTTTATAGTCTTACATTTAACTATGACCACACTAGAAATATATGAATAAAATAATGTCCTGAAGTGAAGACTCCCATGGTAGAATTCTACTTCACCTAATGGAAGACCAAAGTATGACCTAAGACTAACTCTGAGTTACTTAACTATTGTGTAGGGTCTAGATGGGGTGCAATGGCATGGTTGCAACCCCCTTTTGGACCATGTCACTATAGTAGCAGTTGGTGACCAATCAAGTCCTCAAAGCAAGTAAATATACCCCCTCCCCTACCTGCTGCTGTCACAGTTCTTGCTGCTCTCTGTTGCCCCAGAGGCAAGGGGAGCTCCAGAGATGCTTTTGCTGTGCTCAAGCCAGGCAGTGGGGAGGATGAGCTCAGCTGAGGAAAACAGTGATGGCAGCAACATGAGAGTTTCTTCTCTGATCATTCTCCTCAAGGTGTTCTCTACCAGCTCAGGTGCAGGCTTAGGGAGTAGAAACCCACCAGGTGTTACTATTGCCACTGTCCCTGGCTGAGCCAGGCTTCCCACTCAGTCTACATGGAGCAGCACAGGAATAGCACTGGGACTCTCCCTGCTTTATCCCCACATCAACATCTTTACAGTTGGGTATATCTGAACTCTTCATTGCTAGTGAAAACTGTGGCCCTATTTCCACCACCCTCCCCCAAAAATAAAAATAAAAACAAAACAAAGCACAACAAAAAAACTAGGCTACTTGGGCTTTTCAAGTTTGTGTTCTGGGGAGTATAGAAACATGAAAAAAATCTCAATGGTCAGATCATGTCCAACATGCGCACACATACACGCATACACACACACACACGCACACACACACACACACACAGACACACACACACATATAGAGGAGGATTTTCTTCTCTATGAAATTAGTTTATTCTGTTGTGGAAGATGTTTCCCTGGAATTGCCCTTTCAGTTCCAGTGTCCTTTTATTTTTTATTTTTTTGTTTATTTGGTAGGTTTTTTCCCCCCTCTTTCAGACTATTAAGACTGAGGGAAAGCTGTAGTCCCCTTTTCATTCATCACATCTGTTTCTGTCAGGCCCTCCATTTTACCTAACTACTACCCTTATTTTGGTGGGGGGAAGGTTGTTTTTTTTTTTTGTAATATTTGCAGTGATAGGTTAAAGAAAGGAATTTTGCAATTCTTTTGAATTTTACATTTACTCTGGGACATAGAACCACTAATTTATTTTTGTGTGCTGATTCAACAAATGCAGAGGAAAAAATTAAACAGCATTTCCATATCAATGAAAAACACTATTTGATCTACATTATGCTATTAAAAGTAGTTTCTCATATCCCTGGAGATACCCAGCTGTAGAGTATTTTTGTTTCCCTAACGTGTTCCATTTTCTTGTACAATCACCAGCAATAACAAAGGAAAGGATAAGTAAACTATAGTAGCACAATAACAATAACTACCTTCCTAGCTATTTACCTAGATTGCTACAAATATACTTATGATTTCCTAGTGTGAGTTTAACTGACAGCCAAGATTTTCAAAGGAAACTTAGAGAGTTTGACATTACTTCTGATCAGTCATCCATCCATCCATCCATAGGTAAGAGGTCCTTTGCAAAGAAATGGTAGCTAAAAGTCATCATAATAATAGGAAAATGGGACTGGAAGGGGCCTTTTGGACTATTAAGTCCAATGCAAAACCTTGAGATGCATATTTTTACTGAAGTATAGTGAACATTTTCACAAAACAAGTGATGGATGAATAACTGTGTTATGACATAGTATGATGATAATTTAAATTGTAATTTTCAGTGAAGATTGTACTCTATAGTCTTAGATGCCATACAAGGATTTCCCGAGTTCAAAGTATGTATGTGTATGTGGGCATGTCTACACATGCTATGACAGTGCCTGAATAAATGGTAGAGCTTATTGCTTTGGAGTTAATTGCTCCCAGGTGCACCATTTTGAACGTGCACCCGGGAGCAATTGACTCCAGAGCAATAAGCTCTGCATATGGAGCCTGAGTGAAGCAGCCCTGGCTGGTAGAGAGCCCCAGGGTTCAGCCAGCCATCCCAGAGTTGCTTCCCTCACCTTGGTGTTCTGTGGAGGGGCTATCCAGCAGGCAGCCCCTGTACTGAAGCACGCTCATGCCCCAGCCAGCCAGGCAGCATCTACACATGCGCTGATCCAGAGTAAATTAGCTTACTTCAGTCCAATAGAGGTGCATGTGTAAACACTGAGATATTTATTGCACAGCTAATTAGTCAGCTGCCTAGTAAATGTCTTGTATAGACACGTGCATGTGTAAACACTGAGATATTTAGTCAAATGTCTTGTATAGCCCTGCTTGTGGGAAACTGACAACATAGGCAGAAGGCCATTTCCCCTTATGCATTGAAAAGCAGGTTTCTAATCGCATAAGTGCCATTTTCCCCATGTATCACCACTTTGTTTCCTTTGTAGTGTGAACACATGAGCATGCACATGTAGACTGAGGATGTGTAACAGGCTATACACATATCTATTTTTTCCCCAACCTCTGACATTCAGGTAAAGGCAAGATAGGGTCTAATGCACAACCCACACAATCACGCCTCTTGCCCTACGCATGGCATCTAGCATCAGCTCTTATTATGCCTGTAGCTGATGCAACTCACAGCTGTGGCAGTCCCCTGCAGCTGCTATGACTGAGAGTCCTACAACTGGCAGAACTCTTGGTCCCAGCATTGTCCCATGGCTGCCAGGACCAAGAGTCCTGCTAGCTGTGGACTGTTGGGACTCTTGGTCCTAACAGTTGTGGGAACAGCTAGGGTTGAGAGTTCCTTCAGCTGCAGGACTTCAAGTCTGGCTATGCATAGTGCACCCCTGAAGCTGGGAGCCCCATCAACTGAGAGGGCTTCCAGTCTCAGGGGTGTACCAGGCACAACCAGGCTGGCTGGATGATCCTGATACATGTACAAATTAAAGCTGGATATCAACCAGCTATAAAATTATTGCACATTTTCTAGCTTTAACTTTATAGCTGAATGAACCTTTTTATGGTGTGATAATTACTTTGAAGGTGTGGCCAGTCTACATTAAGTGTGAAAATAACCAGTTCATTGCATAATACACGCAATGTATGAAGGGGGCCTAAGTCACAAAAACTTAGCCAGCCAGAAACTCATTATTAGCAAGTTTTAGACCAGTGATTCTCAGCTGGGGTGCTGAATTACCATGGGGTGCCTTGAGATCCTTTAAGGATGCCAAGGGGTGACGCACAATGTTAGCACTGTTAGGTAAACAAACATGATTCATAAGATAAACCCATAGATTTCAAATAGGAAACAAGAGTGTTCTGTTGTGGTCTTTCTGAGCTCTTTGCTACAAAAGAATTGCCCCATTACTTTTTGTAGTAAAAAAAATATGTGAAAATTAAGACTTGATATTTTTCTGAAGGCTGCCACCAGTCTATCAAGTGCTGCTCTGAGTCTGAAAATGCTGCAAATCAATTTGTTAAACTAAGGAGCAAGAGAGCTATTCCATATTTTAGCCACAGCAGTTGAAATACTTAGTATACCTTTCCAGCAAGCTAAAGAACTGAGTTCTAGGCCCCTTTAACCCAAAGAAGGTGCATCTACACGTGCTATGCATTTGACTGAAAAAGTTCTAGTACAGGTCATGCCAGAGGTTATTGCTTCTAGGTGCTATGTTTACAAGTGCACCCAGGACTGTAGCATGTTGAGCTGGGTCAGAGCAGCCCTGGCTGGCACAGCTTCTGGGGGCTCAGCCTGCCAGCCCAGGGCGACTCCAGCTTGGCTCAATGTGCTGCGGAGGGGGCTGTCTGAGGCATAAGAGGAACCCAGTGTGAAGCTATTTGGCAGGCAGCCCCTGCACTGAAGCACCCTTGTGCCTCAGCCAACCCTGTCAACATCCACATGTGCATTGCAGTGGAGAAATAACACTGCCACAGGATAGTACTTGTGTTGACAAGTACTATCCTATGGCTGTGTTTATTAGTTTACTGTGGCCTAATAGGGGCTACACGTGTAGATGTTGAGCCTTTACCATGGAACTAATTAGGCAGGTCCACAGAGAATGTCTCATGTAGAAGTACCAAGGGTGTCTGAAACTACCTGTCTCTGATTTCCAAACCACAGGTTAGGCACAAGTTGGGCATTATCAGTCTTACCATTGTTCCTTTTGAAGTTGGCCCTCTGGGCAGCTGAAGGAGAGATAAGTGGGACCAAGAGGAAGATGCTCTATCAGAAATTAAGTGGCTAAGTGAGTTGAAAGGTAGCCCTGGAGGAACCGTGCCCTGTGCTCTAGTTTCTACCTGCATGATCAGGGGTCAGCAGGGCAGGCCTTACAAGGAGAGGCTAAGGGACCTGAACCTGTTCAGCCTCCACGAGAGAAGGCTGAGGGGAGATCTAGTGGCCATTTACAAACTGGTCAGGGGGGACCAGCAGGTATTGTGGGAGTCCCTGTTCCCCCGAGCACTACCAGGAGAGACTAGAAATAATGGTCACAAGCTGGCAGAGGGTAGATTCAGGCTAGACATCAGGATGTGCTACTTCACTGTCAGGGTGGCTAGGATCTGGAAACAACTTCCAAGTGAAGTGGCTCCTACCCTGGAGGTCTTTAAAAGGAGGCTGGATGAACACCTTGCTACGGCTGTTTGACCACAGTACTCCTTCCTGCCATGTCAGGGGGTCGGACTGCTCAGGTTCCTTCCAACACTACCAACTATGAAACTATGAAGTGTCCTTACTGTGATGCTCTCTATGTACTTTATTCAGTGCTTACCTAAGGCAAAAGTTCATGGCTCAGCTTCAAAAGAAGTACTAAAAAAGGGTTTGGATAATAACTAACCTTTAACATGGTGGTTAGAGAAGTGTGCTGTGGAGTCAGAAATCCTTCCCCCTCTGGGTAAAGGGACCCTTGAATGCCCTAATGTCTTGTCTGTAAACAGGAGTATTTTCCTTTCCTCTCTTCCCCCATTTCTTTTGGGATTACACTAAGATATGTACCTACATAGCTGCACATGTACCTGGGCAGCTCATAGCCACTGAGCATGTGCTTATAGCCACAACCCACTCATTCTCACCTCTTGCCAAGTGTACTGCACTTACTCAGTCTACACTTGCATGCTTATGGACACATCCAGATGAGCCCAGCCATGCAGTATGTGGCACTGCAGACACATCTGTGACCCCACATACTGCACATTCAGCTGTTCTCCATGCTGCAAGGGAAAAGCATGGTGGAGGGAGGGTTTGATATCCAAGAGTTAAAAACCCCCCACAAAAACAATAAAAGTGGAGTGGCTTACATGGGAGCAACATGTGCCACTCAAAACTAGAGCCTGGCCGGCCAGAGCCACACTCCAGTTGTCAGCCAGTCTCCAAGCAGCAGGATTGCCACTGCTGCAGCCCCAGGAGTCCCCCAGGACCTCAGGTAAGGCTGCAGGGTCCAGCCCCATGCAAGTCCCAGCTGCCCCTATTCCACCCAGGCTAACCTGCCACATGGCAGAGGGCATGTAGTACAGGCATTCCTTGGGGGCAGCTAGTAGCAGCACAAGGTATGGCACTGCTAGTTGTCCCCGGGGAGCCAAATGTCCACACTCATGTGGATGCAGCCTATGTGTCTGTATTGTAAATGGTACTCTAACCCTTGTGTAAGTGGTAAAAATGTCACTTACCTGACTAGAAAATTTCCAGGTAGGCATGCAAAGGGGAATAAAATCAAACCCTATGTACTCCATCCTCCACAGTAGCTGCTGTTGCTCTCCATAAATGTGTCATCTAGATATTTTTGGGTCATCTTCTTTCTTACTGATTTCATGCAATAATAGTTCAGAATCTATTGCACACACACCCATAACAATGCAATTTCTCTTTTTGGTCTACCCTTTTAAAAAGAATTAGAACCATATACAAAGCAAATTCTATCGACATACTTAATAAGTAGGTGGCAAAGGATAAATTCATAACCATAATAAAAAAATCACTGCAGGTTATGGGAAAATAAGGTTTATTTCTGTGAAATATTTCCACTTTTCAGTGTAAAAGCAATTTTGAAAAAAACAGAAAACAAAAAAACCCCTAGAGAACTTTTCAGTTTGAATTTTTAAAAGCACAATGTTTTTTGTAGAATGCAGGCAATGCTACAAAAACTTTTAGGTGAAATCTAGTTTTCCAGTGCAAAATAATGAAAAATGTTGAAAGCATTTTTTTGAGCCAGCCCTACCATGATGTATATTTTGGTGTCTGTATTTGTTTCTTTTTGGTCCAACTTTATTCCCGCTCACTCTTTTTTTGAGTAAAAATATTAGTTAGCAGGTATAGTTGTTGTTTGCTGTAGTAGGACAGGCCCTGATGGTAGCTGTTGAGAGTTGCCCCCTAGGAAGCATCTTGATCCTGCCCTAATTTGGCCTTTCAGGGTCCACCCTACTGTCTCTTCTGCCATGCCTTAGTGTTGAAGTAAAGTAGGGAGGCAGCCATCAGAAACCACTGAGCTCAGGGCACTCTTCCTACCCTGTCTATACGGTCTCTCTGGGCATTTATAGATGTACTCTGGGAGGTTGCAGGAGGGGGGTGGGGGGAGGCACTTTAATAAGTGAGCTGTGCTAATTAAAGTGCCTGAGTGTCACATGTATCAGTGTTCCTGTGCTGAAAAATGGTGGTGGTGTGCTTTACTTAATGTGCTCCACTGCTGTTTTTCAGCACAGGAACACTAATGCACGTGACACTAGAGGCTGCTGGAGAGTGTTAATTTCCACACTCCAGCAGACTTGAATAATCAAACTTGCTCTGATGTGCTGGATTTACAGCATGCTGGAGCAGCCTTGCTACACATCTATAGGAGCCCTCTGTCACCAGGTCTCCAGGCCCACGAGCCTAATTGCCTTCAGGGCTAGGATCATGGTCTCCATCCTCTCCTACAGCTATGCCCATGCCTCACAGATCTCACTCAGTATAGATTTGGAGGTAGCTCCCCAGCCACCAATGCAGTGCTTGACCTCTCTGGCATTAAACCTTAGTCCAGGCTTTGGCCTTGTGCCCTTGGCCCTCTTATTGTGGCTGGGCCCCTCATCCCAGTTTCACTGACTTTGGCCCTTTGGTCTCAGCCTTTCAAGCTCCAGGCCCCTTGGCCCTCTGGTCATGCACTCTTGCGCTCCAGGCTCCTTGGCTCTCTGGTGCTCCGGGACCCTTGGCCCTTTGATCTGTAAAGGTCCAGGCCTGCTTACTCAGTCTTTTTTACTATAAGGTCTGATCCCCAGTTTATAGTCCTGTCCTCTACAAACAGTGATGTCATTGCAAACATGGTAAGAATCAAACACTAGAAACATAACCGGGGTTCGAATTATGGAGGAGCTCAGGTGGGGCTAAACCCCCCAGAAGAGACAAGAACTTTTCGCAAACTGGTCAGCTCCCATCCTGTTCCACGCCTTTCTAAGCAGCCCAGGCGGCAGTGGCAACTCCTTCTGGCTGCCGCCACCCTCGCTGAAGCTTTCTAGCCTCCTCTTATAGCCACCTTTGTCCTCTGGTGTAAATTTAGGCATGGATATATGCTAGCAGCTTTCAGACTAAAATTCACATACAGTTTGGGTATGTGTCGCACCACAGTGATAATGAATTCACATATAACAAAAATAACTAAATGTTGATGCCTGGTGCTGTTGAACTTCCTTCAGCTCTCCTGTGGTCTGAAACTCCTTTGCTGTGGCAGATCAGAGCCAGTCTGAGGGCTCAGTGATGGTTCTGGCCTTATGAAGCCTTTAGCCATGCCCCTCTGGATTATCTGACCCATCAGCCCTGTTAGGCACAGTCCTAATTCTGCTTTCTGCACCTGGGGTAAGCAGCCATTTTTAGCAGTACCATTCTCATTACAAGATAGGGGAAAAAATCCTTGAAGAACAGGCTTTTCTCTAGTGATCTTTCTGCATTCCTTATTTTATCTTCATTGCTTCTTATTTGGACTTCATCCATATGGTCACTCAATTGAAAGCTCCAGTGGTTCTGGAGCTTGTTATTTAAGACACAAACAAAAGGGAAGAAAGATGTTACAAAAGGGAAGTAGACTTCAATGAACCCATTTGGAACAGGAGTAGTGAAAAGAAACAGCAATGACTAATACAAAAGCTTTAGGTCCAATATCATCTTGTGAATGCCATGAAAATATCAGAAATAATAGCTGTGTCAGTAGGGAGAGGGAGGAGGTCGACACTTTCTCAGAGTTGCTTCCTCATGCATCATTGTCAAGCAGCACGGAAAGAAAAAAAAGGAAATTCTTAGTGTTAAATTATTTCCCAGATTCAAACAGCAGCAGCAATGCAGTCTACTGCTCTTGTGGAAAAGGTGTCATGAAAGGGAAAAAAAGGTACCCCTGTGAAAATACCTGTTTGATGATCCCATTTAAACAATAACTCTGTGATGTTACAGGAGAAGCTATAGAGCATAACGGGAACAGTATATTAAAGAAGTATAGAAATCAGCACATGTGTGTGTGAGGGAGAGGGAAAAAGAGGATGAAAGTGAATCTGGAAGTACTGTTTGACAAGAAGTCCTCCTAACCTAATATGCTAATTAGTAGCAGAACCCTAAACATCTCTGGTCAGCACACTCATCCAGGACATCATGCAATGTAATTAGCAATAAAGCTTTGAAAGAGCTAATATACTATGGAGACCTTCCATGATTATAAAGGCCCAAATGATACTCCATGAATTAAATGAAAAACTGACAAATACTATAGTCTGCATCAAGTATAAACATGATGTCAATTAGAGTACCAAAATGATACCCTGCTTCAAGTATAATCTGTTAAAAAAGATATCTCTTTTTGATATGCTCTGACTTTCCTGAAGCGGATCCAGCAAAAGGGGGGAAAGTGAACAGCAGTTGTGAACACTCCATGAAAAATAAAGGAAAGGAATAGAAGTGATAGGAAATGGAAGGAAATGAAAGAAAGGGGAGCATCAACTGTAATATTTCTTATAAGGCTGTGGTAGCTGTGATGATAGAAGTGTTATTACAGAAACATTACTCATCAAATGATAATAGTTTGAAGCAATACATGGAATGTGAATTTCCAAATGTGGGAAATACCTAACATAACCTATTCCAAAGAGCAGGAGCTAAGATCTTTTTAGGAAAGAGAAGTTTGAAGGAATAATAAAGTTTATTGTCAAACCTGTATAATATTATTAATTAATTTACTTCAAAGGAAAAATATCTAGATGGCCCAAATAGGGTGAATGGATCAAATTTAATTTTAAAAGATCTCAGCACATAGAGAGTTTATACATGTGGTCCAGGAGCGGCAGGGAGGAGGGAGTTGCCTGGAGTGTCTTGTGTATCAGCATCCCCATACTTTAAAATGGTGATGGGTGCTTTAACTAAAACTCATTGAATGAGCTTTAGCTAAAGCGTCGCCACCACCATTTTTAAGTGCAGGGTTGCTGATACATGTGATGCTGAAATCTGCTGGAGCACGGTAATTACCACGCTCCGGTAGACTTGATTAATCAAGTCTGCTCTGACACACTGTTATTACAGCAGGCATTTGACTTTGTAATTACAGTGCATCAGAGCAGCCTCGCTGCTCATGTATAGACACCTATAAAGGCATAGTTCTGTTCCTTACTGCTTAGTGTCGCTGTTATCCAATAGCAAATGATGATCTGAGTGATATAGGGCACATCTACTCATGCATTAATGCACTAATTATGGCACATTAAGTTTACTTAATGCTTGGTAATTGCTGCTAGTGTGCAGTAGCACCAATTTACATCTTTTACATGATGCTAATGCGCAGTACACTAATCCTACTGCACATTAGCTCATTAGCATCATGTATGCCATGATGCGCTAATGTGAAGTATAATTAATCTACTGTGCTTTTAGCCTCTTGTATAGAGGTGTCCATACAGTTCTGAAAACACATTGGATTATGTTGAATGTATTGAAGAAGTTTTATCATGAGAATGATACGGGGGTGGGGGGAGGGATTTTTGGTGTCAGCTCAGAAACCCATTGAAATAATTTATTTAGGCCAGATTTTCTGATTGTTCTGCATATTTCCATTAGAATATATCTACAATGTAGCACAGAGATTCTTGAGCTAGCAGCAAACCGGTTATAATTGGTAATTATACTCCTATATCTGTGGCAGCATGGCCTAATTCACCCTACCATAATTAGAATGTTACTAGTACTTACCCTGTGTTTAACCTTGCTAGTTGTAGTATCTCTGCATTACTATGGAGTTTGCAGTTTATACATAGAATTTAGGCCTAAGTGCATTTCACTAACTGGGGAGAAAGTAGATTCTATTTCTACATACTAGGCATATAAGTACACTTAGATGCCTAAGTGCAGTTCTATTCTACCTTATTCAAGTCCTGAAAATATTTATTCATCCATTTTTAGCACACCATCATTTTACTCTTAAGCTTGAGTTACAAAAAAAGCAATGAGAGAACCCACCTATTTTTTTGCATTAATGTTTACTGTATTACATTATGTAATGTACCTTTATCAGAGACCCAAACAGGGGGAAACAGAATTACACTGAAGTGCCTATTCTATTTATGGCTTAATAGGTAGAGCAGCATCTGCCCCTAAATGTCTAATGCGTAGTTGCTGGCAAAGTTCAGATGTACATGACCAGAATCAGTAAGGCAGTTTACTTTGCCTGAGTGGATGGGTGGTTCTCCTCAACTTTCAGTGGGGAGCTAGTACAAAGCTTTTTCTCCGGTGGAGACGAAGTTTATTTCACCTAGTAAGCCCACACACTTCTTTCCACCCATTCATTGCAGTGGGTAGTACCTAGATGCCTCCAAAAACAGAGCTTCAGTTACCAAAGACGCATGGAAAAACACTGGTTTATGATGAATCCTTGCTCTTAAGTCTTTTCCATTTTAACAGAAAAATTTAACCTGTACTAAGAAGTTTCTATCAGCTTGGAATTCTACCTCCCCCATAACCACATATGGCATATATGTCTTGGCAGAAATTCTGCTATGAGCAGATTGGCAACTATGTGGAAAACAACTTAAAACATGTCTTCCATCATGAATACCTAGTATTTAAGGGACTTGTTCAGGGCATGCGGACCCTGGTCTCTAAGTCTCCTCTCGGCTTCCAAGAGTTTCAACTCATACGTCCCTGAATAGTGACAAGCTATGGGGCAGAAAGAACATTTCACCCTTACCTGTTATTGAAATGGGCCTAATGGCATGCCAAGAGGAAAAGTGTCAGAAGGAGAATAAACAAAAGAACAAGATGGAGTCTAGCTGTGTCCCAAGTAGGAGTACACTGGCTTGGAAGAAAGGGATTCTGAGTCTGGCCCTTGCTACCAAGGCTCTTTATGCAATTTAGCCAGGGCCTTTTTAGTACCAAATACATCACCAAAGACTCTGGATAATGTCTTCAGAGGCTAGGTACAGATGTTCAATATGCCTGAAGCTGACTTGGTTTAAATTATGTAGCTTGATCTAAATTATGTGGTTTGCTCTAAGGGCCCTAGGTTAGATTGGGAGCAAACAGAACACACATTCACTCTTTGGTGGTTGGGGCATGCAGGCTGCCTGCACTGACTGAACCTAGCAGGTTGGGAGTGCTCCTGCCTCCCAGCAGTCTCCCCAGGCTGATGGACACTGAGCAGTGCAGCTGACTGGCTGGACTACCTGTGATTAGCTTCCTGGCGAGCATGCATCTGTCAATTGCAGGGCAGCCAGTGGAGGGAAGTATAATCACCCTGCAGTCTTATTGGTCTCTGGCTCCATGGGCATGTCCACACTCATGGTGGCATGGGGGTCCTTGGGCTTTGCCTGGGTTTGAGGCATGGGAGGGGCACCTGAAACAGGACTGAAGCAGGGGGAAGGGAGGCTGGTGAGCTGCTGGGGGTGGGGGGCAGTTCCACCACTGTATTCCACATTCCCAGACAAGGTTATTGGGGCACAGAGTGTCCCCCCCGCATCCCAGTTCCACCAAAGCCCTGGGACCCATGCACACTGGAGCACCTTCGGATAGGCTTGAAGTAGTTTTGTTCATCCCCCAGCCTCCCAGAGCCAGCACCCACCAGTTGAAGCCCCTTCTCTTGTAGCTGTGGGGCTCCAGTCCCTGGGGGAAGCCACAGGTGATCCAGTACAGGAACAGGGACTACAACCCAGGGAGCCAAGTGAAGTCCTCCTCAGCCCCACCTGCTGCTCAAGCACTGACTGCTGCCAGCTGGGCTGGCTCTGCTCAGGTGGGTCTGTTTCCAGCATAATCTCATCAGAAGCCTTGCCAGCTCCCCTCCCCTGACCATGGCAGTTGGTGGTGCCTGGGAATGGAGTGAGTCAGTGAAACAAAGGACTAAACCCAGCTGGGGCTAGGCAAGTGCCTCTCTCTGCCAGCCACAGGCTCCAGAAAGTTGCCTGCTCCCCTCTGCCCTGTTCCTGAAGCCACCAGGCACATCTCAGGGGTTCCTAGTGTCCTGCAGTGTGTGGTGGCTGCCTGGAGAGTCCTAAGCCAACATCTTGATATGGAAGTGTGCAATGAGTTTGTGAGTGTGCACGTGCCAGAGTCTTTCCTAGGGTCTTTTTCCAGCCTCTGGCACTGCAGGCCAGCTCTGCCCCCCAAACTCACCCAGCTAGGCACAGCTGAAGATCTACCTTTGTTTCTGGCAACCCCACTCCATTCCCAAACCCCCCTATCTGTGATGTCTGTCTGTAGCACCACTGTCCAGAGGGGTGGGGAGGGAGGGGAGACTACCAGCTCAGCCCTGCACATTGTTGAAAAGTGACCTACTGCTTACTCTCAATTTCAGCACTATAATCACCCCCTGCTAGGCACTGCAGCTGCAAGGGTATGACTTATCCCCTGGCATCTTCAGGGATGGAAGCCCTGTGGCTGCAGGGGGAGGGGCTTTAGCCAAGGACTTGGTGCTGGCTCTGTGGGCAGGGGTGAAGGGGGAGAGGGGGAAATCCTCTGAGCTGATCCAGTGTATGGGCTCCAGGGCTTGGACTGAACTAGGATAGGGGAGGTATACTCTGTGCCCCCTCAACCTGGGCTGGGAAAACAGGGTATGCCACTGGCACTCCTTCCCCCTGGCAGCTTGTGAGCCCTCTCCACTCCCCCTACACACCTCTGTTCTGCCTAAGGCTGACAGGTAGCCAGAGGTAGGAGTTGAGGATGTCTTGGCCCTGCAACAGCGTGGAGGTGGGCCCACTAGGCATTCAGCCAGAACAGCCAAGTGCTGGCCGAGTTCCAGCATGCCTCCTTGTAAGGAGTAGTTAGTGGGGGCCTACAAAGGAGCCTGGGATGCCAGCAGACAGCAATTTAACTTGATTTGGTAAGGGAAGTTCAAAGCACTGGACCAACCTAATTCACAAAAGCTTGAGTGCACATCGATCCAGAATTATCTTAGACTGGGTTCCACCATTTTAGTCTGGTCTATGTGCTCCAAACTTCTGTATGGTTATGAGCTTCGTTCAATTTCTGAGCACTTATCCCAGGACCAGGTAAAGACATTATACCTTTACCAGTGCAAGGGATTTGAAACTGGTTGATACCTGTAACAGAACACAAGCGTGGCGCACACAGACTAATTTAAAAATGGCAGAACCTGATTTAAGATTTACTCCCCCCACCCTCCACCAGAGGGCAAATTTATGTTCTGATCAATAGTGATCTAAACTTTACCACTTACAGAAAAACTTATAACTTAGATTCTGCCTCTGGCAATTTTGAATGTATGTACCAGTCCAGATTGTCTGTAACATCTGTATTTAGCTCAAGAGGGCTTTTCTACATGGAGAAGGACTGTAATGAATAGTGGCATACCTAGAGGTGGGCAAGAAGGGTATCTGCCTAGGTGCCAAGTTACAAGAAAGTGCTGAAATTGCCCCCCCACCCCTGCAGAGTCCTGTCAGCAAGAGCAGCCCCGCAGCTTACCCATGGTGGGAACTCCAAAACAGTCTCCAGTTGCTGCTCCTGCTTTAAAAGCAACAGCTGGAATGGCCAGAGTGCACAGCTGTGGCTGCAGCTGTTCAGCCAAGATTTGTTGGAAGTTCTTGGCATGGGTAAGAGTGCTGCACCACTCCTGTCCACACAGCCCTTTGCTCAGAACTGTGAGCTCTCTCTCATACTTGGAACCCATGAGCTCCCCCCATTTTCAAAACCTGTGCAATCTACCATCCCTCCCATTCTCAGAACCTACATGTTCATCCTCCCCTCCCAGTCTTGAAACCTGTGTGTGTCCCCACCCCTACATTCTTGAAACCTCTCCCACAGGGTTTGCCCAGGGTGCCACCTCTGCTTGTTACACCTTTGGTACTAAGATTTGCCAGTAGAAGTCTTTCCAATAGGTGTAGTCTAGGCATCTATTCCAGTCCTTTTACTAAGAGGGAATTTCAAAGAGGCTGAACACCATGCAAAGAAGTAGTTTTTCCAATGACTATCATGCAAAATGCATAATGAGTTTTGGAAGGAAGGGATCACTCCAGCTGCCTCATCCCAGATGCTATGTGATTCACTGGCACATTTCATAGTCTATGATTTTTTGGATTGTGGCAAGAAAATGGAAAATGTGATGGTATTTTGCACAGCAGCCAGTATCTCTGTCAGGTCTTTTGCCATCCATGCCTTGTAAGATCTGTAGAAACAAAGGAGTAGGTATTAAGTATGATAGAAGGTAGTTCTTATATAGAATTTTACCTTGACACCAGGGGTAATTTAAAGGTGAATACATGATCTTGTAGTGAAGGAAGAAGGAGCTTTGTCCAATCTTTCTAATCTGCATATTGTTCAATATTTCTAATAGTAAAAGGGAAGAAATATGTAACACGTTTTTTGAAGCATATGGAGATGGCTAAAATTCTTTGTAATGAATAAAGCAGACAACCCAGTCAGTCTCACTATTTTATAGCTCTGCTAAAGGATAATTCATTCCATGACACTATGGGAGTTAATATGAATTTATAGTTGATTGTTATTTATCACAACTACAGTTGAAGGGTATACAAATACAGACAAGTGCTAAAACTGTCAACACAAATAGAATTACAAATATTATTCATTTTATGCTTCTCCTTAATGCCAACATCCAATAAATAGCTATTGCCAACAATAAATGCAGGATTGCAATATAAGTAAATACCATTTCCACAAAAATATATATGGTTGTGTATCTAGCATGATTATGATGTCCCGCAGTACAAGCTGTATGCAGCAGTATGAAAAACAACATAATGAAAAGAAAGGAGATGCAATGGTTGTAATGACAGAAAATTAAAATGTGGGGAGATACAATATATGATCAGTTTCACATACATACATTGCAATAGTGTTGCTCCTTTATATTTTCCTGTCCACTTCACACTTATCTTTACTATTTTGGTCTACGTGTATGACCATATCCTTTTATTTTTCTCTTGTGATCATAAGAATCTAGGGGCTTAATCCGGCCAGGTGCCAAGCACTCTCAGACTGATCCAGCAAGATATATAATGAATACTGGCCATGTCTAAAGGAGACATTGACTGTGCAGTAGCTCATTACTATTGCATGAAACACAACACAATGCTACTGTACAAGAGTAACGAGCTACTGCGCAGTCACTGTCACTTTAAAGCCATTCGGGCATACTCCTGCACAGTAAGTCTGGTTATTATGCAGTCATTTAGTACTTGTGTATGAAAACACTAAATGACTGCATAGTAACAATTGCATAGTCATCATCTTGTGTAGACATAGCCACTGTTAAGTACATAACTGTACAATCATCTAGTCTTGGGTCTCTTAGACCTGAGATTTAGTTTTGTGGATGCTTAAAGAAAAAAACCCAAGTACTGTATTCAGAAAAGCAAACATAAAGCGGAAAAATAGTAATTTCTGTGGACCTGACTGTTGCAAATCAATTTCATGTCAGATTCTCCAACCATCACCTGACTCCATCTTGGAAGACTCTTTATATAAGAATGTTTATGGCAAAATGGTTTTATGCCTGTAATGGTATCAGCAGGGTTTCTTCTGTTGACTTCCAGAGTAACTGTTAATTTGTGAGGGTAGATATCTTCATTCCTGCAGTTCTCATCTCAATCCATGTGGCACTAGATGCTATACAACTTTGAAACTTTGGCTATGTTACTCATTCTGTTGAATGATTGTAAATGCAGTTAGAAGTGTAGGTATGTACATTGACAATTATTCAACAGAATGAGTAGAATATTTATACATATAGATGTGTGTGTGCACCCATGTGTATACATACATACATACATACATTTTATATATGAGGATAGTAGCATGGCCTATATATTATATATCCAACTCATTCTGTTGAATAATTGTCAATGTACACTTGCACACATGCACACTGCTAACCACATTGACAATTATTCAACAGAATGACATGCATGCATGCACACACACACATACACATGTGTGTATAAAATGTATAGCCTGCTACCATCCTCAACTATTTGATCTTAGACCGTGATACTTGTGCATATAATACATACCCACATCCACACAATTATATATAGATTTTACTCTCTCTCTATATATATATACACATATACATACCCACATCCACATCCACACAATTATATATAGATTTTACTCTCTCTCTGTCTATATATATATAGAGAGAGAGTATATACATCTATATAGAGATATCTATATATATATCTATATATGTGTGTGTATATATATATAGTAAAATATAATCCAGACACAATTATATATAACATAGCTCACATTATTTTGGTGGGTATAAGTAGAAAAATAAGAACTCCCATAACCAGGTGGATTCTGAAGGGAATATGTCTAAGCATTCGGAGACTGAGATGACCAAGTCACTTAGTCCAATGCTTAGGGCTAAGTATAGATAGTAAAAAAACCCAGGGTTGAATTGACTCAATCTTCACAGGTTAGTTTAAGCTGCGTAGATTGAACTGACAAGCATGTGAACAGACATTCACTTTTGATTTTGGAAATGCAGCCATGTGCCTGCAGTTGCCTAGGCCAGAAGCTGGTGGGGTGGGGGTGGGGGGGGTGCTAGAGCACACCTCCCTGCTCTGCTGAAGCAGACAGCTCATGCTAATGCTAGCCTGCCCTCTCTGAGAGTGGGGTCTGCTGCGGAGGTGCAAAGCATCTTGAGATACTGGGGGACTATGAGTTAACTTGAACCTGGAGTGGATCTGGGGCAGAAGTTCAATAAACCAATTGAACCTAAATAAGTTAAGTGTCATACTACATCTATCCAGATTTATCTTAAGCTGGTTTTAACCATTTTGAAACTGGTTAATGTGTTCTGAACTTCTGCTGCATTACAGACTTGAATTGGTTTCTGATCACTTAGACTGGTTTATGTGTACTTTTGTCCCTAGCCAATGATATTAACAACAGAGTAGGACAATACAGAATTGACTTAATAGGACAGAAGACTAGCAAAAAAAGGGCGGAGGCTACATAAGTGGACTGAGTAACTGCACATCATAGGTGAACCATGTGGTATTGTTTTCTCTGGAATGGAATAGGGGAAGTGTTTATTCTTTTATGTCCTTTGACTATCTTTAAATCTATTTGGATTGATAGGCTGGAGCGTATGTAAGTTGAGTTTATGCTAGAACGAAGAGTTCTAGACCTCTATAAATCACAAAAATATCATTTAGAACAATAGGGTTGACAAAACTCTTAAAGCACTGCACTGGAGTTTTACTTCTCTTATATGTATATACAGGATTTTCATGTTCCAAGGATTCCTAAGGGCTTTCAAAAGGAAAACCATTTGTGGGGCAAACCAGGGTTTAATTTTCCAGAAGTAGATATAGGATATGTCTACTTTCAACCATCATTATATTTATTTTAGGAAAAAATGGCCCCTGGACATATTTCCCCTGGTCCCCTAAACTTTTGTTGCAGAAGGGTTTCATGTATAGAGACCAGTTATTCAAGGCTTAATGCAAGCAACATATTAGTGTCATGCCTACTTGAAGACTCAATTACATATTCCATTCACATTCCTTTCATCTTTTCATAAACCATGAGTGATCTTTTCATACCAATCTGTGACAGATCATGTAAATTTCATTGAATTTTTTTGTTTTTTCACCTAGATAAATATTATTCCTAGAAAGGTCAAATTCAATACACATTGACTTTAGTTGTTTCAATGTGAGCTCAAAGTGCTTCTCATAAAGCAGAATCAGACTTGTAAACACCATAAGGGCTTTGAATCTCTCAGGAAGCATTAACAACTAAGCATGACTAGGTAATTTTATAAAAATTTAAAGCTATACAAGATATAGTAGGCGTTACCAAAGAATGGTCCATTGAGCACTTGCTGGAGGTTTGCAGAAAATAAAGCTATTTGCATGACGATTGCTTTTTTGTTGTTGTTGCCATCTACATTTTAGCAGGCAGTGTTGATCACTATAAAGAAAGAACTGCAGTGTTTCCACAACTCAGGATCTTATAATGATTCTTACAATATTTGCAATTTTTTCTTAAAGTCCCAATCCTAGAATCATGTCATGATATCAGACTTTCAGGTCTGATTTGTTTTTCTGGTTTTGTTTTTTTTAATTTTGAGGGCCTGCAATTAATTATTACATATTGATCTGGAAATATGAAGGATGAATCAGCCTATCTAATGCTAGAGATGGTTTCTACATAGAGTAGAAGAATGGCTCTATCACTAGGTCTAAAACTTACAGATTACTATGTATGTAGTGAAATAGATATAATGTGGCCTAAATTGTCCTAGTGTTTAAAACTGCCCCCAAGCCCTCATTTTTCCCTGGAAGATACAAAGTAAAAAAGGCATGTCCAGAGCAGGAAGAAAAGAAAAAGGCAGTCATATATCTAAACTGCAAAATGAAGGTGTGTTATTATTATAGCTGGCATGGATAAGACAGAAAATGATAATATTACCAACCTTTTAAGCAATAACATACAATATACAATACAATATCAATACCAGAACCTGTATCTTCTCTCTTGCAGGAAACTGGCTCGTTACTTGGCTATAGAATTCTATTTTCTGGTCCCATGACAGTAATTTCTTTCTACACACTGGTTCAGATACACCAGAAAGGTGAAGGATTCCTGAGGAATTCTCTTGGGAGATGTGGATGTGAATCTGTTCCAGTTTTGGAGGTACTGGACAGAACCCAGGTCTCCCATGATATGCACATTGTTTTAACCACTATGCAACTATACAAAAAGATGTGTGAGAGCACCACAATATTTTTCAATGACAGTGACTGTGGTGGGTGTGTTTCAAGGTGTGCACTCAAAGCTGATGAGGCATATATGGAATACTATGAGCATGTCTATGGACCTGACCCCTCAGAACACCAGTATGCTTAGCTCAGGCAAGGTGGTACATTTTTGAGCAGTCACAGCAGGAGAAATCCGGCACACAGATAACTTCACTGGCAAAAAGTTAGATGCCCACAGTCTGTCATGTGTCTAAGTTGTTAAAGTGTTTTTTGGGGATTGCTCGCTTGGATTCAGGTACCTAAATTTTACCTGAGTTTAACAAAAGCATGTCTAAAGGCACAATTTTAGTTTGTATGTCAGATGCCCCTGCCATACATTATAGTTAAGATGCAATTAGCCAGTTAATCGTCTCTTAAGTTGTAACCCAGCCACATGTTAATGGTGTCATAAAACAAGGGATAAAACAAGATGCTACATCTGACCACCAACAAGCTTCCAGTTGGAGTGGAGCTAAACTACTGAATGGATGGTAAACTGTTTAATCCCAACTGACTCTGAGCCTATCAGCTGACTCTGAGCTGAAACCAAGACCATCCTGACCTCAATCATTGAGCTCCAGAATGCTGATGATGCAGTAGTGTGTGATCATTTGGAAGCAGACCTTTAGGCAATCATTCACACCTTTACTTGCAAGAAAATGGGACTGACACCTGACATTCAGAAGACTAAGATTCTCCATCAACAAGCTCTTAATGAGCAGCCCCCAGCTCCAGTAATTCAGATTCATCCCTGAGATATGGGATATAACTTTGAGTATATCCCATATCTCAGAAACCATGGTTTTTCAAGTAGTCACGATCCCCACTTTACAGTACAGAGCTAAAATGTGGACAACATACAGGAGATACCTGAAGTCACTGAAGAAGTACCATCAACAGTGCCTGTAGAAGATTCTTTGAATCCAATGTGTAGGCAGCTGTATCAACATTAGTGTCCTCTCACAAGCAAACACCATGTACATCGAGGTGATGATCATCGTACTCCAATGTTGCTGGCTGGCCACATTATCCAGATGTCTCCAGACTTCTGAAGCAGGTTATATTCTTCCAACTCAGTCAAAGCATATGCTCAAGAGGAGGGCAGAGAAACACTTCAAGGACATTCTCAAGGCAACTTAAGGCAAATGCAAGTTTGATATCAACTCATGGGGAAACTATTGCCCAGGACCACCCCAAATGGAGGAAGAGTCTGCTGCAAAGATCTCAGCACTTTGAAACCTTATAATGACAATAGAGACAGAAAAATGGGAGTGGCAGAAAGAGTGTGTTATGGAGCAAACAAGAACCCAGAGCTGCCCAGCTTGCGGGAAATGTGTCGGAGCTGCAACAGAGTCTGTTAATCCCAGATAGGCCTTGTCAGCTATCTTCAGTTTCATCAATAAGACAATCATGAAAAACAATCATCCTCAGTTGCATGGGATTGTTAGTGTTGAGTGATGACTCAAATAGAAGGTATATATAATTACTTTAGTAAACCTAGTAAAGGTCAGTAAAGGTTGATTTCTCAATGTCTTTTTTACGTTGTAAGATGTACACAAATATGGAACACATTGTCCTGTGACAGTGGCTTTGCTGGTATTATTTTAAGAATCCTATTTCTGCAAGCAAGAAATACAAATGCAATACAAATAAAAACAGAATTATCTTAAAGTTAGTTGTGTGGAAGCACAGGTCTTGCATCACACACACAGTTTTCAGAGAAGCGTCCATAAATGCTATCCCTAATATTGTTTATGGGCATATATAGCACATTTTTAATATATCTTGGTGCTTAATATCCCATCTATTAAACAGACCATTGAGCGATGCAGGAGTGCATTATTACATTATTAAAAAAATTGGATTTGCCTTCTGTATGTATGTTCCTAGAGAAGTTATTCCACTCAGATGAAGCCAGATGAAAATAGATCAAACAGAAAAGATAGAGTAACCAGCTCTGTCAGCTGGTTAGACAGAGTAACCAAGAGAAGAGATGGGAGTAACTAAAGAATGAATGAAAGTTATTGTTATTCCTTAGTGTATACAAAAATCAAATCCTGTAGGTCCAATTAAATTGAAGTCTAGAGAATCTTGTGGTAATATTTCTTCTTACTGTTACCCATGATATGCCCTTTCTCTAGGTGTGACTGGCCAGTGCATGTTTACAGTACTCATTAGAAAACATTTACACTAGTCTGAAAATTTATAGCAGGCAGGGAATAACAAAATTTGGTTTGTTTCTTTTTAGTAATATACAAAAATCCATTTTAATAAAGTTATATAAGTTGATGCAGCCCTTGGGCAGCTGTCAATCAAGGCATGTTTTATGTCTTTTAGTTCCCTGCTATTAAAAACATCAAAGTTACCATAGCAACTGCAATTCTCACATGCTATATATTTAGTCATTCAGCTAAAAGACATGCTATTAAAGAAATAGGCACATCTCCCCTTCCTGTGAACTTCTTCAATATTTTTCAATTTTCAAGTGAAACTTTTTAAATAGCTGGCACACTTTCCCTATTAAAAATATTTTCTTCCAGCAGGGAATATGCTAATGAACATACAAGAAATCATCCTGATCTTGTAAATTTTATCAGGAAGGAAAAAAAGGGGGAAAAGCACCTTTTTAAAACAATAATTCTGTACCAATTTCAAGGCATGGAGTATATAATTATTGTATTTTAATTATATTTATATTTTACTCTCTAGGTGGTTTATTACCAAGTGATGACAGTCTAAAATTTTATGTATTTATAAATGATTTTCTATTATTGTATCTGTAAAAATAGTGTTACAAAAATTTATTCAAGTTCAGAATAGGTGTTCAATTCAGTGATATTCATGATGAGTCTTTATTTATGAACATTAACACAAACAGTTTTGGTTTGCATTCATGTTGTGGGAATTGCTGATATTCTTGAAACAAAGACCCACATTTGCAGATGAAGTAACATAGGAGAAGCATTTGCTACTTGCTAAGTCTGTCTACACATGCATTTGATGCAAGAGCAGTTTACTCATGAGTAAATACTCCCAGGCAGACATCTACACATGCAAACTGTTCCTGCTTCCTGGGGCCCAGCGATGGACCCCAGCTGCCACCGAGGGGAGCTAGAGGCTCCAGATGTAGCTGCCTGCAGCTAGAGGACATCTATAAGAGGCAGCCCTGCTTCCTGCTCCCTGGCCAGCTGCGTTTCTGGCCAGGAGCAGCATGCACAGAGTGGGAGAAGCATGCAACAGTTCTCTCACTGGAGCCTCTGCCTCCCCATGCCATGGCTGCTCCAGCCTATGCCCCTGCTCCTGCCCTTGGCAGTGACACCCAGCACCCCAGGCTCCTACTGGTCACTGTGCTGGCTCTGCTGGCACGTTGTGCTGACCACAGTCTGGCCCATGGCTGTCTGAACCCTGCCAGCAGTTGGCACTACAATGCCTTCACCAACGTGAGTGCCAACTGGATGGGCAGTGTCCATGATGCCCATGACTTCAAGGACTCTGCCCTGCCAGCCTCCAGCTGGGTGCTGAGATGGTCCCACCCTTCCTCATTGGAGACCCTGCCTACCCACTCCTCCTATGGCTCATACAGCCTTATACTGGCCAGCTGAACCCCCACCAGATGAACACTTATTTGTCCCTACCTTCCCCAACAAAGCCTCTCTACCACCCACCCCACCCTACCCACCACCAATAAAACAACCTCTTCCCTGTGTGAATTATTTACAATAAGTAAAGTGCTGTGGTTGTATGTGTACCATACCAGGGTGGGGGGCCATGGGGTGGGGGCACCTAGTGGGCAGATCCCAGGGACAGGTGGCTAGCACCCTGTCCTTTGATTGTGCCCCTGTGGGTATGCATGCTATGGCAAGCCTGGAGGGTGGGGGGCTTCACCCAGGGGTGATGACAACCACTGCTTCCCCAGTGCAGGCAGCTCCCTCTCCAGCAGCCAGTGGCCAGGGCCAACAGGACCAGTGCACAGTCCTGGCCTTACTGCAGGCAGCTCCTGCTCTGAGCCCACTTAGCGCCAGGGTGAGCAGTGGGGCTAGGCCCAGGCAGTAGACCCGGGATGGGAGCCAGGGCCTGGGCTCCTGGCTGGTGGAGGCAGCTCTGGACCTCTGCCCAGGCTTATGGGGGGGGCGGTGATGCTGGGTGGTGGCTGACTGCCATGGGCCAGGCTCGGCTATGTTCAGAGACAGGGCAGTGGGTGGCACAAAGGTCTGCCATTCTTTCTCTATGGCCTCCACTGCCCTAGTCATGAGTGCAGCCTGCTTGTCTAGGGTCACCATGCACCACTTCTCTAGGACTAGGAGCTGCATCCTGTACTCCTGGTCTGCCTAGTTCCATGCCTTCTTGCACTGGTACCACATGTCCTTGCACCTGTCCCATGCATCCTGGTGGGTGATGGCCTCTGTCTGCCACCTGTCTTGGCAGGTAATTTCTTCCACATACCATGCCAAGGCCTCAGACTGGGGTTTGTGTGTGCATGGGTGCCCACAGACCATGGAAAGTCAGCTGGGCAGGCTCAGGCAGCCACCAACTGAGCCCCTGTCCCCACTTGCTCCCCAGGTGCTGGTGGGTTGCTGGGTGCTGGCCACAGGCAGCCTACCTGCCCTGTTCCCAAACCAAGACAGGCCAGGCTTTTGGCAGTACCAGTTGCCATGGCTCCAGAGCCACTCCCCAACTTTTCCTTCTGCAGGCCAGCATGTCTCCTGTGCTGTCACCGAGGTCATGGAGCCCAGGCTTGGGTGGAGCTGCAGGCTGCCCCGCCCTCCCCACAGGGGGTGTCTCTGGTGAGGCACCTTGGGGCCAGTCACCCCCTCCCCCATGGCTGCTCTGTATCCTGAGTTTGCCCCTGCTGTGTGTGTCCCAGGCACAGCAAAAAGAGCTGAGTGTGCAGAACGAGGGGTGACTAACCCTGTTGTACCTGGCATGGGACCCTGAGCTTTGATAGTGTGGCAGGCAAGCCTGCACTGCCCTGCAACCTTCATTGCTGTCTGGAGGGTTAATTGTGGCTGCACTACATGTCACTGCCCCCTGCAGCTGAGGATGACATCACTGCCGGCATCAATGCATTCCTAGCTGCAGAGTAACAGGGTGCTCAGTAAAGTTTTACACTGTCTCCTGCCTCCCTGCATGCTGGGTGTTTTGGGGAGGGGGGAGGAACATGGGGCAAGGGAGTTGCAGCGGAGCAAGGGCCAGGCCTGGGGCTTACTATATGGGTGGGGCTTGTGTGCTTGGCAGCTTGTGTTTGTCCCAGCTGTCGGCAATGATGTGAGGTTCCTGATGGACTCAACAGTTAGAGATGCAGCATATAGATGCCCAGGTAGAAGCACCTCCTTCCCGCCCCCAGGGAGGGGATGGTGCTGCTGGTCATGCTGGGGCTGAGGTCATGGAGCTATCGGGGCATGCACTGGCTTGGGCTTCTTGAGCTGCTGTACGATGCAGAGGCAGGGAGCTCAGTGGGACAGGTAGCTGGTGGCATGAGGGGCCCTCCCCTCGTGTTACATCACTGTGGGTGTGAACCTGGAACAGGGGCTCAGGCAGGCTGCCTGTGCTGCTGTACACAATACGGCTGCAGTCTGGGGCCTGGGGCATGAGGATGGCATCCAGTTGCCACATAAAGGTCATGGACTACTGGACACTCCCTGTTCGACAGTTCTGATCAGTGATGGTGACCCACTGTGCCCGCGTGGCCTTGACCCTTATGCGGCACTGCTGCACCAACTGTTCATACACCCTCCTGCATTTGGCCAAGCAACTCCTCATATAGATACATTAGAGTGCCCACCTTGCTCAAACTTCAAACTTACTTGCGAGCAGCAAAGCTTACTACTCAGTAAGTGTGTGCACATGTGAATGGTGAGGCTTGCTGTTCAATAAACTGTGCTACTTCACAGCAAAATGTCTTGTGTTACACAGGCTGGACACACAGCTTGCACTGGCGATGCATGACTGCCCAAGGAACTCCCATGCAATGAACCGGAGTATAGGCAGAGGAAGCATGGTTGCTCGAGAAAGCACTTCACATACATTTTAAAAGCACATTTGCTAGGTGCAAGTTATTGCTTAACTCTCCTGAGGTCTTAGCTGTAAATAGGTAGTATTTTGAGCACCAGGGTGAGGGAAGGTATAGGTCTTTTTGAACAGCAACAGCGTGCAGCAAAAATGTGCCAGGGCATCGCAGCAGATTGGATCATACTCTGAGTCGCACTATACATTTTCTGAGAAAAAGTGCTTATTATGTATATGCCTATGCAGTTATCTGTGTACATGCTACATATTAGTTAACCATCCCAGCATGGCATGGCAAACAGCAGACCACAATTTCACTGTAATAGACTTATTCTATGTTGATTTCTCTGGATTGCTCTGTCACAGTTTCTCAGACATTATCTGTCCAAAAGAGATTACATTCTTTCTATGAAATGAATGTTCAAAGCCATGCTAAATGTTACATTCGAACTGGATGGTATTCATGAAATAGATAGTGGATTTCATAACAGATGCATACCTGCCAATTGCAGGAGAACCGGCAATTTAAGTTTTCTTTTTGTTTTTCTAACTTGTATTGAGTGTGACTATACCTTCATGTAGATGTTCTCCTTTAAAACAAGAATATGATAAACTCAAAGAAGTAAACCCCAAACCCTGTACTTATGGTATTGTTCAGATTTCATGCAGAATTTTTTATCCCAATCAAATATTTTACTTAAAATTCTCTCCAAGTTCTTTTTCAATTTGAAGTAAGATAGAATGGCTTGTCTACCAGACCAGTAATATTATTTGCATATGATGGGTCTATGGTTGAATATATTTTTTAAAAATCTTTATTTATTTATTCATTTTGCCCTCTCTTTAGATAACATAAAAAAGAAAAAGCTGGAGGCCAGTTTCTCATTACCAAGCTGCTGTTTGCTTATATACTGAAAAGGTATATGGCATTTGCGTAAAAGAAAGCTACAAGATATTAATATTAGGCTGCTCAGTGAGCTGTGGAGCTGGCCATAGCCCATCAGCCAGCTAATTAATGAAAGAATGAGTGGAAAAGCAGAATCTTTATGAGCCTGAAAACAAGAAAGAAAGAAAGACTTTTTGACTTTTTAAATACTTTATTCAGGGGTTCAGGGGTACAACAATGGTGGTCGCTTGCAAGTGAAAGCACCAACAACTTACTACCAACCCAAAACCGAGATCGGACAAGTCTCTTTGTCCTCGGATCCAGAACCCAAATTGGGCAAGGGAGTTAATGCCCACCCAAGTATTACAAAGAGATCCGAGCCACAGCCCGTCCACAAAAGTGCATCCCACGCACCCCAAATCCCGGGCCAAAAGAAAAAACCCCGGGCCAACCAAACCACCCACACATCACACCGTGACAGACACCTTCGCTGCATTTCACGTCGTGTCTCGCATGCTACGCGGTCGGCGTGCCGGCCACACAGTCCTAACCGATTCAGACCCTGCTCCATCCCCTCATACACGTCACAAAGCCTTCAACTTCCACCCAAAAGAGAGCAAAAAAGCAGCCTGGCGAGGGCCCAGGACGTGGCAGAGCTGGAAGTCGCAGTTCGACCCCAAGCCAGCCCGGTCGCCCAGACCGGTCATGACATCAGAGCGCGTATTTGAGACGGCCGTCCTCCACCCGGCACAGCGCGCCCTCCAGGGCCCAGCGCGCCTCAAAGGCGGGCACCGCCCACCGGAGCACAGCGTGCTCGAACTCCAGCAAGAGGCGCGCCCGCACCAGGAGGCGGAAGAGCCGCAGGGCGTCATCTGAGCCGGTCCCGGCCAGCCGGTTCCGTCGGCTCTTGAGGATGGCCAACTTGGCCTGACCCAGCACGAAGTTGGCCAGGCAGACGGGGCCCCTCTCAGCCTCCCGGTACGGGCAGGAGCACACGTAGGTGGTCTCCGAAAAGCTCCTGCCCAGAGCCCGCAGCAGCAGGCTGAGGGTGACAAAGAGCGGCTGCAGGCGAGGGCAGTCAAGGAAAGCGTGAAAAAGGGTCTCCTCGACATCCCCCAGGCAGAAAGGGCAGGCTGTCGAGGCGGCTGGGTCCAAGTGGGACGCAAACGTGCCGGTGGCTAGGATGCCGTGCAGCAACCGCCACTGCAGGTCGCCAGTCTTCTTGGCGCTTGGCGGCTTATACAATGTGCGCCACGCCGGGTGGGCCGGTGGGGAACCTGGCGGCCCCAGGCGCCGTCGCCACGGTGTGTCGGGGCGGCCCGCCAGCACTTGGGCATGGCGGACGTGGATCACCCAGGCGTATAAACCTCTACGCAACAGAGAAGCAAAAGAACAACCCGTGTCACTGTCAGGAGGCACAGGGAGCGTCAGCAGGGTGCCAGGGCCGCCGGCCAGATCGTCGGCCACGGCTGGGGTGACTGGTAACGCAGGGAAAGCCTCGCTCGGGGCGTCTTCAGTGCGGGGGGCCTGGCCCGCCCGAAAATACAAAGAGAAGGAACAAGCCTACCATGCATAGAGTGTTTTGAAAGTCCTCTGAGGGAATCTGAAAATAAATTCAAGAACATTTTTGTTACAGTCCCAAAACATGAAAACCTAGAAAAAATATCAGCTTTACAGAATATTTCATATGAATTGTGTCAGTGGGTAATTCACTGTTTCTGTATATTGCCCACAAATCATGGATATAAAATACAATCTGGATTTATAATCTGCATTTTATATATATCTAAATTATATATATATAGTTTATGCTCTGCTGTTCTTTTTCTGTTCCAAAACTTATTGGATGATCCCAAAGTCACTTACGTAATACATATTTCTCATACCTTCCTATGGTAAAATAAAAAAAGGAAGGAGACCCTTTCTTGCCATATGGGGGGGGGTGTGACTTCTTTTTTGGCAGGCATGACACAGATTAGCCCTTCTCCCCAGTGCCACTTTAATCCCTTTCCCCGGCCCAATCTGCTGTTCTGCTTTCTGCTCCCAGTCCTGTGCTCCCAGCCTGACCTACTGCTTGCTTTCGGCTTCCTTCCCTCTGTTCCCTACTGTGAATGGAATGGCATGGAATTATAAGTTGACTGTGACGGTTCTGCTGGAGCTCTAAATGTGGAGCTGCAAGAACCACAGCCCAGATTCTATAGCCTGGAAGTCCCCACTGGGAAACAACAACTGGCAGAGAAAGAGGCCCTATCTGGGAGGTCTTTAAGAGGAGACTGGACAAGAAGACCTCCAAGGTAGGGGAGAGTACCCCCTCCTTTGGATGTCCATTCCAGATTCTGGTCAGGCTTACCATAAAGAAGTTTTTCCTGATATCTAATCTAGATCTGCTGTCTTTCAGTTTGTTTCTGTTGTTCTTAGTTACCCCAAGGGGTAAACAGAGTATCTCCTATTCCTTGCTGCATCCCTCCCCGCTCTGATGAATTTATAGACAGCCAGAGGATCACCTCTCAGCCTTCTCTTGTAGAGGCTGAAGAGGTCCAGCTCCCTCAATCTGTCCTCATAGGACTTTACCTGCAGGCCCTTAACCATATGAGTGGCCCTCCTCTGGACCCTCTCAAGGTTATGCACATCCCTCTTGAAATGCAGCACCCAAAACTGGATGCCGTACTCCAGCTGTGTCCCCACCGGCGCTGCATAGAGGGGAAGTATCACCTCCTTAGTTCTGCTCATGATGCACCTGCTAATGTATGACAGGGTGCAGTTAGCTTTACCTCTCATTTCATCACATAGATAACTCATGTTCATCTTGGAGTTGACTACGACTCCAAGATCCCTTTCTGCTGCTATGCTGCTTAGGAAGTCGTACCCCAGCCTGTAAGTGTGTTCTTGATTCTTTCTCCCTAGGTGCAGCACTTTGCACTTATCTTTGTTAAACTTCATCCTGTTCTTTTCTGAGCACTTTCCAACCTGTCCAAATCCACCTGAATCCATTCCCTGCCCCCGCAGTGTGCTTACTTTGCCCCATAATTAGGTGTCATCCATGAATTTGGACAGGGTACTCTTCACATCCTCATCCAAATCATGGATGAAGATACTGAACAGCACTGGTACAAGAACTGAACCTTGGGGGACTCCACTGCCCACATCTTTCCAAGTCAATACCGACCCATCCACCACCACTCTCTGGGTGCATCCCATAAGCCAATTTGCTACCCACTTGACCATGTAATCATCTACGACACAGCCGCTTAGTTTATTTATGGGATGAGACACTGTATCAAAGGCCTTTTTGAAATCCAAGTAAGTGACATTGACTTTGATTCCTTCGTCTAAGCATTTGGTGACCTGATCATAAAAAGAAACAAGGTTAGTCAGGCACAATATACCTGCTATGAATCCATGCTGGTTGCCCTTCAGCATTATTTTTCCCCCTGGACTCCTACAAGTGTGGCTCTTAATAATTTTTTGAAAGGTTTTCCTGAGAATAGGTAACTGGCCTATAGTTACCTAGATCCTCTTTTCTCCCCTTCTTGAAAATAGGAACCACATCGGCCCTTTTCAAATCCCCTGGGACCTGTCCTGTGTGCCATGAGTGCTCAAACAGTCATGCCAGTGATTCAGCGATGACACTTGCCAATTCCTTCAGCACCCTTGGATGAAGATCATCTGGACCTGCTGATTTGAACACGTCCAGCCCCTTCTAGTGCCCCTTCACTAGGTCAGCACTAACTGTTGGTGGACGGATGTCCCTCTTGTACTTGCCTATAGTCTAAATGGGAGGTATGTCCTTATCTGTGTTCAGGAATACAGATGCAAAAAGCTCATTGAAGAACTCAGCTTTGTTCCTCCTATCTGTCACCAATTGCCCTAGTCTGTCCTGTAAGGGTCCTATGTTGCCATGAACCTTCTTTTTGCTCCCTATGTACCTAAAGAAGGACTTTTTGATGTCTTTAATTTTTGTTGCCAGCCTAAATTCCATTGTTGCTTTGGCCTTTCTGACTCCCTGCAAGTACGAGTCAAATAGGTATATTCCTCTTTGGTGGCTTCCCCCTACTTCCACAGTTTTTATTACTCTTTTTCACCCCTAGGCTTTCTTGGATTTCCCTGTACAGCCAAGAGGGTTTCTTGACCCCTTACTCACCTTGATGTGAAGTGGGATAGTCGTCTTCTGTGCCTTAAGGATAATTCCCTTGAGAAATGACCACCATTCCTTTACTCCCATCTTACCAATGCTCCTATCCCTCAGTACCTCACTTACTAATCTCCTGAGCTCATTGAAATTGGCCTTTCTGAAATCTAGCACTTCTGCCCTGCTGGTTATCTTTCCCACTTTTTGCTGGATAGTGAATTCTAACAACCGGTGGTCACTATCCCTTAGGTTACCTTCTATCTGCAGGTCTCCCAACAGATCATCCCCTGTAGCAAAAAACAAATCCAGTAAGGCATCTACCCTAGTGGGACCGTATACCTCCTGCATTAGGTAAAGGTCCTGTATTCAGGTAAAGAACCTGTGTGAATGATCAGATCTAGCTGATTGCTCCTCTCGGCAGATGTCAGGGTAGTTTAGGTCACCAATGACAACCATGTCCCTTGAGTGTACTGCTTATGAGAGTTGCCTTGAAAATTCTAGGTCTATCTCTTCCTTTTGGTGTGGCAGTCTATAATAGACCCCCA
Source organism: Crocodylus siamensis (assembly GCF_052110815.1). Lineage (NCBI taxonomy): Eukaryota > Metazoa > Chordata > Crocodylia > Crocodylidae > Crocodylus > Crocodylus siamensis. Next base: position 164,011,136 of record NC_143399.1, on the reverse strand, counting down.
CTACTGAGTCTCTTTCCCCTGACCCTCTTGTATTCTGACTCACAGAACCTCAATCTGTCCCCCTTCTGATCCCATCTTGATCTGTGGAGTGAAGTTGCTCTTGATTTATTGTGGTATACCTAACTACAATCATACCTTACATATTCTAAGAGAAATAAATTATCACAGGTTGCAAAGCTTCAAGTCTGAAAGAATGTCATATATTTTAATTGAATCAAAATTAATAGTTAATTAAATATTTGTTACTAAGGATATGCATGTACCTGTATTCAACTTATAATACTAAAATCTTACTAATTTTCTTTTCCTGTTAGGAGAAAATGTTGTGGTAGATTAGTGGTCCCAGCTCACTTGTGGTCCTCTTCTGATTTATCACGTCTGCCCATTCTCAGAAAATGAAAGTGATTAAGTGAATCCTGCTGATGTTATTTTTTGTGATTGTAAGAATTTAATAATCTTGTTTAGTGCAACAAATGTATATTTGAAAATAATGAAGCATGTCCTGAATTCTTGGCATATGTAGTTGTTTATTTGAGATGCTAAAATACATTAAATGGAAAATACAATAAAACCAATGTTGGTACAACATTCCACAGATACAAATAATGGCAAAAGACTTGCTTAAAATTGCAGTGAAGATGCATGCCATTATCTCCTAAATAATGAACGGTGAAAATGTCAGAATAACAAACATGCTTCTGTGAATGGTTCATTATTTCTTTGTGGTGTATGGTGTGTGTGTGTTCACATGCTCACCTTTAGAGCTGGTCAGGATTTTTTATAGATGACATTTTTTTGTCAGAAACTGTCATTACATCCAAAATTATACTGTTTGCTAAAACTGAACTCTTTGAAGGAATTTCTTTTAGGTAAGCTATTTTTAGGTTAAGGATGGAATTTCTGATCAGAAGAAAAGCGAAGTCCATCCAATAATAGTCAATAGTCTGGTAGTTTGAGAACTATCCCCATATCTCCTGATTTTAGCCAGAGATTTGCTTATTGATGTCCTGGATTTGTATCTTGTAAGTGCCAGGATTTGGTTGGTTCTTCTTCATTGTGCGGGGGAGGGGGAAGGTTACTTTAAAAAAATCTTGATTTTCTTCTGTGTTTAATAATAATTTATTTTAAATATTCAAAGACTTTTATGTGTGACAGGAAGTAATTTTTCCACCCAAATTTAATCATTTTGTCTATTAATGATGATTTAGTAAACTTCTAGCATTCTAAGGTACTTCACTGTAATGAACAAGAATCATTGCTCTAATTCTAGATATGATAAGGAAAAGTACAACTGCTGTATATCCCCAGTGGGCATGTCTACACATGCAATTAATGTGTCTACTCAGAAAATTCAGGTGCATTAAACTGCACCCGGGCATGAAACTACACATGCACCTGGTTCAAGAGCTTTTGAGCCTGACAAGAGCAGGTTATTCCAGGGCTGATCCTGCCCTGCTCTGCCCTGCTGCAGTAACCAGGGGGAATTCTAGTCTCTCTGAGTGCCAGCTCTGGGCTAGCAGGGGGCACTGGGAGCAGCCCTCAGCTGGCAGGGGATATGGGGAACCAGTCCTGAGATCCAGAGTGTGGGTGGGAGCTGTCCCTGGCTCTAGAAGAAGCTCTGTATGGTGGGGAGCATGGGGCTGGGCAGGTAGGGCAGGCAATGATAGCCCAATGTCCCAGGCTGGTAGTGGAGAACCATGCCCCCTGGTCTGTGACTCTGGAAAATTTGCCCTGGTACTGCCCCAGATGCCCTGGGGCATCATGGCAGGTAAAGGGGATGGTGGCAGGGAGTCTGTTGCAGGTGCCCAGTGCAAAGGGAGGGTGAAGTTTTCCTGCCTTTCATCACTTGATCCCCTTGCTTCTAGGGATCAAGCAAGGAAAGCCAGGCAAAATTTGCCTTCCCTTTTAACTGGCCACCAGCAACCCATTCCCTGCCAACACCCCTCATCCCTGCTGTGATTCTCTAAGGCAGCCAGGTCAGTAGGAGGGCAAGCCCCCCAAAGGTATGGAATGGACACTGGGCTTTCACTGCCCTGCCTGCCCAGCCCAACCTGCCTGCCTCTCAGAGCTTCCCCCAGAGCTGGGGACAGCTCCTTCCCACCCAGAGCACAGGGCCATGCTGAGCAGCAGTTTTGTCCCCCTGCTGCCTGGACTGACCAAGAGCAATTTGCTTCTGGGTCAGCATCTATACGTGCACTCAGGTGCATTAATGTAAAACACTGTTGGCTAGTACCTGTATGTGCCAATACTAGCAAGCAGCTCTTTACATGAATCTATTGTGCAGTAATCGCTGAGCATATGTACATGGTGATGCTTTGCTGTACGTTAGGTTAGTCTAATGTGCAATAAAGTGCACATCTAGACATACCCAATATTATGCAATGTCGGATATTCGAGAACTCAGGGCTATATTTTACCAAGTGGTGAGTCCCACAATCTGGGTTCATATTTTTAAAAGATTATAGCTGTCAAATAAAGGCCAAATATTTTAAATCAGCCATTCCCAATATGTGCTAAGCGTACCACCAGTGGTACACAGACAACCTGTCAGTGGTACACATTAACAGATTGATTATAATTCCTTTATATGACAAAAATTTGCTGGTGGTACTTAAGGCTGTATTTTTTAAAACTGATGGTACACAATCTGTCAGCATTTGGAAACTGCTGTTTTAAGTGACTAAACCCCAACAGATCTTTAAGGGGACTTATGGTGAATTTTTTAAGAGGTTCCCTCATGCAGCTTGTAACCAGCATGTTAAGTTAGAAAATTTGATCCTGCGTGTGGGTACTCAGCCTTTTGTAAAAGATAGCCAATAAGGCACATGGAATAAATTTAATTTCTTTTACTAGATGTATGATATACAATAATAGTTATGGGGCTGGGGTGATGCGGGTACTAAGGCACATTGTTCATAGCCCAGAGTTTGCAAGTTTAAGGCCATAGCAGAAGCACTCATGGTGTGGCCATGTCAGATTTCAACAAATCTACAAATTCTTCTCAGTACCTTGTCTCAAGAACACAGGAAAAAGTAGTACTTATTATGAATATGCTATTTAGTAGTAATGGGATGATTAAACACCTTGGTCAGATACAGACATTACGCTTTTAGCAGTATAAGTGATCAGACTGGTTTAAAAATGGTGGCGCTTGGTTTAAGATTTCCCCCCAAAGGGCAAATATGTGTGTTGTTTATACTGATCTAATCTCCACTGCTTATAAAAAAAATGCATAACTTAGATCTTGGGCTTGGGCTCCTTGAATGTCTGTACCTATCCTTAAAAAGGTGTTTAAACACATACACAATATCTGAATATGAATTCTAAAAGAGTTTGACTTTTTTTTATTTTAAAAGAAGTGTTTTTTAAATTGCTTCAGCCCTAATGCATCCATAATGTTGATCATTGGCAGTGGATGTGGATATTATCAGCCTGTTTTCTTTCTTAATCATGAAGAAGTTAGTTTCACAACCACTATCACTAAGGATACTCCTGCCTCTTGGGAACCAGCAAGCCTCTTCTTAAAGAAATGGGAAGCAGTTTTTATTTTGTAAATTTCTGTTTCTAATGAATCTCTAAGGGAATTGTAAAGGCTTGAGTATGTGGCTAAAATGAGATACTCTAAAATCAGGAGACATAAAACTGCCCCCAGCATTAGCTTCCTACCTGGCCTTAGATAAGTCATTTAAAGCCAGATTTTGCTTCCATTTAAGTAAATGACAACCATTGGTGCAGGGTCTAGACTTTCAAATGACTACTTTAGTTTCCAGTATTTCCCCCTGAACAATGGTATTAAAAATATGTACTAGTATTTTTAACATACCAGTTTATTTTATTAGTCTCTTCAAGTGTGATTCTTTGCACAAAGACAAGCAAGCTTCTTTGAGTAGATGTGATATCTTTTATTAGACCAGCTGAGTAGTTGGGGAAAAGTTTTTTGCAAGCTTTTGGACATAAGCACCCTTCTTCAGGCAAATGGAGTCTCTGCTTTGTTTCTTTGCACAAAAGATAATAGTATTGGCTTAGCTTTAACTGTTGGGCAACATTTGATCACAACACGATTAGCTACATGTATTTTAGTTAAGGATTATGTCTAACATTTTAAGAAATTTTATTATTGATAGGATCAATTGCTAGATGAAGTCTGTACAGTGCTCTGGATATGATTTGTGCAGACACTCAGAATTTCACATACTCTCTCTGGAAACCAGCCCTATCAATAACAGTGGGCATGTCTACATGAGACATTTACTGTGCTGTTGACTAATTAACTGTATAGTAAACATTGCGGTGTCTACACATGAGCCCATATAAGGGCACACAAAACTAATTAACTGTACAGCGGGGTAGTCTTGTAAAATCCGAGTACTACCTTGCTGCTCCCCCATCTCTGTGTACTGTGGAGCACCCACACTGAGCCACACTGAGAGAGGGGAGCAGCCAGCCCAGAGCTGGTTTCTCCCCTACGTCCACGTGTCACTCCGTGGCTGGCTGGGGTGTAGTTTGCCTAAGGGCAGGGGCTGCTTGCTCGTGAACCCCACACTGTGGCACCCTGTGCCCCTGCGAGCCCCCCTGCAGCACATGGAGCCCATTCAGAGCAGCTCTCAGTTGGGAAGCTGATTCCTTGCCCCAACTGGGCTCCATACGACGTCCATGAATAAACTCTGAAGCAATCAGCTCTGTACTTATTGATCTGCATGAATTGTACATGTAAACATGCCCAGTGTTTCCTAAACTATTAAGCCACTAATAATATCTTAGGGCATTTGTACATGACTCAGGGGTTTAATTCTTCCTAAATTGAAGCAGTGTTTGTTTTAAAAACACCGCTTCAATTGAGAGTGAAGTAAACCCCCGTGTCATGTACATCTGCATCCACCTGATCCTTACCTGTCTCTCCAGCGGTAAGCAGGGGAGAGAGAGCTGCTGGCAGGCAGAATGGCCCCTGAGCTGTGTGGGGAGAGAAGGCTGGTATTTCCCTCTGCAGCAGCAGCACTTCCTCTGCTAAGCTGCCCACAAGCACCCAGCTCAGGCAGTTTCAGTACTGCAGCCACCAGGCCCCCATGCAGCTCAGGCAGGCAGGCAGGCTCTGGGATAAAAAAAAAAGATCAGGGTCACTGCTTTTTTTTTCCTTCTCTGGAGCCTGCCTTCCCCGGCTCCTGCTGGGCTGCCTGCATGGTCTGCCTGCACAGGCCCTGAGCCGCACAGAGCCTGGTGCTTCCCTCCAGGGCTGTAGGGTAGGAAACTAAAACTTCTCAGAGGTGATTTAGTTTGCAGTGCTTCAAAGTCATTTGCTGCATCCCAAAGTCATTTAAGGCACATTATGCCACCAAGTGTGCTACAGCAGCTTGAATTAACGTGGAATACGCCACGGAAAGTACAAACAGCAATGTGATTGAAGTCATGCAAAAGGCATTTAACTTGCTTTAAACCAGCTTTAAAGTGTTGTCTACAAACACCCATAAAGAGTTACCCAGCTACCCACTGATGCAATTAATGGTGTGATTAAAATAAGGAATTACGTGTAAGGACTTTGTAATTAATTGTAAAAATGTGGAATAACTTTGTGGCTGGTTCCTATCACATCATTAGTTGAATGTGTGGCTAGGCTGAATGGGGGTCCCAGCCTCCAGAGTTCATGGGAACCCTCGACTCCCATGTACTTCTGAAGTTGAGAGTGCCAGTCAGCTGATTGCTGCTCCCAGCCTCAGGGGTCCATCAGAGTCAAGGTGTCTGGTGTGCCCATGAGTCTGGGAGCTGTGATCAGCTGCCATTCCCAGTTACTGTATTGTATCAGAGCCCTTGGCTCCAATATGCCCCTGTAGCAGGGCACTAAGGTGCCTGCTACTTTTGGAAGCAATGAGGAAGGAGCCCAGGTGCTGGTTGCTAAGGCAACCGGAGGGAGCCAGTGACTCATAGCTGTCAGTGGTCAGCTGACTGGAAGGGGTAAGGCCTGGCTCCCATTAATTTGTAGTAGAGAGTCCCCAGACATGGGACCAGATGCTACCGCCCTTGTTGTTCACAGTAAGAGAGGCACTGCAGATCCCAACAGGTTTTTCCCTCTTTGAACTGTTATACGGACAACAACTAAGAGGAGTCCTTGATTTGGTTAAGGAGAGCTGGGGAGAGCAACAAAGTAAAGATGAGAACATAGTTCAGTACGTGATACAATTCAGGGAGTGCCTGGAGGCAATATGGAAGGAGGCTTTAGGAAATCTGAGAGAAGTGCAAGAGCGGCAAGCAACCCACTACAATTGAGGGGCTCGAGAGAGGAAGTTTGAAGTCGGGGACCGCACACTGGTGGTCTTACTGGATCAAGAAAGTAAACTGCTAGCACAATGGCAAGGCGCTTATGAAATAACCTGGCAAATAGTGCCTGTAGATTATGAAGTATACCAACCAGACAAACAAAAGAAGAGACAGATATATCACATCAATATGCTGAAGCCGTGGCAAGAACGGGAGTGCCTATACTTGGCCACTTACCCAGATGAACCCGAACTAGGACTTCCTTGAGGGAGAGCGAAGCAGGTAGTGAAGTGGAGGTGGCCCCCTGACTCTCAGAAGAACAGAGACAGCAGGCAAGAGAACTAGTGAGGGAATATCAAGACATGTTCCAAGAGGTCCCCGGGGAGGCATGGGGAATAAGGACCCCTCCAGGCCAGGTGATAAGCGAGAACTGGAGGCGAATCCCACAACAACTCCAGGGCCAGATAAAAGAAGAGCTGGGGATGATGTTAGAAAAAGGGATAATACAAGAGTCCCGAAGCGAGTGGCGCGATCCCATTGTGGCTGTGCCGAAACCTGATGGAAAAATTAGACTCTGTATTGACTTCCGAAAGGTGAATGTGGTGGCCAAGTTTGATGCTTATCCCATGCCGAGGGTGAACAAAATGGTGGAGAATATAGGACAAGCTAGCTATATATCTGTGTTAGATCTGATGAAAGGCTACTGGCAGATCCCATTAGCTCCTGAAGACCAAGAAAAAACAGCCTTTGCCACCCTCTGGGGCCTATT